>NC_042622.1:93061882-93661882 GCF_901001135.1 Rhinatrema bivittatum | reverse complement strand
ACCTTCCACATGGACAGGACATGCCTTGTCAGTTCATCTCATGGTCACTATGACCCTGTTCTTTTTCGCCACTGGTACCTTCCAGATACCTCTAGGGGTCATGTTGGAATAAGCCAATAAAGGTCTGTGACATCTATCTAGCCTGCTGCATGTTTCATAACCTAGCAAAAGCCAAGGCCTGCCTTCTCTCGAAAGACAAAATACTCATCTTAAAGGGCCCAGTGATGAAGAGGAGGCAGTATTTGACCTGACTGAGAAGGAATTGCAGGAAATACATTGCCAGACTCACCAGCAGGCTGTAGAGGAAGGGAATACTCTGATACATTTTGAAATGTACATTTATTAGCAAGACAAAGAAGTTATGTTGATAGCAAATTCATTTTTCCTGGGCTGTCCTCTCCTTTGGGGTGGGGGGGAGGGTGCTTTGGTCCCTTGGACTGGCCAAACCATGTTGGTGTGCAGCCACTGCTCACAGTGCTTTCAGAGGCCACAGACACTTAAGGCCTGATACTTCACTTTCGATGCATATCCAGCATGGCTCCCTGCTTCAACGGCAGGGGAGAAGAAAAACAACCAATAAGGGCTGTATAACATAGTCTGGGTAAAACAAATAAGCATGGGTGTAGCTTGCTTATTGCGGCGGTTACTACCCCTACTACCCCTAACTAATCAAGCTCGATATTTCACTTGGATGCAGCTCCATCACTGCTCTCTACATTAATGGTGGGGGTGGAAGGGAAATAGAACCAAGAGCTAAGAGAAACAGATAAGTATGAGAGAAAAAATGTGTGAAGCTTGCTGGGCAGACTGGATGGGCCGTTTGGTCTTCTTCTGCCGTCATTTCTATGTTTCTATATGTTTCTATGCTAGGGGGCTCTGAAGGTGAGAGGGGTTCCTGAGAGCTGATGTTTGGGAGGCTAGAGGATGAAGGTCTGGCAGCACTGGTGTGCCTCTCCTCTTCAGCTGGTTTACATCCCCATGTCAGCAGAGGAGGATGTCCCCATCTGTGTCATCTGAGGCATTGGTGGAGGAGGCATCCTTCAAGGTGCTGGAATCATAGGAGGAGGAGCTAGCATCATTGGTGGTGTTGAACACACAGGGGGAGCCTCTCACCAGTCAGGTTGAGAAACATATCACGGTGGTAGTGGTGCAAATGCAGGGGCCCAGGGACTGCCAGAGAGCATCCCATGCTGGCTGTGGCTGGCATGTAGGTATCCATCATGGCCTGCAATTCCTCCTGCGGCATCTGGTCAGTACTCTGCATCTCGTGTCTTACACCCTGCATCTCTTCCTGGACCACTTCCACGAAACCTACTAGCCTAGTATGTCCTGCCTTAGGCCTACAAGCATGTCTGCCACTCTATCATTTTGGAGCAGCATGTGGCTCCTGGCTGGAGTGCAAGGCACTTCATAATCTGCTTTTGGAGAAAAGCTGGCCTCTTCTATTTCTCTGTCTCCTTCTTCATCAATATCTTGTTCCAAGACATCCACATTAGGAAGTTCTCTATAGGTTGGCAAAGGGCTGGTTCTGCGCCTCACCTGTTGCCATTTCCCTATCTGGCTATTCTTTGTCAGCTGCAGACTCCACAGACCCCTACTGTTCTGACTTATTCTGTTCCTCAGGACTGTCCTGCAGTGCTCATGCATGCTGCTTTGACCTTCCAATGTCACTGAATCCTGACCCATCAGAATCATATATTCTGGCATTGCCTGCAAGAAGGTGAAATGCACAAACTATCACTATTGAATCGTTCTTGTGATTTTCTCTCTTCTTACCCACTAGGCCTTCCCTACAGGCTTGGAGAACAGATAAATGGGCCATACTCTATGGTCTCCAGCTACTCCTGAAATTTCTAGTCTAGTGTTTCTTTGGGTGTTAAAGCTACTCTTATACACTTTTTTTTTTTTTAACCTACAAGCATGGACAGAAAAAGGACTGATAGCTAGGGGTTGCTCATGACTGCAGGCTCTGTCAGCCTTTTGGACCACTGACTATTATAAAATCAGTGCATCCATGTCTGTGTGCCAGGAAGCACATTTTAAAATCTGCCCCAATATGTGTAAGTTTTATGTGCGTAAAATCTGCCCCTTTACATGTGCATTTTCTTCATCTTTAAGCAGAAATGCAGGTTTATATAATAAAGGCTAGTCACATAGCCTATCTTCCTAACTGCATCATGTCTGAAGGAAGGGGATTCCTGATTAGGAAGCCTAACTTCCAGCCACGAGAGATGAACCCAGTGACGGATTTAGGATTTTGTCACCCCTAGGTACTGTTGGTACTTTGCACACACCCCCCCCCCCCCTCCCGTCAAAAAAGGACAACAGAGCAGAAGACCTAAGGCACAGACTTCTTTGCTCTGCTCTGTCTGCTCCAGGCTCATCTCCTCCCCTCATGTCCCTGAATAACAGTAGGAGAAGGGCTGAATTAGAGAGCAGAGTGGCTTTTCTTTGCTTCCTGCTGTGTGCTCTGGCATTACCCATCTCTTCCTTTTCCCTGCACAGGACAGGAGGGGAAAGGCTGGAATAGGGAGGAGAGCAGTTTCTTCTATGCTCTGTTCGGTCCCTTCCAACCTTACCTCTCCCTAAGTGTTCTCCGCACTGGTAGGGGAGAGGCTATAGCAGAAGCAGAAAGCTGCTGTCTGCTGAGTAAGATTCTGCACAGCTTAGAGGCAACAAATCTTCAGCTGGCTTGCTCCCTTTCCCTCTCCTGGAGTTTTGCTGCCCTGGGCACAGGCCCTAGTTCTCCTATTAGCAAATCCAGGTCTGGGTGGATCTTCTTATCTAGGAGGTTATGAAGGTCCAGAACATCTTGTATGGGAAGGAGTCCAGGAAAGAGGAGACCTGGGAGAAAAATCCAACAGACCATGGATTCTGTCTTCTACAATAACGGAAATGAGCAAGACTTTAGTTACAAGCAGAGGTCAGAATGAGGACAGAGAATCCTGTCAGCCAGATATCCTTCACCCAAGCAGAACGGATGGTCCTGAGCAAGCACCATGTCAGAGGCTGCAGTGAGAGGGATCGGTGAACTGGACACCTCACCCTTTCAAGGAGGATGACAAGGTGTCCAGGCCTTGCAAGGTTCTTGCATAAGGTTAACTATTATAAAGTTTATAACTATACATATATATACATAACCATATTTTGGGAGATAGAGGTGGATGATTAGAATTTGAAGCAGGCAGCTTCTGTTGAATGGAGCTGCTGCCTACATATTTATAATATTTAACACCTCTTCTCAGCTGGAAGATTTCCTGCTGGTAAAAAGGACACTAAATTTCAGCTCCTTCTCTCCCCATTATGTGATGTTAGTTAGTAGTGGTGAAGCAGACAAAAAGTTCCCTCTATAAGCTATAATATTGTTTGTGGCTGGATCACACTCACATCGCTGGCACTTTGAGGAGATAAGACCTAAGTGATGACTTACAGCTCTGATTACAGCAAGGACACTCAAGGAAGCTATGTATTGAATGCTCAGCCAAATAATCTGGAGATAAACTGAGACATCTGTAAGAGTAGATGACTGGAGGACAGAGGTTAGAGGAAAGACTTGCCTGTCTAGTTACATGCAGAGAGCGTATAGTAGGCTGTCCTGAAAGGGGATGGACTCTGGGATGACATAGTAGTTAGCATGCATAAGAAAAAAAACACATACAAATGTTGCAATTTAAAATAACTCGAATAATCTATATATTATATATAAAAGGCTTGGTTGGTCAGTCAGTCGGTCACACTGTGGAAGGGGCACTGAACAAAGATAATATGATCTGTTTGGAAAGCACTGTCACAAACACACATACACATATGCATACATGCACAGAGGCACAGACACACTCAGGTACCATCACACACATAGACAGACACACAGACATTCCCACACAAGAACAGGCACCTACACACACACAGACTGCCCCCCACACACATACACAGGCACCCCTCCTCCACAATCACACACAGACAGAAGTACCTACCTATGCACACACACAGGCACAGACACTCACACCCACAGGCTCTGACACAGGCACACATACACATCCACACACATACACATACCGGCTGTTATTGACCAGGCAACCCAACAACACAAGATAATGTTCATTAAAATGCTATGTTTGTGATTTTCTGTCTCTCATGCTCCTACACAAAAGGCCAGGCAGACCCAGGCACATACACATATGTGCTCACAAACATGCACAAGCTTGTGCAAGCATTCATACATTTGCATAAGTGCAAAGTGCATGCAAGCATGCACAAGCAAACAGAATCACACACAAGCATGCACAAACTTTCACAAGCATGTACAAGCTTGTGCAAGCATACACAAAAGTGCACAAGCTTGCACAAATGCACAAGAGCACACAAGCTTGCACAAGCTCACACAGGCTTGCACATGTGTACAAACTGGCTCGCACATGCACACAGGCTTACACATTTTCATGCACACACACACACACACACAGGTGCATACACAGGCAAGTGCAAGCAAATACACACATGTAGATATGCACACACACATAGACACAGCCACTCACATACATACAAGCACGCACACACAGGCATAAGACCCTATACACCCAGACACAGGCCCCCCACACACACACATAGACACAAGCCCCCCATACACGGGTGCACAAACACAGGCACTCTCCCAAGCAGGCACAAGCTCACACACAGGCAGGCACAGGTACACACGCACACAAGCACCTGCAGATAGATACACACAGGCAGACATACACACACAGGCACCCATACAGACTGGCAGAGGCATCCACACACATACAGAAGCACAGGCCCTCCCACACAAAGGCAAAGGCTCACAGACACACTTGCATAGCACATACACACACAAGTGAATACACACAGACAGGCACCCACACACACACAGGCTCCTCCAACACATACAATCACACACACACACACTCATACACATGCAAAGGCATCTACACACATACACAAGCACAGGTTCCCACACCCACAGGTGCAGACACACACACACATACACACACACGCTCTTCTAGACCAGATTATCTGAGCAATGCTGGACACTTTTCATTGGTAATATATGCAATTTTAAAACTTTTAAAATATAAAGCAAAACAAAAAGTGGGTATAGGTGGGAACAGCTAAAGAAAAAATTATTTACATAAATGAAAGGACCCAGAAAATTGCAGAGGACAGTTTCCGATAAGCCTAGAGGGCTGGGGACTGTGGTGGCCGCCACATGCCCACCAGTTCAAAAGTGGCTGTGAAACCCTCTTGAGCCTCTGTGAGAGGCTCCATCATATGCACCAGCCTCCTGAAGTCTTTGTGCCGCTCATGGACATCCTCTCCATCATCTGAACGGTGAACTCTATAGCCCCTAGAACCTGGGCTTGGAGCTGGTATTCCAGCCACAGAGCCCATCTCTGAGCTATGGGTTGTAGGCCAGAGTCAGGAAGATGCTGCCCTGTGAGATGCTCACCTCCCTCATTCAGCAATGCATGGGCACCCTCAGGACCTGGGTCCAGAGGTCCCGGGGAAAAAGGGTAAAGGGGAGAGGAAGATAAGCCTGTTGAGGCTAAGGCCCAGGACCGGGTTCTTAGGTTCTTCTTTCTCCTCCTCCTCCTCAGAATTAGTGGTATCTGTAAACAAAGACAAAAGTATGTGGCAAGCCATCTGCTGATGTGCCCTGGGGTGCATCATACAAATGGCTAGTGTGCATTCCATTTATGGGAGAGGATAGAGGCAATGGAATGCACCTGTGGGAGAGCCTCTGTTACAGAGGTTGCAAGGCCAATTAAAGGTTCCCAGAGATATGCTGACTTCTGTACAGCAGTCCTTTACACTACATGGTGCCTACCTAGTGATAAGACCTCTGAGGTAGCCCTAGTATTTGCTGGTTCTGTGTCCTCATAAGAACATGCCATACTGGGTCAGACCAAGGGTCCATCAAGCCCAGCATCCTGTTTCCAACAGTGGCCAATCCAGGCCATAAGAACCTGGCAAGTACCCAAAAACTAAGTCTATTCCACGCTACTGTTGCTAGTAATAGCAGTGGCTATTTTTTTCTAAGTCAACTTAATTAATAGCGGGTAATGGACTTCTCCTCCAAAAACTTATCCAATCCTTATCCATATCCTCAATGATATGTTTCCATTCATTCCAGTAAACCCTTGACTCACTGTCGGGCCAATACTGTAAAGTCCGTGGGAGAGAGGGCAAACGCCCGCTCTCCCGGCACGCGCACAGGCCACTCTCCTGTGCGCGCGATTCACTATGCAAATTAGGACCGGCGGTAAAAACAGGCAAAAGGAGGCGGCTGTCAGCGGGTTTGACAGCTGATGCTCAATTTTGCCGGCGTCAGTTCTCGAGCCTGCTGACAGCCACAGGTTCGGAAACCTGACGCCGGCAAAATTGAGTGTCCGGTTTTCGACCCGTGAGCCGCGGGCCGACTTCAAAATTTATTTATTTTTTTTACTTTTGGTAACTTTCGGGACCGCCGACTTAATATCGCCATGATATTAAGTCGGAGGGTGCACAGAAAAGCAGTTTTTAAGCTATGTGGCTTAAATCACCAGCTGGATAAATCTATGGCATTGAATACACCTGCGCGGTCGTGCTGCTGAATATACCTGGCTGACTGAAAGTTAAGCCAGATAAGTTTATCTGGCTAACTTAGGAAAGATCTCTGGCACGACCAGAATTAACCAGATAAGTTATTTGGCTAACTCTGAATATCAAAGTTAGCCAGATAACTTATCTGGATAATTCAATTCCTCCCAGTTACAGCCCTGCCCGCTCACCTCTTAGCCACCAAACTAGCTGGATAAGTAGTTATCCGGCTAAGTGGCGGCCAATAATCCTAGGCAGATATTCAGCCACTGCCATTTAGCTGGATAAGCCAAAACTTATCCGGCTAAGTGGCGCTGAATATGGCCCTCTCAATTCCTCCCTTTCCAAAACTGGCAGAGTATGCCAAACGTGCAGGGTCTGTTGTGAACCACGATTGCCTCTGTAACTGTATCCCTGTAAAAATTCCAGCATAGCACCAGGGGAAGACCTAAGTTCTCGGCCAGAGCTATGCCAGGCTAACTTATCTGACAAATATTTTGGGCCATTAGAATGCATGTATCAAAAACTTCTTGACAACAATTTAAATTTGACTCTTTCAACTACCACTAACCAAAGTAAAGACGAAAGTAAAGGAGATACATTCTCCTGTCTCATCTTCCCAGTCACTAATCTAGCTGAACAATTCTGAATTAACTACAATTTTCTAGTAAGATGACCTGGTAACTCACCAACCAATGTATTCAGCTAAAGTTACCAGTCTCTAGCTTGCTCTGTTCCTGGCTCTGTGCTAGGAGTGGCAATTTATCAGTTTCAATGTTAAAAATATTTTAGAATAGACTGCCAAAAATGAACTGTGTTGTGTGTTTAGGTCTGCTATTTTAAGTGTATCTAAAAGGAGCTGCACACACATGTAGTGACTGAATGCACACATTACTGGCAAAGGCTGGAAAAGGCTACACTCTAATTTGTGGAGGTCAGTGGCTGCTTTAGCCTACACTGATATTGTCACCAGTGTACTGTGAGATATTGATCCCTGGATTCCTTTCTAGCCAGGAAATGCTGTCACCACTTCACCAATAACCACAAATCAATGCTAGCTTTGAAGATGAACTTCAGTGTGAAAGCTATAGAGAAGGTTACAGGAATAAGACATAGGCAGCTACAGATAAAGCATGGAGACCCGGGGAGAGGAATACAATGGAGAGAATACTTCATTGCACGTACAATAAGATCCCAGAATAAAAATCTAATTATATGCTTTACCAGCTAATCCTCTCTTAATCCAGAAAGGCTGATCCAGTCCTTGTTTTAGTCCATGGCATGAGCAGAGATTAAGCGGGGCGGCCTCCCACAGACTGGAAAGCTGAGAGGGGGCTAGGGCCAGAGCACCACAGCGGCCTCTCTTTGAAGCAGCACTGGCACATGACCCTAAAGCTAGCGGGAGCAGGATGCTCTTTGGCCCAGGTATTTTGCACCTTCAAAATTTGGCATCTTAGGCCGTTGTATATGTTGACTATTCTTAAATCTGGGCCTGCTTATCCCTAGCTTCCACTTCCAATTCTTTAAACGTCTTTAAGACTCATTCCCAAAAGAATGCTGCATCTCAGTCAGATATACAGGGCCCATTGATATATGTCAAGACCCCAGGAAATGACTCCTTTGTTGCAATTTAAGATCCTTGGCCCAGCTACTGGGATTCCAACTCAGTGCTTGAAGGTACAGGAAAGCAATAAGCGTTTAATTGAATGTCTCCTTCTAGAGGGGACCCTGTTTAGGTAATGTCAGCCACTTCAAATGACCCTTCACAAGCATCATTTTTCTTTTTTATTATGGCATGCCACAGCCAATTTGACAAAAAAAAAAAAGAAGAGGAGAAACCTTAAGTGAGACAAACTGCATTGAATTGAGATAAGGCTGGTCTGGAAATTAATTAAAGGAGGTGACTCAGGAGCAGAACCTGACCTGGAGACTATAAATTATAGCAGATGGTAGATTTATAGTCTCATTTCCCATCTCTTCAATTCTAATCCCCAGAGCCTTGAAGCTGGAAAGATCTGGGGAGATAACAATAGCTTTTCACTGTAGACATATAATAAGAAATACGTGTGTGTCCACACACACACACGCGCACACACACACACACACACACACACACACACACACATGTTATCTGTAGTGCAGTTTTAGTAGCCGTATCAGTCCTGAAGAAAACTGGATTCTATGCAAGGTGTGATACCTTCTTGTGACTAATAGAGCAATTATCTAGAGATGATATTGTACAGCAGCTTCTGAGGCCATTTAGGTCCCCTTTTTCAGATATGACCAAATCAGTTCAAGAGGACCAGGAAATCAAACAGGAGGAGCTGATCAATACTGTTTACCATATAGAGGTAGCACCATAGTTTAAGGAAAATCACGGCACCAGTCCAATGCATGTGATCAGGGGTGGCCAACTCCGGTCCTCGAGAGCCACAAACATGCCAGGCTATCAGGATATCCACAATGAATATGAATGAGGTAGATTTGCATACAGTGGTGACAGTGTATGCAAATCTATCTCATGCGTGTTCATTGTAGATCATGAAATGTTCACCCAACTCTTTGTTCTTAAGCAATTCAGAATTTCATCTTCAAGCAGACAACAGGGTAAGACCAAGACTGGGTCACTTTGACAAAGATCTATCTGATCACTCTACACTGAGTGATAGAAATTTGTGTGATATGAGGCTTGCAGCCATTAGGTGTCCAGGTAGATTGCCAAAATCCTTCAATATACACTCTGTTGTGTGCTGTTGCACTTTATAAGAAAAACGACCGGTAACTGAAAATTTTGATTTTTAAACGTGAAAAATGATCAAATGTTATTGCTTTTGTTTTATATGTTCTATTGTCTCATTTGAAATCACTGTGATGACTTGTCTCATTAGCCAGCCCTGTTAAAACTGTTTGCCATTAGTGGGAGACGTATGGTCAGTCAGATGATGCAGTATGAGTATTTGCAGAGTTTGTTTTTTTTCCAAAACATTTTGTAAGCTTTGAGAACATCGTCCTCACTCCTGTCTTTCTGATTCATTATTGCAGAGTTAGAACTGAGTTTGGATAGCATCCAGCATGCAGTGAATGCTTTATTCCCAGCAAAGGGTCTGTGTTTATCATTAAAAATTGCCTAAGCAAGATCCTGGGCTCAGAGGCTATTATTTATTTATGCAGTGACCTGGAAGGAAAGGGATGTGTTTCCATGGCTGTACAGTTATTAAGTATCTCTGCTTCCCCAATCCCATCTACCTGTCCAAAAAGGCTGAATTTTAGAGCATACTCATTAGTATACTTAATTAAGAATGCCTGGATCTAGTTCCAAGGTCATTTGTAAATAATAGGTCATAGAAAGCCTAATGCTTTCAAAGTTTTAATTGGAAATGCATTAAATTGTTCTCCATACATCTCTGTTGGTATGTGGCTCACTCCAAAAAAATCCACCAGCTAATTAAGCAGCCAGCCAGAAGTCATTCTTATCTGCTTTTATATTGCAGTGCTTTAAGTTCAAATATAGGTCAGATTAAAAAAAAGCTTCAAGATTTATTTCTAAACTTGTGCAATGATTTTATGTTCTAGAAAATTTCTTTAACTCTCATATACATACAAATATATATATTTACACCAAGTTTGTTTAAAATAACCCCTTATCTAGGTATCTTTATTGCTTTGCCATTAAATAAACTTCCTGCAAATATAGTTTATTTCACATTTCTTATAAGAACTCTAAGTCCTGCTCTACAATTGTCACACAGTAATGAAATGTTATCCATACTTCTGTTCTTTTTTTAGCAGATGTTGAACATTGTGTGTTCTAGGAGTGCTGTTAATGGAATGATATTATGACCTTGCAAATAAACAAGTTTTATTGTGAATCACCAGATGTCCTTGTAGCATGTTGCTATTGTCATGATACCCTTGTAGAATGCATTAAGGGAAGGACATATCCCACATCAAGAAAGGCTGATAGAAAACTGACAAAATACAATGATGTGTATAAGTTAATAAGCCCAGACTAGGGCCTGGGACAGACTGATGATCAGCCAGCATTACCATGCTTGAGGAAGCGTCATAACCAAGGGGAGGAGGCATTGCTAGGAATTTCCAACATGGAAGGTTAAACTTTTAAGAACAGTGATAGACTGAACACGATGATATCTGTACATGTCACCTACCTGCTTCAAATGTGCAAGTGATCAAGGAGGTTGTTCTATGGAGCTAGTGTACATGCAAGATTTGATCAGACCCGAAATTTACTTTCTCCTGTTTATTCATTGTGTGTGGATAAAATGACATGGATAGCAGCAAATTTATCAACTTCCCTATACCAAGCTGCCCTTGTTCTTGTGTTCTGTTCATTATGAATCACTCCAGAGGTTTGCCTTTACATTCATTCAAGTTTTGGCTGATAGGCTGGAGATGCCATTGGCAATGCTAACTAGTAGGTGTGTTACATATACATTGATCAGTTTTCAGCCTTACATTTTTTACCTCCCAAAGCATTTTGAGAATATATTAAATGCAAATATACCTAAAATGACTCATGTTCAAATTCCTACATTTGGTGATACTATAATTATAAAGTCAACTTTTAAACCTAGAATTGGAAACAGATTTAATTATGTTGGGCTATAGAGCAGCATCAGGGATCATAGCATATTACTCTTAGCAATGTTGATAACAGTCTGCTAGAAAATGAATGAGACCCTACTACACACCAAGATTAAGTGCGTCAGAACAGCTAAAAGACACAGTACTCTTTATAATAAGACCTTTTCTGATTAGCTGCATTAGGTTACTGCTTAGCATGTCCTTTCGTCCACTGCTCCCTGTTACCACCAGTTGGATATTTTGTTCTGCCTTGTCAGTCATCTCTCCATTTCCAGTCTGGGTGTTCCCCATGAGTTTCTTTCTTCCCATTTTCTTCCCATTCTATTTCTGCTTCTTTAATCTTCAAATATCTCTTCTCGGGAATCATCTTTCTCTTTTATACTGCGTATCCTACTCCCTTCCTAGCTCACTTTAAAACTCCACTAAAAATAGCCACTTCTCCCTAGTCTCAATTGAAAATGCTAGCCTGCTCTCTTGGCTTCCAGTTCGATTGAAACTGGCCTCTCCCAGAACTTCTCCCTCAATTTAAGCCCACTCCCTTCAGGCCCACATATTGCAGTGATAGTCTTCCAACCCAGAACCCAGAACCCAACATACTGCGGCCTTGAGTTAGCCAGTAGGTGTCATGCAGCACCATGGCCAGGGGCATATTCCTCCTTCTTGAAATCTGTGAACACAGACTGCACAGCAGACTGGCCAGCCCAAAGAGCAGAGGTCAGGCTTGGTTCAGGCCATACTTATGCCTCTTAAGTCTTCCCTTGCCTTTTCTAGTTCTTTGTTCATTTGGATTATGAGGAAACTTTTATAAGCGTTATAACTAATTACAATAGTACAGTCATACCCTTTCATTACCAACTTTGGATAATATAAACTGAAGTCTTCTCCCTTCCCCAAAGTAAATCTTGCATTTTATTTGCCTCAGTGTTCACATTCTGTTATAATAACTGTAAAGAAAATTGCATTATGCTGAGACATGAAAAAATGGAAGTCTCCTAATACTTTATTGTTCCTTAGATAACTGTGAATAGTACAAAGTTTTCTTCTGTTTAAAAAAAAATCACCTTCTAATGTCCTCCATTTTTCCACTCTGTGCAACATTTTAGAGGAAACTGTTATGCTACACTGTTTCCACATAAGCCTTTTTTCATCATCTTGTAATGCTATTAATATATTGTAATGGTAAAGAGAACATTTGTATATTCTATTATCAACATGAAATTGGTTACCTGCATGTAAGAGTGAACACTGAATAGTTTTTCTTTTTACAAACAAAGCCTTCATTTATAAATCCAGACTACTCCATTGCATTTACAACATTCATTGCGCTAACTGGATGGACATGTGCCACCAACAGCCTCTGCTAAATAAGAGACTTACATTGTACAATATATTTGCTGAATACATAAGGTCAAACAATATGGTCACGACAATTCTTCCTAACCATAATAACATACTTAAGCCATTGTGTTTAATAATTTACTAAGACACAGTTCCATGAGCTACTTTGGCCCTCAACACAGTTAATCTAAGAGACATAAAACACAGAAGAGAAACAGCAACTGCGAGGGAAGACAAGTGAACCTAACTGGAGATAGCCTCACTAGATCCCAAGTATAGCCCCTAGGTCAGCTAGAAGAATAAGAGTAAGAATCACATCCCGTGATGACTGACCATGATGCAGGAAAACAACCATGCAATCCAAAGAGTGACAACCCTCCTTCTTCAAGACATGCCTGCCCAACAGTCATTGCCTTATGTCTTTAATGTGAGAATTTGCTACTAAAAAAAAAAAAAAAATCAATTTTTTTTTCTTTTAAGTGCAGTTCCAGCTGCTTTCTTAGGTTTATGAATCTGCAGTTTTGCTTCTTCAGTCTCTAATGTGGGTCTTGTAGATTCTCTAAAAACATGGATAAAATTCTCATCAATAGCTGCTGTTTTCACATATTTTTCCACAATGTTGCTCTGTATTTTGGCAGCTGGTATTTATTCATATTTATATTGTATTTTTATGCTTGTTATCACCAGTCTGTAGGCAACCGAGACTACAATTCATCTGACCTGATGACATGGAAAAGGGTAACATTGTACAGAACTTGGTGCCCATTGTTCCAGGCATAAAGAGCCCTATCCTTGGGGTTATAGTCCAACATGGAAAGGTGCGAATATTTGTTCTGAAATGGGATGTCAATGTACTCATAGGTTGAGGTGTTGGTCTGATATGCGTAATGGACTTTTGTTCCTCCAGAGTATCCATTGGTGACGTAGAGAGTTCCACAGATGATAAAGGCCTCACCAGCACTGCGTTTTGGATAACCAGTATTCCAACTCTGGATAATCTGCAGGGTGTTGGGGTCCAACTTGCTGATGACAATATTGCCAGCATTTTGATTGGTGGCATAAACAACCCACAAGCCATTTTCATCCACCATGATGTCAATGTCTGAATGTCCACCCCAAGCATAGTGGTACATATTATTGTAGCCTGCATAGTCCAGGCTGCGAGTCTTCACAATAGTCTCTGTTTTCAGGTCAAACCTGATGATAATGTGGCTTTGAAATTTGTTAAAGTAAATAGAGCCATTGTAGACCACTTGACCTGTTCCAGACCAAGGATGAGGGAGACGGTGAGAGGTGAAGTTGTCTGTGTTCATAAAATCAGACATAGATTTGTACTCTCGAACAAAACGGTTGTTGTGGTATCCATCCATGTACCAAACCTAGATGAATAACAAATACTGTTATTATAGAAGCAACTGGAAAGAACAAAATGATATCCCTAGCAGGATCCCCAATATGGAACAATATGCCTTTAGAAATCAGACTGCATAGTAACATCAAAACCTTCAAGAAAAGTTTAAAAACCTGGCTATTTAAGCAAGCATACAACAAAGGGAACTAAGAGGAGAACCCAGGGAAATGTTGGTTGCGATCAGTCAAACTACCACTCACACATCTTTTTTTCTTAAACGTGTGCTTCTCATTTTTCATATTCTAATTCCCTCCTTTTATTTTCAATCAACAAAGAACTAGAGTTAAGTAGTACTATATCTTAAAGATGAGTAAGAGGAAACTGGACATGACTTATAACACCCACCAAATAATATTTTATTATGAAATTATGTTACAGTACTTTAATGGCACATGTTTAAGAGTTAGAATTCCAGACACTTTATACAACATATAGTTTCTGTGCCTTATTGTGAACCGTTGTGATGGCATCCGCTTAATGACGGTATAGAAAAGATTTTAAATAAATAAATAAATAAATAATAAATAAATGAATACCTGAGAAGGCCAATTCATGGCTCAGGCCACAGCACAGTCCGCAGTGACACAGGAGATGCAGGTTTGAGTTTCCTGCCTGGCAGGACAAGCTGGAATCAGGCATGGCATTGAGGCAACATGCTCAGTCTCGAGGAAGGGAGGAAAGGGACCATTCGCGGGCGATACCTAGATCAGGGCAGAGTCGGGACGGCATCAGCACCGGAAGAGGAGGCGTGGGGCGGCGTCGGGGCAGATGCCTTGGAAACTTCGCTGATGGCGAAAAGGTAAGGCCCCTTATCGCTGTCAGTAGCACGCCCAAGAGCACTACCTTTTATGATGGTGCTATTGGTTGCGGAAGCCAGCAGCGATAGCATCGCGGAGGTGCGATCGCTGCCGGCTTTCACAAGCCCGCCCCCCGCTTCGCCCCCCCCGCCCCCCATTAGCGCCGGGATTCAGGAAGCCGTGGTAGTTTAGAAAATCCAGCCCTAAATTTGGAAATCCAGGAATGTGAAAAAGATAAGGCAATGACTAACATGAGGTCTTCTCCCTTGCAAAATATAATGAGTGCAATTTTCAAAGAGTTTAGGGTCCTAACCTTTGGACTTAGGCCCCTAAATTAGCCAGTTTGAAAGTTTATTAGGGCTGACTTCCTAAATTTGTTCCTATTTTCATTATGAGCCTAAATTTAGAATCTTAAAAAGTGAGTAGCTACAGGGGTGGAGTTAGGATGGGAAAACAAAGATAGGAGCTTAAGATTGATTTTCAGAATACATATCTAATTTAGGAACCTAAATCTAGGCAGTTGAATAGGAGGCCTAAATTTAGAATCCTAACTTTTATACTCCTAAATATATGTGAATTTTCAGCTGAGAACTTAGATACCATAAGTCCAAATGAAAGCAGGCACCTACCATAGACACCTAATTTACAGCTGGATTTTCTAAGGTCTGCGACCTTAGAAAATCCGATGATAACGGGAGGTGAAGGGCCTGCAAAATCCAGCAGCTATCGCACCACTGCAGTGTGCTGGCTGCCGGATTTTGCACTAAATAACAACACCATAAAAGGTGTAGTTATTCGGCGCGAAACTGGCGGCAATAAGGATCCTTACCTTTCACCGCCAGTGATGTCTGCACAGCATTGGCCCCGGTGCCGCCACGACTCCTCCTCTTCTGGGGTCGACTCTGCCCCCCATTTAGTGATCACACGCGAAAAGTCCCTTTTTGCGTGCGATCGCTTCTGAAAATGACCCCCTTAGGGTCCTAAATTTAGGAGCTCGGTTTTCTCGAATATCAGCCCCAATATGATACTGATGCCTATCCATATATATAATAGAAAATAAACACAATATAAAATTGTTCCCTGATTTTTGTTCATCCCCAATCCCAAACTTGTCCTCTTCTCAAATTTTACAATTCCTATCATATTTTACCAGGCAAATACCCACACACATATACACATGCTCTCAAAGGGACATTCACTAAAGTGTGCTATTATTTTACTGTAATGCTCATTAATGCTTGTGTTATTTAAGATATAAGAATATAAGAACCACCATACTGCGTGAAATTAAAAGTCCATAAAGCCCAGTATCCTGTTTCCATTCCAACAATGGTCAATCCAGGTCACAAGAACCTGTCAGGATCCCAATAGTAGATAGATTGCATGCTGCTTATGCCCAGGGATAAACACACAGGTCTACTTAGTTAATAGTGGTTTAAGAAAAATTACAAATATACACAGGCAAATGTGAAGATACAATGAACATCTCAAAAGAAAAAAAAACTTCACATATAAATGTAAATCATTTTGATTGAAAAATATTAAAAAGGATGTTATCATAAGGAGGAAAAAGACCTCAGAGCCTCTATACCTGTTCTCATCAGAACGGTATGGTATTTAAGAGGTTATACCAGTCATAGGTCTTAACAAACCTCATTCACTTTTATTATTCCAAAAAAAATTTTATTAGCATATTTATTGCTTTTTTTCTTTTTTCTCAATTTATTTAAAAATCTCTAAAAAGACTCAACACTAGTAGTGGGATTCACAAAACCATTAAGTATCACACTTGTATGGATTACTCGATGTATCCTTCAAAAAACATTTTTTTTAGAGTTTATGCCTAGATAATTTAGTGTTTAGAAAAATACACTTATCTGAAGCTTGTGTTGCACATAACCATCTTCCTTCATATGCAAAAACATCTGTTTCCCATGTAGATTTTACTAGTGGATGTTTGGACCAGATAGGTAACTTGATGAAGGACTTATACAAGTTCAAAACAGAAAGACCTTATTCAGAAATAGAGCCGACGTTAGCTAAAGTTTTGCCATCTAGGCTGTATCAAGTAGAACATAAAAGTTCTTTTAAAAATGTCAAAATTGAAGCATCTCTAGTGTTACATTGTTTGGAACAAAACCATAAATTTTGTGATTCGCAATGTATCATTTTGGAGAAAATTAAGATTAACATCACAGGTGGCGATAGGGGAAAAAGACTTTTACAGCAAGAACTCCCTTGGATTTTTAAATTGAAAAGTGTGGTCCCCTTGGGCTTAAACTCTGAAATGGAGAGGTTCCCTTTTCTCTAGTTTTGCTTCTGCTCTCTCTGGATGTGCCACAGTGGCAGCACAAGCATACCTCCTCAAATAACAATTTTGCCAGCTAGAACAACTTTTAGAAACAAAGACACTAACATTACCGGTTTTCAATTTTAGACCCTTGGTTTCTGCAGTTTTTCTAACCTCATATATTTTTCATAATGTTTTTTCATAATTTTTCATAAATTTTTACAATATGAGTAGTGTGACAATTTGATTTTTCAACATTAGAACTGACTTGTAGAATTTATGTGAGATGTTAAATCTAATCAAAACAAAAATAAGGAACAAATAATTATAATAAGCTGATTTTGATCTTGTTAGTAAACTTGATTTCGATCAACTATATTTCTATACAATAAAGCCATTTAAACGATTTAAATCTTGTTGGCCAGTTCCCATTGGTGGAACAGATGTATAAACAGAGGGGCAGATTTTCAAAGGGTACGCGAAAACCTGCCCCAAGCTCCCCCTGCGTGCGCTGAGCCTATGTTGAATAGGCTCGGTGGTGCGCGCAAGCCCCGGGACGCGCGTAAGTCCCGAGGCTTTCCTGGGGGGTGTGTCGGGGTGGCGCGTCATCCGGGGGCGGGGCCGTGGGCGTGGTTCCGGCCTGGGGCGTTTCGGGGGCATGGCCAAGGCCTCTGAAATTGCTTCCGGGACGGGGAATCGCGTGCCGGAGGCCGGCCAGTGCGCGCGAGATACGCCTGCCTCAGGCAGGTGTAACTTTTATAATAAAGGTGGGGGGGGGTTAGATAGGGCTGGGGGGTGGGTTAGGTAGGGGAAGGGAGGGGAAGGTGGAGGGAGGTGGAAGGAAAGTTCCCTACGAGGCCGCTCCGATTTTGGAGCAGCCTCAGAGGGAACGGGCAGCGCGCACAGGGCTCGGCGCGCGCAAGGTGCACAAAAGTTCACTCCCTTGCAGCCGATCTCGGATTTTAAAATATACACGCGGCTATGCGCATATCTATTAAAATCCGGCGTACTCTTGTTTGTGCCGGGTGCGCGAACAAAAGTATGCGCTCGCTTATTTTTTTGAAATCTGCCCCAGAGAGCGCAGGCGCCGGCATTCTTTGTTCAAAAAATTGCAGTAGCGGTGTTCCGCTAGAGACAAAATCATGGATGCTGAAAATTCCTGTTGAGGTAAGAAGGAGAGGATTATGATTTTGTTTAAGTTTCAAATTAAAATATTTAACTTTTTGTTTTATAATCTTGCAGTTTGAGCCTTGACACAGCCTAGATGGCGAATCATTAGCTGACATCGGCTCTATTTCTGAATAAGGTCTTTCTGGTTTTGAACTTGTATAAGTTCTTCATCAAGTTACCTATCCGGTCTAAACATCCACTAGTAAAATCAACATGGGAAATAGATGTTTTTGCATATGAAGGAAGATGGTTATGTGCAACATCAAGCTTTAGATAAGTGTATTTTTCTAAACACTAAGGGGTAGATTTTAAAAGAAGCATGCGCGGCCTACATGTGCACGCGCTACCCGGCGCGCACACAAGTACGCCCAATTTTATAACATGCGCGTGCAGGCACACACATGTTATAATATCCGGGGTTGGCGCATGCAAGGGGGTGCACAATTGTGCACCTTGCGTGCGCCGAGCCATGCTGCCTTCCTCCATTTCCTTCCCCCTAACCTAACCTTCCCACCCCTTCCGCTAACCTTTCCCCCCAGCCCTACTCTAACCCCCCCCGACTTGTCTTACCTTTTGCGCCTGCCGGCAGATTGCCAGTATGCAATCCTCCAACACAGCAGCAATGGCCGTTCTGTCGAAGGCCTCTAACCCCACTCCTGGACCGCCCCTTTAGTAAAGCCCCGGGACTTACACGCGTCCCGGGGCTTTTCGCATGTCACCAGGCCTTTTGAAAATAGGCCCGGCGCGCGTAAGGCCGGTTACGCATGTAAATCCTCTGGATTTACGCGCTTAACCTTTTTAAAATCTGGCCCTAAATTATCTAGGCATAAACTCTAAAAAAATGTTTTTGAAGGATACATCGAGTAATCCATACAAGTGTAAAACTTAATGGTTTTGTGAATCCCATTACTAGTGTTGAGAGATTTTTAAATAAATTGAGAAAAAAGAAAAAAAGCAATAAATATGCTAATAAAAATTTTTTTGGAATAATAAAAGTGAATGAGGTGGCCAGAGGTTTGTTAAAACATATGACTGGTATAACCTCTTAAATACCATACCGTTCTGATAAGAACAGGTATAGAGGCTCTGAGGTCTTTTTCCTCCTTATGATAACAAACATTTTAATAATAACGGTTTAAAATAGGATAAGCACTGGCAAGTTAGATGAAAAGCATTAATAAGAAAGGCAAAGAGAGAATTTGAAAAAAAGTTTGCCATGGAAACAAAAACCCATAATACATTTTTCTTTTTAGGTATATTTGAAGCAGAAAGCCTGTGAGGGAGCCAGTTGGACCATTAGATGATCAAGGAGTAAAAGAGGCAGTTAGAAAACACAAGGCTATAGTGGACAGACTAAATTATTTCTTTGCTTCGGGTTTTACTGAAGAGGATATAAGATATTTAAAGGTGATGATTCAGAGGAACTGAAACAAATCTTAGTGAATCTGGAAGATATAATAAGGCAAATTGACAAGTTAACGAGTAGCAAATCACCTGGACCAGATGGAATACATCCCATAGTGTTGAAAGAACTGAAAAATGAAATTATACAAATATTATTAGTAATTTGTAAACTATCTTTAGATTTATCTACAGTGCCTGAAAGTTGGAGGGGTGCCAATATAATGCCAATTTTTTAAAATGGCTTCAGGAGTGATCCAGTAAACTACAGACCAGTGAACCTGATATCAGTACCAGGCAAAATGGTGGAAACTATCATAAAGAAAAAAATTACTGAACATACAGAGATAGTCATAATTTAATGGGACAAAGCCAGCATGGATTTAGCCAAGGGAAGTCTTGCCTAACAAATCTGCTTCATTTTTTTGAAGGGGTTAATAAACATGTGGATAAAGATGAGCCAGATGATATAGTATATCTGATTTCCAGAAAGTATTTGATAAAGTCCTTTATGAGAGACTTATGAGGAAGTTAAAAATCATGGGATAGGAGATAAAGTCCTATTGTGGACTGGGAACTGGTTAAAAGATA
The DNA here is from genome assembly GCF_901001135.1 of Rhinatrema bivittatum. NCBI lineage: Eukaryota > Metazoa > Chordata > Amphibia > Gymnophiona > Rhinatrematidae > Rhinatrema > Rhinatrema bivittatum. The sequence continues at coordinate 93,641,685 of NC_042622.1, read as the reverse complement.
GCAAACAGAGTAGGGCTAATTTTCTCAGTTGAGAAAGTTGAATAATGGAGTGCCCCAGGGATCTGTTCTGGGATCACTGCTTTTTAACATATTTATAAACGACCTAGATATGGGAATGAATGAGGTGATAAAATTTGCAGATGATACAAAATTATTTGTTAAATCACAAGAGGATTTGTGAGAAATTGCAAGAGGACCTTGCAAGACTGGGAGACTGGGCACACAAATGGCAGATGACATTTAATGTGGACAAGCGCAAAGTGATGCACATAGGAAAGAACAATCTAAAATATAGCTACACAATGCAAGGTTCCACATTAGAAGTCATCACTCAGGAAAAGGATCTAGGCGTCATCATAGATAATATATTGAAACCTTCAGCTCAGTGTGCGGCAGCAGCCAAGAAAGCATATAAAATGCTAGGAATTATTAGAAAAGGAATGGAGAATAAAACAGATAATATCATAATGTCTCTGTATCATTCCATGGAACGACCACATCTTGAGTATTATGTGCAATTTTGATCATCATATCTCAAAAAAGATATAGCAGAATTAGAAAAGATATAGAGAAGGGCAACCATAATGACAAAAGGGATGGAACAATTCTACTATGAGGAAAAGCTAAAAAGGTTATGGCTCTTCTGCCTGGAGAAAAGACAGCTGAGGGAAGATATGATTGTGGAATGAAATAATGAGAATTAAATGGGTAAACACAAATCGGTTGTTTATGCTTTCAAAAAGTACAAAGACTAGGGGACATGCAATGAAGTTACTAAATAGTATATTTAAAACAAATAGGAGAAAATATTTTTTTACTCAACGCTCTGGAATTTGTTGCCAGAAGATGTAGTGAAAGCTGTTAGTATAGATGGGTTTAAAAAAGGTTTGGACAAGTTCCTGGAGGAAAAGTCCATAAACCATTATTAAGGTGGACTTGGGGAAATCCACTGCTTATTTCTGGGTTAAGCAGCTTGGAATTTAGCTACCCTTTGGGATCCTGCCAGGCACTTGATAGCTGGATTAGCCATTGTTGGAAAAAGGATACTGGGCTTCACGGGCCTTTGGTCTGACCCAATATGGCAAATCTTTTGTTCATATGGACTTTTCCTCCAGAAACTTGTCCAGATCATTTTAAAACCCAACTGTGCTGTGTTTACCACATTATCTTGCAAAAATTTCAGAGCTTAATTGTGCATTGTACAAAAGCTATTTTCTCTGATTTGTTTTAAATGTGCTACATAGTAAATTCATGGAGTGTCTCCTAGTGTTTTTATTTTTTGAAAGAGTAAACAACCAATTTCCATTTACTCATTCCACTCCACTCTTGAGACCTCTATCATATCTCCCCTCAGCCATGTCTTCTTCAAGATGAAGAATCTTAACATAGCCTTTCTTCATAGGGAAGCCATTTTATCTCCCTTTAGTTTGTCCTTCTCTGAATCTTTACCAGTTCCACTATATCATTTTTTAGATGTACACAGTACTCTAGGTGCGATCACACTGAGGAGCGATGTAGAAGACTGATTTTCAAAAGTTACCCTATCCACGGGAATAAGTATCAGAATATTGTAAGTGCTCTTGAGATTATTACATATGTGCGTACATGTGTGCACAATTATATAAGGGTGATTGTAAATGCGTAAGTGCAGGGATTTTGTATGATTTGTGTGCCAACACTGATACCCATTCCCAGTTCACCCAGTTAAAGCATTGGACTTCCTTACCCCCACAGCTAACTAGCCTTTCTTTTATCCTATCTGCCCCGACCCTTAAAACCTTGCTGGGTAGCCTATTTTTTTTTCTACTTACACCTCCTCCTTAGCAGAAGTAAAATTACTTGGTAGGGGACCCTGGCAAACGCCTGTGAGCATTAAGTACTTATGCACACATTTTTACATTTGAATCCAAACCGCCCATGTCCCACCCCGACTCCGCCCATGCCCCATCCATTTTTTTTGCCTTTTGGATTTGTGCGCGTACCTGGCTGCTTTTTCAAATCCGTGCAGTACACGCTGGCCAGAGATACGTGCGTATCTCCTGGCTTTGGTGCACATAGCCCTTTTAAAATCTACCCACATGTGCGTAGATTTTTTTAAATTGGTAGGAAAAGCATGTGTGTTCAGTACATTGAAATGCTTTCATTACATTGCATGTATTCATGCATAAGCATTTATTGGTGCATATGTTCCGGGGTAACGACACATGTATTTTATATAATACGCTTGTACTGTAAATGATACACAGGTTATAAAATGCTATTCTAGATCAGCGCGCATCCATATATGTGAGTTTATGCCGCCTCACATAGTTGTTTGAAAGTTACTTTCCCTCTCTTTCCATTGTGACTTTGTCTTACCTAAGCACTGCTTTTACCTCTCGATTATGATCTAATAGACTCCCTCACAGCCTTCCTGCTTCAAATGTATTTGAAGAAGAATTTATTATGAGCTTTTGCCTCTAAGGCAAGCTTTTTCACAAAATCTCTTTTAGTCTGCCTTATTTTTGTTTTAGATCTAACTTAACAGTGCTTATACGTTTTCTTATTTTCTTCATTTGGATCCTCTTCCCATTTTTTGACAGAAGTTGTTTTGGTTTTGATAGCTTCTTTCACCTCACCTTTTAACTATGCCAGCAGTTATTTTACCTTCCTTCTGCCTTTTTTAATGCATTGAATACATCTGGTCTGGGCTTCCAAGATGGTATTTTTAAACAATATCTGTTCCTAATTTTAATTTTTAGGAGTGATTTTTCGAAGGAGTTACGCACATAAAAGTAGCATTTATTTTAGCAATTTTCAAAAGCCCATTTACGCATAAAGTCCATTTCTGTGCGTAAAACCTTTTGAAAATTCAGCTCTATAGAGTGAATTTTCAAAGGAACTACACACGTATAAGTATCAGTTTTCAAAAGCCCATTTACTCATGTAAAACTTTTTGAAAATTACCTTCTTTACTTCTGGAGCTGCACCTTTTATTTTTTTCTAACAGTTTTCCTCATTGAATCATAGTCTTCCTTTTGAAAGTTAAATGCTAGAGTACTAGTTTTCCTTAATATCTTCCCTCCATGACTATTGCCATGTAGCCCCACTGTCATTACCTCTAGCATCAAATTCTACATTCCACTATGGATCAGGTCTAAGATAGCACCCCTCTCATTAGTAGCACTGTCCCAGTGGTTATCCTTCTACCAGGTCTCGGAGATGTCATTTATATCTACCTCTTCCTTCACTGCTATACATTCTAATGCTCCCGTCTTATTTTTTAGACTTCTTGCACTTGCAGACAGACATTTCAAGGTATGTTTTTTGTTTGTATTTACAATCTTCCTAGCAAGTACTGAGGATAATCTGGCATCTTTTAACTCAGTCTGCTCTTTACTAATACACTTTACACACTTTAACAAGTAATGTTAATGCAGACTAATGCAAAACACTATTAAGCTCCTTTTGCATTCAAATGCATGCAAAGCAGCTCTTTAATAATATAAAATGTGTTAGCACAAATCCTCCTCCCACCAGGTATCCCCTAGCCTGTTTCATCTGTAGGTTGCCAACTGATGAGGGGGCAGGCCACAGAAAGCCTCCCTCCCTCTCCATTAACTCTAAAATAAAACATGGTGCAAGGTGACCTCACGTAGGTTCATGTAAGGCCACTCAGTGCCCTATTTTTTATTTTGGAATCAGTGGGATATAAGGAAGCACTTCTCTCCTTCCCCCATCATTACCTGCAGATACAGTAGGTGAGGGGTTACCTGTCTAGGGTGAGGGAAGGTCAATTGGGCCATGGTAACCTTTAATTTTGCCTCAGAATTTAGGGTTGAGCAGTGGTGATTTTCTGCCAAGTTATGTCAGGTAACCAGCCCAGAATCTTTTTGAATTTGCTTCCTTGCCTCGACTGGGAAAAATTGTAAGGCGGAGGCTACTAATGTCTATGACCTGGTATCTTTTTTATATAATAAATTACCACTGGGAGTGGGGGATTACTGGGTCATAGTGAGGTGCCTTGATGGTGACTTCGAAGGGGACTGGAGCCTCTACTGAGGCTTCACCAATAATACTAATGTGTGGTGCCCTTTCCTATATTCAGTGTTAAATCAGCAGATAATGTTCATGTTAAAACTGCTAATTATTGTGGGTTAATAGCCAATTTTAAAGCACTTTAGTAAATGGGCCCCTATGTGCCCCTCTCCTTCTCAACCCCAAGACATTTGTGCCTTGGAATAAGCTGTTAGAAGCTCTTTGCATAAATACACATGAATGCTTTGTTTCTGTGAAATTTGGAAATGAACAAAAATTCATGTAGAGGAGCAAAATCTTCCTAGACCAGAATCAAATGTCTCTCTGAGCTGGTCTGCATACCTGAGTTACAGCCGGAGAGCACGCGTCATGGGCTGTATTTCTTCACCCTTGGCCACTGACAGGAATATTGAAAAACTGAAGCCACTGTGTTCAGTTTAGAATAAATAAGATCAAAGTGTTTGGTCAGGCCAGGAATCTGACTGACCGGATGCCCTCTGGTCTTTTGGCTGCTGATGCTAATGATAGCTCTGAAAAACCACTCGGAAAAGGACACTTTCCAGACTTTTTATATATTTCAGAGCCACTTGCTAATTGCACTTAGACAAATTATAGACTGGGACACTTGGGAGAAAACAATATTCTAAGTACAAGTGTAATTAGGTTTAAAAGCATCTTAAAGCACCACAGCAAATTTGGCCTCCACGGGAATGATGAGAAGAGCTGGAGACAAAGCTGAGAGCCACACACGAGTGAGATGCATTTCTTGCTGCTCCTTTTACTTGATTTCCAAAGCACTGTCTTGTTCTTCCCAGGCACCTATTCAGCTCTGGAAACCTACTCTTAATGTCACCATTCAGGAAGCTAACAAACATTAGCTAACTGGTTTGATCAAAGCTGAGACCCAGACTTTCATGAAGTGCTATTCTTGTGTGCTCAGAATGAAGAGGAACTTCAGAGGCGGAGGATGCAATCATTACAATGGCATGATGTTAGAATGAAATTATACACTGTATTGTATGAAAGAATTCATGATGTGTAGTGTTGCAAAAGGATATTTTTTAAAATATGGACCTTGAGTAGACTGGATTTAAGAGCCAGTCTGCTTAGGCATCAAGCAACACTTTTAGCAGTCAATCAAGCAAGACTTATCTTTACTACAAGCAAACAGGCAGAAATAACAGGGTGTGTACTATTTGCAGCATTAACTTCCCCTGTTGTTATTTCTATCATACATATAGCACTACTAGATGTAAACAGTGCTGTAAGGCTACATATTAGAGAAAGTCCCTTCTATGTAGAGCTTGCAATCCAGTCAAGGCATGCAAACAAGATAAATAAGAGGCTATAAATTTGCACATCCATTTCCTCACTATGAAATACACTTGATTGAATACAAAAATAAAAACCTGTAGTGGCAAATCAAATTTTGAGGTAGCCAAAATGAGTACATATCACGTCAAGTTCTTATACATCACTTACATGTCGATAACATGTGCCTTGAAGGCCTCCAGCACATGCCTACCTCCACCTCCTCCTACTTTTAAGCCTCACTTCACCAAAACTACACATAATATAATGTTATAGCCAGCACTGATTTCAAATACTAAAGAAAGAATGGATTAAAAGGGTCTTCTGGTTAGACATGAACAATACATAGTGTACTTGTAAACAACAAAATTGATATTAAAAGCCATTTAAAAGCTATTCATCTCTTTTTTCTTTTGATTAAAAAATTCTTCTTTTATGGGTAAAAATATTTCCTTATTTCCATATGTGGTGAGAGAGATGCCAGCCAGGCGTAGGGTTTTCTCTCTTGAAGAAGCCTAGAGTTTTAGCTTTAGGTGCATCATTTGTACTGAGGTTTCCCTGTAAGTGCATTCTTAAATATCAAGGAATGCAATATGTGTTTTTGGACCCTATTCATCTGGAACATTTTTCGCAAAACAGAACTGTTCCTACAGGTTTAATGGATGACCACTCATAAGCTTACTAGCTCCTGTTATAATTAGGTGGGTTCTCTTTTCTTCTTATTACAACTAACTGCATTGGTTCTCCCCAGATACATGGTCTGTTTTGGAGACACACTTTATAGAACAATCTATTTATTTTGAAAATAATTTCCTAATATTCCTTGGCTATAACTGTTCTCTGTTTTGTCCTCGTATCCAGTTATCTTGATGTATATTATCTGGAAAATTTAAAAATAAAGGGGGAAAAAAGGTATCCATCTAAATGGCAAAACCAGCATATTCAGTGACTTATCCAGCTAGAATTTAGCCAGATAAGGGGGGGGGGGCATTCCAAGGGTGGAAAGGAGCGGCCAAATAACTTATCTGGCTAACTCTGCTTTAGCCACAGACCTGTCCTAAAAATAGCCGGATAAAGTTATTTGGCTAATTAGCCAAGCTGCATAGGGGCTGAAAATGGATCCCAACATGACTGAAACTGAAAAACACCAACAAAAGAAAGCACCACACATGGAGCTGAAAGTTACTGTTGCAACACCCTGTGTGACTTGCTGAAGGTCATACAGGAACTGCCCTTTTACTCCTTAGAGCGGTTACAGCGCACACCGTGAAAAGTAAAGAGCAAGTTTTAAAAAAGAACATGAACAAAATTGTCTTCACTTTCCTCTCATTCATTTCATAAACAAAATTGAAACAAAAGAAAAAAGTTATTAAAATTTCCGATATCATTTTAAATGAATGAAAAACCCTAATGGATGATTAGCACTGCCAGGTGACCAGAGGAAAGGTCTTGTTATGGTGGCGCTATGGAATGAGCTATTCTTATCAATGTCTCCTCGATCCATATTCATTTAACTCTAATTATCATACAAAGCTATCAACATTAAAAAAAAGTGTGCATTCATTTTCAAAAGAAATGATAAACACGAAAATGGAACCAAAAAACCCCACGATCGAAGTTCATTTATTTTTCCTCATTGACTTTTGTTTTGGAAAGTCGGTGAAAATCCCCTCTAACAGCCGTCATCATTTTCCAGCACATTAACTCCCCCTCCTCTGCATTTCCCCATCCACTGGGTCACAGCAATCCAGAGGGCGCAGAAGCCTTCGATCATCGGTCGCTCCTTCTTCGCCGGATCCCGGTTTCACAAAGGTGCCTGCCAGCCCTGAGGCTGGCACCACCCTGCCGTGTGCCCCTGGATCCATTTTATTTATTCCAGGGGCTCTAAGAGAGGGGGAGGTTTGGCAGGAATTCTTTCTATTTCCTTTTCTTTCAGTTCTATGTTTATTTCATGGCAACCAAATGAAATGAACATAAAAGGAAAAGAGAAAGAAAAATCACAAATCCCTAGAAAAGGAAATCTCCATGTACAGCCAGATGGATCTGAAAAAGCCTCTCTTTTTCTTAGAAAATGAAACTAAACAAATAGCACTGAGTCACATTATTTAAGGCTAAATGTCAGTAACAGCATCCGGAACCAGTACATGATGACTATTCAGTACTTAGAGGCTGATGACGACTGCAGGACTTTAGTACATCTGGTCCTTAGAGTGCACAAAATATTCCATTGTCATTTTTATCTTAAAGCAGGGATGGGCAGAATAACAATTAAAGGAGATAACATCAGAATTCACACAACATCTCAAGCAGGGGTTTTGCTCCCAAGGGATTTCTCCAGACGTTGCAAGCAATGATGGGCCCGTATGAAGGGGATACCCCACTGCATCAGTACAGAAATGCCACATATCGCAAGTAATGCAATCTACTTACCCTGTTATCACCTTCTGGTGCCACCGGGTCTGTCATCCAGGACCCAAACCTAGAGCCTGAGGTTTTTATGGTAACTGGGTCACTTATTCCTGTCAGCTTGCCACAAGCTGCAAAACAGGGTAATTACAGTGAGTAACACAGTCCAGGATTTGGGAGGGTTCGTCTCAGAGCGATCTGTAGCTGTTAGACCACTCTGGGTCTACGAGCTACCCCTGGCTTTCAATGGCACTTCCAGTATATGCAGATGCTGTGGCTACAAACTTCTCTCTGTCTAATGCCAAGACACTTTGTTAATTTGGTGCAATTATGCTGCGAACAAGTAACAGCTGTTTGCTTCATTCCCTTTAATTACAATTTCCCTTATTGAGGTGCCCCAAGAAAACAAACTTCTAGAAATGTATCACTGCAGACTAAGCTACTGGTGGGGAATAGCAATGAAGCCAGATGCCAGTCAGAAAGAACATTAATTTAGGAGTCAGCTCAAAAGATTTACGTGGCTAAATCCAACTGGTTAAAGCTCTGTCTCAAATTTAGCTGGGCAAACCTTGGGCCAGCTCAAGGCATTCCCGGGGCTTTTTTAAAACAAATTTAGCCAGTTAGCATGATAGACGGCTCTAACCAATTACAATTACCCACACAAGTCCAGCCATGCAAATGACTGCCTTAAATCTACCTGCTGAAAATGTGATTTTTGGATCTTCAGTTGTACACTTACCATAAGCACAACTGAGTACTGGTGTAAAGTTAACTACGTTATCTTTACTTACTCAGCAGGCTCTGAATGTCCACTCCAGTGTGACTTTTAAAGGAAAATTCCTAAAATGGATGCATGCAATGTAAGCATACAGCAGGGCTGGAAAGTTTTGCTCACAGGCCATGAGTGTGGGGAGGTGTTTCTCTGAGTTAGTTAAGGAAATGCCTCCCTTCAAGAACAAAACGGTTATGTCCTGGCCAGATCTTGGGCATTCTGTTATGCCGTATAGTGAATGCTATTCATTCTGGCTCTAGAAACACAGTCACCGTATTTTGTTATATCTTAGGGTCACACTTGAGTTTTAATTCCAGTACATCGGCTCAGGATTGGGGAAGGTGCATACTGCATTGAACCTAGAACCAGGCATGGCGTTCATGAAAAGAAAAGAACATGTTGAGGGGTTTCATTGCTGTGGCAGTTAATTGTGAACTTTTTTTTTTCACTAATACAGCAGACCCCCCCAAACCTGTCCTCAAGCACTTCCAGCTCATTAGGTTTTCTGGATACTGACAATAAATATGCATGAGACATATTTGCATCCTGTAACCAAGGTTTACAGTACAATGAAAGCAGTGCATACAAATATATCTCATGTGGATTCAGTGTGGATAAATTCAACCGGTTGGGGGGGTCTCTTTTGAGACAGGTTTGGGAACAACTGCTTTAAAAGGCAATTATTTCAGCACAATATCAAAAACAGTAAAAAGGTGTTTCCCCCCAGTTCACAGCTCACAGAGGTAAAGACCTAGAATTTCTGAATGATGAAACTGCCAGTCAGGGAAGAGGATTTGAATGTATAATACTGGTTCTGAATCATGTATTGCCTTTAGGGTTACTTCTGCAGTAATATTCACCATATGGACTTGCTGGGGATCCCCCTGGGCAGCTTGGAGGTCCAGCCATCACTCAACAGGGACACCTAGTGGCCAGCCTCACGGTGCACAGCCATGCGTGCCAGGTTCCAGAGGGAGCTGCAGTTCTAGCCCTGGGATGAGAGCTGACATTGTGATGGATGGGGTAGAGGAGAGGGAGTGGAGAATTAGAAAGTGGTGTAAAAGCCCTAGTTGTGAATGAAGCCTCATGGTACCATAGACCCAAAAGGGACCAGTTCTGATTAAGCTGAAAGCTCAAAGGATCAGGATGGCAACCCCACTACCCACGTCCACCCTCATTAAGAGCATCATTACTAATTTTGGTGATGTTTACAAAAGTTGCAGATTGATAGCAGTGGTTACGAATAACTCCATGTCTAGGATGAATCAGGCCCTGACTATTCTAATTGGTACACACTTTGTAGACTTTAGGATATCTTTTTATTGGACAAACAAAAGAGTTATGCAAACATGATGCTGTACATAACACCTCCATGGTCTCAGAAGTTCATGTTCAACATCTTTACAGGTTTCTGATGTTGGCCCAATAAGAGGTTATCACAGCCCTCACAGGATCCGGTTCTGTCCCTGACCTGTGCCGGTGAAAAGAAAATTGGTTTTTGTGTTCAATTAACAAAATCTATGTCTAAATTGCCCTTGGAGGATCATGAAGGATAGTAGCTGGAGTTCTGAAAATGCATTTTCAAAAACATCATAGCCAAACTGGCCCATGTCTGATGCAAAAAGAGCTTAAATGGGTAAAATGAAGGAATTAGATACTAGGAAAAAGGGCTGAGTCACATATTTGGAACAGGGGAGGTCTTTGTTTTCACATTGCTGCTGAAAGGGCTTCAAATACTCTTGTGAGTTTCTGTCGCTGCTGATTTCCCCTTCTGTCACCCATCCCATCTCTAACTTTCTGAACTACTAAGTAGCAACAACTATAAAACAAGACAAAGCAAACTGGACTCGGCCGACCTTTGGTCTTTTTTCAGCTACATTGACCATATGTTTCCTTACTCGATATTCTAACTCAGAGTGTATTTTAACTGAGGCAAGAGCTTTTAGGATGTGGGCCAGAACCAACAAACTCATTACAAATGTGACCTAACTCCCACAAAAGTACATGCATGCAACGCACATACCACATTGCTAAAGTATGTGGCAGACGTGTTTCATATATTCAGTACACGTTCATTTCCACTGAAGAAGGCTTAAAACCAGGGATTTGAAAAAAGGAGGGTCCATTTACAGACATAATATTGAAAAAATCATCATCTTTTTCAACAAATTGATAGATGACTGCTGTTGTATTGTTCTGATTTGATCAATTTGATATTTTGCTTGCTTTTCATACTAGTTAATGGTTTGTATTTTGTTACTTTATGTTTTGTTGGCCTGAATTACTGTAGTACTTAATCTGATTATATTTGTTAACTATTTCTATTGTGAACCACACTGATAAACCTATGTGAGTGGTATATTAAAGTTAAATGAATTGAATTGGATCCATGTAGTATTGTGGACATGCATATGATCAGTCTTTGAATTGATTGCATTTTTCATATCTTCATGAGGGTTTCCAATCATGTCTTCCCACTGTCTAACTGGGATCCCATCATTTTTCTAATCTCCTAACCCTGCAATGTTTTGTGAGCATGCCGACATGCTCCATTTGCACTAGCATCATACTCAGTTTACTGCATCAGACAGACACTTATAATTTCTGACTTCAGACTAAGCATGTAGTGCATCAAAGTAAGAAAGCAGATAGTTCTCAGAGGAGATGCTATATTAAGCCTGACCTCCAGTTCAAGGTGCAATTCCACTCTTCCAGGAGCTTGCCAGTGATAATCAGTAGCAACTGAAATCCCCTTATGTAAAGGAGTGGTCTTTCAAAACATTAAACAGAATAACCTGCTCCAGTTGTTATCGATTGCTTCTTCCACCAGGGTCAAAAAAACATACTAAACATTGATTCAAGATAAAAGCATAAAAGGTGTTTTTGTGGAGAATTTATTTTTAACAGTACAGGGTTATGCAGTAATAAGCCGCAGGCTCTTGAAGAGTTTGCCTTTCATGTTCTGGTAGGTTAAGGAAGATGCACAAAAAGCATCCCAGGGGCCACAGATCATTTCGTAAATAAGGGCTTTTGCTTTCCATCTTATCTTGTCCACTTGGTGTACACACTTCTCATACGGCCTTCAGAGGGACGGTAACTTTCAAACCGGTGCATGGGTGCACGTTTGCGCGTGTTCGCCAGCCAGCACCCAGGGTTGCAGCTGTTTTATAACATACTCACGTATATGCAGGCATGTTATAAAACAGCTTGACCTAATTTTAAGTGAGAACATTTTAAAAGGGACGCACGCCAACACCATTGCCTGTTTTATCAGTTCCTCCCCAGTTTGCCCAGTTACCAGCTAGGTCCTCCAAACCTTCCTGGTTTGATAGCCTGTACACTCCCCAGTTACCCCAGACCCTTTACACCCCTCCAAATGGCTCGTTATTATTTTTACTTACACGCCATCCATAGCAGATGTAAAGTTATGCTGCAGGGAACCTTGGCATGCATCAGATCGCATAAGTATTTACGCACTGATTTCCGGTTAAAGTCTCGAAACACCCATGTACCACCCATGTACCGCCCATGTACTGACCAGACCACACCCATGCGCCGCCCCTTTTTGAGAAGCTCTGAGATGTGCACGCAATTGTATTTATGTGCATATCAGGGAGGCTTTTAAAATCTGCTTGGCACGCACCAGCCCGACATATTTGCACATCCCCTAATTTCAGCACGTGTTGGCTTTTAAAATTCACCTTTAAATGTTTCTCCTGTTTACCAAAGGCTTTTGCTCAGCTTAGTGAATAAATGGAAAGCACTGTGAGCAGGAGAGAATATTATCCATTACTGGGAACAATTGATAGATAAATTGCAAATGTTTATTTTTCTACTCGTTTTGTAAATTATGTTGTTCACAAGTAAAACAAGTAGATAAAAGCATATGAATATAAGAAATGGCATGATGTGTTATAGCAAGGTCTACCAAGCCCAGCATCCTGTCTGGGTCAAGATTACCTGGCAGATCTAAAAAAGTAGATCTATTTCTTGTTACTCACTTCCAGGGATATTATTAGCTTTCCCTAGTCTACCTGGCTAATAATGTTTTATGGCCTTTTCCTCTAGGAATTTGTCAAAACCTATTTTAAACCCTGCTATGCTAGTTGTCTTGACCATGTCCTCGGGCAACAGATTACACAGCTTGATTTCACATTGACTGAAAAAGGTAATTTCTATGATTTCTCTTAAACCTGTTTGTTGTTAGTTTCATGAAGTGTACTCTAGTCTTACTATAATTTGAAAAGATAAATAACCATCTTTTATTTATCCATTCCACCCCCTCATGATTTTATAAATTTCAATCATGCCCTCTCTCAGCCATCTCTTTTCCAAGCTGAAGAGTCCCAACCTGTACAGCCGCTCTTCATAGCGGAGCCATCCTATCCCCTTAAGTGGTAGTTAAGTGGTAACATCATACAAGTGACCCAGCTCATACTAGCAAGGATCTCTATCCCAGGTAAGGAGGGTTTTAATCAAGGGGACTTCTACCCTAGCTGGGAGAGTATCAAGCTCATATGAGAAGGGTATCTACTTCCAGCAAGATTATGATTTGAACTTCAATTCCTACATTCAAAAGGCCACATGAAGGATAGCCAAAGAAAAATAAAAGTAACTTATTTTGTAACAGGGAAGACAGAAATGGAAATATATTAATAAAAAGGGATCTGTGGTTGTTTCCTCATCTTTTACTCAAAAAGAAGTAACTGACATTTTGAAGAGGTAAAAGGGGTGCTCAGGGAAGACAAGGCCATAACAGAAAAATAAAATTAGTTCTTTGCTTCAGTTTTTACTAAGGAAGTTATCAAGAAGATGTCTACACTGGAAACGTTCTTTGAGGGTGATGATTCAAAGGAACTGAAGCAAATCAGGCTGAACTGGGAATTTGTAACAGAGCAAATTGAAAAACTAAAGAGTAACACATCACCGGGACCAGATGGTATAACCCCGAGTTCTGAAAAAACTCAAAAATGAAATCCCATTCAAGTCAGCTTTGGTAATTGAGGTTTGGAGGATGGCCAACATAACGCCCATTTATTAAAAGGGTTTCAAGGGTGATGCAGGAAACTACAAACTTTTAAGCTTGATGTCAGTGTTTGACAAACTGGTAGAAGCTATTCTGAAGAACAAACTTTTTAGCCATCTGAATAAACACAGATCAATGGGGCAGATCCAACAGGATTTAGCAAAGGGAATCTGTTAGATTTTTTTTTTTTAAGGGATTAATAAACATGTAGAAAAGGGTGAGTTCGTTGATATAGTGTTTCTGGATTTTAAAAGGTACTATACAAAGTCCCTCATGAGAGACTCATCAGGAAATTAATGAATCATGGATAGGAGACAAGGTCCTGTTGTGGATTGGTAACTGACTAAAAGACAGGAAATATAGAGAGCAGGACTAAATGGACATTTCTTTCAATAGAAAAAAATAAACAGTAGAGTGCCCCAGCAATGTATACTAAGACTAGTGCTTTTTAATTTATTTATAAATGATCTGGAAAAGGGAGCTATGAGTGAGAAGAGCTAATATGCAGGTGACACAAAATTATTCAAAGTAGTTAAATCATAAGTCAATTGTGAGATTGGGGGATTGGGTGTCTAAATGGCAAATGAAATTTAATATGGAGAAGTACAAAGTGATGCATATAGGGAAGAATAATCCAAACGACAGGTACATGATGCTGGGTTCCACATTATGCATCATCACCCAGGGAAAGGATCTTGGAGTCATTATGAACAATAATTTGAAATCCTTGGCTCAGTGTGCAGTAGTGGTCAAAAAAGCAAATAGAATGTTAGGTATTATTAGGAAAGGAATGGAAAATAAAACAGAAGATATCATAATGCCTACATATAGGTCTGGTTTTCTGGGTCCCCAAGCTGTACAAATGAGCCTTCCTCACTGACTCTGTACATATGCAAATACATCTAATGAGTATTCATTGTGGATATCCAGAACAGCAGACCTGTTTGTGGTCCTTGCTGAGAATGCATGTCATATTTAAATGCTGGTACCTTCACTGCCAAGAAGGGAAGTTACCAGGCATGCCACTTTTGTTTGCTACAGGAAACAGCTGAGGGGTGATGCTTAAATTGCTAAATGCATACAGTTAGAATTTAAACTTTATTAGAAAACATTTGATGTGTTGTGATTTCCAAGAAACAAGCAAAGGAATTAAATAACTCCACATACTATTATACTATATACTGTCATATTGTTTGCACACACTGATGTGTTTTAAAATCTCTTCCCACTGTTTATAGTATGTGAGCAACCATATTGCACTAAGCATATTTGATGAGTACCACATTATTTGTGTTTCACTGAAACTAGGTAAATATGGTAACCTGATTATTTGTGGTTGAACTCATGCTAGTGGAAAAGTGGACCAAGTGTATTCTTTTTTATGGAAATTCTTGTTTTGAGTCCTAAAAATCTCTCTACATATACAATACAGAAGATGTTTGATATGACAGAAGTGTATTTTCCCACATGACTCAAACCTGTTTAAATTATGACTCAATTTTGTATACCACATAATTAATTAGATCTGAGTATTTGCTTGTATAATGTTGTATGCTATCATAATTTACACTTGTCATTTACTTGTGCCAATTTTGCATATTTTCATAGGCAGCTTATGGGCAAATCTATGGAGCTTTCTGAAGGAAAAGAACTTTATTCACAGCACTGTACAGGTATACTGTAGGAGGACAGTTTTATAACAGCCCACTTAGGGCTAAAGTCTGCATATAGCAGGTATATATATGCAGACTTCAGCCTAAATTTTCAAAGCAGACTTATACATGTTTGCTTTGAAAATTAGGGTGTACGTGTGGAACGCAGCATAGCAAATGTGCACACACTGGCAAATTTCATGGCAAGGGCTGAATTTGGCAGCCCTTACTGCCTTATTGTAGGGTGATGTTTTAACACTGCTGGAACTGGCTATAAGGAGCTGTCCATTTCAGCACCACCAAATGCAGGTGTATCATACTGTGGTGTATTAATACTGCTCGAAGTGACTTTTAAAGTGCTATCCATTTCAACACCATTAACTGCAGAGCTACAATTATACTGTATTAACACTGCCAGAGCCAGTTAGAAAGCCCTCCCCATTTAAGCCCCACCATCTGTGGGTGTATTGAACTGTAGTGTATTAACACTACGGGAACTGACAATAAAGACAGGTCCATTTCAGCACAACCAACCGATCTACAATTATACTGTCCATTTCAGCTCCACTAACTGAAGGTGCATTGTACTCTGGTGTGTTAACACTGCTGGAACTGGCTGTTAGGAGCTAGTCACACCTGCTTACAGCCATATTTAGCAACTTTGAAAGAAGAGGCGCTATTTAACCACTACCAAGCTGTGCTGTATTGATGTCACACCCATAACATGTTGTTGATTTCAAACACCACAGCCTATATGTGTATGAACGATTTACAATTTACTGTCCATTTCATGACACTGACTGCAAGTGTTCTCTGTAGACTTCATGTAGCTGAAACTTCCTAAGGCGCTGTCCATGTCAGTACTACTGCCTATATGTGACATATGTATTTTATGCTGCTGATGGCTAGCTAGCACCAACAAAGTTTCTCTGAGCCTACCTAATTTTTGCATGCAGGCACGGAGCCTTTCTTCAAGATTTGACACTCTGCTCTGAAGTTCCTCGTAGTCATAGGCGCCAATCTCCTCCTGAAGCTCGTTTAGAACTGACGTCAGATTCTGGACCTCCTCTTTAAACTGCAATACCAATTTTGCATCGGCTTTGTACTCTTCCAACACTGGTATCAATGGCCTAAGTTCCTCCATTTTCGCTTTTATTGCCTGCAAGGTTAAAATAAGCTTGGTTCAGTGCCATGCGTGCAAAAATCTGCAATATCCTGCCTCTTTTTCTGGCTGCTACCTACGTGAGTGCAACTGTGCATGACTCCCTCAAAAATCTTTGTCCAAATGATGCACCAGAAAAAAAAAATATATATATATATATATATGAAACAGTCTACAATACACCATAATATTTGGGAAAGACTTTTATTTATCATTTTCCAATGCAACATCGTAGGGTTACATGCTTTTGATCACATACATAAAGATTTCTTTTTGTTTGTTTCTTTGTTTGTTTAAAAAAAAAATGCATTGACAAGGGTGACAATCTATTCATGGAATGCTTCTACAGTTGCATGCAAAGGAAGATCTCAGTTCTGTTCAAGGTTCCTTAGTGATATGGTTGCTACTTTTGAAAATTAAAAAGAAGTAATTTAAAAAAAAGAAAATGTGCATGGTGCAAAAAGAAAAGCTCTGTGGCCCTCTTTCATGGTTACATGGGAGTGAACTGCCTCTTCAGTCATTGCGGCTTTGAAAAAACTCTCTTTTAAGTTAGCCCTGTAAGCAAGAAAATGAAATACTGTTGAGGAGCTAGCTTACTAAGCCTGCCTTACACATACAGTCATTCATATACAAACACAGTTATGATAATCAAACAGACCTTTGAATTAATGCTGGAGTTAGCAGAAATAAAATGCTTTAGTGGTTATTAAAAAAAAATATAACCTGGCAGCAATTTTTAATAGATTGTGCTTACACATTTTAAAGAAGAGGACATTTAAGATGCAAACTTAACAAAGTTCTGGCCCCCCCTTAGAAGTGCATTATGCTTAAAGCAGGACCTTTGCCCTTGAAATAAACATTCAGATATACTGTTTCTTCCTTGCCACTCCTTCCCAGAAAGGCAGGCATTTTTGCTTTCACCATGGCATACTATGCTGTAGCACTCCATTTTTGTTGAAGGAGAATAATTAAGATGTGCCATGGTAGGTTTAATGGGCTTGGTCAGTGATAACCATTGTTACCGTTCACTCATGACCATGTAAGTTCTAACAAGCTATCAAATTCTGTAGTATATTGTTCCCCAACATAGGGGGTCATTTTCGTACCGTATCGCTGCCAGTAGCACGCCCAATAGCACCACCTTTTACGATGGCGCTATTGGGTGCGAAAGCCGGCAGCGATAGCACCGCGGAGGTGCGATCGCTGCCGGCTTTCGCAAGCCCGCCCCCCCCCCCCCTCCCATTACCACCGGATTCTCTAAGGTCTGCGACCTTAGAAAATCCAGGCCATAGTTGGGGGATACACAATCTTTTGTCCAACAGGACCTCAAAGAGGTTTAAAATCATGCCATGAATAGCACATAACAACCTGAAGTGTGGGGAGAATGGTGCACTGAGATACAGAGAGTAAATGTGCTCATCCCAGAGTAACACAGAAAGCCAGGTGTAGACCTGGAACCAGCCCACATTGCAAACCAGTGCTCATACTATGAGATCACATCTGCTCCTTGTAAATGTGACAATTTGAGTGGTCACTAGGGATGTGAATCGTTTTTCAACGATTAAAATTATCGTCCGATAATGTTTATATCGTCTTAAATCGTTATAGAACACGATACAATAGAAATTCTAACGATTTATCGTTAAAAATCGTTAAATCGTGTTAGTGCGCACTAACTCGAGTTAGTGCGCACTAACTCCCCGTTAGTGCGCACTAACTCGAGTTAGTGCGCACTAACTGAAAATGATACAAATAAACACTTTCCAGGTCACTGAAGGTCAGTTAGGAATGAATATGTGTTCCTATTGGCTGGCTGCCCTCTTATCTATTGATATTACCAAGGTTACCACTGAGGTGATGGTTGGGGGGATGGGAAATGGAACTGGAAACTAACGAACACCAACAGAAAATGAAACAAAGTGTTCACACTTCCCAGGTCAGTAAAGGTCACTTAGGAATGAATATGTATGTATGTATTCCTATTGGCTGGCTGTGCTCTTATCTATTGATGTTACCAATATGGTTGGGGGGATGTGAAATGGAAACAGTTGGAAGCTTGACAAAAAAAGTAATGTAATGATCAGCACTCACGTGACTAGAACTTGTTTGTTTATTATTTTTGTTAGCAGGCACCTGAAATGCTAGTGCATGTTGAATTTGCCAATCACTGTGCATTTTAGAAAGGTGGTCCTGGCTGGAACTGTACACAGTTCAAATATATGTAATTGATTGTTGGTAAGTGTATTTTTTAAGTAGCCACACTGGCACCAGTATGTTTACTTTTCCTCCTACTTAACTCACTAGCTCAGCTTTGTAAGAAGGGCTTCTCTGCTTGTGTGTTGTTTTTGTTTGGTGTGAGGAGAGCAGAAACATCAGATCTTTATTCAATCTACTACAGTCATCTCTTACAGTGCCCTATCCCTATTAATACCAGGAGTGTTGTGATCTTCCTGCACACAGTGCCCTAACCCTGATACCAGTCTGAGACAGCTCCCTCCCTGCATTACTAGTGAGAGGCTGGCTTCACAGACAGGGGGGAGCTGCCTGACCCTCACTCCTGACTTCCCCCATGTCCCAGCTAGTGAATGGTGTGTGGGTGAGGGGGGGGGGGAGGATGGTGAAGTCTGAGACAGCTCCCTCCCTGCATTACTAGTGAGAGGCTGGCTTCACAGACAGGGGGGAGCTGCCTGACCCTCACTCCTGACTTCCCCCATGTCCCAGCTAGTGAATGGTGTGTGGGTGAGGGGGGGGGGGGGGAGGATGGTGAAGTCTGAGACAGCTCCCTCCCTGCATTACTAGTGAGAGGCTGGCTTCGCAGACAGGGGGGAGCTGCCTGACCCTCACTCCTGACTTCCCCCATGTCCCAGCTAGTGAATGGTGTGTGGGTGAGGGGGGGGGGGAGGATGGTGAAGTCTGAGACAGCTCCCTCCCTGCATTACTAGTGAGAGGCTGGCTTCACAGACAGGGGGGAGCTGCCTGACCCTCACTCCTGACTTCCCCCATGTCCCAGCTAGTGAATGGTGTGTGGGTGAGGGGGGGGGGGGGAGGATGGTGAAGTCTGAGACAGCTCCCTCCCTGCATTACTAGTGAGAGGCTGGCTTCACAGACAGGGGGGAGCTGCCTGACCCTCACTCCTGACTTCCCCCATGTCCCAGCTAGTGAATGGTGTGTGGGTGAGGGGGGGGGGAGGATGGTGAAGTCTGAGACAGCTCCCTCCCTGCATTACTAGTGAGAGGCTGGCTTCACAGACAGGGGGGAGCTGCCTGACCCTCACTCCTGACTTCCCCCATGTCCCAGCTAGTGAATGGTGTGTGGGTGAGGGGGGGGGGGGAGGATGGTGAAGTCTGAGACAGCTCCCTCCCTGCATTACTAGTGAGAGGCTGGCTTCACAGACAGGGGGGAGCTGCCTGACCCTCACTCCTGACTTCCCCCATGTCCCAGCTAGTGAATGGTGTGTGGGTGAGGGGGGGGGGGAGGATGGTGAAGTCTGAGACAGCTCCCTCCCTGCATTACTAGTGAGAGGCTGGCTTCACAGACAGGGGGGAGCTGCCTGACCCTCACTCCTGACTTCCCCCATGTCCCAGCTAGTGAATGGTGTGTGGGTGAGGGGGGGGGGGGGGATGGTGAAGTCTGAGACAGCTCCCTCCCTGCATTACTAGTGAGAGGCTGGCTTCACAGACAGGGGGGGGCTGCCTGACCCTCACTCCTGACTTCCCCCATGTCCCAGCTAGTGAATGGTGTGTGGGTGAGGGGGGGGGGTGGATGGTGAAGTCTGAGACAGCTCCCTCCCTGCATTACTAGTGAGAGGCTGGCTTCCCAGACAGGGGGGAGCTGCCTGACCCTCACTCCTGACTTCCCCCATGTCCCAGCTAGTGAATGGTGTGTGGGTGAGGGGGGGGGGGGGGGAGGATGGTGAAGTCTGAGACAGCTCCCTCCCTGCATTACTAGTGAGAGGCTGGCTTCACAGACAGGGGGGAGCTGCCTGACCCTCACTCCTGACTTCCCCCATGTCCCAGCTAGTGAATGGTGTGTGGGTGAGGGGGGAGGGGGTGGATGGTGAAGTCTGAGACAGCTCCCTCCCTGCATTACTAGTGAGAGGCTGGCTTCACAGACAGGGGGGAGCTGCCTGACCCTCACTCCTGACTTCCCCCATGTCCCAGCTAGTGAATGGTGTGTGGGTGAGGGGGGGGGGGGTGGATGGTGAAGTCTGAGACAGCTCCCTCCCTGCATTACTAGTGAGAGGCTGGCTTCACAGACAGGGGGGAGCTGCCTGACCCTCACTCCTGACTTCCCCCATGTCCCAGCTAGTGAATGGTGTGTGGGTAAGGGGGGGGGGAGGATGGTGAAGTCTGAGACAGCTCCCTCCCTGCATTACTAGTGAGAGGCTGGCTTCACAGACAAGGGGGAGCTGCCTGACCCTCACTCCTCCGGGGTATTGTGAGGTTCCTGCACACAGTGCCCTATCCCTGATACCAGGGGTGTTGTGATCTTCCTGCATGCAGTGCCCTATCCCTATTAATACCAGGAGTGTTGTGATCTTCCTGCATGCAGTGCCCTATCCCTATTAATACCAGGAGTGTTGTGATCTTCCTGCATGCAGTGCCCTATCCCTGATATCGGGATGTGTGCAAGAAGATCACAACACCCCCGGTATCAGGAATAGGGCACTGTGTGCAGGAAGATCACAACACCCCCAGTATCAGGAATAGGGCACTGTGTGCAGGAAGATCACAACACCCCTGGTATTAGGGATAGGGCACTGTGTGCAGGAAGATCACAACACTCCTGGTATTAATAGGGATAGGGCACTGTGTGCAGGAAGATCACAATACCCCTGGTATCAGGGTTAGGGCACAAGTTCTAGTCACATTGACTGATCACATTACTTGTTTTGTCAAGCTACCAACTGTTTCCATTTCCCATCCCCCATATACTGTCAGTAGGAAACTTGGTAACATGAATAAATAAGAGGGCAGCCAATAGGAATACATATTCATTCCTAAACTGACCTTAACTGACCTGAAAAGTGTCAAATTGTATCATTTTCAGTTAGTGCGCACTAACTCCCAGTTAGTGCGCACTAACTCCCGTTAGTGCGCACTAACTCGAGTTAGTGCGCACTAATCGGAAAAAACGATTTTTAACGATTTTTTAACTAAAAAATCGTGCCTAAGACGATTTTCTTGCCCTGCCACACGATTTCTATCGTTAAGACGATATGGAAAACGATTCACATCCCTAGTGGTCACTATATATTTTTTCATATTTTGGCTGAGTATATACTGTATTGACATTAGTCTCGCTCAAGCAAAACACTTCTCCACTCACATCTGCCCTTTCCTTTCATCTGAGACCATAGTGAATACACAATAATGAATTTACAGCATCACAACCCTTGTGGTGATGTCACAAAGTCATGTGTATGATTTTATTTCAAGATCAAGAGTTGATTTGACTATTAAGAGGGTAATTGTCAAAGGAACTTTGCTGGGAGAAACAGCATTTTATGCACAGAAATGGCCTTTTACAAAATTGCCTGCCTGATGTGCTGGTAATTTGAAAGGGTAGGTCATGTTCATGCATAAGTTTACCCAGACTGAGTGGAGGCATTCCTAGGGTGGGATTGGGGAGGGGCTTGGACTTATGTGCATAATTTAGCATTTTTAAAAATATGCATGCAACATTTCCCAAAAATGTTTTTCTCACAATTTAGCAGGTGTAATTGTGTGTGGGTGGTTTTGGTGAGATAACTTGCAAAAGGGAAATTACGCACATACCTTCCCTTGAAAAACTGGTATAAGTTTTCTGCATGTATTGGCGGTCTAATTTATGTGGGCTGTTACAAAATTACCCCCTAAAGGGCCGACAACCCATTGAAAGACAGATGCAGTGTAGAACACAGCACTTGGTGTAGCAGGTGCATCAATGAGAGTAATTGAATTTCTGTTCTCTGGCCTACTTTAGTTAATCCCCACTTCAGTATTCTGCTAACTGGAGATTTTGCTGAGACCGGGTCAAAATTACTTTTATAGTAAAAGTTAAAAGATATGCAGAGTTCAGAAAAGCAAAAGACACAGGATTTCTTTTTACAAAAACATTCTCCTTTTTCACTTGTGTCAAAGAATAAATATTATTATTAAAACTTTGCTTTTCACCAAGGCTTTTTCATGAAAAGAGGCAAACAATTTTCTTGGATATATGCATGTGTTAATTATAAAATTATATCAGTTCTATAGGTTATGCAACTGCCACTTAGGCTTAAAAAGAAGGGGCTATATTGTGTAAATACTATTCCATCGGCATGTTAAGCTATATTTCCCAGACAATTATTGTTCAGACTGGAGGGCATTTTCCCCCTTGTAGGTAGAGCAGTGCATACATTTTAACAATTTTTTTAAACTATGAAAAGCATAACAACAAGACACCAGGCGATATATCTTCATCAAATCCTGAACATTGACCCCATGGTAAGGTCCCTTCAAATACCAGATCGGTGGGGTCAGCAGTGGACATTTTACACGAGATAAAATAGAAATGGGCATTGTTATTTAAGGGAAATGCTTATCACTTGTACAGAGTAAAGCATTATTTGATGGTACTATGTAGACAGGGAAGGAATTTTATTCCTATTTTTAGCCCTGGACAGTGCTTTATATTTGGGACAAATAGGGCGTGCAGTTATAACCTGGATTTCTAAAGTGTCTTTCAGCCATAAACTGATTTGCTGTAGATCACCCAGAAAGCCAGTGCGAAAGAGGAGTTTTGAAAAGATGCTCCTTTTATGAATTCTCATTTTGTGCAGTTGGGCCAATTTTATCATCAACTCCCCACCACCATCACCACCTCCCCATCTATTATCCCCATCTCATGGATTTAAGTTAGAAACATGACCAGATCACAAGTCACACTTATGTCATCAATAGATCAAGGTTTTGACGTGCGTTTTCTAAGCCAGGGAATTTATTGCCGGAGATGTGATCAAAGTTAACAGCACAGTTACGTTTAAAAAAAAGGTGTGGACAAGATTCTGGAGGAATCTCATTAGTCAGACAGGCACAGGGAACATCATCTTCTATATCTAGGAATGAGCAACAGGGAAGAGATCTTCTGGGTACTTCCAAGTAACCCAGATTGACCCTTGTCAGAGACAGGATGCTGGGCTGGCAGACCAATGGTCTGAGTCAGCATGGAACTTCTTATGTTCTTACATTCTGACAGTGCTCATTAAAGTTAGCACCTGCTACAGGAAATAAGGTTTTGCAGAAGGTCTACCCGTGCATTTCTAAGTCTGACCCACTGCACCTATTTCTGGAGTTCTCTGGAGCAGAGATTGCCAGGGTTACCATATGGTGCAAGCTGTGGACAGTGATCTGCCTGTGACGACAACAACAGGTTTATTTTAAGGTAAATTCCTCTTGTATGGACATTAGCTGGGTGTCCATCTTGATTAAATGCACCAGCATTTCCATATGCCACTTTGTCACACCGCCTGCATTGTGTTTTTGCACAAATATGATGAACTGCATTCTGTGATATCGAATCAATATCAATAAGCAGTTGCTAAACAGAAAAAAACAGTTTACAGTTGCCCTGATTAGCGTTAATTGTCAGGCAAATTTAACGCAGTAAACTCCAATCTACCCCACAGGTAAATGCAATATAAAAAGAAATTCTATCATGACATTAAATAAATTTACATCTTGCAATTTCTAAAACAAATAATTGTAAAAGTTTCAAAATGCTGGGCATATGAGAGGGTTCAGTTGTGTTTGTGAAGCAAGGCAATATTTCAATCAAGGTATCTGGAGGTGAAACCGTAGTTCCAGGACACTCCCATCTCACCATCCCCCCCCCTACTAATTAAGTTTCCTCCACCCCCTAGCTCTCCTTGGCATTGTTTTCATAATATAATAATTTGGATTAAAAGTATAATACATTTCTATAAGGCACTAAAGAATCACACACACCTTAAACTGTCTTGCCTGGTGTTGTCTATGGTTTTCTTCAACTTGCTTGAATTTGGTCTCCAAGCCCTTCATTTGGTTTTCCATCTTCTCTACATACTGTAAGTCTCTTTGAGTTCTCCTGTCCAGCACCTCTATTGACTGGGACATGTTTTGTACCTTTGAAAAGACAAGTTTGAGGAAATGACTTTAACACTGAGCTTCATATCATAATTATAATCATACCAAACATTGAGTGGCTTCATCATTTTCTCCACAATAATGCAAAGTATTGACCTTTTCCATTCCGCCAAGAAACTCAAAGAGCGATCTGTTCATGAATTATTTACTAGTTTAGAAATCATTATTTTTCCTTCAGCTAATCAGACTGCCCAACTCTCCAAATACACCAGACACTCACATATATTTATATTGCTTCTTTTGCCTGCCTCTCAGAAAATGATGAAGTGCTGGCCTAAGCTCTTTGAGTAATATGATGAAAAAGAACCTTAGTGAAGCTTACATGAGACATTCTTGTCCAACCCACATTGTGAATTGGAACATTTTGTTATTAAGAACAGTGTATGCCTGTGTTCTGAATATGAAATACTCATATCTGCTGGTCAGCAAACGTACACCTTCAGTTGTGAATCACATGTTCTAGCACTTTAATCGTTTACAGAAACATATCTGAAATATGTCTACTAGAAGTACAACTCCTTGAAAATCCATATGGAAATATTTATATGTGTGCAAGGATGGTAGTTTATTTAGAAAATGTAGGTGGCAGCCAAATATTTTTGAAGCCATGTTTTCCTTACTTTTTTCTAATTGTTTTGCTTTTTCTTGCTGTTGCTATTTTGCTTTTTATTTAGTTTGAAATTTTTCTTATTTTGTACCTGTTTCTCTTTTTTATTATTTTTTCTCTTTTTTAGTTTTTTGGGTTTTTTTTGCTACTTTTATTTTTATTTTTTTGCTTTTTTGAATTTTAAGCACCATGAGGTCCATATTCAGAGGCATTTAGCCAAATATCTCAGAAGTTATCCAGCTAAATGAACATAGGCATTTATCTGGCTACATCTACATTTTTATTAAAAAATTTTAATCGCTTAACGCAAAATGGCCTAAGTGATGTACAATAAAACCATTCAAAATCAAATCTGGCAGCAGGATATATATTGTCATCTGCTTAAATTTAGCCAGAATACAAAAGTTCATTCTGGGGGTGTTGCGGGAAGAAGTTACATTAGTCAGTTAGTGGCTCCACTAATTAAAATACCTCCACAGTTAGCCAAATAAGTTTATCCGGTTTACTTTGCTATCTGGACAGTGACTAAATATGGACCTCTATGTGCCAAACCTCAGGTGCCCAGATGATCTGGCTTCTGAGATTTTTCCAGCCCCATATATGTGTATCAGAATCAGGTGCCAATCTATTTATGAATTATTGTAGTTGTGGTCCTGTGTGTAACTCCAACAGTTAAGTCACACACTGCCTTTGCTGAGTATCTTTTATGCTGTAATATCCATTTTGTGCACTTAGAGGTGACAAGGACGTGTGCTTATGCCTTTGAAAAATAAAAAGGCTGCTGTATGCACTTGGCCTGCCATGACATGTTACAGAAAGGAAATATATAGCACATATCCAGAAAATATATTTTACAGCCAAAGTTTAATAAAATCTATACCTGTCTATACATCTACATATATAATAACTATGAGTGAAAAAAAATATCCAGCCTTCCATCAGTTACTTGAAATCAGTCCTAATCTTTCTCTTATTTGAACAAAGGAGAGAGATAAACCACAGCAGCCAGTCAGAAAGACTATCTAGGCTTAATTATTATCTTTTGTGTATTCAGGGAAGGCTGAGACTTAATTTGAGTCTTTCCATGGTTTTGAGAATTGTTTTTAATAATTGCTGCATTAGATCACCAGCATTTAATCCCTTGCGTAAACCTGGACAGACTCGTAGTGATTTACTACACAGCTATCAATACTCCCAAGCACGTGTGTGTGCATGTGCCCAGCTTTCCCTCCGCGGGATCTTCTTTCTGATATTGAAAAGAAAGCCTCTCGACCAGATCATGGGAATAATTTTTAAGCAGCCTGCCCAAATTTCTAAGGGGGTCATTTTCTAACCCTTTTCGCGTGCGATAGCTAAATCGGGGCAGAGTTGGGGCGGCGTCGGCACCGGAAGAGGAGGACTCGGGGCGGCACTGGGGTGGAAGCGGCAGAAACATCGCTGGCTGCGAAAAGGTAAGGAGCCTTATCACTGCCATTGGCGCACCCAATAGCACCACCTTTCACGGCGCTATTTGGTGCGAAAGCCGGCAGTGATAACACCGCGGTGGTGCGATCGCTGCCGGCTTTCGCAGGCCCGCCCCATTACCGCCGAATTCAGAGAGGCTTGCGCCATTGGAAAATCCAGCCCTAAATTAGGTGGCAAAGATACACCTAAGTTACACCAATTTTCAAAGTGGACTTAGGCAAATAATTCATTTTTAAAATGATCCCACCAAATCTACTTCGACGTACTTATATCTGCTATTTAGTGAGTGGAAATTTGGGGGAAAAATGTACACATATGAGTTTGAATTTGGAAACTTATGCAAGTATCTCAATTCAGGTAAATGTGTGCCTAAGTTTACCCATATAACTTTAAAACTATCCTCCCTATGACTGCATGCAAGGAAATCTGAGAGAGGGAGACTGAAAAGGAATATTAGAAAACACTTTTTTTTTTTTTACTGAGAGGGTGTTGGACCCCAGTAACAGAGTACGAATTCACTGGGGCAGACACAAAGAGACTATATAGTGGTGGAAGGAGAGGGAAGCCCACAGAATAAGTGAGACCTGTGACAGAGCAGTAGGCAAATAGCGGCGGGATGGACTAAGTGGTCCTTTTCTGCTGACTTCTCTATGTTTCTCTATTACAAAATATAATAGCAGCTTGAGCATTTGGAGACTTCATATATGTGGCAGTGCATTACTGACTCTTGTAAGGTCTGCTCTGAAATATAATTAATCTGATGAGGCTTCAGAATCCAGCAGTATCTCAGTGGATTCTTCTTTTATATGCATCAGGTTTTGGGTTATATTATTCCTAAGGTTGTTTTTTTTTAATATGTTCAAATGATAGCAGGTCTTCCTGAATATATGATGATGATGATGTCACAAGGATACCTACATTTCTGTAGAGCTACATTTGAATTGTAACACCACGTGTTCTATGTGGCCAACTGAGAATGACTTATTAACAAGATTTACAGGTTACAAGAGGATTGGGGTAATTTTCAAAAGGATTTATATGCTTAAAACTGGGTTTTACACGTGGAAATGCACTTCACCCATGTATGCGGGCTTTTAAAGATTGCTATAATGTATGCCATTGAATTGTCAAAATGTTTTACATGTGTACGTGCACTTTAGGAATACAAATGGGCTTCTGAAAATTGCTATGATAAATGTACACATGTAACTCCTTTGAAAATGACCTCCTATTTGTTTACCATGAGAAATTCAACTGAAGTCACTGTCTATTGTACTGAAGTGGCTCTTTCTCTGGGCCGTGACAAATGTTATTCCCCTCCCAGTCTTCTCTTTGGCCTCGTGTTGCCATAGTAGTTGTAATATGATGCAACATTCATATGAGACATGTCTGCGCCTGGAGTCAAGACAGAACGTGATTAGGCCACTGGAGGCTTTTGCTTGGGCAGAAAGCACATCAAGAGTTTGCTTATGGATTTCTACAGCTTCCCCCTGATACAGATGCTTGATCCATCAAGCACAAGATTACATCAGGGTTTGCTAGGAATATTTTATTGGCTCTTAACTTGGTTTCCAGTCGGTTTTTTTCTCTTCCCTTTCCATTTTAAATATTTGGGATCTATGATTTAATACAAAGCTAAGCTATAGCTTTGTTAGAGGCTGCTGCCTGCTGATGGGTGGGCCACTAATGGTAGCCTTGTCAAACATAGGGGCCTATTAATCAAACAGAGTTAATGTGTGCTGTGAAACATTATTGCCTGTTAGCAAATAAACCAAATTAATATCAGTGGAGAATATTTGCTAGCAACACTTGTTAGTGCAATTTGATGACTAGGCCCCATAATGCTTTTGCTGAATATCACAATTATTGTAACTCCCTCCACTAGGAAGGAACTATTATTAAAGGGTGAACTTCCCAGTGGTGGGAAGTTCAGGGAGGTATCTAGAGGGCAGTGACTGCCTGCCACCATAGGAGATGAGATTGAGGAGATATAGAAAAGTGCTTCCCATGAGATACAAAGCGGACGCTAAGGACAGAGTAGAAAGAGATCTCTGGGAACAATTTATAGGAGTTGTTTGGAGTCTGAGAAGTTCTGCCAGAGTGGGCAAAGGGAGTCCAGCTGGGATAAACTGGAATCACGAGGACCATCAGTCTAAGGGGGACCCCAATTCCGCTTGGGGGAATCTCCGTTTGAGAGATAGCTAAGAGGAAGAAGCCTGTTTTTCTTTCCTATTTTTACTCTCTGGGGACCTGAAGGAATGCAGGGGCCTCAGTGGAAGATTAGGTGGGAAAGATGAGTTATGTGATGTGATCAAAGAACTGTGAGACTGTGGAGTTATTTCTGTTTTCTTGAACTTTTACCTTTTGGACTATTTTCTTTTTTCAAATAAGTTCTTGCTGCTGTTTGGAACACAATGTTGGGTGTGGACGGAAGTTTGTTTGCTTTTTTTTTTTTTAATTATGTGACTCCCTTTGGGCTCCATGACAGAAACTATTCCCCTTTGCAGGAACCTTGGTCCAGGGCTACAGACAGGCTTTACCCATCCCTGCAGTACCCAAAGGTTACCCCTGCAAAAAGAGGGGGGTGGGGTGTATTTATACTTTCTAAGAGAAAAACAATCTTAAAGCCAATGTGAGCACTGGTTTGTCCCTAAGATGATGAATAACCAATCATTCATCTTTTTTGTTTTTTTCTTTTTTGGGGGGCCTGGCAGCTTTCCCCTGCTCCTTTGAGGGTTGCACTTTTAAGGGAAGCTGGCCTCTGTTGGGCAATGGCCCCAGGAGCCTTCATTCAGAACGACCCAGGGATTTTATCCTTATTTTATATCTCGCTCCCGACCCACTTAGCCCCATCATTGCAGTGACAATTCTTTTTTTTTTTGGGGGGGGGGGGGGGGGGAGGGCACACATCAGGACTCCTTTCATAACCCTGCAATCCTGGGGCCCTAGGTCTGGCCACCATGAGTCACCATTGAGCAATGACTGGGATTCCCAGCCTCCACCACCAAGGCCCTCTGAATGCTTTCTCCACAGCGTACCCAGCCCTGTCCAACCCAGGAAGCAGAAGCCTCATACAGGAATAAAACCCATGTATACATGGCAGCAAACAGCACTGCCACTATGCCAGCACCCAAGCTGACATACCTGGCAATCTGAGTCTGGGCCACATTTAGCAGCAGTGATACTGCCATAATCAAATGAACTTATTTCTGCCAGCTTATATGGCATGCCCCAACTCCCCAACAAACTGGATTCATAGATTTAATTGGATAGAGGAACATTCGATACTTCAGGATTGCAAATCATTAAAAATGAATGTGGTAGCACTGAAAAAAAAAGAGAGGAAAACGATGCCGCTTCATGCCAACAGATGCATAAGAATCATTCAACTGTACCAAAATTGCACTTAAAAAAATAAATAAATCTACAAATGAACAAAAATGTAGTTTGTGTGACAGCAGTGCATTAGCAGTCAGGTTGCTACATGACATCATGCTAGCCCTCTGGCAAGGCCTTGTTTGGAGGCAGAATGGGGAGTGCAGAACACTGGCGTCTGCAACAGCAGAGAATAAGAGGGGTGCAGGCAGCTTCTAGTCAGCTGAGTGCTAGCAGGCAGGCTTATCGGAGGAGACCTGTTGGGCCTGAAGGCCCACGTCCAAGTCCCAGAAACCCCAGGCCAGAAAGCACGGTGGCTTTATATTAGGAGTGGAATATTTGCCAGGGAAGGGAAGCAAGAAAGCAACGGAGGCCTGGGAGGATGGATGGGAATGGGGGAAAAGGAATCAGGAAAGAACCAAAGAGAGAATATTGGAAGAGGCATAAGAGAGGGGAAGATGGAAGAGGAGCAGGATGGTGGAGAGGAGGAGAGGATGAGGGGGACATGGAATAGTAAGACGAGATAAAGGGAACACAGAACATGATGGAGAGCTGAAAGTGGAGATGAGAGAGGAAAGAGGAAAGAGGAAAGAGACAGTGAGAGAGAGCTGGGGCACAGGAGAAAAGGGAGAGATGGAGGGATGAGATGAGGATGACAGTTGGAGTGACAGACAGCTTGCACTTAGTTTTGGAGGTTTTCACATCTGTGTATCTGAATAAGGTGAAAGCTGGAACATAGCCAAACGTCAGCAATGCATTCAGTCAATCTGCTTGTCCATTAATTTTACACACCACACACATCTCAAATATAAACTGAGGTGTTGGATGATGTCAATAGTAACTGAAAGAATACAGTGAATAATCTTCACATTATCCCGATTTCTATACTTTACACACATACACACAGTACTAGCAGTTGAAAAATATTTGCATTTTGTAATTTCCTTGGCAATCATGATTGCCTCCATTAACTTTAATGAAGTCCCAATAAGTTGCTGCCCTATCCCCTAAGACAGGGGTGGGCAGTTCCGGTCCTCGAGGGCCACAAACCAGTCTGGTTTTCAGGATATCCCTAATGAATATGCATGAGAGAGATTTGCATGCACTCTGCCTCAGTGGTATGCAGATCTATGTCATGCATATTCATTAGGATATCCTAAAACCTCGACAGGTTTGTGGCCCTCGAGGACTGGAATTGCCCACCCCTGCCCTAAGACAATCGTAGGGGCCACGGCTTGCAGGCGCTGTAAATGTATACAGAAACAGGAGCCTTAAATTCTTTGCAGGCTGGGGACAACTCATTGCATATCGGGCAGATTTCATTAATATAATTGAAAAGACAGTGACCTCATTTGACTTTCTTGTTCTTTTTCTTCAGGGCTATGATTTAGAAATATGCCTGCATTTATTTCCAGTCACATAAGAAAGTTAACAAATAATTAAAAAAAAAAAAATACAACAGCAGAATCATTCAAAATTAGCATCCTTTTTCGGTGTGGCAACATTGCAGCTTGGATCTCAACAAATCCCCTTGAGCAGAGAGAGGGGCTGTGATGGAGCTGGTTACCTTTTCCAATAGCTGTCTCAGCTGCTTTGTCCTGGCATCACGCGAGCACATTGTTTGCTGGGGTGCCACCACTGTACATATACACCGCCCCTCACTGTCCTGGGCAGAGCTGTACACCTGCCAGCTTTCCTCTGGGTTTGTTGGCAGCACCTGGTGATAAAGGGCAGTGAGAAAGACTGAATTAAGTAGGCAAAGGGCATGCGTTCCAAAAAAAAAAAATGTGAAAAGTGGCAGCAAGCGTGGAAGGGGGAGGGGAGGTTTTACAGGAGGGATGGAAGTCAGATTCCAGTTAAAGAGGTACGGACCAGCCAGGAAGGAACATTATGGCAGAGCAAAAAACAAAGAAACAGTAGTATCAAATAGCATTATAAAATTAGAGGTTTATAAAAAGGTAATTAGGAACTGAATGAATCATTGCACAGCATAAACAATGCTTCAGAAAATGTGTAAGGCTGATACAGAAGTGCAGGATGAAGTTGTACATTAAGCAGAAGAATAATGATTTAGGAAGATAATATGGCCAAATGCAGAACATGAATGGGGCACGTTGAAAGAGACAGAACAGGGAGAAAAAGAGAGACGGAAGAGCTTAATCTCCCTGCTGGATATCATTACTCAAATCAAGTTCGTACAGATCCAAGAAAGAGGTGAAACCTAATGGAAAACTGTTATTAAGCTCGGGTACACTCAGTATCTCCCTGACATACATGCATTTTATTTGTGTAATGGGATACCATTGTGTCTTCACTCCATTAGGAGAGCAGCGGTCAATGTGAGCTGGAGTTCTGTCTTAGGTGCTGAATATCAGTAATTATTGTATATAGCCGGGGTTCTCCCAGTTACCTAAGCCGAATGCTCAATAATCATCAGTCGGTTCTCTAATCTTTGTGTTACGGTTGCCTCAAAAAATATACAGCAACCATCTATAATACAATAAGTACAATATTTCTAAATAGAAAAAAATCTCAGGCTAATATTCTATTTTAGCATTAATGTAACGTATTTCAGCAAATCCGCTGTATGTTGATTGATTTTACGGTTGTATTTCTAGTGCTTCTATTCAATAGTACTTCAACTGGTGAGCACGCTGGATGGATATCGTGGTTATCTGAGCATATTTCAGCTGTTCCTGTGCCTTACTATGCTGGTGTGTTTTAAGCTTACTAAAAGATAAACGTATGTAAATAGGGCGCTCTGACCATGTCTAATTCACCTAAATTTGTTCACATGTTTTCAGATCAGTTCTAGAGGCGTAACATGACCCTAAGCTGATGTATTCACTTATCGACAGGAACTGAGGAGGCATTAAAACAAATATTATTCATCTTGGATCTGGAGGCAGAGAATTGAAATCTCTTTTTTTACAGAGAGATATCTGCCTAAAGGATATTAACTCTTGGTTCTCAGTTAAGTGTGTTGAGTCCCTAGGAAAGTGGTGTTTACTGTAAGATCTTGGTAACAAAGGGAATTCAGAGAACAGGAAGGTTTTTTTGTTATATCATTGTATAAGAAACATCTTTTGAGAAATCAAAAAACGTTTGGATTGATCCAAAAATACCCAGCCAAAGAGGGGGAAACCTTAATGCTATTAATCAGTTCACTCATCAAAGAAAAATTCCAGGAACAACAGAAAAATCTGTGGACTGAATGCAACTGCCTTAATTAATTTTCTACATAAAACAACAGATCGGATTTTCTGTGGATTGCAGCTAAACACAATGCAAAATGTGATTCCTTGGATACACTGAGGATTTGTATTGGAAATCTATTTGCATTACAAAAAAAAAAAAAAAAGCATCTTCACAAACCAGGCTGGAAACAAAAACTACAACTTCTGCATTCAAGTCTTGGTAGTCCACAAAAATAAGCCAGGCATTTGCAAAGCCATGAGAATGTGCGGATGATGCTTTCAAATGTGCGTCTGGCGGGGTCTGCATTAACACGCCAGGCTCTGAAAGCGCGCTCCTCAGCAGCGCCTCGGCGCTTTGCACTGCCCGCAATCCTTCTTGGCTCCCGTAGCGCCCTTCATGCGTGTAGGGCAAGGTTTCCACCCTGCTATGCAAATGAAGGCGGTAACTCGCTTCCCTGGAGCTCCCCTCTGACAATCTGTTTAATGAGAAATCAAAAGATGTTTGGGGCTGACCCAGAGACCACCCCAAACCTTAACGTTAGCAAACGTGCCACTTCGCAAGACATTTTGGTTGCTATAACAGGTAGGCTTTGCATACACTTTTTCCCCTCGCAAACCTCTCCATTCCCCATTGACTCCGGAGATAACTTGAATTTTCAGAGCCATGTTTCACCGTGCCCTTGGTTTTCTTCCTTCTACTTTCTTTAATTTAAAAAGGTGAACACGATCTTAACGACTCTTTGCAAAGTAACCACAAGGTTCGGGACATTCGGAAAATTGCATTTGTATGCAAATCTACAAACCAGTTCTATTTCACATGAACTCCGGTTTAAACTGCATCGGAAGTATCAACGTCATTAAAAAAAAAAAATTCAAAGAAAACTATTTTGACTTTCGCCTGTACAGTAACAGGAAGAAGGAGGTTGCTCGTGTCCCGCTAGTTACGGAATATTTCCCACCAGCCCCAAGCGCATGACCAGGTTTACCCGCAGGCATTTAGAAACACTTACGCCTGTGCTTCTGTCCAGGGTCCCGGCGTTGGCCGCTGTCAACTTGGTGGTATTAAGCCCCACCAGAGATGGCAGAGTCTGCGACATCCAGTTGGTGATCATGGCCATGGTGCTCAGGACGACCCCAATCTTAAGCAAAGGCACCGACATCTCTACAGGGCTCCTCTCCACCAACCCTTCATTCTGAGAAGGCGCCTGAACTTGCCCGGGGCTGCATGGTGCTCGCCAATACCAGCTGCGGCTCCCCCCCGTCCAGCACAGCCGATCGCTTCTTAGACATATTTTGTCTGTGTGTGTCTCTGTGTGTGTGTGTTTGCGTGTAAGGCTAAGAAGCCGGCACGCTCACTCCCCTTTTTGCACGCACACCAGCACAATTTAAATCTGCTGGCATAAACCTCCGCTTGACAGCCGCAGCAGCACCGACTACGGCAAAGACAAAAGGAAGCAAAGCCGACTCCAGCGCGGTGGCTTCCGGTCTTAAGGCGCCCAGCGCCGGGCTCGGAAGATTGCCTTTGCCGTGGTTCTCCTTTTCAAAAGCAAAAAAGCCCCGTCTTCTGGCGGGCAAACGGGCTCCCAGGCTGCCGCTGTCTGCAGTGTCCCCGACATGCCTCCTTCCTGCCTCCGCTGCACTGTGAAATGGCTAAGGTAGAGAGGGAGGAGAAAACGGCAGCCGCGGACCGAGCTGTTCCTCAGCCCCTAGAACGCCCCCCTGTTACCTTCAGGATCTCAGAGGAAGAGCACTGGGACTTTGCTGGACTTTCTATTTATTTTACATGCATTGTCCTGGAGCTTCTTTCCAGCTAAACGTGATCGGTTTGCATAAAACATTTTAATAGTAAAGGAGGGGAATCATCAGATATTCATAGGCGAATCTGCTACCTAATATAAGATTGTTCAGCTGCTGCAGGGTTTTTTTTTTTTTGTTTTTTTTTTAATTCTTCAACTGGTTCGGATGGAAACATTTCATCGCTGGAACAATTCAAGATCTGATTATTTATAGATAAACTTCTAAATCTGCCGCGATGTAAAGGTTGAAAGAAATGGAATACACACAGGAGACGTCCCGACGTCTCCTGCCCCCTCCCAGCAAGATTCTTTGGTGAAGATTTCTTCAAATTATCCGTTGCACGTCTCAATCACAATATCAATGTCTGGGAAAAAGAAAATCAAAAGTCTGATCCCATCTTTTTGCCAGCAATTAACTTGGAGCTAAATCAAGTCTTCAAACAAAAGCACTGTAAATTGCATTAACAGACTGATAAAAACATTTCACTTAAAATATGTAATTTTTTTCCCCATTATTTGAATATACCAATTCCAGATTAAAGCAGATTTCTCCAGCGGATACTAAAATTTCTCATACCTGTTATTTATGTATTTATTTGATTTATATTCCACCATTCAGGCAGTTCAAAACGGATTACATAGGCATCGCGTCATAAATCCATACACTACAGTTTTCACTGTCAAATCGACAGCAACGTTTAAAGATCTCAAACTAATGGAAACTGACAGATTCATACTATGCCTTTATGAAATCCCAGCAAATACAGAGCCTACGTCCTTTGTGCCAAAGAAATAGCACTCCAGATCATGCCAGACAAACATATTATTCATTCCGCTCCTAAAACATCATGGTGAAGGAAAAACTAGGCAGTAATCTTGACATAACCCATTCTTGACCTCAAGATACTAAGCAGAAAGCTTCATGGTAAAGTCGGTTTGAGGAAAATTGCCCTTAATGCTTTTATAACGTCGGCGGATTCCATTTAGAATATCTATTGTTATAAGAAATTCCAAGGGTAAGAACATGTTTCCACAATCTGTTCCTTCCTGTGGAAGTAATGCTTGTTCTAAAACTCTTTTGCTAAGACCATTTTCTCAGGCCTTGGTAGCTCTTACAAGAGAAATCCACTGGCCTTATGTGGTCTTACTGCAATTATATAGCTAGAATTGTCTTTGAAATAGGAAAATGGGGTTCACCTCACCAATACATAAATGCTAAGTTTTTGTTATCTTACTAGGAGCAGAACAATAGTACACATTGAGATGCAAGTTCTACACCCAACTGCTGGCTTCTAGTGCCATCTTCTTATGGAACTTGGTACTGCACTTTGTCCATGGAAAGGATGCCGCAAAATAGTGCTATATAGGACACTGGCTGGATTTATCAAGAACAGTACAGTTATAGTTGATTTTTTGATATACCAAACCTTCACTCAAGACTCTTGGCATTTCCATGTGTTAAAAATAGTTTTAATGAATAGTTCTCTTCTAGTGAAGAGTCACTAGAGATAGTCAAACAGAATAGCTCATTTTGATGGAAACATCTTTAAATGTAATTTACATCATCTTTTCTACAACATAATTACAAGTGTGAAAATGAGCTAATTTGTTATTGCTACTATATTGACATGTCTTTCAGTTGAGATGTTAAATCAAGGTTCTGTTTATTCTATGGACATTAGAGATCCTATGGCACATTTACATAAGTAAAATGTGCTCAGTGTCATAGTTAAATTCCACATCAGATTATATTGTCATGCCATCTGAAAGACCCCATGTACAAAGCTCTGAAGTAGGAACAGAAAAAATGATATAGGTCTTTCAGTTATGTATATTTTATTAAGTTAACGGCTATAGAAATGTATGGCACTCAATGCATGTATAAGCTTGAGTCTTGCATGGTACTAAAATCATGCATAGTCTTGAGTCTGGTATGGCACCGAATGCATGCGGCTTTTGAGTTCTGCATAGCACTGAATGCATGTACGGTCTTAATTTCTACATGGCACTAGGTACATGCACACTTTTGTGTCCTGCATGGCACTAAATGCATGCACACTCTTGCATCTGGCATTGTTCTGAGTGCATGCACACTCTTGTGCCCCACATGGCACTGAGTGCATGCTCACTCTTGCATCTGGCATTGCACTGAGTGCATGCACACTCTTGAGTTCCTCATGGCACTGAGTGCATGCTCTTCAAGACTGCAGAAATACTCTTAAGCAGCATTGTAAGAAGTCTTTCTTTGGTTCTCAAGCACTAGGGCAAAAGCTTGCCACCCTTGACACGACACAACAAATCCCCTTTCATGCTGCAGGATTTCTTGAACAGAATCTCGCTTTAAGAAGGTTTCTCTGTAAATACTAGAGTTCAAGAAGTCATCTGATAGACAGCCATATTTTCAAATATCCCTTCGGTTTCAAAAAATGCAGCTAAATGTTAGAAAGTGTTTTCTTTAGGGACTCCAGTTTACAAATCTAAACAAGAGAGATGATTTTCCAGGCAAGACAGAGAGAGGCTTTTCTTTAGTGCTAATCTAGGCAAGGAGATAAAAGAAAACAAACCCTGCTACTCACTGACATTCTTCCCAATCCCATCTAAGAAAGAACACAACGGTGTAAGGAATTCAATTAAGGGCAACTTTGGGAAGCTGGCTTTAAACTGATTTCTGCATACTCTGTGCTTACCTTGGATTATGTATGATCTTTTTTACACTTTTTCATCTACCTTTCCATTTCCAACTGATTTGTCTATGATTTATTCATAGTTTCATGAGAAAGGAAAGGTCTTAGCTGAACATTTTTCAGCATAGGCAACCACTAGGCAGATGTGTGTATAGAGCCACTAGATAAAACGACAAGCCATGGATTTTATGCAAAAAAAAAGGACTTTTCCCTAGCCTGAGTCTATTGGAGGGGGGGGGGGGGAGCCCTTTACTGAATATGGTCTTTGCCACAAGAAGGACTGGACTGGGCCTGGAAAAGGTATGCAGAAAAAAATACAGGTAACCAACGGGGAAGAAGACAGAGAGCATTCACGCAGGCAAGAAAACAGAGTGCATCTAATGTAGGTTTGAATTGAATTAACATTTTTCAACAAGTTTAAGAAAATATGGATAACTCCAATTAGACCTGAGACATTAATATATCATTAGGTTTAAGGTATTACTGGAACTGGAGATTTATTACAAATCAGCTTGTTATAAGCCACAAGAAGATGGCTGAACTCCACGGACAAGAGCCTTTATTCAATGTGTAAAATTTTAACAGCCGTGTACAAGCCAGAGGCCAATGGAGCTCTACAACTAAAAGACAAAAGTAGAATGTGTGAGCATTCAACCAAATTATAAGCAAGAGCTGAAGAAGAGATGCTAAGAAATAACTCATAACAAAAAGCTGCAAAGCTCCACCAGGGGCAAAAGCAGAGGTCAGGCACTTAAAAGGACACGGAGCAGCTTTCGATAGCTCTACCGTGGTGAGAGCTATTCTTAAATACCCAAAATATGTTAGAATTACATCGGTCTGATAGCTATAAACAGACTTAGAAATGGCACAAAGCATGGTGTCTTCTATTTTTCTCTAAGCCTCCTATTCAATGATACATAGAAATGTTAAAATGCCAGCTTTGTTGGGGGAAAAATATTCTTTACGATCTGTGCTTGGTGCTTTCGGCTTACTTTCAGGACGCTACTGGATCAGCGCTGAAATCCATGGCAAAGATCATTTAGCCCTGGGGCCCGTAAAGCTAAAATACTGCCCAGAACAACAGATTCATACGTGGACGGCAAGTAGAAGAACTCAGATTATTAACTTCCCCTTTCTCATTCTGATTTTTATTTTGTTCCATGAGATATATAAAACAGGGATCTCCCTTCTTAGGCATTCCTGCCATTAAGGATCTAATCAGATGGGGGCGCTGCTGAGCCAAGCATCGTCAAGAGTTTGTATGTGCACTGTCGTGGTGCATGTAAATTCTCAAATGTTGCCCCGAGGAAGAGGAGGAAATAGGAATATTGCAGAGATACAAAATGAAGTCCTCACAGAAGTTTTAAGAAACCGGATTATGAAACTGCACCTTCTTTGGGAATGGGTATCCTCAGGCGGCTGGTGCTCTCTGGGGATAAGCCTGAATGCAGTGCTGCGGGGAGACCAGGGCTTGATTTGTGGGGGGGAACGGCCTGGAGCAGCGTTCCACCACTTATTTCCAGACTTAAAAGAGGCAGAGCAGAAGGGATGCTCTGCTCCAGCCTCTCCACTCAGGCAGCCTACACGGGGCAGAGTGGGGAAGGGGGTGGACTTGGCTGAGATAAAGTGGAGAATAGTCACTCTGCTCCATAATCAAGCCCCCTCCTCTCCTATTCTGAAGCAGACACTGCAGAGCAAGGAACAGAAGCTAACATTAAGGTCAGATGGCACACGTTTGAAACTTGTGAGCAGCAGTGCCCATCAGTAAGGCTTCCACCCAGGCCCTGCCCCTGACCCCTCGCACAGTTTACACACGGCCCTGGCCATGCTTGCTTCCTCTGCCTCCCTACCCACCCCGGCACCACAGTTCAAACTTCCATGTTGTCTACAAATGAAGCCCCATTCGTAGTACAGGATGGGAGAGGGACAAGGGCAGCCAGCACAACATCTACAAATCTTTCCTCATAAAATAATTTAAAATGTAACCTGTAGGCCACATACACTCCCAGCAGTTCTGCACAGCTATACCCATGACATTTCCCACAGACTTAAACTGCATAAAATATCATGTCCTTCCTCAAGGTATTTTTCTGCAACTCTCAACTTTCATCTAAATGCATTGGCTGGTTTGTACACTGATATTAGGTCACAGGTGGACACGACCTTCCCATCAGGTGATGGTCTTTATTTTTTTCATAAAGAAAGCCTAAAAAACTAAACTAGATTGGGACAAAAAGGAAAGGAGGCCAATGAATAAGTTGTAGCATGAGGAACAGAAGTTGGAATGATTACATACTTCTTCTGGGCTGCCATGAAAGAACAAAACTATGAAATCTAGTGCAGTAGCTCTCAGCTCTGTCCTGGAGATGCAGCTAACCAGGCTGGTTTTCAGGATATGTGCAAGGAATAGACATAATATAAAGCTGCATGCATTGGAGACCCAGTATATGCATCTCTATCTCATGCATGTTCACTGTGGCTATCCTGCAATCCAGACAGGTTAGATGCACCTTCAGGATTGGTTTGAGAATCAGATGCAAGCTCATCTTATTCTTCACCACTTAGTCACTGTGACCTAGAATAAGTCCCATCAGCCAGAAAACTTAAATAAGAAGTGTTTTAAATATTTATAGACCTTGATCCTGCTTTCCTTCCCATATTGTTCAGATGGATCTGGGAATGGGATTAAAACAGCTTTAAAGTAATAATGCAGAGGTTTATTTATTTTTTAAAAAAATGTATAGTCTGCCAATCCAAAGCATTTGTTCTTGGTATATATGACAACAGGTTCTCATACTAGCCCTGGTGATCCCATAGTCAGTCAGGTTTTCAAGATATGTGCAATGAATATGCATGAGTGAAATCTGCACACCTCAGAGACCCAATATCTCATGCATATTTATTGTGGATATCCTGAAAACCCAAGTGGGATCACTAGGACAAGTTTGGGAACCCATGTAACAGAGGATTCTGTGAAACAAATCAGAACAAAACATATATTTATTTATTATTTTTAATTTGATTTCCCGCTTTTCGTTAGCAGATAAAAGCGGGGTACAATTAATAAAATAGTATTACTATCATATACGCATTCATAACAGGACAGATCACAAGTAAAAAATACAAGTAAAATCCTGCCAAAACATGCTTAGGGGTAGATTTTCAAATGTTACGCGTGCGTGTCCATGTGCGTGCGCTACCCGGCACGCACACGTGGACGTGCAATTTTATAACATGTGCGCGTGCGCAAGGGGGGGGTACACTAAACTGAAACCAGCCTTCCCCAGTTCCCTCCCAACCCCTTAGCCTAACCTTCCTTTCCCTAAATACCCCCAATATTCTTATCTTACCTTTTGCTCCTGCTTCTGAGCAGGAGCAAGTTGCACGCGCCGGCACCCTGCCGGTGTGTGATCCCCCGGCACAGCATCAAATGGCTATTGTGTCGGGTGCCTCTAGCCACGCCCCGCCCCTCGGACCGCCCCTTTGGGTAGCCCCAGAACTTACACGCGTCCTGGGGATTTACGTGCGTGGCCGGGCCCTTTGAAAATTGGCCCGGCGCGCATAAGGCCTGGCCACGCGCGTAAACCCCGGGGTTTTACGAGCGTACGTTTTTCAAATCCGGCCCCAAGTTAAAAAGTAGTTTATACGATTTGTTTTAAATCTGCTGGCTGATATTTTCATGGAGAGTCTCCTTGTTTTTTGTTTTATTTGAAAGGGTAAATAACCATCTTTTCCTTACCCAGTCCACCCCTTCATGATTTTATTAGCAATCATTTCTCCTCTCGGATGTTTCTTTTCCAAGCTGAACAGCCCTAACCTGTGTAGCGCCTCTCATCAAAGGAGTGCCTTCTTCATTGTTTGTTGCCCTCCTCTGCACATTTTCTACTTTCACTATGTCTTTTTTGAGATGGGGGTGACCAGAAATGCACACAATACTCATAGTGCAATCACATCATGGATCTATACGGAGGCAACAGCAGATTTTCTGTTTTGTTCTCCATTCCTTCCTGGATCATTCCTAACATTCTATTTGCTTTTTTGACCACTGCTATGTACTGGGCTCAAAATTCAGCTTAGAAAATCAGTTTTCTCTCTCCTTTCTGATTACTTGAAATAAGAGTAAATAGGATTCTGTAAAGTCATGAAATTTCCATAGCTTATCTGTTCAGATTTCACACTTGTCAGCTCTCCCTGCTCTGCTCCCTCGCCTCAACGGGGAAATGAAAATTCGCATAACTTAAGTCTTAGAATATTTATGATAAGAGCCATTTTCTGTCTATTAAACCACAGCAAGTGGATTAAATTTAATATACTTCATTCGGCAATATGTTTTGGTCTATTACAACCATGTGAATGTTCTCATAAAAACAAAAGATAAGTCTTCTGAGCCCAGTGGCATAATCAAACCAAAGCTTAAATATGGAGGCTCTATGCTCAGTGGCACAGAACAGGAGAGAGGCTTTTGAAAACAGACCCTGAGAGTTGAAAGTGTCCCAGAATCTCTTTGTCAAGTGGGGCAACGGAACAAAAATGCAGCAAGCAGGTAGCCAACGTCCACCAGAAAGAGTGATCTAGCTACTAGATCTCAGCAGTAAGGGCTAGTTTTGAGTTATTTCCACCACCTTGAGGTTGCTGCTTGCCCATTCAGCACCCGATCACAATGGGCAGCTTGGGTTGCCCCAGATCTGCAGTGATTTACTGGGTTTTGTGATGATGTCCTCTGGTTAGAGAATACAGCTGAAATGTTTTAGACTTTGGGATAACAGCATCTTGTCTGTCTGTGCCAATAACATATTGAGTGCTTGTAGTTTAAAGAAACACAATGACCACATTCTCTACGTTTCACGCTTCTTTCTCCTCTGATCTCCCTTATCTTTTCCGAACTGTTTACTCCCTCTCTGTCATCTGCTGATAACATATGAGAGAATCTGCATACGGAATGATTTTTGGCTTCGTTTTCTGGCTATGGGGATCTGGTTATATTCTACAAGCAGAACGGTAGGAGGGAATTGCAAACCATTTTTTGCAAATATCGCAGAGGGGCTGTGCGGTTTTGTTTAGATTGAAGAAGGCAAATTATGGCCCATGGGCTAAAACTGGCCCCTCAGCAACTTTTTGCTGGCCCTGCTACGGTAAAATAGGTCAGGGGACCTGATGGTAACCTGCTTTGAAGTGGCTAAGCAGTCACAATAGGTAGAACATAAATCAGAGATTTAAAAAAAAAAAAAATGGATGTCCAGCCCGAAAATGCTCTAATTCTGGGCTGACTTGCCCAGAGTCATCAAGGGCCCGATATCACGCGGGTCTCAGCTCGTCAACAAAGGCGACATTTTTGGGCCTTTGATGAGGACGTTTTGGGCTTCTGCCATGCATGCTGTCGTCAGTGCCTTTTTCCTTTGCCACAGCTCCCCCGGGAAGCTGGGAAAGCCAATCAGAAGTGGCAAGAGCAGTAGGTGAGGGCGCAGGTGCTGCAGGCCGAGCTGTCCCGCGCACCTGGACCCGCCGCTGCCATCGCTGGAGCGCAGCTGCCGCCGGAACCTTGCTGCCATCGATCGCCTTTCCCCCACTCCTACCTCCCACCCTCTTGCCTTGCTGAAACTTCCTAACCTGGCTCTGCCGGGGAATGGCCGTAGGAGCTAGAGAAGAGTGATACTTAAAACGAGAGGCTCGCTCTCTCTCTCTCCCCTACCCCGGCGGGTTAATCCTCAGACTTGACCGGGTTTCCGCCACGGTCAGGCCTGAGGATTACGTTGCAGGGGAAAGCTGGGGGGGGGGGGGGGGGGGGAGAAAGGCGGGGGAAGGGAAAGGAGGCTAGGGACAAGGGGGAAGGCAAGGGTTGGAGGCGAGAGAGAAAGGGATGTTGAACATAAGCACCATAGGAAAGGGGGGGGGGGGGGAAGGCAGAGGGGGTAAGGTGACAGGCATGAGGGGAAAAGAGAAACGCGTGTGGGGCAAGAGGTTCCAGTTCATAGAAGAGCGGGGGGAGGAGGAGAAAGAAAAATAGACAGAACTGACTTTTCTCCAATCTTATATATAACTATAGTACTGTAGTACAGTTTTCGGATTGTGCAGATTTTTGTACTGAAATAAAAACTGAAGAAAAGTTGTAATTCAGTTATGTAGGAAAGGCTGAAGAAAATATCAATAAGCCTCGTCTATTTATTCTCAGCGTTTCTTCATTTTTCCTTTTTTTAAGGCCCCCCCCCGCCCCATCCCTGGTGCCACTAGCGAGGCCCTGGTTTAGAAACGTTTGCCTCCCCTCCCCTCCCCCAGTCTTTGCTTTGGTCTAGAATTCATCCAGCCCCGTCTCCATGGAGGCAGTGATCCTGGGCTTCCCAGACGATCCCGGCGCTGCTGGTGGCTCGGCGTGAGCTGACGGTAAGGCATAAGGACAAAGGTTCAAATTCAGCCTCTCTTGGGAAGGGGAATTATCTGCGGTGCCTGAGCGCTCACTTTGCGGGTGAGGCCTTGGGATCGATGTGCACGTTCTCCAGGTAAGTTTTCTCATGCTCTGTTTTAGCTGTCAGAATGGCCGCGCGGCCTAAGGTGCCAGACCCCAGTGCTCTTTCTTCCCCGTGTTGGGTGCTCTGGTCTCCCGATGGAGGCGTGGGTTCGAATCTTACTTCTGACGCCCTCCTCCTTTATTTTAACCAGGCTCGATGGACCTCTGTTTGACCCCAGCATGACACTTCTTACTTAACAGAGCCGAAGAATAAACTGGAGAACCACAGCAGCAGGAACAACATTTGAAAAGGCCTAAAATGTAAGGAATAGGACATTTTTTGCACAACCCTCATCAG
Source organism: Rhinatrema bivittatum (assembly GCF_901001135.1). Classification (NCBI taxonomy): domain Eukaryota; kingdom Metazoa; phylum Chordata; class Amphibia; order Gymnophiona; family Rhinatrematidae; genus Rhinatrema; species Rhinatrema bivittatum. The sequence goes on along the minus strand of NC_042622.1, from coordinate 93,597,272 downwards.
GTGGCCTTGCCCATAAAGTATCATTTTGCACTTCCAAATTTATATGACACCCCATGAGAGGCGTGCTGCCCAGCACTTTTTAATTTCAATTATTAAGCATAAGAGGCATTACTCACAGTGCCTATTAACTTCCATTATAGAGCCAGCAAATACTGTGCTAAGATTTATGCAGCTTCACCTTCCCATTATTTCAAAATGTTTAGTTTCTTTTGCAGTGTTTTGAGTAAACAGCAAATCAGTCCTGGAACGCAGTCTAATCCAGTTTATTTGAAAATAGAAGTTGCCTTCCACCCTCCCCCCCCAATTAGATTCAGATGGAGGTTGGCATTAAGTGCTGCAATGACCTTCTGTCTCATAATTTTATAGTGGCTGCACCCCAAGGTTATCATTCATAGCTGAAAATGAGGTTGTGCTGTCAGCAGAGCTTGCATTTTTCATACATCTAATACTCTTTGACGGTAACTGGTTTTGCATTATTTTATACACGATGCTAATACTGATTACAAGGACTGATAACTTCAGGAATAAATACTTCCCAAGACTGGAAATTACCTGCCTGTTTAATGGGGAAAGCTGAATGCAGTGGAATAAGACATAAATTGGTTTATAAGATGAAACGCTGCCTTGTATCATAAGCCACTGATTTACAATTTAATCCATATGATTTCCCTCTGGCTCAACAAGTGTAGAGTGGTAATGAATGCAGCCAAGATTAAAGGGAAGACTTAAAAATCATCTGCATCTCTTAGTGTGGTCTCTTGGCTCACAGGGTGTGGACGGCACTCGAGTTGTTGGGACCAGCTGGTCAGCCCTTGATCTTGAGTGAATCAGGACAGAGTGAGCACCAGCACCTTCAGAAAGCATTTTCCAGGTGCAAGGGAGGGAGGATTCCCAAATGCCTCCCTTTAGGACAGCCTGATGCAGTCCTAATAAACTCTTTGCATACCTGGACATGTAATAGTCATTAGGGGAAACAAGACACCACCAGCCCATGGCATGCAAAGGGGGGGGGGGGGGGAACCAAGATTGGAGCAATCAGCCTGTTCCGACAAAAAAATAATGGTACCTCTTTATGACTCTTTCCAAAGGCATTCACACATGCAAACTAGGATTGCCAACTGGCTCCAGATTTTCAGGTCAGGTCGATCCAGTCCTGGTTTTACTCTATTGCATGCTGGGACTTATTCTGATTTCCCTATTGCATTCCCTAAGAAAAGCAAGACTATAAGTACCTGAATGCAGGGGAGTAAAACCAGGACTGGATCAACCTGTCCTGAAATTCTGGAGCCAGGTGGCAACCCTAGTGCAAACTGGCTGACTGAAAAGCTACCCGCACAAAAAGCAGGTGCAAGTCTGTGCAGGTACTTTGCAAAAGTGAAAGCAGGCACGAACTTCCTCTTTGAATATTGGTGCAAAGTCCATGTGGGTAAAAAGAATCCAGCTCAAAAAAGCAATTTCCTTGGCATTATCCCTTATGCATATCTCCAGCACTTTGAAAATATGGGCTGGTGGTGGTCTCCATCACCGTGTACAGCCAGAAATCGGAGATTCATTTATTTCCGCATTACTTTGCAATCAGAGCAGCCTGGGGGCAGAGTTTAGCTTTCTGAACCAGAAGCTGAACTTTTGATTAGATGCTGCATGAGAGGCGCGTCAGATACGTTTTGCTATTTGCCAGCTGTTAGCTGCTAGTAATTGGAATTTACGGACCGCAGCTCATTAGGTTTTGTGCCGTTTCCCAAATATTTGTGCATAGAACTAGAAAAGCAAAAATGTCCTGAGTGATACAGTAAGCAGAAAGAATTGGAGCGTTTAATGTTTTCTGCATTAAGCAGACGTGTGCGCACGCATTTTCTAACGCACACAAGTGCAATGGACTATCGTTTATCCAGCAGTGAAGCAGACAAAAGATTGCAGGGGCAAACACCTGTGTGGTTGCCCAGCAGGCCAGCACTTTTGCCATGCGTGCTTGCAGCTCCTTGTCCAAGAGAAACCAGCCAGGCAGTTTCTGGCAGAAGATCAGCCAGTGGGTGCACTGTCTGCATGCTAAAAGCACCCCGAGAGGGTGCAAAATAGCGCACACATTTAGAAATCCCAAATTCATGTGCTCTCTGCCTTCTCCCTCGCCCCTCCCCAACCTTAAACATGGGCTCCCAGGACTGCCGCTTTTTAAGCAGGCCCATGCGTGCTTTTAGCTGGGCAAGGAGAGGCAATTTTTCAAACAGGTCAATTTACTTGGTAAATGGCTTTGAGATTTGCCCTTAAGGAGGGTCATTTCAAAAGCCATTAAGCTGTTGGAAACTGCTGGTCCTACATGCGGATGAACGTGTGCACTCAGGGCCTCTGGGTGCATACTTTTACCCCCAGGAGGGGGAGGTGAGTTTGGAGTGGGGTTTGGAACTATGCACGGACCTCATTGCATTTTCAAAATTATCCATAGATTTTGCCTTGAAAGGTTCCTGCACAAATCAGCGGGTGCAAATGTGTGCGGGTTCTATTCCTGGGGACATTTTCAAAGTGAAAGTAATGCACAAAATAAAAGTACCTGCATATTTTGCACTTATGTGCACAACTCCCCAAAGTCTGACTCACTAAGGGGTAGATTTTTAAAAGGTTGCGTGCGGGCGCACATGTACACCTGATTTTATAACTTGCACGCGCAAGTTATAAAATCCGGGGCCGGCGCGCACAAGGGGGTGCACAATTGTGCACCTTCCATGCGCCGAGCCGCGCAGCCTTCCCCCGTTCCCTGTAAGAGAACTTCCCTTCCCCCTAACCTGACCGTCCCATCCCTTCCCCTAACCTTTCCCCCCCCAGCCCTGCTTTAACAGCCCCCCCCCCCAAATTTTTGTTTTACCTTTTGCGCCTGCCACTGGGCAGGCGCAAGTTGCGCGCACCGGCCGATTGCCGGCACGCGATCTCTGACACAGCGGCAAATGGCCGCTGTGCCAGGAGCCGCTGACCCCGCCCCTGCCCCGCCCCCAGACTGCCCCCTCCCCGAGCTTTTTTGCAAGCCCCAGGACTTACGCTCATCCCGGGGCTTTACACTCGCCGCCGGGCCTTTTTAAAATAGGCCCGGCGCGCGTAACCTTTTTAAAATCCGGCCCTAAGGCTTTTTCCCATTATGTGTCTATGGAGAAAAATAATGTAGTATATCCTAATTGTGGACTTCTATAAGCAGCAAAAATGCCGTGGGTGATAGGGACATTCACCTACTGTGTCCAAATGATTTTGTACAAATATAATCATTAAATATATTGTATTATATTCAACTATACTGGAAGCATCGGAGAAAGTTCTTTTCTACTCAACGCACAATTAAACTCTGGAATTTGTTGCCAGAGGATGTGGTTAGTGCAGTTAGTGTAGCTGTGTTTAAAAAAGGACTGGATAAGTTCTTGGAGGAGAAGTCCATTACCTGCTATTAAGTTCACTTAGAGAATAGCCACTGCCATTAGCAATGGTTACGTGGAATAGACTTAGTTTTTGGGTTCTTGCCAGGTTCTTATGGCCTGGATTGGCCACTGTTGGAAACAGGATGCTGGACTTGATGGACCCTTGGTCTGACCCAGTCTGGCATTTTCTTATGTTCTTAAGCATTAGATTTTCCCACTGATCAGGGTGGCTTTAAGCATTACACAAATTAAGCGGTCACCTAGGGTAGCAGCTTCTAAGAGCAGCTGCAGTCATAGTAAAACAAGAGTGTTTTTGTATGGCAAGTTTGCTATATAGGTTCTGAGTTATGTTTTTTGCAGGCTTTTGTGTTACTTCACAAGCAGTGTTAGCCCGCGTTTGGACGCGTGTTTTTGACGCGCTAGCTTTACCCCTTATTCAGTAAGGGGTCGAAAACGCGCGTCCAACCCCACCCCCCCCCCCCGAAACTAATAGCGCCCGCAACATGCAAATGCATGTTGCGGGCGCTATTAGTTATTCCCGTGCGATTCAGTAAGTAAAATGTGCAGCCAAGCCGGGAAAGTGTACAGAAAAGCAGTAAAAACTGCTTTTCTGTACAACCTCCGACTTAATATCAATGCGATATTAAGTCGGAGGCCCCAAAAGTTACAAATAATTAAAAAAAAAAAACATTTAAAATCGGCTCGCGGGTTGAAAACCAGACGCTCAATTTTGTTGGCGTCCGGTTTCCGAACCCGTGGCTGTCAGCGGGTTTGAGAACCGACACCGGCAAAATTGAGCGTCAGCTGTCAAACTCGCTGGCAGCCGCCGCTCCTGTCAAAAAAGAGGCGCTAGGGGCACGCTAGTGTCCCTAGCGCCTCTTTTTACCGTGGGCCCTCATTTAAATACTGAATCGCGCGCTCAGGAGAGTGGCCTGTGAATGCGCCAGGAGAGCTCTCCCGTCACTTTTACTGAATCGGCCTGAAAGTGTCTGATAACGGAGGGAATTTGTATCACTGTTACTAAGATTACACCAGAATTTGACATTTTTTTTTAAATGTTGAGAAGTAAGGGAAAACATTGTTGCTCAGCCATTTCAGAGATTATCTTTAGTCAATGTGATATGAATTTCTTTTAATTTATAAATGAATGTATTTCTTGATTTTATTGGCAGTCTACCCTCAAAAGTATCAGGCATTGTGACATGATTTCTACAAAAACAATTATATATATATATATATATATACACACACACACACACACAATAAAGTTTAATATTTAAAAGTTTGGTGTCCAATTATGTATTTTTTCTGGATCATTCTTGATGGATGGGTAGTAGTGTGATCCTGATTGTTAAGTTTAATTATCAGACTCTCAGGGGAGAGCCCAAGGTCCTGAAAGTTAATTGGGGTGGGGGGAGGGGGACGCATGGAAGGCTGAAGGTTCATCTAGGGGTACCTAATACCATTGCATCGACTGCCACTGATACATGTTTAGTCTGGGCACTCAGCTGCAAAAAGGAAGTTTATAAAGATCAGATGGAAAAGAAATCAGAATTCTACTACTTTTTAACTTCTAGTATTGAGACTTGAGTGCTGTAGATGAAAAGCAGTATTCAACATTGCAAACCAAAGGTCGGTTAGACTGAAATACTTGGTTCTAAACGCATAGATTTATTCTACAGCATCGCACACCTCTTTAAGGAAAGAATAACTTACAGAGTTTCCATGCTCCCCTCTGGCCTCTCATCTTGTCTTCTGCTGGCGCCTGACAAAGGTAAGGTAAACTCTACCTGGGGCCAGCAGAGGTCAGAGACACCTGGGGAATAGGATATATTCCTGCTGTATTATTCTCTGAAACTCACAAATAGGCCCAGATTTTTTGCTAAGTAGTGCAGGCAATTGCCTAGGAGCGGCTGGGCTGAAAGAGGCATCTTCTCCTCTGTCCCAGTGGCACTTTTGTGCTGCTCAGGCAGCGACTTCTCATCAGAATCACCCCCTTGATGGATTAAATGGTCTGTTTTCACAGTGGAAAAAGATAAACAGTAGAAAACGATAAACAGTGGACCTGCGCTTTTCAATATATTTATAAATGATCTGGAAAAGGGGTACGACGAGTGAGGTGATCAAATTTGAAGATGACACTAAATTATGCAGAGTAGTTAAATCTCAAGCAGATTGTGATGAATTGCAGGAGGTCCTTGAGAGACTGAAAGATTGGGCTTCCAAATGGCAGATGAAATTTAATGTGGACAAGTGCAAGGTGATACATATAGAGAAAAATAATCAATGCTGCAGTCACACAATGTTAGGTTCTATCTTAGGAGTTACCACCCAGGAAAAAGATCTAGGCGTCATAGTGGATAACACATTGAAATCGTCGGTTCAGTGTGCTGTGGCAGTCAAAGAAAGCAAACAGAACGTTAGGAATTATTAGGAAGGGAATGGTGAATAAAACAGAGGATGTCATAATGCCTCTGTATCGCTCCATGGTGAGACCGCACCTTGAGTAATGTGTACAATTGTGGTCGCCGCATCTCAAAAAAGCTATAGTTGTACTGGAGAAAGTGCTGAGAAGGACAACCAAAATGATAAGGGGCATGAAATGGCTGCCCCATGAGGAAAGCCTAAAGAAGTTAGGGCTGTTCAGTTTGGAGAAGTGACGCCTGAGGGACTACAAAATCAAAAAAGAACTTGAACAAGTTAATGTAAGTTGGTTATTTGCTCTCTCTGATAACAGAAGGCCTAGGGGGCACTCCATGAAGTTAACAAGTAGTTCATTTAAAACAAATTGAAGAAAATTATTTTTCACTCAGCGCATAGTTAAGCTCTGGAATTCATTGCCAGAGGATATGGTTATGGCAGTTAGTGTAATTGGGTTTAAAAAGGGTTTGGATAAGTTCCTAGATGAAAAATCCATAAACTGCTAATAATCAATAAGCAATAGTAACTTGACATTTATCTAATGTTTGGGTACTTGCCAGCTACTTGTGACTTGGATTGACCTCTGTTGGAAACAGGGTGCTAGGCTTGATGTACCCATGGTCTGACCCAGTATGGCATATCTTATGTTCTTATGTTCTTAGGTACACAAGCAGGAATGTGGCATTTGAAGCACTGTAGAATCACTGCCAGTCCACGAAGGGGCGGCTCTGATGGAACTGCCTGGAGATAATACCCTTATTCAATAAACATACACATGGTTACTGTGACTCCAACATCGCTCTAAGCTTCAACAGCAAGAGGAAATGTGGGAAAAAGGATTTGCACTCACAAAGCAGGGAGTAGCTGGCTTGTTACGGCGGTTACTACCCCAAACCAAATAAGCCTGATACTTCACTTTCAATGCATATACAGCATAGCTCTCTGCTTCAACGGCAGGGGAGAAGAAAAACTGATACTTCACGCATATCCAGCATAGCTCTCTGCTTCAACGGCAGGGGAGAAGAAAAACTGATACTTCATACATAGCTTTCTGCTTCAACGGCAGGGAAGAAGAAAAACTGATACTTCACGCATATCCAGCATAGCTCTCTGCTTCAACGGCAGGGGAGAAGAAAAACTGATACTTCACGCATATCCAGCATAGCTCTCTGCTTCAACGGCAGGGGAGAAGAAAAACTGATACTTCACGCATATCCAGCATAGCTCTCTGCTTCAACGGCAGGGGAGAAGAAAAACTGATACTTCACGCATATCCAGCATAGCTCTCTGCTTCAACGGCAGGGGAGAAGAAAAACTGATACTTCACGCATATCCAGCATAGCTCTCTGCTTCAACGGCAGGGGAGAAGAAAAACTGATTCTTCACGCATATCCAGCATAGCTCTCTGCTTCAATGGCAGGGGAGAAGAAAAACTGATACTTCACGCATATCCAGCAAAGCTCTCTGCTTCAACGGCAGGGGAGAAGAAAAACTGATACTTCACGCATATCCAGCATAGCTCCCTGCTTCAACGGCAGGGGAGAAGAAAAACAACCAATAAGGGCTGAATAACATAGTCTGGGTAAAACAAATAAGCATGGGTGTAGCTTGCTTATTGCGGCGGTTACTACCCCTACTACCCCTAACTAATCAAGCTCGATATTTCACTTGGATGCAGCTCCATCACTGCTCTCTACATTAATGGTGGGGGTGGAAGGGAAATAGAACCAAAGAGCTAAGAGAAACAGATAAGTATGAGAAAAAAATGTGTGAAGCTTGCTGGGCAGACTGGATGGGCCGTTTGGTCTTCTTCTGCCGTCATTTCTATGTTTCTATGTAACACTGCTGCTCAGGCTGAGCGTCGCTTAAGAACGAGGGCATCCATGCCTAGGAAGAGGCAACTCATTAACCATGGTGCTTCCTCTTGGGGGGAGGGCAGAAAATCTTCCACATCCTTGGAGGGGACCCTACGCCATACCTATGGGCACCAAAGAAGTAAATCTGGCCTTGTAACAAAGTAAATTAATTTTCTTTTTCTCTAAAATATATTTTTAGATCCAAATGGTGTGTACCACTTAAAAAATAGCACTATTCTCTCAGAGTTGCATATTGTGGAAGAGCTGCTAGTTTGCTTGGCTCTTTTGAAATGCTTCTTTACAACAAATGGTATATAACATTACATGGTGAATGTAGTACAGATGCAATGCAGTATGTTTCCTGAATCTTTCCTTGCATTTTAGCAGCAAAATCATGAGACCCTTTCCAAAATAAGATGATTTCAGAATCAAAACTTGGAGATTTTAGGTCAGTGTAGTGGCTTAATGGCAGTACTGCCATGTACACAATCTGTATTTTTTTCCCAGGCTCAGCTTCTGCTCTTTGTGCCACCTGAAGCTGGGGGAAGAGAGAGTCCCAGCCATTGCACAGTAGTGACACCTAGTGGGTGTACTGGGTTCCACAGAAAGCACACTGTGGTCTGGATGAAATACTGTCACTGCAGTAGCTGGACCGGATAGAAGGCAGGTTAAATATGGGGGAAAGAAAATCCAGGGTAACTGCAAATGTAGATTCATGGAGCTATAGCCCTAGTAGGAGCCAGTTCCAACTGAGCTGGCAGCCCAAAGGAGCAGGAGGAAACTGCCAAAGTGCAAAATAAAATCGCTTTAGTGTTGTGAATAAAATATGGTATTTTTTTTTTATGTGTTTTGCAAACTGCTGTCTTGTCTGACTTTTTAGTCCTGAATTTCCTGGTTTAGTGGACAAAATGCAGCTTCATCTTGGGACCCACTGCAAATCTGAAATCTACTGGTGGCGATGGGGCAGGGAGTTATGAGGGTCTAGACCCAGATTTTGGGATGCTCTCCTTGCTTGTAACTAGAGAAAAAAATATTAAAAATAGTTGTTGCTTCAGTGGTTAAACAATAGTTCCCAAACAGAGTGCCCCGGCTGAAAGAGCCATTAACCCGCAAAGGGCACTGACTGACACAAAGCAAGCCGAGAGATTCTAGGATAAAAGGTTTCTCTTGCTTATGCTGGGTGTGGCAAAGAAAAAAAAAAAAAGAAACCAAGAGACTGAAACAAACCTGAAACAGAACTGTAAGCAAAGACACTCCGACACTTCACTGGGCAGCTCTTTACTCCCAGAGAACAGCTCTGATAAATCGCATGTTCTGAACATAATTTCACTGAAAAGCACTGTCTTATTACATGATATCAATCCAGGCTGTGGTTGCTTCTCTAACACTTCCTTGTCCACAGGGCTAACTGCCTCTCTGCTTCTCGTTAAGTACACTATGTTTTCTGACATACGTCCCAGCATCCTGACTGAAAGCACTTGATAAAACCCATTGCTATTGCTATTATTATTGATAAGAAATAAATACATGTCTTCTTGCAAGGTAAATGTGGTTTGTTGCTAGAGGCACTGCAAGGGCAGAGAGTGGGAAAAGTCAAACAGGGCTCATGAATGAGGATAAGCTGTTGATGCTAAGCCCCGTGCATATCCACTGGGCTCTTATCAACCATCATATAGACCTGTACTCATGGAAAGGGAGGGGCAATCAATGTGTGCTGTCAGCATGGAAGGTGCTAGAGACCCAGAGCACCAGGAAGCAAAGTTTCAGATAGCCAGACCTGCACCCCAAACTCAGACAGGGACAGACTCTTTAAAAACAAACTTTCCCAGAAGCTGGCCAGTTTTTAAAAGACAGCCCTGGGCGCATCTCAGCAAGTCCAGCACCTTATGAAGGAATTAATATCTGCACATGCTCAGCCAACACCTACTCCCTCCCCCCCCAAATCTTACTGACTACCAGCCGACCATCCTTAAAACACCAGTCTTTGTAATTGTTGGTTGTGCTTGTTTATCTTTGTTGGGTGGCTTGTCTCCCTGTTGTGTCATTTGCTGGTTCTCGGTTTTGGTGTAGGCAAACTTTCAGTTCATGGGTAGTGACTTCATCATGAAACATGCTCCTCTTCATTGGGAACCTTCCTCCCATCAAAGCCAAGAATTTAGAGTTTGAGGTTTGACTGTCCTAAGAAGTGTGCTAATGGCTTGGAGTATCAGTGGTCTTTTCCTGTTTGTTTGATGAGATTAAAAGCTTCTTTTGCCACCATGAAGTCAGAAGGGAACTGAGTGACTCTACCAGCTGACCCTGTCCTGAGTCAGAAGAAGATGATCAAAAATAAAAGTATTATGTTACCTGGGCATCCCATTCCCTGGTTATACCATACCAGAGGATCTTCTGAATACTTTTCTGTTGTTCCTGTTCCCAGTACAATCAAGGAGGCCAAACAATTCTCTTTCCTTCTCTCAGCCTAGCTTGATTTACACTTCTTCAAACACCCTACCCCAAAGAACTGCTAGCCTCAGAAAAAAAGATGAACCCACAAATTACAGAATACTAAACAGATTTTCAGCATTCTGGGGATGCAATAACAAGAAGCCTGAAAGAAAATGTTCAAAGTCACAAAAACTCAGCAGAATCAGATTCAAAATAGTCATTTGTCTATAACATAAATTACAGGTAAATATGAAGGTGTTTCTGAAAGAAAACAGTAGAAACAGGGATAGAAATAAAACTTCTGACTAAATGTATACTATGTACTCAAAACTTGTCAATAACAAACCTTTCATCTCTCTGTACAGCTGATGTTAGCCCACAATAGTGAAGTCTAACAGAGACAGTGCCTGCACCACAGTGTCTATGTGCATCTGTTAGCCTTCCAGTATGCATGGATGGATAGATAACTAGATAAGACAGATATAAAGTAGTATGATTTCCTTTTAATTCATTTAAATGCATGAAAATAAAAACTAACAAAAAACAAGGTGACACCTTTTTATTGGACTAACTTAATCCATTTCTTGATTAGTTTTCAGGAGCCAATACTCTCTTCCTCTGATCTGGATAGATAGATAGATAGATAGATAGAGAGAGAGAGATAGATAGATAGATAGATAGATAGATAGATAGATCGATAAACAGATAGAAATCATAGCAGAGAAAGGATCTGTTAGCATATATCCCAACGTTATACATTACCCACAAGTTCCTCACGATCTGAATATTTAGAGAATAGGTTACCCTTCTCCTAAAACAAATATTAGACAAAGCCACAAGCCCCCGCCTGTCCCTTAAATTTGAATTAAAGAGAGGGAAAGCCCTGCCATAATCCTACTGGAAGCTTAGAATTTCAAACAGAGCAAGTCTTGCAAGAATTGGAGAAGATCTGGGCTCAGCTCGCCCGCACCATGTCTTCGCCAAAGTCAGGGTGAGTGACCTCTATTGCATTGGCGAGAGAAGGCACAAAGCCAAGCCCTGATCGCCACTGGCTGGCTCCCATTGTTTCAGGGGGTGCTCGGCACTAAAGAGGAAAAATGGCGTTAGGAAACCTACTTGAGTGAGTTCTGTGCCCGTCAGGATGAGGAGGAATAGGCTCAAAAGCTTGCTTGTAGGTTGCATTTCGAGATATCAGAGTCAACCTTCTGGCACACGGATCCCCTCCTGCTTTTTTTTTTTTTTTTCCAGCTCTTCTGTTCTTCTCCCTTGGTTACCTCTCAAGTCTTTGTGGTAGCTTTCAGCAACCCGAGAAGGCAAAACCAGACCTCTGTCTTGCAAAAGCTTCACTTAGCATATTTATTATATCCCGGTTCTCTCTTCTCTGGTTGTATAGATATATAGAGAGAGAGACAGAGATTTTTTTTTTTTTTTTGCTAATGGCTCCCCTGCCTGAAAGGCATTTGTAAGGAGAGGTTCAATGGAGCGCAAAATGATTATTCTGCTATTAAAAGTTTGCTTTGAAAAGGGAGGGCTGCGAGAGAGGGGGAAAGAATCAGAAGGCAGCAGCTTGCAAGGATGCAACGAGCAAAAAAAAAAAAAAAAAAAAAGGAGCACAGAATTTTCCTTCCAGGACTAATTTCCTGCCAGGAAAACTGGAGATGTATTTGTAAGCTGGCTCCTGACTGGCCACTGTGCGCTCCTCCCAGATTGGCCACACTATTATTTTCCGGCTCAGTTTGCTTCCTCCCCTGATCGTGTAATACGGCACTGCCCGCTGATTGGCCGGCCTGATTTCCCTGCCAGGGTTGCCTCGTTCTCCCTCAGTACAGTAGGAAGGAAGAGTTTTATTGTTGCATTTCTGGAGCAGGTTAGTCTGTATGCCTCCCTGAAGAACATCAAAGGGCTGGATGGAAATATTGTATTGTTATCTCCGTGACTGCCCACATTAATCTGCAATGAAATAGGAGTTTCTAGCTGCAGGTCTCAACTGAGCAGTACAGCTAGCGCCTGGCTGACACCGCTGTGCCCTCAACTTTCATACCAGGAGACAAATGGTGGGCAAACACACAGTACAAAACTTCCCTTCGGATTTATCTAATCGTATCTATCCTGTACAAATATGGCCAAACACAACAGATACACACTGGAGGGACTGCATATAAAAGCGTACCTTCAGACATATTTGGTGGGAGTGTCCAAAAATTATTTTATTCGGGAGAAAGATTAAAAAAATAATACATGCAATTGCAAAATGTATATTGACCACTGCTTATACGTTCCTGCATTTGCATTGCATTGATGACCCTCTTAACATTGTACTCAGTAAAAGGAATCAGCAGCTTTTAGATGCTAGCTGCCCAGCTTAAATCTTCCAAAGGGAAGTATATTGACTCCACCACTGTTACAGGGTCATTCATCAAATTGCATTAGGGGCTTATTGTGTGATAAAAGGGGACTAATGTGCGATACACATGCAGTGTTTATCCTCTTGCACTTTTCTATGCAAATTTTAGAATGAGTATGCGAAAGCTAGCTTTTTATGCAAATGAGGGACTCCTACCACATGTCATGAAAGTTTAACGCACACTAATGCGGGATTTAGTGTCAGAAATAACCCCTTTTTTGTGCATTAGAGTGGGAAAAAAGTTTTTATCCTGAGTTAACCGCAAACCATTATTACGGGTTGAGGCTATATGGCAGCTATTATCACGAGCAATAAAATGAGGGCTTTTCTCACACATTTCAAATAGGGTGCACATGTAGCCTATATGTAACATAGTGACCACAGCCATTATAACATAAGTGTGTATGTGGTGTGCATGATATCAAATAGGCTGAAAGCACTTACCTGTGTGCTCTATTTGAAATGTACTTGTATATGTGTGTGCAAATCCTGCTTCCATCAAGTAACTGGGGGAATGTTAAGGATGGGATAGGATGGGGGGTTGCATGGATTTGTTCAGGGCTGCATGGGGTAAGGGTGAGAGGAAAACAGAAGGTGAAAATGGCAAATGTGTGATTGCTTTTATGATTTGCCTTTGGAGTGCATAAGACATTGCACTCTGAAGGTTTGTGTATATGGTAACTTTGGTGAATAGCAATTTTTACACTAAAAGGGATATGCGCCAACAACATTGCCAGTTTCACCAGTTTGTTCCCAGCTCGCCCTGCATAGGGATAGGATTTCCAAACCTCCCTAGTTTATTTCTCTTCCTTTCCCCCTGCTAACCCCAAACGGTAATAGCCCGATGACTAGCCTAGAAATTTTTCTTTTCAGACTTACACACCATCCTTAGCAGCAGTAAAGCTTCGAGGCAGGAAACCCCTGCGTGCACCTGTGCACTGAAGTATATACGTGCACGTGTATTGCTTCCCCCTGCATGCCTTTGCCCCACCCCTTGTTTGACACTTTTCTTAGGTGCACACAGCGGGAGATAACTTGGGCGGCTTTGAAAACGCATTCTGCGTATACCGGCTTGACTTCTGCGTGTATCTCACGGTTTGGATATGTGACATGCTATTGTGTTGCACACCGCGATACTATTTCCTGCGATACAAAAAATGATCACGGGTTACAATTTTTTCTTACGCGATGCAGAATGTCAAAAATGTGCCTAACCACACTCCTTATTTATCGTGCCTGCCTATGTGCCATATTCCTGCGATAAATATAGCTATTTGATGAATCTAGACTTTAATTTGGTATGGAATGATGTGGCGAATTCTAGAGATAGAAAAAGAACATAATATCATTTCAGTATATTTGGAGGCCTTTTGAAGTATGCCAAAATACGTGATACCCAGTGCAGGTACGAAATTTGTCTTTTTCTTTCTATGTGAGAGCACGTAGTCTGTGGTGCTTTTGTTGTATGTGTACACAAGATGTGTACAGTTGTTCAGTTTTGTTGATTTATTGCTAAAATCACCTTAAACACAAAAATCTAGGGAAAAAATAGGCAAATTGCTTCCCCCCAAGCACCCACCACCACTGACAATACTCCATATCTCAGCTGCAGATCAAATACACATGCCCCTGTTACACTATGCATATATGTTTACCCACATAAAGGCTGCACATTATTCCAGAACACATTTTATGGGCATACACACATCCTCACCTATGGGAAATGTGCAGAAAATTGCCTTAGTGTCCAGTCAGATGAATCCAGAACAAATGGATTTATGCTCCCCTACCAGCAGATGGATTCGGAGTAAACTGATGTCACAATATATAACTCCCTCTAGTGACATCAGCCTGCCAGTATTCTCCTTCTCCAGCAGATGGTGGATGTGCATCTCCTCACTGGGGATTGCTTCGATTTGAGAAAAGGAGAAAAATAATTCGCCCCACTCTCCTGCAGTGATACCATAAAGTCCCTCCCCCAGTGGAGAATTCCTGAGGAGATTTCCGTGGCCCCTCAGAGGTGTGCCTTGGTCCAGTAGCTGGTTTTTCAGCCAGAGTGGACTGAGCTGTTTAAGCAGTGAAAGGCAGCAGATGCAGGAAACCAAGCACAGCGGTGATGGCAAATGCCCTCTTTTCCTGCAGCTGGAGATCGTCTTTGTGCTCAACTAGGTAAGGCTGAGCTCCAGTAAGTGTTTTTAATTTAAAAAAAAAATGTTGCAGAGACTGTGAAAAAGAGTTATGCTAGGGCTTCCTTCCTCTTGGTCTCCGTGCTTGGTGCGCCGTTCCGACATTTGTCCTGCTCTGTGGGAGATTGAGGGACGTGGGCAGCTTGGCGGGTTGAACAGCCTCCATTGGCTAGACCCCGCTCTGAGGTTTCTTGGTTGCTCGCTGCAAGCTAGGCCTCAACGGCTTTTTGCGCTCTTCTTAGGCTGCCCTCTATAGGATTGTCGATTCGGCATGTGCGACTAGCTGTGCATCCAGTTTTTCTGGATGCCTAGTCGGGCTTTGTTGTGCATCCAGGTTCACGCTTCCTTGTGCATCCAAGTTAAGCATTTTTTGTGCGCTTGTCCTTTGAGCAGTGCTTATTCTATGGGCACCTAGATATGGGATACCTAGAGTTATGATTCCTAAGTATTGGACACCCAAGTGTCAGACGCCCAAGTGTCGGGTGCCACGTGTCGGACGCCCAAGCGTCAGATGGCCAAGTGTTGGACGCCTAGAAGTTTTGGACATTTAAAAAAAAACAAAACAGCTAGACACAGGCCTCCAGTTGCTGCTCAGCATGCTGTTGGCCATAATGGCACCTAGTCCTAAGAAGCCTAAGCGCTTTTCTTTTGCACTGCCTGTCATATTAGGGCATCTCAGCAAGGAGTGCCCGCTCATTTGTGTCAGTGCTGTTTGGAGGCTCAGGGAGTTTTATTTTCCTCTTATTTTCCCAGTCAGCTGTAGGTCTGGGTAAAGACAACTCAGGTGGAGCGCCTGACCTTGGATCTCCCCTAACTGACTCCTCAGCAGGGGATGGTAGTTCAGTGAGTACGCCCCAGGTGTCTCCTGGTTTGGATACCTCTACATTTTCCTGGGTAGAATTTTTTCCAAGAGTTGCAGTCCATTTTCAGGCGCAATCCTCTACCTGGTCCACTGCTCCTAGAATAGAGGAGCAAGTAAGAAGCTTGTCTGAACCTTTTCTTAAATACAGGAGCACTCCTAGAGTGACAGCGGATCCTCCTGATAGGGATCTGGATGGCACAGATGATGACGCCGATTCCTGCTTCTCTGAAGGATGGGGAAATTCCTCCAGGTCTAGAACCATGTAGAACTATGCTACGGTTCTTTTATAGAAATGAACTGCCAGCTCTGATCTCCTAGACCTTGGACATGCTTGCGGTCCCTGGGACAGATTCTGAGTCTGAGCCAAAGAGAAATCCCATTTTGGTGTCCTTGCAAAAAAGCCTGTATCCTCTGGATCCAATGTAAGAGGGCGCTTACATTTCCGAAGGTAGATGCACTTGTGTGTGCAGTCTCCAAGCAGACCATAATTCCTGTGGAAGGAGGAGCAGCCTTGAAGGATGCTCATGTTAGAAAGATTTAGACTATCCTTAAGCAAGCATTTGAAGCAGTGGCAATGTCCTTGCAAATCGCTTCTTGTTGTTCCCTTGTGGCTTGCTCTTGTTTGCTTCTCCCCCAGGAGGTTGATGACTCAGGGGTGAATTCCAGGGCAGTTATGGAATCAGCCGCGACCTTCTTGGATGATTCAGGCTGTGATTTGGTCCACACCTCCACCAGAGGGATGGCTTCGATAGTAGCAGCCAGGCACAAGATATGGTTGAGAAATTGATCGGCTGATGCAACATCCAAGTCTAACCTCACCAAGTTGCACTTTATCGTTTGCCTTTATTTGGGAGTGAGTTGGAGAAACTGGCCAGTAAGTGGGGCGAATCTCTGGTTCATTTGCCGGAGGATAAGAAGCAGATACAGCACCCCTTTAACATGAGGGGTTGTGTTCCAAACTCAATCAGTTGTGGACCCTTGGTCCGGAGGGTACTCACCGGGGAGATGTCCAGATGAATTCCCTTCCGGAAGGTGGAGCAGTAGCTCGATACAGGCGCCAGGCAAGACAGAGTCCCGTTCCAGGCAAGGTCGAGGCAGGTGGCAGACAAGGCAAAGTCCAATTCCAGGCAAGGTCAGGGCAGGTGGTAGGCAAGGCAAAGTCCAGTTCCAGGCAAAGGTCAGGGCAGGCGGCAGGCAAGGAAAGTCCAGTTCCAGGCAAAGGTCAGGGCAGGCGGCAGGCAAAGCAAATTCCAGTTCCAGGCAAAGGTCAGGGCAGGCGGCAGGCAAGGCAAATCCAATCCAGGCAGGGTCAAGGTAGGCGAAGACAAAACAGAACACTAGCAGCACCAGGAGAACCTTGTTGCAAAGGCAGAGAGCTTTCCCGGGGAGAAGTTTAAATCTCCCCGGGCGTCTGACGTCACCTCCGGGGCCGACCCGACTTTCCCGCCTTGGCCCCTTTAAGGGGGCGGGTCCTGTCACGCTCTCCCCGACGCTGCTTTACGGATGTGGGGAGAGACGCGCCGCGGCCACCGTCGAGGGACCTGTCTGGCCTGGTAGGAGATCCCGGCCGGGAACCCCTTGGCCCGGGATCGCAACAGGTTGTGCTAGAGGATCCATGTGTTTTTGACCCTATAGAGGAGAACCTTTCAGAGGACTCGGCCTTTGGTAGGTCTCAGTATTTTCAACCTAGACAGCCCAGAAGAGGCGCAAGCTATGATAGTGGAACCTCCCGAGCCTTCCAATGTAGGTTTGCCGACCCACCCCCAGGAACAGAAAATACGGGGACGCCTCTCTCTCTTTTATCAGAGGTGGGTCAAAATCACATCGGATCAGTGGGTCCTGGAAGTAATGTGAGACGGATATGCAATGGAATTTCACAGTGTTCCTTGGGATGTATTCATGGAGTCACCCTGCCACTCTGTGCAGAAGAAGCAGGTAGTGGAGAATAATTTGTCAAGGCTCCTCTGTCTGAGGTCTGTGGTCCCAGTGTCTGCATCTCAAGAAAATACAGGGAGATATTCCATTTATTTTGTTGTGCCAAAGAAGGAGGGCTCCTTTCATCCCATCATGGATCTCAAAGGTGTCAGTCGTCATCTGTGAGTGAACCATTTCCGAATGGAAACATTGTGCACAGTGATACTGGCTGTGCAGTCAGGGGAGTTTCTGACTTCACTGCATCTGTCAGAAGCGTACCTTAACATTCCCATCCGACTGGAGCATCAATGATTTCTCCAGTTTGCAATGCTGGGGAGCCATTTTCAGTTTTGGGCGCTGCCCTTTGGTTTGGCCACCGCTCCCAGAATCTTCTCCAAGGTAATGTAGTAGTTGCAGCAGAACTGTTGCGCTGGAGGTGGATCCTTGGGCCGAGGTGGGGTTGACGCTACCCGTAGGAGGGATCCTATGGATCCTCACCATTGGCAGGCAAAGAGGGCTGATGGATGGAGGCCAGCTGGAGCTTCACCAATACCAGCCCTAGTTCCCCGTGGGTTGAGCCTTTGGGTGCCGGGGCTGGCTGGACTTAGGTGGCCTCCGTCAGTGGTCATCGATGGGTGGATCGAGGTCAGCCCAGAGGCAGCAACTAGTGTAGGTATCAGTCTGTATTGGACGAGGCGGAGTCCCGGAGACCCGGGCACCAATAGGAACACAGTCTGACAGAGGGTGCCCGAGCAAGAGCAGGCTGAAGCCTGAATGAACCACGTCCAGGACAAAGGCTGAAGAGGCGTCTTTAAGCAAGCTGGGATTAGGGCTGGCGGCAATCTGGAAGCAGTGGCAAGCAAGGCTGAGGTCTAGTCGAGGAGAGAGTCAAAAGGATGGTCAGACGAAGCAGAAGTCCAGGGCTAGAGAGAAGCAACAGAGTAGTCACACAATGCAGAGGTCCGGGGCTGGAGAGAGGCAACGGAGTAGTCAGGCAATGCAGAGGTCAAACCAGGTCAGCAATCCAAAGAAGAGATGAAGGAACAGGAACACAGGAACAAGGAAACAGGAATGAAGGCAATCAGGATCGGGAACCAGGAACTGAAGAGGCAACGAGTACTCAACTAGTGAGGGGACCTGTTGCAAAGGCCATTTGAGAGGGGAGCCCGGGCTTATATACCGGAGCTCCGCCAATGTCATCATCCGGGGCTGCGGCCAGGTTCCTGCCGCGGGCCCTATTTAAAGACTAGCTGTGCGCATGCGCCTAGGGAAGGGCGCAGCGCTGGTCATGACGGCATCTCTCTGTGGGCCATGTGGAGATGCCTGATGCGGAGCATCAGGAGCTGCAGCAGAGCTGGAGGCACCAGGGCCGGCCCGAGGACGGAGCCGTTGGCTCACAGCCACCAGAGATGAGGGACCAGATGCTGGATTACTTTGAAAGAGGTGAGGGGGCTGAACCGCAGGTCTGCCACGGCCGGCGTGCGTAACAGTACCCCCTCCCCCCCCACACCCTCCCACTTGGAGATCTGGGTTTGCCCGGATGGGCACGATGAAACTAGAGGAGGAGTTTCTTATCCATGATGTTACAGACTGGCTCCCATGAATTTTCGTCAGGGCCGTAACCTTCCCAGGAAAGGAGGTATTCCCACCGGCAGCCCCTATGGTGGATGTCAAGGACTTCGTGGACCTTATAAGTGGTGTCGGTCTCCGCGACCAGCGGAGGAGGTGCAGGAGCCTTTCATGAAGGCCAGGATAGGACCACAGGTTTTAAGAGTGATACGTGAAACGTATTGTGGATTCCCAATGTAGGCGGCAGCCGGAGATGGTAAGTTACTGGTCCGATACAATGAATTATTGGAAAAGGTCCAATATACCTTGGTGCAAACCTCTGAGAAGGTATCTTGAGTCGAATATAATGGGTGCTTAACCAGACTTTCTGGCCAGGAAGAACTCAGGAGCCGAGCATCGATGGCTGTCAGCAGATCTCTTGGCCTGGGAAGCGGCTAGGCGTAAGCGAAGATTTGTCTGGTTCCAAAGTATCTTGAGGGCATCGGCAGTGACTTGCGCAGCAGGAGAAGGCACTGACAATGGTATGGGTAGGGGTGGTCATGGTTGTTTCCTGTATACGATGGAAAATGGCGACGTACCTGTGGCAGCGGGCGAATAAACCCCTTGGCCAGATTCTCTGAAATATACTCAGACAGGGCCCGGGTTTCAGGTAATGATAAGGGATATACCCTTCCTCAGGGGGGGGCATAGTTCCCGGTAGCAGGTCTATAGCGCAGTCATATGGGCGATGCTGCGGAAGGATCTCCGCCTTGGACTTAGAAAAGACGTCCGTGAAGTCCTCATAAGGTGCCGGAGGACCTAAGGCAGAGTGCATCAACGGAAGTCCGGGAGCCTTAGGCACCTTCATACAGTTAGATAGACAAAAGGGGCTCCACTTGACAATCTGTAGAGTATCCCACTGAATCGTGGGCGAGTGCTTCTGTAGCCACGGCAACCCTAGCACCATAGGGTGGACAGCCTTATCCAACACTAGGAAGGCTATCTCCTCCGAATAGATCGCCCCGGTGCGGACAGTAATGGGTGCTGTGGACATCGCGATGGGTCCTGGAAGGAGCGTCCCCTGGATGGAGGTAATCCGTAATGGGACCTCCCTTCTATGCATAGGAATTCGCAACTGGGAGACTAGGTCCTGCAGGATGAAATTACCCCCAGCTCCAGAATCCAGGAACGCAATCGTCTCTATGGATCTTCCAGGGTATTCCAGGGTAACAGGAACGGTATATTGAGGAGCTGTAGCACAGCCTAGGAGGAGCTCCTCCCGACCTCCTAGGCTTTGGTGTTTTCCGCACGCTCCTGGCAGCATGCCTAGAAATGGCCCTTCTGGCCACAATACAAGCACAAGTTCAACGAACGACGTCATTGCCTCTCTTCAGCAGAGAGCGAGGACCGTCCCAACTGCATGGGTTCGCAGGTGGGAGCGTCGGGACGAGACGTTTTAGGTACAGAGGCGGTTCTCCCCGACCCAGACGAAGGACTGTGGCGGGAGGAGTGCTGCTCCTTGGCCCGTTGTTGTAGGCGACGGTCAATGCGGGCAGCCATCTCTATCAAGGAGGTAAGGGACTGGTCGCGGTGCTCACGGGCAGAACCGTAAGAGCTGGTCGGGACGGCATCTCTCCGTGGGCCACGCGGAAAGGCCCAACGTGGAGCATCAGGAGCTGCAGCAGAACCGGAGGCACCAGGGGCAGCCCGAGGACAGAGCCAGCAGCCCACAGCCGCCAGAGATGAAGGATCAGATGCTGGATTACTTTGAAAGAGGTGAGGGGGCCAAGCCGGGGGTCTGCTGCGGCCAGCGCACATAACAAGAACTCTGAAGGGTTGGAACCCTAGTACTCCCGTATTTGGATGACTGGCTACTCCAAGCCAAGTTGCTGGAAGAGAGCCGTCTGGTGACTCAAAGGTGATTTCCTTGCTGCAGAAACCCGGCTGGGTGGTAAACTTAGCCAAGAGCAGTTTTCAGCCTTCTCAGTTGCTGGAATACTTTGGGGTTCGTTTCGACACAAAGCAGGGCAAGGTGTTCCTGCCGGCAGTTCAACTTCAGAAGTTGATAGCTCAGCTCCGTCTGTTGATGACTACTCTGCGCCCGACTGTATGGTCTTACCTGCAGGTACTTGGCTTGATGGTGGCAACCCTAGAAGTGCTACCGTGGGTGAGGGCACAAATGCGTCCTCTTTGGCACTCCCTGCTGTCTCGTTGGAACCCGTAGTTTCAAGACTATTTGATTTGGCTTCTCCTACCGATGGAGGTTTCCTCCCAACTGCAGTGGTGGCTGCAGGCAGAACATCTGAGGAAGGGAGTTTCCCTTATCCCTCCAGACTGGCTGGTACTGACGATGGATACGAGTCTCCTTCGTTGGGGAGTTCACTGTCAGGAGCTGACAGTGCAAGGCAGCTGGAATGCAGAGGAGAGTCTCTGGAGCATCAATTGCCTGAAAACCAGAGCAGTCCAGTTGGCGTTTTTACAGTTCAGCGACAGGCTGCAGGGTTGATCAGTCCGAATAATGTCGGACAGTGCTACAATGATGGCTTACATTAATTGGCAGGGAGGTACCAAGAGCCAACAAGGGTCTCAGGAAATAGATCAACTTATGAAATGGGCAGTAGTGCAACTCCAGATGATCTCGGCCTTGCGTATCACAGGAAAAGACAACAAGAGCAGACTTTCTCAGCAGGGAGAGTCTGGACCCAGGAGAGTGGACGTTGTCAGATGAGGCATTTAAACTCCTTTGGGATCACTGGGGTCTTCCGTTCTTAGACCTGTTGGCTACCTTGTGCAATGTGAAGGTTCTGCACTTTTTCAGATGCAGAAGAGATCTGAAGTCCTTGGGGATCGATGCCCTAGTGCAGGAGTGGCCAGAAGACAAGTTGCTATATGCCTTTCCTCCATGGTCCATGTTGGGCAGATTGATTAGAAGGATCGAGCGCCACAGACGGATGGTGCTCATTGCTTCGGATTGGCCCAGGAGCCCATGATATGCAGATCTGCAGAAGCTCCTGGTAGCTCTTCAACTTCCAGCACACAGAGACCTGTTCTTGAGTAAGATCCAAATCAATTTTGTCTTATGGTTTGGCCCTTGAAAGGGCTCGCTTGCTGAAACATGGTTATTCTGCAGCAGTGATTTCCCCCTTTCTAAGAGCAAGAAAGTTCTCCACTTCCTTGGCCTCCACTTCCCAGGTCTCAAACACTCTCCAAATCCTTGTGCGGGTTTGGAGAGTGTTTGAGGCCTGGTGTGAGGATCAAGGTACTCTTCCTTCCTTGGTTGAGATTCCGCTTATTTGGAATTATTGCAGGTTGCCTTGAATATAGGCTTGGCTCTCAATTCCTTAAAGGTACAGGTAGCGGCGCTCACCTGTTTTAAGGGTCAGGTGAATGGTGGATCCTTGTTGGCTCATCCTGATGTCTGTTTCTGAGAGGTTTGAAACATCTTCGGCCTCCCTTGCGGGTTCCAGTGCCCTTGTGGAGTCTTAATTTGGTATTGGACAGTGCTGGGAGGAGCAGGCTGTCGTGGTACATGTGGGCACCAACGACATAGGAAAATGTGGGAGAGTGGTTCTGGAAGCCAAATTTAGGATTTTAGGTAGAAAGTTAAAATCCAAAACCTCCAAGGCGGCATTCTCTGAAATGCTTTCTGTTCCACGTGCAGATCCCCAGAGGCAGGCAGAGCTCTAGAGTTCCAATGCATGGATGAGATGATGGTGCAGGGAAGAGGGATTCAGTTTTGTAAGGAACTGGGGAAACTTTTGGGGAAGGGGGAGATTTTTCCAAAAGGATGGGCTCCATCTTAACCAGAGTGGAACCAAGCTGCTGGTACTAACTTTTAAAAAGGAGATAGAGCAGCTTTTAAACTAGAACAAGGGGGAAAGCCAACAATCACGCAGCAGTGCATGGTTCGGAGGAATGTATCCTTGAAGGATACTAATGAAACAGGAGAGTTAGGGCATCCCAACAGAGAGGTTCCATTAAAAGCAAACATAGTCCATGTTCCTATATGTAAAATATCACCTGAGCTAAAGATTTCCAAAGTATCCCTGACAACTGAAAAGCAGGTTGTTAATACAAACAAAAAACACACCTTGAAATGTCTGTATGCCAATGTCAGAAGTCTAAGAAGTAAGACTGGAGAGTTAGAGTGTATAGCAGTAAATGATGAGATTGACATAATTGGCATCACAGAGACCTGGTGGAAGGAGGATAATCAATGGTCAGTGCTATATCAGGGTACAAATTATATCACAGTGATAGGGAGGATCAACTTGGTGGGGGTGTGGCACTTTATGTATAGAAGGGTATAGAATCCAATAGGATAAAGATAATACAAGAGACCAAATGCTCAGTAGAATCTATATGGATAGAAATCCCATGTGTGTTGGGTAAGAGTATAGTGATAGGAGTATACTACCATCCACCTGGACAAAATGGTCAGACAGATGATGAAATGCTAAGATAAATCAGGGAAGCTAACCAATTTGGCAGTGCAATAATAATGAGAGATTTCAATTACCCCAATATTGACTCAGTAAATGTAACATCAGGACTTGCTAGAGACATAAAGTTCCTGGATGTAATAAACGACTGCTTCATGGAGCAACTGGTTCAGGAATCAACGAGAGAGGGAGCTATTTTAGATTTAATTCGTAATGGAACGCAGGATTTGGTGAGAGAGGTAACGGTGGTGGGGCCATTTGGCAATGTGATCATAACATGATCAAATTTAAACTAATAACTGGAAGGGGTCAATAAGTAAATCTACAGCTCTAACACTAAATTTTCAAAAGGGAAACTTTGATAAAATGAGGAAAATAGTTAGAAAAAAACTGAAAGGTGCAGCTGCAAATGTTAAAAGTATTCAATAGGCATGGACATTGTTTAAAAATAGAATCCTAGATGCGCAGTCCAGATGTATTCCACGCATTAAGAAAGATGGAAGAAGGGCAAAATGATTACTGGCATGGTTAAAAGGTGAGGTGAAAGAGGCTATTTTAGTTAAAAAAAACATTCTTCAAAAATTGGAAGAAGGATCCATCTGATGAAAATAGGAAAAAGCATAAGCATTGTCAAATTAAGTGTAAAACATTGATAAGACAGGTGAAGAGAGAATTTGAAATGAAGTTGGCTGTAGAGGCAAAAACTCATAATAAAAACTTTAAAAAATATATCTGAAGTAAGAAACCCGTGAGAAAGTCGGTTGGACCATTAGATGACCGAGGGGTTAAAGGGGCTCTTAGGGAAGATAAGGCCATTGCAGAAAGACTAAATTAATTATTTGCTTCTGTGTTTACTAATGAGGATGTTGGGGAGATACCAGTTCCGGAGATAATTTTCAAGGGTGATGAGTCAGATGAACTGAACCAAATCACTGTGAACCTGGAAGATGTAGTAGGCCAGATTGACAAACTAAAGAGTAGCAAATCACCTGGACTGGATGGTATGCATCCTAGGGTACTGAAGGAACTAAAAAATGAAATTTCTGAGCTATTAGTTAAAATTTGTAACCTATCATTAAAATCATCCATTGTACCTGAAGACTGGAGGATGGCCAATGTAACCCCAATATTTAAAAAGAGCTCCAGGGACAATCCAGGAAACTACAGACCAGTGAGCCTGACTTCAGTGCCGGGAAAAATAGTGGAAACTATTCTAAAGATCAAAATCGTAGAGCATATAGAAAGACATGGTTTAATGGAACACAGTCAACATGGATTTACCCAAGGGAAGTCTTGCCTAACAAATCTGCTTCATTTTTTTGAAGAGGTTAATAAGCATGTGGATAATGGTGAACCAGTAGTTGTAGTGTATTTGGATTTTCATAAGGCATTTGACAAAGTCCCTCATGAGAGGCTTCTAAGAAAACTAAAAAGTAATGGGATAGGAGGCGATGTCCTTTCATGGATTACAAACTGGTTAAAAGACAGGAAACAGAGCGTAGGATTAAATGGTCAATTTTCTCAGTGGAAAAGGGTAAACAGTGGAGTGCCTCTGTACTTGGATTGGTGCTTTTCAATATATTTATAAATAATCTGGAAAGGAATATGTCGAGTGAGGTAATCAAATTTGCGGATGATACAAAAGTTTTCAGCGTAGTTAAATCACAAACAGATTGTGATACATTATAGGAGGACCTTGCAAGACTGGAAGATTGGGCATCCAAATGGCAGATGAAATTTAATGTGGACAAGTGAAAGGTGATGCATATAGGGAAAAATAATCCATGCTGTAGTCACACAATGTTAGGTTCCATATTAGGAGTTACCACCCAGGAAAAAGATCTTGGCATCATAGTGGATAATACTTTGAAATCATCGGCACAGTGTGCTGCAGCAGTCAAAAAAAGCAAACAGAATGTTAGGAATTATGAGGAAGGAAATGGTTAATAAAATGGAAAATGTCATAATGCCTTTGTATCGCTCCATGGTGAGACCGCACCTTGAATACTGTGTACAATTCTGGTCGTCGCATCTCAAAAAAGATATAGTTGCGATGGAGAAGGTACAGAGAAGAGCAACCAAAATGATAAAGGGGATGGAACAGCTCCCCTATGAGGAAAGGCTGGCAAGGTTAGGGCTGAACAGCCCTGTTCAGCTTGGAGAAGAGATGGCTGTGGGGGGATATGATAGAGGTCTTTAAAATCATGAGAGGTCTTGAATGAGTAGATGTGAATCGGTTATTTACACTTTCGGATAATATAAGTCCTAGGGGGCACTCCATGACGTTAGCAAGTAGCACATTTAAGACTAATCAGAGAAAATTCTTTTTCACTCAACGCATGGTTGGGCTCTGGAATTTGTTGCCAGAGGATGTGGTTAGTGCAGTTAGTGTAGCTAGGTTTAAAAAAGGTTTGGATAAGTTCTTGGAGAAGTCCATTAACTGTTATTAATCAAGTTGACTTAGGGAATGGCCTCTGCTACTACTGGCATCAGTAGCATGGGATCTTCTTGGTGTTTGGGTACTTGCCAGGTTCTTGTGGCCTGGTCTGGCCTCTGTTGGAAACAGGATGCTGGGCTTGATGGATCCTTGGTCTATCCCAGCATGGCAATTTTTTATGTCCTTGGCAGGCTCTACATTTAGACTGCTGCATACTCTTTCCTTGAGGTTGTTGAAATTGAAGACAGTGTTTCTTATGCAATTTGTTATGTGTGTAGGGTTTCTGAACTGCAGGCCCTGTCTTGCCGGGAACCGTTTCTCCAGGTGACTCCAGGGGTGGTACAGCTGCATACTGTTCCTTCCTTTTTACTGAAGATGGTCACCGAGTTTTACTTGAATTAGTCCATCTCTTGCCATCCTTAGACAAAGAGCAAGATGTAGAAGAGTATCATTTGTTGCGACCCTTGGATGTCAAGAGACATGTTGTCAGATATCTCAAGGTTATGGAACCCTTGCGGAAGTCGGACTGTCTGTTTGTCCTTCACGGTGGTACAAGACAGGGAGAGCCAGCCTCGCGGGCTACAATAGCTCATTCGATTAAGGAGGTAGTCATATTTTATTTATTTATTTAACACTTTTTTATACCGACCTTCATAGTAAAACCATATCGGATCGGTTTACAAAGAACAAGGGGATAACTAAGACAAATAACTGAGGATAATAACAATAGAGGAGAATAAGGCAAAGTTACAATTAACAAGGAGTAAAAAACTTGGAAGCTTAACGCTGGAAGAAAGAACAGATAAGAAAGAAGACATGTAGGAAGAGATTGCTACATGGTACAATAGTGCAATACAGATTATTGTATACAGTACAGTATCAATGAGGGTTAAAGCTAAAGATGATTAAAACTGGAGGTGCCAAGGTCTGCCGATTTTTGAAGGTGCCAAGGTCTGCCGTTTTTGAAGGTGCCAAGGTCTGCCGTTTTGGAGGTGCCAAGGTTCATCGTTTTGAGGGAGCCAAGGTCCATCGTTTTGAAGGATAGAGGACCGAATTGGCCAAGAAAGTGTAGGCGATTAGTGATTGTCTGGGGGATCGGGGAAGGCCTGGTGAAAGAGCCACGTCTTGAGTTTTTTTCTGAAAGTTGAGAGGCAGGGTTCCAGTCTGAGGTTTGAAGGGATGTTATTCCAAATGGATGGTCCAGCTGTTGAAAATGCTCGGTCTTTGGTCGAGGAAAGGCGTGTGGCTTTCATGGGGGGGAAATTTAAAGTGCCTTTATGAATATCTCTAATAGGTCTGTTGGAGGAGTATAGAGTTAAGGGAATTTCAAGGTCGAGTTGGAGTTGATGATGAATGGACTTGTGTATAAGAGTGATTGATTTGTAGAGGATTCTAAAGTTCACTGGTAACCAATGAAGTTTTCCGAGGATGGGAGAGATGTGCTCTCCGCGGCTGGTGTTTGTTAGTAGTCTCGCTGCCGCATTTTGTATCATCTGCAGAGGTTTAATAGTGGATTTAGGGAGGCCTAGAAGAAGGGCACTGCAGTAGTCTATCTTGGCAAATAGCAACGCTTGGAGGACTGTCCTGTAGTCTTGGAAAAATAGTAGTGGTTTGAGTCGTTTAAGGATCTGGAGTCTGTAAAAACAGTCTTTGGCTGTGGTGTTAACTGTTTTCTTTAGGTTTAATCTGTTATCCAGAAATACTCCAAGGTCTCTCACATGCTTGTGGGAGAAGTACGAGTTGTAAGGAGATGATGAGGTAAAATTTTCTTCATTTGAAGAGATGAGGAGGATCTCTGTCTTTGCAGCGTTCAAGACTAAATTTAATCTATTGAGTAGATTGGTGATGGATACAAAGCAGTTATTCCAGTGGGCGAGCACTTTTGAAATAGAATCTGTGATAGGAATTAAGATCTGCACGTCGTCTGCATACAGATAGTGAATTAGATTAAGATCAGTTAGCAGTTGGCAGAGGGGAAGGAGGTAAATATTGAAGAGGGTTGGGGATAGGGAGGAACCCTGAGGCACACCAAGATTGGATTTAGTTAAGGGTGATTCTTTATTATTAATTTTAACTTTGAAGGTTCTGTTACGGAGGAAGGACTTGAACCATCTGTGAGCTGCTCCTGAGATACCAATGTCTGCTAGGCGGTCCAGGAGAATGGAGTGGTTGACGGTGTCAAAAGCCGCCGAGATGTCTAGCAGGATTAATAGAAAGGAGTAGCCTCTGTCGAGACCCATCATGATGTGATCTGTAAGTGAGATGAGGAGGGTTTCCGTACTGCGCGATTTGCGGAAGCCATATTGCGAGGGGTATAATATATTGTGGTCTTCAAGGTACTCTGAAAGCTGGGTGTTTACCAGTTTCTCTGTCAGTTTGGCTAGGAACGGGAGATTGGAGATGGGTCGGAAGTTGGCTAGTTCATCAGGGTCTAAGTTGTGTTTCTTAAGAAGAGGTTTGAGTGCTGCGGTTTTTAGGCTGTCAGGGTAACTCCCTTGGGTTAGAATGCAATTAATGATACTTGTCAAAGGACCTGAAATCGTGTTTGGAATGAGGAGAAGAAGTTTCGATGGAATATTATCTGCTGGATGACTAGATGGTTTCTGTCTTTTTAGTAAGGATTCAATCTCTTTGGTGGAAATTGATTCGAAACTATCGAGTTTGGCACTTATGAGGGAGTGAGGATTCTCTTCTGATGTGAGAGGAGCAGTGTTAGGAGGGAGAAGGGCGAGGGTATTCAGAACCTTCTGTTGGAAAAAAGAGGCAAGTTCATTGGCCTTGGAAAGTGCTTGTTCGTCTGGAATAGATGGAGGCGTAGATTTCGTGATTTGAGATACGTATGAGAAGAGGGCTTGGGCATCATACTGGAGATGATGTATTTTATTGGCATAGAATTCCCTTTTTGTTAATAGTATAGAGGTCCTGTAAAGATGTAGGTAACCTTTGTACTTTGCCAAGGACGCTATGTTGGGGGTTTTACGCCATAAGTTCTCCTTGTGTCGTAGTTCCTGTTTCATCTGTTTGAGTTTGGGAGTGAACCAAGGTTGATTTCCTTTTTTTGTAGGATTAATTGTTTTGGAGATTATTGGGCAACATTTGTTTGCCACTGATTCAGTGATCTTCTGCCATGAAGATAGCGCTGAGTCTGGATTGGAAAGGTCAAGGTTCATAATTTCCTTGGCGATCTGGTCACTAAGAATATCGGAAGAGCATGATTTCCTGAATTGAATAGTGGAGAGGTGAGGAGACGAGCGTGTCTGTTTGTCTATGGAGAAGGCTGATTCTATTAAGAAATGGTCTGACCAAGGGATCTGGGAGCATGAAGGTTCGTAGGTACAAGAGAGTTTGGAATTGATAAAAATTAGATCTAGTGTATGTCCTGCTTTATGTGTAGGGTTGTTGATGATCTGCATGAGTCCCATAGCACTGAGGGTGGACAGGAGCGCTTCACAGTTTGATGAGCGAGGAATGGCGTCCGTGTGAAGGTTGAAGTCCCCTAAAATCATAGTTGGGAGGTCTAAGTTGATATGCTTCACAATAGATTCTATGAGTAATGAAGGTTCTGTTTCAAGAATTCCTGGGGGGGCGTATACTAGCAGAATTTGTAGCTGTTTTGATTTAACAAGACCCAATTCCAGTTTGGACTCATTCTTGATAGTATGTGCAGAAAGGTTGAGTTCTTTCTTAGCAGCTAGAAGGAGGCCACCTCCTCTTTTTTTGTGTCTGTTGAAGGTGAAGATGTCATATGAGTGAGTAGGAAGTTGGTTGATCAGGGCGATATCGGTGTTTTTTAGCCAGGTTTCTGTGATAGCGCAGATATCTGGGTTTTTATCCTATAGGTAATCATTGAGGATGTGTGTTTTTTTTGTTAGGGATTGTGCGTTAAAGAGGGAGACTGAGAGTAGTGTAAGGCCAAGAAGTTGGTTCAGTGGTGACGTCATGATTGGAATAATTCTTTTTTGTATATTGTTGGTAAAGTTGATTATGGAGCGTCTCCTTCGGTTATGAATGATTGGGATGTTGTAGGTAAGCATGATGAGAGGAAACGTGTTCTGGAGAAGGTGATTTGGGATTCTGAGAGACGTGTGCTGTGTGCTGGTAGAAGGCGGAGTTGAATGCTGGTCGGTTAGAATGCTGGTTGAATGCTGAGAGCTAGGCAGTTATTGTTTATTGTTGGTTGAGTGCTGGGAAAAATGATTGGCTGCTGAATTGAATACTGGTAATGTTCTGGTAATGTTCTGAGTGATGGTAGAGTCTGGGCAGGAGGCCAATATAAGCGGATGCCGTTGTGAAGATTTTCCTGGAGCTAGGGGCTGAAGGCTAACTGACGATTTATATATGCATTTGAGATTGTTACAAACGTAAATCAGGAACCATAGGACTGTAAGGGGGCTGCCCTCCGGGGCTGCGCAAAGGGGCGCGCTAAGGGGCAAGCCCCTTAGGTCGCGCTCCTTCGGGCGCGCGACGCCGCTGATGGTCTCTAAAATTTAAAGGGCTTCTCCTCTTGCCCTGATTGGCTAGCGTCTCTTTCGGGGGCGCGGCTCGGAGGTTACTCACTGCTTGCTGTAGCCGGGCTTCAGGCGATTCCCTCGTAGCTGATCTTCGTTTAGAAGCTGGGATTTTCCTCCCTTCTTTCTGTCTCCTCTACACGGCTCGCGGTATGTGGCGAGCGGGCTCAGGCCTGGTATGACCACGTGAGCCCCGGCAGAGGGTATCAGGAGGAGGCCGATGCAGGAGGAATAGTGGCGCGAAAAGGGAGCTGCCGCCGATCGTCTCTAAAATTTAAAGGGCTTCTCCTCTTGCCCTGATTGGCTAGCGTCTCTTTCGGGGGCGCGGCTCGGAGGTTACTCACTGCTTGCTGTAGCCGGGCTTCAGGCGATTCCCTCGTAGCTGATCTTCGTTTAGAAGCTGGGATTTTCCTCCCTTCTTTCTGTCTCCTCTACACGGCTTGCGGTATGTGGCGAGCGGGCTCAGGCCTGGTATGACCACGTGAGCCCCGGCAGAGGGTATCAGGAGGAGGCCGATGCAGGATGAATAGTGGCGCAAAAAGGGAGCTGCCGCCGATCGTCTCTAAAATTTAAAGGGCTTCTCCTCTTGCCCTGATTGGCTAGCGTCTCTTTCGGGGGCGCGGCTCGGAGGTTACTCACTGCTTGCTGTAGCCGGGCTTCAGGCGATTCCCTCATAGCTGATCTTCGTTTAGAAGCTGGGATTTTCCTCCCTTCTTTCTGTCTCCTCTACACGGCTCGCGGTATGTGGCGAGCGGGCTCAGGCCTGGTATGACCACGTGAGCCCCGGCAGAGGGTATCAGGAGGAGGCCGATGCAGGAGGAATAGTGGCGCGAAAAGGGAGCTGCCGCCGATCGTCTCTAAAATTTAAAGGGCTTCTCCTCTTGCCCTGATTGGCTAGCGTCTCTTTCGGGGGCGCGGCTCGGAGGTTACTCACTGCTTGCTGTAGCCGGGCTTCAGGCGATTCCCTCGTAGCTGATCTTCGTTTAGAAGCTGGGATTTTCCTCCCTTCTTTCTGTCTCCTCTACACGGCTCGCGGTATGTGGCGAGCGGGCTCAGGCCTGGTATGACCACGTGAGCCCCGGCAGAGGGTATCAGGAGGAGGCCGATGCAGGAGGAATAGTGGCGCGAAAAGGGAGCTGCCGCCGATCGTCTCTAAAATTTAAAGGGCTTCTCCTCTTGCCCTGATTCGCTAGCGTCTCTTTCGGGGGCGCGGCTCAGAGGTTACTCACTGCTTGCTGTAGCCGGGCTTCAGGCGATTCCCTCGTAGCTGATCTTCGTTTAGAAGCTGGGATTTTCCTCCCTTCTTTCTGTCTCCTCTACACGGCTCGCGGTATGTGGCGAGCGGGCTCAGGCCTGGTATGACCACGTGAGCCCCGGCAGAGGGTATCAGGAGGAGGCTGATGCAGGAGGAATAGTGGCGCGAAAAGGTCATGGCAAAACTGGTTTTTGCTCGAGTAAATACACTTTACTCAAGTAAGTGGGCTTTTCAAAATTGCTACAATATATGCCATTGAATTGTCCATAGGATTTACTCAAGTAAGTGCACTTTACTCGAGTAAATAGCTTTTGAAAATTGCTACGATAGTATGTCACATTTACATGCATAACTCCTTTGAAAATTACCCCCTAAGTGAACTTAATAGCAGGTAATGGACTTCTACTCCAAGAACTTATCCAATCCTTTTTTAAACACAGCTATACTAACTGCACTAACCAGATCCTCTGGCAGCAAATTCCAGAGTTTAATTGTGCGTTGAGTAAAAAAGAACTTTCTCCGATTAGTTTTAAATGTGCCCCATGCTAACTTCATGGAGTGCCCCCTAGCCTTTCTACTATCCGAAAGAGTAAATAACCAATTCACATTTATCCGTTCTAGACCTCTCATGATTTTAAACACCTCTATCATATCCCCCCTCAGTCGTCTCTTCTCCAAGCTGAAAAGTCCTAACCTCTTTAGTCTTTCCTCATAGGGGAGTTGTTCCATTCCCCTTATCATTTTGGTAGCCCTTCTCTGTACCTTCTCCATCGCAATTATATCTTTTTTGAGATGCGGCGACCAGAATTGTACACAGTATTCAAGGTGTGGTCTCACCATGGAGCGATACAGAGACATTATGACATTTTCCGTTTTATTCACCATTCCCTTTCTAATAATTCCCAATATTCTGTTTGCTTTTTTGACTGCCGCAGCACACTGAACCGACGATTTCAATGTGTTATCCACTATGACACCTAGATCTCTTTCTTGGGTTGTAGCACCTAATATGGAACCCAAAATTGTGTAATTATAGCATGGGTTATTTTTCCCTATATGCATCACCTTGCACTTATCCACATTCAATTTCATCTGCCATTTGGATGCCCAATTTTCCAGTCTCACAAGGTCTTCCTGCAATTTATCACAATCTGCTTGTGATTTAACTACTCTGAACAATTTTGTGTCATCTGCAGATTTGATTATCTCACTCATCGTATTTCTTTCCAGATCATTTATAAATATATTGAAAAGTAAGGGTCCCAATACAGATCCCTGAGGCACTCCACTGTCCACTCCCTTCCACTGAGAAAATTGTCCATTTAATCCTACTCTCTGTTTCCTGTCTTTTAGCCAGTTTGCAATCCACGAAAGGACATCGCCACCTATCCCATGACTTTTTACTTTTCCTAGAAGCCTCTCATGAGGAACTTTGTCAAATGCCTTCTGAAAATCCAAGTATACTATATCTACCGGTTCACCTTTATCCACATGTTTATTAACTCCTTCAAAAAAGTGAAGCAGATTTGTGAGGCAAGACTTGCCCTGGGTAAAGCCATGCTGACTTTGTCCATTAAACCATGTCTTTCTATATGTTCTGTGATTTTGATGTTTAGAACACTTTCCATTATTTTTCTTGGCACTGAAGTCAGGCTAACCGGTCTGTAGTTTCCCAGATCGCCCCTGGAGTCCTTTTTAAATATTGGGGTTACATTTGCTATCCTCCAGTCGTCAGGTACGATGGATGATTTTAATGATAAGTTACAAATTTTTACTAATAGGTCTGAAATTTCATTTTTTAGTTCCTTCAGAACTCTGGGGAGTATACCATCCGGTCTGGGTGATTTACTACTCTTCAGTTTGTCAATCAGGCCTACCACATCTTCTAGGTTCACCGTGATTTGATTCAGTCCATCTGAATCATTACCCATGAAAACCTTCTCCATTACAGGTACCTCCCCAACATCCTCTTCAGTAAACACCGAAGCAAAGAAATCATTTAATCTTTCCACGATGGCCTTATCTTCTCTAAGTGCCCCTTTAACCCCTCGATCATCTAATGGTCCAACTGACTCCCTCACAGGCTTTCTGCTTCGGATATATTTTAAAAAGTTTTTACTGTGAGTTTTTGCCTCTACAGCCAAATTCTTTTCAAATTCTCTCTTAGCCTGTCTTATCAATGTCTTACATTTAACTTGCCAACGTTTATGCTTTATCCTATTTTCTTCTGTTGGATCCTTCTTCCAATTTTTGAATGAAGATCTTTTGGCTAAAGTAGCTTCTTTCACCTCCCCTTTTAACCATGCCGGTAATCGTTTTGCCTTCTTTCCACCTTTCTTAATGTGTGGAATACATCTGTACTGTGCTTCTAGAATGGTATTTTTTAACAATGACCACGTCTCTTGGACATTTTTTACTTTTGTAGCTGCTCCTTTCAGTTTTTTTCTAACAATTTTTCTCATTTTATCAAAGTTTCCCTTTTGAAAGTTTAGCAGGAGAGCCTATATTATAACATCAGTTTACTCTGTCTCCATCTGCTGGTAGGGGAGCTTGAGAAAATGTCCCATGCGTATTCCCAGGGTTTTTACATGCATATGCTCACACAAAGGAAAACAGGTTTTTCATGTCCTTACCGGGGGGGGGGGGGGGGGGGGGGGGGGGGGGAATGAGAGAGAGAGAGCACTGTAGGAGGTAAAATATGACACTATATATATATCAACCACTGTAAGAGGTGAAAACTGTTGGTAAAGGGTGCAAAGCCACTGTTACATTAGCTAAGTTGATTTTTGGTTTGCTCCATTTGTAACAAACCAAAAATCGATTTATTCTTCATTAAATGTGAATTTGAACTCAGCCTCTGTTGAGCTATGGTGCTATTGAGTCTTGATTTGCAACTACCCAAGATTTTTCTCCTGTTTCATATCCCCTCCAAACTCACCTAGTCTGGTCATTGCAGCAATAATCCTGGGCCAGGAGGCTCCTTCCAGAACCCTTTACCATAGACTTCACACTGGCGTAGTGAGGAAAGGCAGGGGAGGCAGTCAAAGCCCACGGGGACCTTGTTATAGGGGGCCTCTTTTTGCATCTTTTTCCAGCCACACACAGATAGAAGGTGGGATGAGGGTGTTATTTAAAATGTCTGCTGTTTCTGAGACCTCGAGCATTTCTACAAGGAGGATGGTTGGGGGGGGGGGGGGGGGGGGAGGGGAGAGGAGAGGAGACAACACAAATGTAATGTTCCCCGGGCACTGGAGACCCTTGCTAAACCACTGAGACTATAGGTCTAGTCACTAGATGCCACTCTTAATGATGACCATGACTCCCCTTTTCTCCTCCCCAGGGGTTGTGAATACTGCCTCCATGGCATCCCCAGGTCCAACCAATAAATGAAAGTGGGAGACCTCAGCCTGGAATCATATCCAGGACAAACCTACTGAGCCTCCAGCCTAGCCCAAGCAAAACATTTTTTTTTTTTTTTATAACAAGACTATTCTTCATTTGGGAGGACGGCCATTTATTTTAAGGTGAATTTTAAAAGCCTGGCGCACATCAAAACTGTGAGGTTTGTGAATATGTCGGGCCGGCGCACGCTGAGTGCATTTTAAAAGGCACCTGCTACACGTGTACTTGCTGCTATGTGCACAAATGAAAAGTTCCGAAAAAGGGCAGCCACAAAAGAATAGAGCTTAAGTGGTCTTTCTTTCTTCTTTTCCCCTCCCTCCCCCCCTTTGGGAGGTGGAGTCAGGTCCCCCAAAAGGACATGTATCCCAACAGCAAAGCTGGTTTTCCCCTGGCTGTAATGTTGGCATGGACCTCCTGCCCCCCAGCCCAGTTGCGTCAGATCACTGGGGAAAAAGGGGGAGGACAATAACAATGCTTAAGTGGGAACACACAAGGTCCTCTCTGTTTTATAGGGTGGTATTAAATGTTCTTGTTGCTTTGTAGAAATGTATGTAGTTGTGTAGACTGAGTAGATAAGTGTGCTGCTTGACATCCTATTAGCAATGTACATTGTCATGTAGAAATGTATATGCTTGTAAGGTCTAATAAACCTGTATATATGTGTGCATACTGCCAGCCTTGTTCACAGTCCCGTTTGTTTTTCCTGGGGTGAAGGGAGGGAAATCCCACCCACTATCACCTTCTTCCCCAGGTGGAGGCACCAGGCGCCAAGAACGTGAGGACCAATGGAGTCTGCCCTAGGGAGGCTCCTGCATGGTCGGTCCTGGTCCCAGGAACGCCCCGTGAGGTAAGTGGTCAAGGCAGATCAGTGGGGTTTTAAAGGTAGGGGCTAACAGGGCAGAATGGAGGCTGTTAAACTAAGTGGGTTTGGAAGTCCTAGCCTTACCTGGGCGAACTGGGAAAAGTGGAAATGGCGTCGGCACACGTGTCTACTAAAATCCCCCCACTTACACGGAAGAAGTGGCATTTGCGCACATAAGCTCACGTCCACTTAAAATTGTGCAGTCAGTCCATTTTATACATGCACACATATACATGAGCATGTTATAAAATGGCTGCATCTCTGGATGCGGGCCGACAAGTGCAGGCACATGTTTTGCCTCCACGCCTGTTTAAAAGTTACCGTCTTTGATTTTAAAATACTGACCCTTGGAGTGGGGCAAGGTGGCTGTCTTATGAGAGGCTGAGTGCAGAGCTCTGTCCTTGCCAGATATTCTTTCCTCATCATAATGCCACATACAAAGCAGAAGGGTAAAACCAGGGGAAATATCCCAGCTCCTGCCTTGGTAGATCCTACAAAGCAATGGATGAATGGGTTCCTCACCTCTAAGCTGCAAGATAGCCATTGCGGAGGATGCCACTAAGCAAGCAATACCACTGCTGTCTGAGGAGAATATCTTTGCGTCCCAAAGTGCCGAGAACCTCCTCCCCTCCCTTTTCGGATGACATCAGCAGGAGCAAACTTACCATTGGGATGTCCTGTTTTACGCTGGGACTCAGCAGTGCTTAGGGAGGTTTCTTCTCTTTATTTCATGGGCCCTGAGCCTGTGGCTGTAATGGAGGCCCTGTTTGCTCCCGGAGACTTTAACTCCTCGCCAGAGGAAGGAGCTGCACGAGAGAGCCCCAGGCTTCAGGCCTTGACTCCTTTCGGTGGAGGGCAAGCAGCTGGAATTAATGCCATTGAGCAGGAATCTAGCGAAGGAAGTCGGGTGAGAGCCATTCAACCAGTAACTTTAACCAAACCCTCTGCATTAAAGTCAGTTTGGAATGCTTTGAACTCTAACTACTGTGTTCAAGCTACTGAGGTCTTAGTGCCTCGCATAATAAAAAAATGAGAAGATTTGGATAAACATATTACAAAGATTAAGAACATTCAAGGAAACTTAGTTCAAAGTGAAAATATTCACACACAGAAATTGAAAATCTGGCAAATTCTTTTAGAGGCTTGAATCTTAGGATACTAAATTTTCCTATTATGAAGTACGTTACACCAGTGGATTTATTCAAGAAATACATTGTTGAGACTTTAAAAATTCCTGCGGAGGCAATTTCTATTATGGTGAAGACCTATTACCTCACATTGGGAAACATGGTAGATGGTGGACAAGAAGTGCAGGCTAATGGCCTCAACCTCACTGATTTCTTGGAAACAACATGTTGTGTCTGTCGGTTCCCGACGCCCTCTCTCCGCCCTCCTCATCTCTTTGACGCCTCCCTCTTCGCCCGCGGGAAGATTGGCTGCCGCGGCGTTCCTCTGCCGAGGTCATCCGGCGTCCCCGGACCGGCTCCACGCTGCTAACCGCCATGTTTCCTGCAGGTCTAGGGCCACGCTCGTGGCGCGGCCCTGACTGAAGTGCCAGAGATGGCGTGAACCTCGGGGGCGTCCCCCAAAGATGACGTCACCCGCGACGGATATTTAAGGTCTTAGAATTTGCTAACACATCGAGTTAGCAAGGATAAGGAATGACAACGGATTTAGATTTGGTCTATCTAAGCTACTCTGCCTCCTCGGACTAACTAGGGGTATCCGCTCCTCGAGGGCCTCGCTCTCTCTCTTACTTTGTAGATTGCAGTCTGGAACCGGTACTCGCTCCTCGAGGGCCCATGTTCCCGGACGTCTTCGAATTCACTTCTGCCTGGAA
The DNA here is from genome assembly GCF_901001135.1 of Rhinatrema bivittatum. Taxonomy (NCBI): domain Eukaryota; kingdom Metazoa; phylum Chordata; class Amphibia; order Gymnophiona; family Rhinatrematidae; genus Rhinatrema; species Rhinatrema bivittatum. The sequence goes on along the minus strand of NC_042622.1, from coordinate 93,559,513 downwards.
GTCAGCACTGCCTACTACATCTGTGAGTTACCATCGCTCTCTCAGAGCTTTCCCTGGAACCAGGTACTCGCTCCTCGAAGGCCTATACATTCCAGCTCCTGGACTTCTATGAGACATTGTGTGAGTGTTACCAACTGGTTCAGTACATGAACTCTGCATACCCTGCCTACTCAATGTATTTCAGTTTCTCTACAGCTCAGCCTCCAGGGATCGCTGTTCCAGCTTCTGAGGGACTACAGCCCAGCCGGGCATTCCAGCTCACTACTGCCACCTCTGGTGGTGCAGTATACTGTCTAATAAAAGAACTAGTGTGTGTCTGTCTCCATACTCTGAGCCTGACAGGTGGTCCCTCTCGGGGTCTTCCCCAGGGGCGTGGTCATCTGCCACTGGTCCAAGGATCCACCCACAACTCTCCTAAATACTACAGATTGCTAACTACACCCGGAGAACACATCAGATTGATAACTCCTATCTGATTGCTCCTCCCATCAGATAGCGGTTTCATTACACAACAGAAGAAGTTCAAGGGTTAACAGAGGGACACACTTGGTTTCCTTTACTTTTCCTCATGACGAGATTCTGTTTTAAGATTTTTCTTTCGTAATAGATCAGCAATGTTTCATGGTCAGATAGTCTGAGTTTATCCCAACATTACTAGAGTTACCTAAGAATGCAGGAAAACATTTTTGCCAATGCGTCCAGTTCTGGTGCTTGGTGCACAATTTATCCTGCGTTATCCTTGTAAGTACATTGTAAAGTATTCGAATGCGAGGTATGTATATTTTGAACCATCACAACTGAGCTTTTCTTGGACTCTCTCGGTAATGGCTGGCCTATATATTAGTAACTCGGCAGTAGAGTAGGTGTCATGTCTTGTCATGTCTCTCAACTTTTTCTTTTTCCTTTTTTTTGCTTTGTTAGTATTTGCTTAATTTTAGTCTTGTACTCCCCTCGTTTTCCTGTAAAATGCGGATTATATATTTGAATTTTGTTTGTTTTGATTTTAAATGAGAATTTTTTTGTTGTTGCATCTTACACTGCCTCATTTTTCTGCTACAAGATTTCTTGTGTTGTTATATTTAAATGTCAATAACAATAGGTTAAAAAAAACCCACGCTGACCCTTATTATAAGGATAGATACGTCATCTTCCAGGAAGATTCATGGGTGGAGACTGAGGAATTTTCCAGGTAAACAACACCAAAAATCTGAAAATGGATTTCATTTTCCTATTTTTGCTTTTTGGACACAATATTGCAACACTGACTTTGACATGTAAAGTGCTCTTCTGCTTATAAGACTACTTAACATTCTAAAACATGGCTCTGCCCAGATTTATAAACATTCTCATCAGGCCTTCATAGCAGAAAGTGTATGCCTTTTTAAAAAAGAAGTGTTATATTCCTCACACATACAGTAAGACAATTACAATGTAATTTAGCAGTTACCATGGTAACTATAACACCCTTTCATGAATAATGAAGCAGTTCATTTCTTTATACTTCACAATAACATCATAATTTGGGATTGATTGTCTGACATGAATAAACCCAAAGATCTAATACACCCGAAAGAATTAATTTGCACAGCTGGTTTAATAATAAATAATTTGGAATTACATTGAAAAAACTTGCAATTAAAGTTAAGTGACATGAGGTACCCAGGGAATGAAATGAGCTGCCCAAGGTCACACAGAGTCAGTGGCAAAGTCAAGATTTGTACCTCCATTCAGGACTCCTAGCCTGTAGCACCCTTCTCAAAAACCGCTTCAATGGACAGTGAATTGTGACAGGTAAAAATGTAATTTAAGTAGCCAGCAGAACAGACCTAATGTGCAATTCACCGAACGGGGGAAGTCCTGAAGCCTCCAGTGTGGTCTAGCAATCGGAAGACAACCTAAAGATCTGTAAATAGAAAATACAAAGAGAATGAGCATAAAAAACCAGGAAAGAAGAATCTTGGTATAAAATCTGGAGACAATACAGCGAGAAATCAAACTGGTGTAATGGGGGAGATGCAGTTTGTACAGCACATCCCCAGGAAAGGTGAAAGTCAGTGTGGAATGAAGCCCTCAGAAAGGATTTCATAAAAACACACAGCATGGAAAAGAGCACTTTCACTGAAGTGGGTTTGGGCTCCTCCTGCCAGTGGGAAAGATGGTATCTCCCTAAGGATGAACCTACCTGAAATCTAAAGCATAATGGTCTTTTCTGCCTAAATGTAAGACTTTCTGTTCTGGATCAAATCTGAGCGTTCAGAGCTGAATCAAGAACCATGTTAACCACTTGTGTTATCGCCTCCTAAGAGAAACAGCCCCTATTGCCTTCGGCACATGGAACCTGTGTTCAGATCCTTGAGTATTGCTATTGCATTTCAAAGGTGTCATAGGACCGTAAAGGAAGTATGTTGTTTTAACAATACAATACAACAACTTTTAATCCTTTTGGCCTTCTTTTTAACAGTTTCAGCTGAAATCTGTTGAGGCCAGAGCAGCCAGCGTTGTCTCTGACCATCGTTAAACTACCTCAGGTGCTGTTGGTTTGTGTCTCCAGGCTGCTTGGTTGTGCTTTCAAGGATTTTGGTGCTGCCAAACATCTGATGCTGTCTGACAAATCATAATGCTCGAGTTTCCTCAGCCACTATATAATGCAGATTCATCTTTAGTCCAGCCATGAAATAAAATCAGTGTCAGAATGACGTAGCTGTGCTGTGTGGGCCCGCTAATGTGGCAGAGAAGCTCGAGTACAGACGCATGAATCTGGAGACCTATATTCGTCTTCCATCTTTCACTAGTCTTATGGGTGGGGGGGGGGGGGGGGGGGCAATTTTCAAAACTGTGTGGATAGTTTTCCCCACAGATACTGCATCAGTTCTTCTCACAGGGAAGATACACATCTACTTTTCTATGGAAAATTGCCTAAGGATAAAGTGCTCACAGAGATTTGCACCTCCTATGCCAGTGGATTTGATTTCCAGAAAAACCCACACACCTAGAGGCCGATAGAGTAAAGTGCATTCAGCTGAGGCTTTTAGGAAAAGTAAAAAGTCATGAGATAGGTGGCGATGTCCTTTCGTGGATTGCAAACTGGCTAAAAGACAGGAAACAGAGAGTAGGATTAAATGGACAATTTTCTCAGTGGAAGGGAGTGGGCAGTGGAGTGCCTCAGGGATCTGTATTAGGACCCTTCTCAATATATTTATAAATGATCTGGAAAGAAATACGATGAGTGAGGTAATCAAATTTGCAGTTGATACAAAATTATTTAGCGTAGTTAAATCACAAGCAGATTCTGATAAATTTCAGGAAGACCTTGTGAGCCTGGAAAATTGGGCATCCAAATGGCAGATGAAATTTAATGTGGATAAGTTCAAGGTGATGCATATAGGGAAAAATAACCCATGCTATAATTACACAATGTTAGATTACATATTAGGAGCTACCACCCAAGAAAGTGATCTAGGTGTCATAGTGGATAACACATTGAAATCGTCGGTGCAGTGTGCTGCGGCAGTCAAAAAAGCAAACAGAATGTTGGGAATTATTAGAAAGGGAATGGTGAATAAAACGGAAAATGTCATAATGCCTCTGTATCGCTCCATGGTGAGACCGCACCTTGAATACTGTGTACAATTCTGGTCACCGCATATCAAAAAAGATATAGATGCGATGGAGAAGGTACAGAGAAGGGCAATCAAAATGATAAAGGGGATGGAACAGCTCCCCTATGAGGAAAGACTAAAGAGTTTAGGACTTTTCAGCTTGGAGAAGAGACAGCTGAGGGGGGATATGATAGAGATGTTTAAAATCATGAGAGGTCTAGAACGGGTAAATGTGAATTGGTTATTTACTCTTTCGGATAATAGAAGAACTAGGGGCACTCCATGAAGTTAGCATGTGGCACATTTAAACGAATCAGAGAAAGTTCTTTTTCACTCAACACACAATTAAACTCTGGAATTTGTTGCCAGAGGATATGGTTAGTGGTTAGTATAGCTGTGTTTAAAAAAGGATTGGATAAGTTCTTGTAGGAGAAGACAATTACTTGCTATTAATTAAGTTGACTTAGAAAATAGCCACTGCTATTACTAGCAACAGTAACATGGAAGAGACTTCGTTTTTGGGTACTTGCCAGGTTCTTATGGCCTGGAGTGGCATGGAAACAGGATGCTGGGCTTGATGGACCCTTGGTCTGACCCAGTATGGCATGTTCTTATGATCTTATGTTCTTACCTGCGGTTGGATGCAAATCCACTACCCCTTATACAGTAAGGGGTTTAGCGTGTCCAAAATGTGCATCCAAATCCCCCCCCCCCCAAACTAATAGCACCCCTCACATGCAAATGACTATTAGTTATTCACCGGGATACAAAAATAATATTCACCTGATCTGCACATTTTATGCTCAGAAATTAGCGCAGCCTAAAAAAGTGTAAGAAAAGCAGAAAATACTGCTTTTCTGTAACCCTCTGACTTAATATTGTGGCGTTATTAAATTGAAGGAACCAAAAAATTAAAAAAATATATTTTTTTAATGTGCCGGCGGATCAGGTTAGGAAAACAGACACTCAATTTTATGAGCGTCCATTTTCCAAACCCACTGACAGCCAACTCTCCTGGGCTTCCACTGCTAAGGAGGCACTATGGATGCGCTATTGTCCCTAGCACCTCCTTTTTAGCGTGACCCCTCATTTAAATACAGTATAGCACCCCCAGGAGAGGTGGCTGGGCGTGTCTTAGGAAAGCAGGTGCTCAACACCCCGTGCCCGTTTTCCCACGCACTTTATTGTAACGGCCTGCTAAGTTTGAAAATGCAAATCTATGCATTGTTGCCTCCCCCAGCCTAACTCCACCACAGGAATACCTCTGCTCGATGTAGGTAAAAGCAGACATAGTGAAAAAATGTATGTACCTGCATCCAGACTTGGCAATTTTCAAAAAGCTTATTTACATAGATAAATTACCCTCTGTATGTCCTTGAGTAAGTCAATTAAGTAACTTTTTTTTGCTCAAACGTTACTCAGATAGATTGTTTCTGTGCATACACTAAGGGGAAATTTTTCAAAATATTTATGCGCATAAAATTAGCATATTTGAGGAGCATTTTAAAAGCCCAACACAAGCATTAATTAGGGGATGCGTGAAGAAGCTACTGATGCCAGTAATAGCAGTGGCCATTCCCTAAGTCAACTTGCACGCACCGAGTCAATTTTTAAAGCCGTAAATACGCACACGTATCTCCTGCAGTGCACTCATCTCGAACGTTTTCAGAAAGGGGCGGGATGTGAGCATGGTTTGGGCAGGGCATGGGCATGAACCCAGGATGTGCATGTAAATACTGACGCAACCCAGCATGCGACGAGATCCCCTGTCGCGTAACTTTACTTCTGCTATGGATGATGTGTAAGTTCAAAAATAAAGAAAACTAGGCAGATCTGTGGGGTTTTAAGGGTCAGGGCTAACTGGGGGAGAGAAAGTTATCAAACCAAGGGTGGTTGGAGGATCTGTCTCTTAACTGGGTGAACTGGGAACGAACTGGTAAAACTGGGAATGGCGTCAGCGCACACTTTTTAAAATACCCTGATTTACGTGGTAGAAGTGGTATCTGCACGTGGCCCACTTAAATTTGGCACATGTGCGCACAGCCAGGCTATTTTATAACATGTGTATATGCACATGCATGTTATAAAATGGTCACGCACTGGGCGTGGGCCGACATATGCACACAAATGATCGCACGCGCGCCGGTTTGAAAGTTACCATCCCTGCATGTAAGTAGCTTGCATTCTCGCACTCTGTTTTCTAAACAGCAAAAGTATGCATGTATTTCCAGATCATGTGCACCTTTATTTGTACAGAAAGAGGGCGGTCTAGGGGTGTTCTTGGGAGGAGCCAAAGGGTACACATGCAGGTTGCTATTTCATAAGAGGCTCACGCACGTACATTTGGGAACCCATTCACATAATTTTAACCTGCTAATTATCTTGCGCAATTGATATCAGACTTGTCCATTGTCTTCTATTGGTTGAGTGGGAGGTTTGGGTGAATTGGAGGGGAGTTCAGAGTAAAGAACTAAGAGGGTCTCGACCTGGGTGAACCAGTGGAGGTTTCAGCAATTGGTGATTTCAATTACACATGCATGTTTTAAAATATCCGTGCATAAAACAGGGTCACAAGTTATTCATCGGTTTTTAAAATAGGTAAGAAGAGTACATGCATCCATTGCATTGCAGATATTCGCATGTACGGAAACATGCGCATATGTTAAGCAGTATGCATGATGCATTTTATAATCTGCGCATACATGATATGTGCAGGTTATAAAATACTGTAGCACATCCCCACAGGGCCACATATGCGCCAATATATGGGGGGTCACACGGAGTTAATTGAAAGTTAACCTCTATGGGGGGAATTTTTGTTTAATTAACGATTTATTTATTTGATTTATATTCCACTTTGCAGGCACTTCAAAGTGAATTCCAGTCCTACATGCATACATTTTCCATCATATACGTGCCCAAGTTACATCAGTTTGTAAGGTGAACTTACACAGGTAGGTGTTCTGCTCTGCTCCTCCAAGGGGAGGAGCTAGCAATTTATAATACTCTGTAGGCGGAACTAATGGTCTGTAGTGGGTTGGCTCCCACAGAGTGGCGGTCGGTAGGATACCACTCATAGTGGAATTGGTGAATCCCTGGGCCGATGCAGATGACAGCGCCTCCAGGAGGATATCCTGAGAGGGACCACTGGCTAGGCTGGAGTATAGAGAACACACAGATAAATCTTTATTAGACTGGAAGTTGAACCACCAGTGGTGGCAGTAGTGAGTTGATGTGTCCGGTAGGGCTGAAGTCCTTCTGATACTGGAATATAATCTCTGGGTTGCTGAGCTGTAGAGAGAGACTAGAAGTAGTGAGTAGACAGGGTATACTGGATACAAGATGGTACACTCACAATAGTAGATGTCTGCAATGGTCTCTATGCCACAGAGAGTCTTCAGTATATTTAGGAACAGGAGCCATAGGCAAGCACTGGTTCCTATAAACAGTCTGTAATAAGAACTCACAATAGCTGTATATGAAGTGGCTTCTAGAATAGAAGAGAGTCTGTAAAGGATTCTAGGAACATGGGCCCTCGTGGAGTGAGTACCGGTTCCTATCTGCAATCTTGCCAATATAACGCACGATCTCCATACCTGCGATAATGTCTTGGATGGAAGGGAGTCTTCAGAGCTATAGGAATGTAGGCCCTCATGGAGCGAGTACCAATTCCTATTTACAATAGAACTCACAGTGTTCACGTCTGCGATCGCTTCCAGGAAATGAGGAGGCTTCTGAGTATTCAGGGACATAGGCCCTCGAGAAGCGAGTATCAGATCCCGTCTTGGCAATCTGAAATCAAGAAGAGAGAGCGAAGCCCCTGTGGAGCGGGTACTCCTGGTAAGTTTGAAAAGGCTGAGCAGTGGAGAGAATTCCCCTGGCTGACTCGGATCGTTGTTGCAAGTAGCATGGACTGCCGAAGCAAGCCCAAATGGAGTTCCTTGCTAACTCGTTAGAGGTTAGCAAACAAAGACCTTTTAAAGTGAAAATGGATGATGTCACTACGGGGGGACGCCCCCGAGGTTCACGCCCTTGCTGGCACAAAGTCTGGAGCACACACGCGCGCAAGCCCTTACGTCATCAGGAACATGACGGATCCATAGCGTCAAGCCAGCCCGGGGACACCGGGACCAAGAGGCAGGGAGAAGCCGCGGCTGCATCTTGTCTGTCAGAGCCGAAGGGAGTCGCTCCCAAGGTAGAGAGGGTGGAGCGAGGGCGAGAAGAGGCACGAACACAACAGTAGGTTGGCTTTGAAAATGGTCCCACCAAAACTACCTGCACATATTTACACCTTCTAATATGTCTGCAGAAATTATCAAGAAATTTTTCATGCATGCTTTTGAAAATTCAAATATATGTGTACAAGTGCAAACCCTTCCCCCACCCCACCTCCAGGAACTCCTCCTCTCAGACTGGGTAAACTTACATTCAGACAGAACATATCCAAGTAGGTTTGCCTGCATATCAGGTGGGCAAGACTATACTAAGGCCGTTTCCGCTGGCACTGTTTTACCTATAGAAATGTCTTTGGAAATTGCGCTCCTGTGTACTGGCATCACTCTATAAATAGAAGGGCTAGCGTACCTGAATGCGCCCGCCCTTAATGGTGTGCCGCCGGGACTGTAAATGCACCATCCTCTGTCGCAGCGTCGGTCTTCCTGGGCGCGTTGGGGTCCCCTTGCTAGGAGGAGCACAGCGGAGGGCCAGTGGAAGGGACCGCCTTGCTCAGAGACACGGTGGGTGGCACCCTGGATTGCTAGTTTGCTACAGACATGATATGATCGGAGACTCATGCATCTCAAGGTTATTAACTATATAATAAAGCTGTGGCCTTTATTACCACACAAGAAGCGTTTGACCCATATTGTTCTGTATTGTATCTCTGAATTACTGATTGCGATAGCGAACGGAGCACCGCCCCGAGCATCGGTGGTCAGGACGTTAATAAAAGACAGAGAAGCAAAGTCAGAGAAGGTGGAACTCCAGCTGCACCCTAGGGTGCTTGACAATGGCACTTCCGTGACTCAGCAGCAGATTAGACAAAGCTTCCATGATGGGCTTCAGCATGGATGTGCGATCATTTGACAGGACACTGAAAATATGAACGACACATGTTGTTTCATTTTGCCTCATTTCTGTAATGAAATGACACAAAAAAGCCCAATAAATTTCCATTTCATTTCATGTCGGCATTGTAGCACTTGTTAAATCATTTTACTGCATGCTAAAACCCAGAAACAAAATAAAGGGGAAAAAAAAGTAGTGAAAGAAAACCAAAATGAAATGAGAGGTTTTCCCATGCACATCCGTAGACTTAGCAATCGGTTTAGACCACGGAGAAGAATATGTAACGAAAGAAGGATTTTATGGAACTGATGCAGGAAATTAACAAAGGACCTTTGGAACTCATGCAAAAGCAGGTCCCTCCTGAAATAGCACAGATTAGCAAGTCAGTCTGCTGAGGGATGACAATACTAAGGCATTCCTGGGTGAGACCAGGAGGCACCCAGCGATCTCACATTTGCTTCTTAGAATAAACTTCTCACGTTAGCATGTGCTGTTTATGTCAAGAGTATTTCACTGAACAACACCTTGATATTTTAAAAATAAAAATGTGACATGCATATTTTAGCAGTCTAAAAATGTCTTCTAGTACAGGCACAGATGTGTTCATTTGCTTTCAAAATAGCACACAAGAGAGCAGATGGGGCAGTCCATGCCATTCTGCACACCCACTGCTTGCTGCTTAACGTGATAGATCAGTGCGTGCCACACCTAAGATGCTGTTCTAGTGCCAAGCGGTAAACTCCAGGCCCTGTTTCGAATTCAGTGTGAAAGGTGAAAAAAAAAAAAAAAGAAAAGATTTACCAAGGGCAACCTGGTAATGCAAGCTCCCTTGCACTCATCCAGCATCTATAACAGGAGAAGCCCAGCAGCTTCCCATGAGGTATGACAATCAATGGGAAATCTATCACTTCAGTCTCACAGCTGCATGAAAGCATCTGCTTTGTTCAGGAGCTTGTTTATGACATCACGAAAGTCGGCCATGAAATATACCACAGAAGGGCTAGTCTAAAGCATTCACCCTGGTCAATCTGCACGGAGGTTCACAAAGAGGAAGCAACAGTCTCTTTACTTCCCTGAGTAATTGCTGATAGCCTACAGAAGGGAGGTGCCCATACATAGATCCTCCAAGAAGCCTGATTGTTATAGCACTGAAAGGGGTCTTAGCTTCATTGCACTGAATTACAGCAGTTGTTTGCTGTAGAGTCTGAACCAAAACCAGAAGTTGTGAAAAATAATGGGGGTAGAGTTAGGTGCATTTCTGGAGGCATGGTGAGTTGGGGGGGGGGGGGGGTGGAAGAGAACTATGCATTTATATCACATTTTCAAATTATTATATACACATATTTTCCAGGGCCTAGCCCCTCTGCAGGTACTGCAAGTACTTTTATACCCACGGGACGTTTCAGTGCATTTTCTACCCAGGTAGGTTCTCATTGAAAACTCGCTAAAAATTAAATGGGCACAAAGTTACCCATGTATCTTGCAGCTTACTTAAAATTGCCCAGATAATCTATTATATTATATATGCAGTATGAATATAATATTGTGATTTACTCCAGATAGAGGATATTTTTAATGTAATTTTCAAAGGTTGTACTTGTTGAAGGTGGGCATAGATTGATCTTTAAACTAAACATCTTTGTACTGCTGTGAGACACACTTCTTCGTCAACTGCTGGGGCTAAGGAAAAAGATCACACAGATCCTAATGTTACCCAAGGCCATGCTCGCCTATTTGCCCTTTAAAAAAATGTTTAGATTTGATTTGAATGTGCATTATGCTGCCTTCATATGTTAGTGTACAAATTGTCTTTTTCTGTGGCAGATGCTGCAACTTATAGCTGCCTCAAACAATATGGCAATTTTGTATGTATGTGTATGTATATATATATATATATATATATATAGTTTTTAAGAAACTTACATCTTGCATGAGAATGCTCTCTCTTTAAATTAACAGGAACATCAGTTATGTGACTAGATGTGCACTCCCTTGAAGAAGCTTTGATAGCAAACATGTTGGGAGATTTCTAGAAGAAGAAAAGGAAAAGTCACAACTTTTTAAATTGTATGGATGGTTGTATGGATGCTGGTTTTTTATGTGTATTGCAGGTTGTATATTGTTCCTGTGTCTCTTATGTGTATCATGTGAAGTGAAAAAGATTTTCTATATAATCTTGTGATTTGGAAAGAAATTAAAGATGTAAGTTTCTTAAACTATTGATATATCACTTTAATATGTTGGTTTGCAACTCATAGCTGCAGCATTTATTTAGGATCTTGAATCTGTACAAGGAGGCTGACTTACTTTGTCCTCCCTATAACATCATCATCCTGGAAAGCAGAGTAAGGGCTATTTTGTAAGGGAACTCAAAGGAGCTGGTAGAGAGGAGACAAGTTCTTGAAATTGCCGATATGCTGGAACCACGGTGTTGGCTCTTGAAAGATGGGTCCTCGCTCTCTGAAATGCATCAGTCACGTGACAAACTGTGGACCTGTAGGATGGAAGAGAGAATTGTTTTCATGCTTGGAAGCGTAATGCAGTATTATGTATTTTGCTACCTCTTTTATTGAAGACTTTCAGTGAGCAGGCGATAGGACTAACAGACGAATAGGAATTGCTCTAGTGCTGAGCTTCTCAAACAAGTCCTAAGGTCTCAGCATTCAGGCCTGGTAGTCAGGATATCCACAGTGCATGTAAAGGAGATTATATTTGTGAACAGCACTGTAGAGTTCGTGCACGTTCTTTGTAAATAGCTTAGAAAATAAATAGGCCTATTGGGTAAGATTCCAGGACCAGGTTGGGAAGTCCTAGTGTCCTAGTGGTTGGAGCATAGAGGTGAAACCTAAAACTCATTGACAATTTTCTTGTTTTTAGGGGCTATGCTTCTTTCCTTTGCTCAGTTGAGACATGGAATGTGGATGTTTCTTAATTGAATTGTGTATATATACCGTATTTCTATGCTCCTGTGTGTTCCTGTGTGAGTGTTTATATGTGTGTGTGCATGTGCCTGAGTCTCTGTGTGTTTGTGTGTGCCTGACTTCATTTGTGTGTGCACCTATGTGTGCGCACGCGTGTGTGTACCTGTTTGTCTGTGTACCCGTGTGTGTGTGCAGCAGGGCTTTGTAGACAGAGAATATTATCACTGCACAGTGCACTTCCACTTTTTCAGGCGCTATCTTCTAGCCACATCAGACATGACAGCATGACTGACCAACGAAAGACTATATATATATATATATAAGGAGACCCAGCAACGCAGTACTGGTCTTAGGAGTAGCCCTCCGGCCACTCGAAAGCCCTTTTGGACCCGCCACTTGGGAACGACAAGTGCATGAGGCCAGACGGAGGCTGAGGACAGGAACAAGAAGAGGACTTGGAACTTGGAAGGACTCAGACAAGGATTCAGGTTACTCAGAAGATCTCAGGCAAGGTTTCAGGACTCAGGTGAAAGTACTGGGTGAGAACTGCATCACAGCGCGCCCTACACAATTGCCCATGGCTGGTCGCGGACCACGATGAGCGTGAAGCAGACTCCAGGCAAAGTAGTGGAACTTGAGAGTGGAACATGTCGAAGATTCAGTAGAGGCCTGCACCAGGGCGTGCCCTACACAGCCGCCTGTGGCTGGTCGCAGACCACGCTGAAACGGAGCAGGTTCTGGCAGAGTCTTGGGCATGGACGGAAGCAGGCAAGGAACTCCGAACATCGGGACAGGATTCAAGACTCAGGATTCAAGATTCGGAACTCGGAACATTAAAAGCAAGGGTCTTCCGGAGACTTGCGCTGCAGATAAGAAGAAGGCCTTGTACCACGAAGTGCCCTACACAGGCCCCCATGAGCTGGTCATGGACCACGATGGTGACACGCCAGGAAAGGTGGACGCAGGAAACTGGGAACTGGTTGCAGAGGCAAAGATGAAGGCATCAGGACCAAGACATCAGGAATATGGAACGTCTGGAACATCAGGACTCAGGATCAGAACCATGGAACTTCTAGACATCAGGACCAAGGAACATCAGGACATGGAACAGGCAACGAAGGAGCTCCAACGAGGAACATCAGGACAAGAAGACCAGGAACACGGAACGAAGAGCCATCTAGACAAGTGAAGAACCTGGAGGACCTGTACCGGCAAGGAAGAACATGGACAACCATGACATCCAATCTGAAGGCCTCGAGGAACAGGAACTGAGCCTTTTTATAGGGCTGAAGCAGGAAGTTGAATGAAGACTTCCGGTGGGGCCACGGGCTTTCCCGCCGCTGACCCATTAAATAGATTGAAGAGATGTGCACTGGCGCCTAGAGGAGGGCCCAGGAAAGAGCAGGACCACGGACAGCGACGTCAGCATCCACGCTGCAAAGAGGAGCAGGCAGAGGCGGCACTAGGCTGCGAAACAAGGACCTGATGTCAGCGGCTTCCTTGTGTGAAGAGACTCAGCAGCAGCGGCTCTACTCGCCGCGAAGATGGAACATCAGCAGCAGCCTCTGGGCTGCTCCAGCAAGAGGCGGTGGTGGCAACGACCTCCGGGCTGCGCCAGGGACGGCATCGGAGCAGCGGCCTCCCCTGCCGCGAAGGAGGACAGTGATGGCAGCCGGGCTGCGGGGAGCAGCCTAGCAGACACAAGGCAGCGCTGAAGGTGCGAGGCCTGATCACGGGATGAGCTCCGCGAGCAGGATTGTAACAGTTATACATGTGATTTCTACTTCACCCAAATTCACTGGTTTCAAGAGGTACAGATGAAGTCAAAGCATTTCTTTTGTATTCATTTTGAATTATTATCATTTAATTTTTGCTAAGCCCTGAACTTAATTGATATATTTTCCTACAGGCAAACTATGGGGAGAGTAATTTTCAAAGGTTTTCAGGTGGGTTAATGTGTATTTACCTGTCTAAAAATGTGTTTTCACCTCTTTCCTATCCCCATCTTCTCCCCCACCCCAGTGCGGGTAAAGTGTGCAATGCTGTACATTTACCTGCAGAAAACAGGTGGCAGGGTTAGTTCAGGAGGGAAAGTAGCTGCAGGGATTTCAGTTTGAAATCTGTGCACATGCCTCAATGCTTGTACTTGACACCTGCTTCAAGGCAGGGGGCAAAGAATGTGAATGCAAAATTACCCGTGTTCCCCACCAAACCCATTATCAAAGGGAAACTCCCCACGGAGTTTCCCATCGAAAATGAGCTTTCTTGCATCTGAAGACCTGCAAGCTGTCCGGGGAGTCTGAAAATTCCCCCCTGCCCCATCCACCCATTCTTACAGCACAAAAGGGTAAAGACCTGAATATCAGGCTGATGAGGTGACACATGTCCACAGCTCTGCAAGGAGTGTGGAATATAATACAGAACAGAAGGACCAAATGCATTTGGCATCTATGGGAAAAATGCTCAGCAATATAACGGAGGCTGTGTGCAGCTGTAGAATGTAGGTGGCCCAGAAGAAAGACACAAAGACTTTACAAACTGTGTTTCTGAAAGTAGGTATTTTGCAGCAACATTTTGAAAAGAGACATCACAGTCCTCTGCCATTCTACGTTAAAACAAAAACTCATTCAGGTTACTTAGGATCTACTTGGAATATAAGTGATTTCTGTTTTTGTTTCTCCCTCTCCCTGCCAGTTCACCTCATTGTCCTCATGCTTGAATAACATTAATCAGTTTCCAGTTCTTGGTAGAATGGACACATCCAGCCATCTGCATTTGTTTTGAGCAGAAGGAGATTCTTGAAGGCAGTATTAGAGAGATGGCCACACCGAGACAGCACTTATAAATCGACTTTTCAGCATGACACGATTTACCATATTCTCTGGCAAGTTGCCTAAAATTACACATGTAGCCAGTCCCGCATGTTGGTAGTTAGCCACAACCAGGGGTACTACCGATCTGGGTCCAAGTCCAGATGGGGAGAAAACTATTCTTTCAGGGCCCCTGGTACGGTCAGTCTCTATCACTAGTTGAGGATCACTGTCCACAGTCAAGACCTCCAAACGGTGCAAGATGTCCCGTAAGAGAGCAAGGGAATCACCAGATGCAGCCAATATTCACAACAGGGTCCCTCCATTCAATCACAGCACTGGGAGTAACAGGCAAAAACCAAGTCGGTGTTCAAATCAAAGTCTTTTCTTCAACTTAATGAAAATAATCCAAGCCAGTATCCCAAAAAAAAGGAACAGTATCAGCAAAATTGTAGCAACAAAGATGATAGTTTGTCCATACTAAATGTTAATTCCCTTCTAAGCTCTCTTGCGCCGTTATCTATGGGGAAAAACTCCTCTGCTTTGAGGATTGGGTAGCTGGAATGAAGTCCCAGCACATGGCTAGCAAAAAGATAGATAAATATCCCCAAGCACAACAGGTATAGACAAAATACAAAAATCCCAAACGTGCAATCCAACTGCAAAATCTTCAAATGTCTTGCATTCTTGGTTGAAAAGTCTTTACCTGACTCTTCACCCATGCTGTCTAGGCAAAAAGATCTTTGGCCCAGTCCTTTGGGATACTGGGCTTGTGCCCTTCCCTCTGGCACTAGCCAATCAATGCAAAAATCTTCTAAAAAAAAAAAAAAAATCTCTTTCCTGAAAAATCCTGCTTGAATGCATGAATTGCCTTTTTTGAGATCCTGGGGGAATCTCTAGCTCTCCAACTCCTTCTTCCATCTCTCTCTTTCTTCAGTCCACTAAACTCTGAGCATGCTCCCAGGGATTATATACCCCTAGAAGCCTTTCCCCCCAAAAGGTAGGGTTTTGGTTACAGGAGGATTCAAAAATCTGCAAAACCCTTTCCACTACTTCATGATAGAAAAATGTGCATGGGAGCAGATTCTAGTGAATGGCAAAGCCCCATCACACCTACTGACATTAAATCACATTATACCCATTAAGATGATGCTATCGCAGCATCCTGTGATCAGTTGCTTACAACGCATCCCTAGTTGAACTTTGCTATTGACTGCCTCCATCTCAAAACTGTCTCCAGCCCTGTGTGCCCCCTGCAATCTAGCCTTGCACACGGGTTTATCCTCAAAAACCTTTCAGACAGACTGGCTTTCAAAAACCTTTGGACTGGAACTTCAGTCACTGTGAAATTATTTTAAACACCTATCTCAAAAGCATTGCGACAAAATGAACTAGGATGTGTTCTGTAGATTGTAATCGCTTGACAAAGAATTTGTAAACTGCTATATAATCTGTGACTGGCTGCACAGTGCTATTACACATTGGTGATCATTTTCAAAGACATTTACACGCATAAAACAACATGGGCTTATGTATGCAAATGGCTTGTAATAAAATTGTCTGGGGGGGGGGGGGTTGTGCACAAAAATGTGTGTAACCCTGACTTCGTACATATTTTTACATGCAGAAAAAAGATCCAATTAGGGCAGTACGGTTGGGGCACAGTTTGGATTTATGCATATACTTTTAATTTTAAATAGTAAAAGATTAAATTCACACGCACAAGTTATGTGTTGCAAGGAGCTGGTGTACCTTGATGTAGATAACTTTCTATGTGCACTATTACATAATTTTCAAAGCAAACTTATGTGCAAGAGTTTCACTTTGAAAATTGGTGTAATTTATGTGCCTGGCTGCCTCCTAAATTACCTGCGATGTGCTAATTTGCCCTCTTAAATGGCAGGTCATAATCAGTAAACTGGAAGAGGCGAGACTGAACAACAAGGGGCCAATGGATGAGGGTGAAAGGGGGTAGACTCAGGAGTAATCAGATCCAGTGCTATCAGGTGTGCAAACCGTGCAATTGCAGCAGGGGACACACCCGGGAGGTCGGCGGCTGCAGTGGAAGGGGCCCAACAAACTGAACAGTGAGCAAACCATGCAGCCATGGATGGGGTTGGCAGAAGAATGGAAAGACCCACTCCGCACTTCACCTGAAGAAGAGGGAGCTGTTCTGCTGCTCCTCCTTGTGTGCCAGCCAGCCCAGTACTCATGGTGCTAGCACTTCCTGTAGGCTCATCTCATGCATTTCAGTTGTGAATGAGAGCCTGGGTGTGCATGTGTGAATGGGAGCCTCCTTCGGGGGAGGGGGGGGGGAATGGGTGTACATGTGTGTGTGACATTACCTGGGGCTGATGGGGCTGTGTCTGTTTATGAATGGGAGCCTGTCTAGGGTGAATAGAGCTGTGTGTGTGAATTGGAGCTTGTCTGGGGGATAAGTGTACGTGTGTGTGTGTGTGAATGTGAGCCTGTCTAGGGGGGATGGGTGTGCATGTGTGTAAATAGTAGCCTGCCTGGGGCTGAAGAGGCTCTGTGTGTGTGTGTGTGTGAGAGTGAATGGGTGCCTGCCTAAGGGGAATATGGATGTGCATGTCTGTGGATGGGGGAGCATGCCTAGAGCAGATAAGGATGTATTTGTGTGAATGGGAGCCTGCCTGAAGGAGATAGGAGTGATGTGAATGGGAGCCTGCCTGGGGGAGATGGGGTGAGTGTGTGTGTGTGTGTGTGTGTGTGTGAACAGGAGCCTGCCTGGGGTGGGGATGTGTGAATGGGCGCCTGCATGGGGGATGTGTGTGTGAGTGTGTATGGGATCCTGCCTGGGGGGGATGGGTGTGTGTGTTTGTGTGAATGGGAGACTGCTTGGGGGGATGGGGGATGTATGTATGTGTCTGTGAATGGGTGCCTGCCTGGAGGGGATGGGGGATGTATGTGTGTGTGTGTGTGTGAATGGGTGCCTGCCTTGGGGGAGTGAAAAATTTGTGCCAGCCATACTAATCCACGACAAGCTCAGGATGACTGTAAATCAAAAGTTTTCAAATATGGGAAACAAGTGATTTTTCCCTTCTTGTTTTAATTATTGGGTGTTTGATGTGTCTGCTATTTTGAAATATTGGATTGCTATTTGGAAATTTTTAAAACATATTATATGAGTTCTTAATTATTGTATGTTATTATATTTGGCAATATTCTTTTTATTAGTATGCTTTATTATGATTGATTTATATTTCTTGATTTTATTGTTTGATTTATGAGGATTGGTGATGTTTTTGTTTTTCCTTTGCTTCATAAAGCGCAATTGCTTACCTGTAACAGGTATTCTCCTAGGAAAGCAGAATGTTAGTCCTCACAGATGGGTGACATCAATAGATGGAGCCCGGCATGGAAAACGTTTGTCAAAGTTTCTAGAAGCTTTGACTGGCACACAGAGCCAGCCCAGCATGCCACTATTCGTGCATCCACATGAGGTCCCCCTTCAGTCTTGTAACTTAGCAAAATACGAGAGAAAAATAAAATTAAAAAACGAAGGAGAAAACCAACTCTGCAGGGAGGCGGGCAGGTGTCCTGAGGATTAACATCCTGCTGTCCTAGGAGAACACCTATTACAGGTAGTAACTGCGCTTTCTCCTAGGACAAACAGGATAGTTGTCCTCACAGATGGGTGAATACCAAGCTCCAGGCTGTTCCCGGCAACAACTAAGACCAACAGGTACCGAACAAGGTGGCAACGGACACAGAAACAACTGAAGTACTGTTGGACAGTGGGGATACAGCCTGGTCTCAACCAGGGGGCCCTAGGTTAGAAGAGTTGGGTTTAAGTCTGGAAGAGATTGTGTAGGACAGATTGGCCGAATCTACTGTCTTGTCGACCATCCTTGTCCAAGCAGTAATGGGCGGTGAACATGTGTAGGAAGCTTCACGTTGCAGCCCTGCAGATTTTGGTGATGGGAATGGCCCGAAAGTGGGCCACTGATGCTGCCATAACCCTCACAGAGTGAGCTTTAACTTGGCTTTCTAGCTGAAGGCCCGATTGTGCAAAACAGAATGAGATGCAATCTGCTAACCATTTGGATATGGTCTGTTTACTCACCGCGACCCCCATTCTATTCTTATGGAAAGATATGAATAGTTGGGTGGGCTATCTATGGCCTACTGAGCTTTCTAAGTTGAAGGCCAGAGCTCTCTTGAAATCCAACATATGTAAAGCCTGTTCCCTTTGATGGGAAAGGGGCCTCAGAAAAAAAAGTGGGCAACACAATGGACTGATTGGTATGAAATCAGTCATGACCTTAGGTAGGAACTTGGGATGTGTAGCAGGACTACACAATCATGAAAGAATTTCGTATAGGATGGGTAAGTAACCAAAGCCTGAAGCTCGCTTATCATACAAGCCGAAGTAACCGCCACCAGGAATAGGACCTTCCAGGTGAGGAATTTCAGCTCACAGATGCACATAGACTCAAAAAGAGGACGCATGAGCCGTGCCAACACAATATTGAGATCCCAAGACACAACAGGTGGCCACAGAGAGGGCTTTAGCTGAAGCAGGCCCTACTATATATAGTATAGTATATATACTATATAGTGACCTACTACAGGCTGAACTGAGATTGGTGCACCAGCAATACCCTGATGGTAAACACTAACTGCACTTAAGATGAACTCTGACCAAGGTGATTTAAAGCCTGGCCTCGGAACAGTGCCACAAGTAATCCAAAACTCTTGGAAGCGGGCACGTGAATGGATCTAATCCATGCCCCTCACACCAGAGAACCTCTTCCACTTCAACCTGTAAGACTTCCTGATGGAAGGCTTTCTGGAAGCCAACAGCACCTGGGAGACAATTTTTGAGAGGTCCAGGGGCTGAAGGACTAGATGCTCAATATCCAGGCCGTCAAGGCTAACACCCACAGGTTTGGATGACACAGAGTGCCTTGATTCTGTGTTATCAGATCTGGTGCAATCCCCAGGCTGATGGGATCCCTGATCGACAGGTCCTGAAAGAGGGGGAACCAGACCTGCCTGGACCAGTAGGGCACCACAAGGATCATGGTCCCCCAGTCCTGCTGGAGCTTCAGGAGAGTTTTCAGGAGGAGCAGAAGAGGAAGGTACACGTACAGGAGACTTGTGCCCCAGTGAAGGGTGAAGGCATTGGAGGGTGGATGGCCATCCATTTTGAATAAGGAGCAAAAATGACTCACCTTATAGTTGTACGGGGAGGCAAAGAGGTCCACATCCGGAGTTCCCCAAAGACGGAAAATCCGTGCTGCCACGTTCGGGTTCAGTAACCACTTGTGCGGCTGAAAAGAGTGGCTTAGACAGTCTGCCAGCACATTCAGCACCCCGGGCAGGTACGTCCCTCGCAGAGACATCCCCTGCAACAGAGCCCAGGCCCAGATCTGCACAGCCTCCTGACAGAGGAGGAATGACCCGTTGCCTCCTTGCTTGTTGATGTACCACATCAAATCTGATTGTCCATTCAAATCAGGGCTGCTTTGTGGGACAAGCAGTCTAAAAATGCCCAAAGAACGTAACGAATCGCCTGAAGCTCCAAGAATTTTTATCTGGCACAGAGCTTCCTGAGTGATCCAGTGACCCTGCATGTGGAGGTTGTCCACATGGGCCTCCCAGCCCTGGGGAGAAGCATTGGTAGTAAGTACTACTTGAGGCAGGGCAGCCTGGAAGGGGATCTCCTGCTTCAGACTGGATATTCTCCCACCAGGACAGAGAGATTTTGAGAGGTTGTGTGAAGGAAACAAGGACCTCGAGGTCCTGGGATGCCTGCTGCCATTGTGTCCACAACCTCCATTTCGTTCTCTGCATGCAGAGGCAGGCTAATGGGGTAACAAACCAGAGGTTGCCATGTGGCCCAACAAGCGAAGCAGTAGACGGGCACTTATGCACTGACTGTTACGCACTAAGGTTACCAGTGAGGAAAGGGCAAGGACCCGATTGTGGGGCAGGAACTCTTTTGTCTGAGCCGTGTCCAACCTGGCTCCTATGAAGTCCAACTGGGAGGAAGGACAGAGGTGGGACTTTGGGTTGTTGATAACAAACCCCAGAGATTGCAGCACCCGCATCATCAGGGCCAAAGTGGTCAGTGCTCCCATGCGGGAATCGCTTTTGACCAGCCAGTCATCTAGATAAGAAAAGACGTGCACCGCACAGTGTCTGAGATGCGCTGCCACTACTTCCAGGCACTTGGTGAAGACACAAGGGACTGAGGCCAAACTAAATGGTAGCACTCTGTACTGGTAGTGAGCCTGCCCCACCACAAAGCAAAGATACTTCCAGTGTCTGGAGAAGATGGCAATGTGGAGGTAGGCATCCTTGAAGTCGAGGGAGCAAAGTCAGTCCCACTTCCTGAGTAGGGGTATCAGAGTGCCCAGAGAAACCATTTTGAACTTCTCCAGAGGAATTTGTTCAGTGCCCTGAGACTGAAAATGAGGCACAAGCCTCCAGTTCTCTTTGGTATCAGGAAATACTTCAAGTAATTCTGCCGTCCATTTCTATGTTTCTATGTTTCTATGTAAGTAAAATCTCCAACCCTGCTGATGACGGGGAACGGGTTCTACCACTCTCACCATTAGGAGTGCGGAGAAATCTGTCTGAAGTATGTCCTGATGGGTGGACAAACCCCATGATGGACATAGGGGAGAGTCCTCTTGGATTTCTCTGAAATTTAGTCGATACCCCTGATGAACCATGGTGAGGACCCATCCATCCAAGGTAATGATCGACCAGCGATGGGCAAAGCAAAGAAGTCTGCCTCCTACTGGAGAATTGGTGCCAGGGGTATGACATGCTGACTCATGCTCCCTCACCTCCAGTCAAAACCTCATAGCCGGAGCCTGTTGGGGGGCCGGCAGGGGTCTAGGAGTTCGCTGTTATCAGGAACAACCTCTGGAACTAGCATGGAGTGTGCGAGTCCAGGAGGCAGAAGGATAATACTTCTGTTGCCGATAGAAGGACTTCTGGAACTTGGTTGGGAAGACTATCTGACAGAGGATGGCGGGTCTGAAGCACTAGTGGATAGCTGTTAAGGGGTTTCATGGTGATCCTTTAATTGAGCTACGGCATCCCTGACCTTGTCCCCAAAAAAATTCTCTTCTGTACAGAGGAGGTCAGCCAACATCTCCTGGACCTCTGGCCATAGGTCAGAAGCATGGAACCAGGCCATTCTCTGGGCACTGATGCCTAAAGCGGCCACCCTGGCTGTTGTTTCAAAGACATCATAGGCAGATCTCACCTCATGTTTTCCGGCTTCAAGCCCCTATTGTGTGATAGCGGAGAGCAACTGCTGCTGCTGCGGCAGGTATTCTGCAAGTTCCTGGATCTGTTTCCACAGGATCCGGTTGTATTGGGTCATGTACAACTGATAGAAAGCTTTACGGGAATTAGCATGGCGCCCTGAAAGACCTTCCTACCCAAGGCATCCAGCTCCATATGTTCTCGCCCTGGAGGAGCAGAGGCATGGGTGCAGGAGCGTTTAGCCTTTTTGAGAGTGGACTCCACTACCACAGACTGGTGAGAGAGATGGTGTCTCTCAAAACCCAAGGCCTGCTGCACCAAGTAGGTGCAGCAGGCCTTGGTCTGCTTCCTATTTATGGGAGAAATGGATATCGAGTGTTTCCACATCCAAAGGAGAAGGTCCTTAAGAATGTCGTGGATAGGAACAGTCACTATCTCATTCGGAGCATCGACAAATCGGAGGACTTCCAACATTTTATGTCATGCATCCTCCTCTGTGAGGAGCTGGAACAGGATGGCCTCGGCCTCCCTTTCAAAACCCATGAAGGAGAGGTCCTCGGGGGAGACTGACTTTATTCCTCCGGAGACAAAGGTTCCAAGAGGGGTCGTTGGAGACATCAGAGGAAGACTCTGAAGAGTCATCTCCCCATTGATCATACGAACCCTCCTCCTCTCTGAGGTCTCCATGGGGCATGTGCGGGTGAGGTCTGTACAAATCCCCAGACCTGGGCACCGAGGGTCTCAAGGGCACCGAAGGTACTGAGGGAACCAATGGCCCCAGTGGCATCGGGGGCACTGGAGGTCTTGAGAGGCCAGATAGCCCAGGCAAAGACTCGAGGAATGGAGGCCTCGAGACCACAGCACCAGATGATGCCAGCAGTCGGTGCATGTCTTCTTCCTCAGAGGACCCAATGATGGGGATCGCTCCCAAGGGGGGCATCGGTGAACGTTGAAAACTGAAGGTCCCTCGGGCACCGGTTGTGTCGGAAGGGAGCAAAGTAGGATGTCCAGATGCCCGAACAGGGGCGCCAAGATAGATGGTGAAGGCTCCGGACCTGGTATAGGGGCTGGTGGTGGGGGCGGTTCAATGCACTGTAGGGCTTGGAGCACCACACTCTGCACCCTGCGGTCCAACTCCTCCTGAAAGTCCGGTGAGGGCAGGACTGATAGAGGGAGACTAGGCATCACTGGAGCCTCCTTGGAGCTCCGAGGAGGCACAGTGGGGAACACCTGGGACTCCCGGGTCTGTTGCAGGATGGGGCCTCCTCACCATGGGGTCAGTTTGGTGGCGGCACAGCAGCCGCTGGTGTTGCACCGGAACTGATGCCATGTGTCCATGGCGACCAGTGTCAGTATTTCTGGGATCTCCCATGGTGCTCGGCCTGGTCCTTCCCTGGTGCTGAGGAGGCTGAGGATCCCAATGTTCTTGAAAGTGGTGATACCATGGAGCGGTCACCATCTCCTCGGTCTCTGGATGATGCCGCCGGGGGTGTAGAAAGGGTTAGTATATTGAGTGCTTCGCCTCAACCCCCGGGTGTCGATGACTGTGATGCGGGCATGGATGGAGCACACTTTTTGGGTGCAAACATTTTCTCCATTTTATTGAGTCGAGCATGACGGCCCTTGGGAGTCATCTGGTTGCACAGCTGACACCCTTGTACGTTGTGCGATGCCCTCAGGCAGAGGATACAAACCTCATGCAGCTCTGTGATGGACATGGTACATGGGCACTGGGGTCACTGGCGAAAACTGGACAACGCCATGAAAAAGAAAACAACCGGCAAGCAGTCGATGACCGGGGACCACTGAGAAGCGATACGCTGGGAATCGACTGCAGAGAAGGGAGAAAAATTAACCTACTGCGCAGAGGAAGGAACTCCGTCCAGAGAAGGGGGACCTGACGTTTAGATGGTAGAAAAATTGTTAATATTAATCAAGAAAACCTCTTGTGAAGCTAAGCTCCAAAACCGCGAGGTGACTACCATGGAAAAAAAAGAGACTGAAGGGGGACCTCGCATGGACGTGCAGATAATGGCATGCTGGTCATGCTCAGTGTGCCAGTGAAAGCTTCTAGAAACTTTGACAAAAGTTTTCCGTGCTGGGCTTCATCTGATGATGTCACCCATCTGTGAAGACTTCCATCCTGCTTGTCCTAGGAGAATATACAAAGTCTAGCTTGTTGGAGTTCCCAGTTCAGTTTCTTCTACACATTTCTATTTGTATTTTATGTCATCTTTATTCTGTATTTGGTGAGGGTCTGTCTGTGTTCTGCATGTGTAAGCGAGGTGAGGTATTCTGCTGGCATGTAGTTTCTAT
Organism: Rhinatrema bivittatum; assembly: GCF_901001135.1. Taxonomy (NCBI): domain Eukaryota; kingdom Metazoa; phylum Chordata; class Amphibia; order Gymnophiona; family Rhinatrematidae; genus Rhinatrema; species Rhinatrema bivittatum. The sequence continues at coordinate 93,535,552 of NC_042622.1, read as the reverse complement.
ACAGGAATTTAGAGCAGACTGGTTTGTTCTGCTTTCCTAATAGGAGGTGTTTTAGGACCTGGTGTAATATTTGCCTTTTCATAGACAGGGTTGTTCCTGTTTGAGTGCTTGCAATTAGTACTGTTTTGGTATGGGAATTTTACTACATTGTTGACATTCAGTCTACTGAAGGCCATCCAAGGGCCAAACCCACACCTAATATACGTTACTATAGGCCTAATACCATAGGGGTTCCAAGTGTTTCGGGTTTTTTTGCAGGGTTTTTTGGGTGGCACCACAGCAGTGCATGTTTTTTTGTACAAGCTGATGCTGGATTCAGGGCCCAGCCGGCATCAATATTATATACTGGAAGGTGGGGAAGGCGCATCTGGGGATCATTCCTACATAATTTACAAATTTTAGACCTGTGGATGGGGTAAAATAGTTTTGGGTTGGGGGGGGGGGGTGCTTGTAAATTTTCATAGTTTGGATTGCTGGAGGGAGCAGGGCTTTTTTCAGCGGTGAAAGGGGGCCTGGGAAAGAGCGTGAAAGTGCATTGCTTATTGAAGAAAACAACAAAACTTTTGTGTTTAAAAAAGACAGAGCAGGTTGTGGAGGGAGCACAGCAATTTCTCGCACAGGGCAGCAAAAATGCTAGCACGGGCTCCTGGGAGAATCTAACGTCCTGATTTTAAAAAGGTCGCACACGTAAATTTTGGGGGTTACGCGCTGACATGCTGGCCCGTCTGAAAGGGGCGGGTTGGGGGAGCACCATTAGCCGCTGTCCTGGGGAAGCGCGTGCCAGCAGCCAGCCGGCGCACAGAGTTTACCGCTGCTCCAAAGGACCAGCAAGGTAAATAACAAAAAAAAAAATTATAATAGCTAGGAAGGGTTTAGGGGTCAGGGAAGAGAAGGGAAAGGATAGGAAGGTTACATAGGAGTATAGGGAAGTTCCCTCCCAGTCCACTCCTTAATTGAGGTGGACTGGGAGGGAACTGGGGAAGTCCTACTTGCGTTGCTGTGCGTAGCTTTTTAAATTCCCCTCCCGTGCGTGCGCGAGTCCCGACCTGCCCACACATGTGCGTGTGCGGATTTTAACATCTGGCATGCATGTGCATGCGAGAACTGTATTTTATAACAATCACGCGCCGACACACGTGCACCGGGAACTGTGCGCATGTTTTAAAATCTACCCCTAAAGAAATATTTCTTTACAGAGAGGGTGGTGGATGCTTGGTACAGTGTCCCAGCGGAAGCAGTAAAGACAAGGACATAGCATCTGAATTCAAAAAAGCTTGAGCCACACACTAGAGATCTCTGAGGGAATGGGTAATAATTGTAGAGTTGAGCAGTTGCTGTGGATGGGTAGACTAGATAAGCCATATAGTCTTTTTCTGCTGTCATGTTTCTCTCTTTCTATCTAACATATAAACTCATTTCCTGACTATTTCTGTCTCTACCACTATTATTAGGATTTATGCTAAATATATAGGGACCTTCATTTTCAGTTTTTATTTTGGTCTGCCTGGGAATGTCAGTGTTCTAACAAAAAAAGTCAGTGGAAAAATGACTTTAATATAACACACAGGAGCAAAATTGGTGGAAATATAATTTTTCTTCTGATTTCTTTTTTTTTTTTTTTTGCTCTAACATTGAAATTCCCAGGCAAAATAAAATAAAAACTGAAAACAAAGGTCCTTTTAAACACATTACTGCCCACTGGGAGATGATCTGAAACCACCAAACTTATTTTACTTGAGATCCTAAATTGGATTTGAAATCTAATCCTAAAACAGAAAACAGGATATTTGCAAATCTACAGAGACATTCTTCCTGGTGCAATTTCTACTCAAGAACATAAATATAGAAACACCTCATCATGGATTTAATTGTCTGGAATAATATCACCAAACAAACATCCACATCTGTAGCTTCCTACATAAACGTCTACAAGATTTGCAGCCTAGTAGTAGGAGACTGCAGCAGCCATGCTGGTCTCTCAAAGATGGAGCTACCTGTCTCTTTCTCCATTAGAAAATGGACTTAAGGATTTGCAGAAAATAAGAACATAAAAACATAAAATTTGCAATTCTGGGTCAGACCATCAAGCCCAGTATCCAGTTTCCAACAGTGGCCAATCCAGGTCAAAAGTACTTGGCAGTAGTGTTCTCCATCAATAAAACTTTCATTCTATTTTGGTTTTTTTCTTTTCCCCTTTTTTTTCTTTTTGTTTTATTAGGTTTCTTTTTTGTTTTAATTTTTGGTTTAGTGCACACTATTTTAAATTTAGTACACATGATTTGTTGTTATAGTGTGCACTAACTCAGATAGTGCACACTAAAATGAAATGGTGCGCACTAAATCAAAATAATGCACACTAAATGAAAAATTAAAAAAAAAAGGTGAATTTGTATATCATTTTAGTGTATGTCATTAAACACAAAAGTGAATCCCTACTTGGCAGGATCTCAAAAGGTCAATAGATTCAATGCTACTTATCCTAGGGATAAGCAGTAGATTTCCCCAAGTCGACCTTAATAATGGTTTTTCACTTTTCTTCCAGGAACTTGTCTAAACCTTTTTTAAACCCAGGTACACTAATAGCTTTCACCACATCTTCCAGCAAAGAATTCCAGAGTTTAATTATGTACTAAGTAAAAAAATATTTTCTCCTATTTATCTAAATGTATTACCTAGTAACTTTATTATGTGTCTCCTAGTTTGTATTTTTTGAAGGAATAAACAACCGATTCGCATTTACTCATTTCACTCCACTCATTATTTTATAGACCTCTATATCTCCCCTCAGCCCTCTCTTCTCCAAGATGGAGCGGGTTGGGGGGGGGGGGGGGGGGGAGGCTGGGACAGTGCCACTAGATGCTGTCCTGGGGGAGCGTGCACCAGCAGCCAGCTGGTGCATGGAGTTTACTTCTGCTCCAGAGGAGCAGTAAGTATAAAAACAAAAAATGGTGGGATAGCTAGGGTAAGTTTAGGGGTCAGGGAATAGAAGGGAAAAGGTAGGAAGGGTAGGGTTAGGGTTAGGAAATTCTCTCCCAGTCCGCTCCTTAATTGGAGCGGACTGGGAGGGAACTGGCCTAGGCCTGATTGCGTTGCCGCAAATATTTTTCTAAAACTCCTTCCCCCCAAAGCGGAGGAGGCCACCTCCCCGCACATACACGTGCGGGCATGAAAATCCTGCGCACGCGCGTGGACATGAAAATTCTGCGCGCATGTGCCCGCAGGAACCGTATTGTGCGCGCTGACATGCACATGTAATAAAATTGGCGCAACCCTTATAAGATTGACCCCTAAACCTTTTCAGTAACTCCTTTCAGTTTTTTCTTAACCATGTTCCTCATTTCATTATAATCTCTCTTTAGAAAGTTAAATGCTATCGCTGTAGATTTGTGGGGACGGTAACTTTTAAACAGCACTCCTGTACATGAATATGCCAGCTCATACTAAAGGACGCAGCCATTTTATAACATACGTACATATATGCACACATGGTATTAAATAGGCTGTACGCATATACATGTGTGCGCAACTTTATATGGCCGCGCGCATGTGCAAGCAAATGCCACCTCTGCTGCGTAAGTGGAGGGGGGGGGGGTATTTTCATCGGCATACATGCCGATGCAATAACCAGTTTCCCTAGTCCATTCCCAGTTCGCCCAGTTAAAGAATAGGACTTCCTAACCCCCCTAGTTAATAAGCCTCCCTTTTATCCTTTTAGCATCAACCCTTAAAACCTCGCTAATTTTTTTGTTTTATTAGTTATCCTTCATACATATTAGAAGGAAAGTTACTCTGACAGGGACTCCAGTGCATTCTTGTGAGTGTAAATACTTATGTGCAGATTTCATTGAGAAATCTAGGAATGCCCAGGCCCCTCCCAGGCCAGGCTCATGCCCCACCCCTTTTTTCTAAAAAAAAACATTTCCGTGCACGTACCAGGATATACATACATAGGGGCAGATTTTCAAAATGGTGCGTGCGGGGTACATTTGTGCACGCTACCCGGCAAGAACAAATGTACACCCGATTTTATAACATGTGCGCTACCGCGCGCATGTTATAAAATCCGGGGTCGGCGCGTGCAAGGGGGTGCACACTTGTGTACCTTGCGCGCGCTGAGCCCTAGTGGAGCCCCGATGGCTTTCCCTGTTCCCTCCGAGGCCGCTCCTTCTGCTCCCCCCCACCTTCCCCCACCTTCCCCTCCCTTCCCCTATCTAACCCACCCCCCAGCCCTATCCAAATCTCCCCCCCCCCCACCTTGTTGTCAATAGTTACGTCTGCCTCTGGCAGACGTAATTTGCGCGCGCCAGCTGGCTGCTGGCGCGCTGTGCCGGAGGCCTCGGTCCCGCCCCCGGACCTGCACCACACCCATGACCCTGCCCCCTTCCCGCCCCTTTTTCAAATCCCCGGGACATACACACGTCCCAGGGCTTGCATGTGCCGCCGAGCCTATGCAAAATAGGCTTGGCGCGTGCAGGAGGGTTTTTAAAGGATAACGCGCATATATTACGTGCGTAACCCTTTGAAAATCTAACCCATACTGACACACTTTTTAAAATGTGTGCAGGCCCAACTTCTGTGCATATCTCCCAGCTTCAGCATGCGTAGGGCTTTTAAAATTCACATTTTAGGGTCCTCCCTCCTGTTATCAAGTCAAATTGGATCCTGTTATGATCACTATTGCCAACTGGCACCAACATCATTACCTCTTGCACCAAATCAGTTGGATCAGTTGTTCCACTAAGGATTAGGTCTAAAATAGCTCCCTCTGTCAGTTCTTGTACCAGCTGCTCCATGAAGCAGTCATTTATTTCATCTACAAATTTTACCTCCTCAGCATGTCTTGATGTGACATTTGGCCAGTCAATACTGGGGTAATTGAAATCATCCATTATTACTGGGCTGCTAATTTTGTTAGCTTTCCTAATTTCTGTTAGCATTTCATCGTCTGGCTATTCAGTCTGGTCAGTTGAATGGTAATAGACCCCCTCTGCTATTCCATTCTCTTTCTCACATGGAATTTCTATCCATAAAGTTTCTACAGTGCATTGTTTCCTGCAGAACCTTTACACTGTTTGACTCTATGCCCTCTTTAACATATAACATCACTCCTCTACCAATTTGACCCATCCTGTCGTATGACAGAATCCTATTAGTAGGGATGTGCATTTGTTTGCGACGAAATAGGAAATATAGATGATATTTCCTATTTCATCGTGGTTCGGGGGACCCAAAAAATGATAGGAAAACCCCACAAATTTCGTGTGGTTTTCTTATCGTTTCCGGGGGGTAGGGGGGGAGGGGAAGAAAGGGCACATAAAAAAAAACCAAACACAAACCCACCCTAACCCTTCAGATTTAATTAATTACAATCTCCTACCCTCTCGACCCCCCCAAAACTTGCCTAAATTGCCTGGTGATCCAGCGCGGGTCCCGGGAGCAATCTCCCCCTCTTGGGTCGTCGGCTGCCACTAATCAAAATGGTGCCGATGGCCCTTTGCCCTTTCCATGTGACAGGGGCTATCGGTGCCATTGGCTGGCCCCTGTCACATGATAGGAGCAATGGATGGCCCGTGCCATTTTTTTAAGATGGCGCCAGCCAGCCAGTACTCAAGACCGCACCTTGAGTACTGTGTACAATTCTGATCTCTGCATCTCAAAAAAAATATAGTTGCGATGGAGAAGGTACAGAGAAGGGCAACCAAAATGATAAAGGGGATGGAACAGCTCCCTTATGAGGAAAGGCTGAAGAGGTTAGGGCTGTTCAGCTTGGAGAACAAACGGCTGAGGGGGATATGATAGAGGTCTTTAAGATTATGAGAGGTCTTGAATGTGTAGATGTGAATCGGTTATTTACACTTTCGGATAATAGAAGGACTAGGGGGCATTCCAAGAAGTTAGCAAGTAACACATTTAAGACTAATCGGAGAAAATTATTTTTCAGTCAGCGCACAATTAAGCTCTGGAATTTGTTGCCAGAGGACGTGGATAGAGTAGTTAGTGTAGCTGGGTTCAAAAAAGGTTTGGATAAGTTCTTGGAGAAGTCCATTAACTGCTATAAATCAAGTTTACTTTGGGAATAGCCACTGCTATTAATTGCATCAGTAGCATGGGATCTTCTTGGTGTTTGTGTAATTGCCAGGTTCTTGTGGCCTGGTTTGGCCTCTGTTGGAAACAGAGGCCAAACCAGGGCATGATGAACCCTTGGTCTGAACCAGCATGGCAATTTATTATGTTATTATGTGCCTTTTGATTAAATAAGTGGACCAGAGAGCTAAGTAAGTACTTTTTTAGTGTCTGTGTGTGTGTCTTTTGATTAAATAAGAGGACCATGGAGCTAAGTAAGTACTTTTTTAGTGTCTGTGTGTGTGTCTTTTGATTAAACAAGAGGACCATGGAGCTAGGTAAGTTCTTTTTTAGTGTCTGTGTGTGTGCCTTTTGATTAAATAAGAGGACCAGGGAGCTAGGTAAGTTCCTTTTTAAGTGTCTGTGTGTGTGCCTTTTGATTAAACAAGAGATCCATGGAGCTTTAGTCTCTGTGTGTGTGCCTTTTGATTAAATAAGAGGACCATGGAGCTAGATAAGTTCTTTTTTTAGTCTCTATGTGTGTGCCTTTTGATTAAACAAGAGGACAAGGGAGCTAGGTAAGTTCTTTTTTAGTGTCTGTGTGTGTGCCTTTTGATTAAACAAGAGGACCAGGGAGCTAGAACATAAGAACATAAGACCATAAGAAAATGCCATACTGGGTCAGACCAAGGGTCCATCAAGCCCAGCATCCTGTTTCCAACAGTGGCCAATCCAGGCCATAAGAACCTGACAAGTACCCAAAAACTAAGTCTATTCCATGTAACCATTGCTAATGGCAGTGGCTATTCTCTAAGTGAACTTAATAGCAGGTAATGGACTTCTCCTCCAAGAACTTATCCAATCCTTTTTTAAACACAGCTATACTAACTGCACTAACCACATCCTCTGGCAACAAATTCCAGAGTTTAATTGTGCTTTGAGTAAAAAAGAACTTTATCCGATTAGTTCTTTTTAGTGTCGGGGTGTGTGTGTGTATTATGAATCTGTTAGGAAGCGCTAGGAGAGCGGTTCTGCATTCCAGAGGATTGTGTGTCCATGGGCCACTGCTCGCCCCCAGAGGAACTCCGAAGAGGTGCCGCGGCAGGCGAAGCGAGCCCGAGCATGGGCTGGACAGGAGCGAGGCTGGACTGAAGACAGATGACTGAAGAGACTGACCCTCCTCCGGACCTACATGCTTCGGAAGACCAGCAACGTAATGGTGGTCTTATGAACAGTCCTCCGACCGTTCCAAGCCCTTTCGGACCTGCTGCTGGGTAACGGCAAGAAGCGGCAGGCCAGGACAGCATAGACCAAAACATGGAGATTCAGACGAAGACTTAGGAATGAGGTATTTGAATGCACAGATGAAGACTCAGGAACAAGGTACTTGGATCCACAGATGAAGACTCAGGAACAAGGCACTTGGAGAAAGGTTCAAGGTATTCAGAAGACTCAAGCTAGGTTCTAGGCATTCAGGAGAGTCAATCAAGTACTGGGTTGAGGCTGCAACACAGTGCGCCCTACACAGCCCACCACAAGGTGGACCCACGGGACTGGTCGCTGACCACACTGGACTCGAAGAGCCTGTAGACGAGATGTGGTGAGAAGAAGAGGAGCATATCTCAGAAACTGTAGAAGCCTGTATCGGGACGCACTCTACACAGCCACCAGTGGCTGGTCGCGGACCACTCTAGAACAACACAGGTACTAACAGAGTCTTTGGCATGGACAGAGCAAGCACAAGGGATTCCGTAGACCAGGAATAAGGATACAAGCAGAAGTCTCCCAGAGGCTTGTGCTGCAGAAGTGAGGAAGGCATTGCACCATGAGGCGCCCTACACAGCCCAACCATGGGAGTGATCACGGACCATGACATGGCATGCCAGGAAGGGTGGCAAAGAGGAACCAGGGGTTCAGGACAACTGGAAGATCACGGACAACAGGAACAGGAGACTGACATCAGTATCAGATCATGAATATCAGGACAAGACATGGAGCTCCAACAGGAAACAGAGAACACAGGACCTTGAAGAAGAGCTGGAACATAGAAGACTCCTGGAGCGAAGACAGGAACATCCAGGAGCATCTAATTCCTTGCAAAGGCAACGCTGGAATGAACCCTGGGCCCTTTTGCAGGGCTGAAGAGGACAATGCCCAGGGAGGAGCCAGCAGGGGGCCACACCTGGCTGGTCCTTGAAAAGCAGGAGAGAGGCACGCATCCGCGCCCTAGGAAGCTGGAAGAGAAGAACAGGATGCGCTGGTGGCATCCTCAGCCACGTGGAAGGCCCAAGGAGAAACAAGGTAGGCAGCGGGAGCAGCCCTGCCATGAAGCTGGAACGGAGGCAGGCTGCAGGAGCGGCACCATGCCACGAAGAATGAAGCAGGAAGAACAGGAAGGCTGCAGGCACCGTCAGGGACGGCTTCCCTGCCAGGTAAGGACCCCAGCAGCAGCAAGGAAAGCTTCGTTGCGTGTGAGGACTCCAGGAGCGGCTCCAGCCACTTCGGGGAGATCAAGAGCAGTAGCAGGAGGCAGCCGGGGAGGAGCCCGGCGACAGCGGCACACCTGCCGCGAAGAAAGCAACGCTAGCGGCCCGACTGGCCGCAGTAAGGTAGGGGACCGCGGGCAGGTTCACAACAGTGTGTGCCTTTTGATTAAAGAAGAGGACTATGGAACTAGGCAAGTTCTTTTTTAGTGTCTGTGTGTGTGCCTTTTGATTAAACAAGAGGACCATGGAGCTAGGTAAGTTTTTTTTTAGTGTCTGTGTGTGTGCCGTTTGATTAAATAAGTGTACCAGGGAGCCAGGTAAGTTCTTTTTTAGTGTCTTGTGTGTGTATGTGTGTGTGCCTTTTGATTAAACATGAGGACCATGGAGCTAGGTAAGTTCCTTTTTAGTGTCTGTGTGTGTGCCTTTTGATTAAACATGAGGACCATGGAGCTAGGTAAGTTTTTTTTTAGTGTCTGTGTGTGTGCCGTTTGATTAAATAAGTGTACCAGGGAGCCAGGTAAGTTCTTTTTTAGTGTCTGTGTGTGTGCCTTTTGATTAAAGAAGAGGGCCAAGGAGCTAGGGGATCTGGCAGCATCCAGGTAAGTGTGGCTGGTCATGGGGTATTCCGCAGCCAGCCAAAGTTAAATGTTTTCATTCAACATATAATTAAGCTGTGCAATTCATTGTCAGAGAATGTGGCAGTTAGCTTATCTGGGTTTAAAAAAAGGTTTGGTAAGTTCCTCGAGAAGTCCATAAACTGCTATTAAACAAGTTCACTTAAGGAACAGCCATTGCTATTACTGGCATTAGTAGCATAGGATCTATTTAATGTTTGGATACTTGCCAGATGAATGTATTGGCCACTGTTGGAAACAGGATGCTGAACTCAATGGATCTTTAGTCTGACCCAGTAAGGCAACTTCTTATGTTCTTATGTATAATCAAATATCAGTAGCAGCTTATAATTCTAGTCTGAATAAGGTGTAGGAAAGGGCTAAACTTGAAATAAATCAACAGAAATTATAAATTTTATTGGTCCAGATGGAGAAGGATGGAACTTAACTAGTAACCTTTGTTAAGAATAGTAAAATAAATATTAGATCTCTCTTAAATAAATTGTCTCAATATTGAAAGTACGTAAGAGTTATCTTATTTGAACTATGTGACATATTGTAGAGGTGCAAAGCTGTGAATTTCTGTCCCTTTCCTTTAAGCCCACTTGTCCTTCTCCAAAAACTCCAGTCCTAGAGGTGATAGGCTGTATATTCTTGTGTCTATCCACTGATCCTTCCAGTCCTATTATTATTATTATTTATTTGATTTGATTGACCGCAACTCAGTTTAGGTTAACAATATAAAGAAAGCATAAACAGTAATACATTTCTAGGAACAATAAGTAAATGCAATAAAAGATTAAAATAAATAAATACATAAAATAATATAATATTTAAAAACAAACAATACAGTTTCTAAAAACAGTAAATTCAATAAAAAAAATAAAAATAAAATGACATTCAAAATGAAACAAGGTAAAATGGAAGAAAAAAGAAGCCATCAGATGCCTTCTAAGCTAGACTTATATACTTGAGAAAACATCCATGTTTTCAAAGCCTTATGGAATTTCAGATAATTTTTCTCTTTCCTGATTACCAGTGGGACACTATTCAATAATGCAGGTGCAACATAGCTAAAAGCTGTTTGTCAAGTGTACTCAAGTCTAATTTTAACTAATGGGGGAAAAACAAGAAATTCCTGCTGAATAGAGCACAATAAATATGTTGGCTGGTAGAGTATTAAAAGATTAACAAGATACGAAGGGAGTCCATTAGATAAGTCCTTAAAGAGCAAACATAAGAGTTTAAACTTAATTCTATAGCTTATTGGAAGCCAGTGCAATTTAATCATGAGAAGAGTATCAGAATCATATTTTTTTGCATCAAATATAAGTTTGGCAGGCTCTGTATTCCTGTGTCTACCCCCTGCACCCTCCATTTCTAGAGGTTACATATCCTTGTGCCCATCATCTGAACCCTCCAGTCCAGAAGGTGCCAGGCTCCGTATGCCTGTGCCCATCCTCTGAGCCCTCTTGTCCTAGAGATGATGAGCTCGCTCTATCCCTATGGCCATCCACGGAGCCCTCCACAAAGCAGACATTAGTGAGGAAATTATTGGTATAATGCTCAAGAAAATAACAGAAATAGCTGGAGTGAAAAATATTACATTTGTTGAAGTAATCTAATGAGCCAGCAAGCAGCACACCCAGTTCCCATGCTGGAATGTTATCATCACAAGCTACACGTGGCTTAAAACACAATCTACCAACCACCATCCCAAAGAGTGCTCAATGATGTATATAATATAAAACTGCCTCACTGCTGGTCTGCCAGCAGATGAAGTGGGCTGGGGGTGGGGATTAATTTCTTTATAACAAAATGAGTTTCTCCTGAAACCATAGGATGTCCTCATCAATATTTGAAAGCAGTTCTAAGGGGTTTGGGATGTGTGCATGGAGTATTTCCACCAAACCATACCTGCCTTTTCAATGTTGCAGAAGGCATGCAGAAAACAGGCACATTAAAGTTGTTTAGGCTAGGCAACTGCAAGGCTAGTTTAGTGGCAACTGCAAAATTCTGTAAAACTTTGTCATTTCTTGCATGTGGCAAGGAGCAAGAGGTGTTAGGTGCCACTAATTCCAAAGCACAGGGTTAAGACAAGCCAAGCATTGCTATTAGTGAACCAGTCTATTGTGGTTCTGTTTTACGGAAGGATCAATGCTTGGGAGAATTGATCCAAGTCCTTTGATGCTCAGGCCTTGCAGTGCCAGGTGCTAAACATTGGTGATGGAATCTGAGCACAGGGAGGATAAGGGCAGCTGGACTACCTCAAAGGCAAACAGCCAGTATCAAAGTCCTGCATGTCCCCCCTACCAAATCTACGCACCATCTAGCATTCAGAGATCGGGCCTTTTCTACAGCAGGACCACATCTATGGAATTCCTTACCACCTGATCTCAGACTGGAACCATGTTGTTTACTAACTTTTAGAAAAAGGCTTAAGACTTGGTTATTTAAACAAGCCTTTCCCGAGTCTAACTGATTCACCACAACAACAATAACTATTAAGAAAACCATCAAGAGACCTTTCAGCACAATGTAAATAATTTTACTGTAAAATTACTGTAAAGTTACTCCTACTCTTGTTTCTTTCCTCCCCCAGTTCTAGCAACCCTGTTTTATTGTAACGTTTGTTCCTTTCCACTTGCTAAATGCTTAAGGTTATTTACACCCCCTGTTACATGTAAACCGGCATGATATGGTTGTATCATGAATGCCGGTATAGAAAAAAGCTCTAGATAAATAAAATAAATAAATAAAGTGGAGTCTGTAGCTCCTGGGCTCTGTGCTAGGACCATGGTGCCCTATTATTGCTGACCCCCAGGCAGTGAGCGATAGGAGGCCAGGGGGAACCAGGAATGAAATGCATTTATTTACTAAAGCAGATTTATTCTTCACCCTTCTGCACACTACCCAAGGTGAGTTACAGTACAACACACATAAATGTGAAAATAGAACTAAAAAGGATTGGTATCCATGCACATGGGGGAGGCTAGAGGGGTGACAGGTGTTGTTATTATAAAAATGCAAATGATTATTACTGCTTATTTTGTTTGGATTCAGTCCTTGGTTGGAGGGCAACATCTGCTCCCTATGCAGATGGATGGATGGCATTAGCCGGAGAAATGTTCCCGGGAGTTTGGAATTGTCTCTCGGTGGTGGATTCACCGGCTCATATTGTCCTTATGGACCTCAAAGACTGTCAAGCAATCATCGTATATCAGCACTGCATAGACGTGTCTCCGGAGTCGGAAAGATTAGAAGGAGTGCATCACTCAGCCAATGTGCAGGTCAAACTTCAGAGCCAGACAGCAGGGAGTAAGGCAGTTGGGTCTTTTAAAGAAGGAGAAGAGAAAAAAAAAATTTAATTAGGGAAGCCAAAAATGATTTGCCGCTTAAGGCTGGTTTTAGTAAAGCTTTTGATCCCATTCTGTTTCCATGAATGGGAAAGAAAGCTTAATAAATCAGGCTCTTCAAGCTTTAAAACAGATTTTTAGCTCATTTGCATTGTAGAAATAATAATGATTCCTGACAGTCTCAACATGTGCCAGGATGCCTGGACAAGGAAGGTGGCACATCCTGAAACCTCCATTAGCTAGAAAAGTGTGAAGAAGATAATTAGCTACCCTAGCACTGGTAATTCTTAAGGGAGATGGGGAGGCATTCATCTGCACACACACACACACACACACACACACACACACACACACACACATGCGATAACTTCCCACGTGCTCCAAGGATTCCATTTATAATTCACACCCAGAGGGACCACAAGCACACCTTATTGCTCGGAGCTGCAGGGCTGCTGCCTACCTGAACATAACAGGACATAGCAGTAAAAGGCACCCACTTCACTTTACCGGTTCTTCTGCCTGTGTCTTTCCACTCTGATGGTACAAATGCACGGAACTATTGCAATGGAAGGAAAATGCTGGCACTCTCAACCACTTCGCAGTTACAATTTTCAGACCATGCCCCGTAGGGTCGAAGTAAGCCACACAGCACAGCTGTGGGCACATTAAAACTGCTTTCATGACCTGCTGTGTGGCCAGATTTATAAGAGGCAATAGGGGAGCCCTTTAAACAATTCTTCCTCTTAGAAACAGCTGTGTGATGGGGAGCCTGTGCAGAGGTGAGAGAGAGAGGTTCCCCAGCGATCCTGGACTTGTGCCTGATTAAAAGAACATCTGAACGCCGCGAAAACAGCTGAGCCCCGAGTGGGGGGCGGGACTAGTGACGTCATCGGCCCGAGACTGCCCATAAAATCGGCAGGGAAGCGGCGCGCGGCTTGGCCCAGCTTGGCCTGGAGAAAACCGGAAGACCAGAGAATCAACGAGTGAGTCTAAGATTTGCTTCGGATATTGGTGGACTTTGCTGGACTATTCTAACCCTTAATGGGGAAGAAGAGAAAAGTTAAAGTTTTCCCATATCCCCGATAACTCCAAGGGAACCGATGGACAACCATGTTTTTAGATAGGTTGAAATCTCATCAGGGGATAGTTCAGGTGGGCAATTTTCAGCTTCCCTGAGCCCCTGCATAGGACCATCACTCCCCCCACAACCACTGGCAACTTTACCAGATGGCTTTTTGCATTTAGAATCAGACAGTCTACCTAAGGGAAATGACTGCACTACTTCTAGTAATGTTAAGATGATTGCTGAACCTGAAGGAGACTCCTATAACTCACTACATAACAAGGAAACTCCTGTTATGTGGGTATTTGTGCGGTTGCCAGCCTCAAGGCAGCCTTTTTATTTTGACTGCCCCCTTCGGTTAGCTCCCGTCTTTTATTCTTTATTTCTTTTCACAAAAATTTTTTTTATTTATTTTTGCATTTTTTTATTGTGTCATTGTTCTTTCCAAGTCCATTGCTCAATTCCCCCATTGTGCGGACCGACCCTTTCCTTCCACTATATATATTTTTTTTAATCAAGTTCACTTATCTCTTTGATGTTGTTAACGATTGCTGCTGGTTTTTGGGTCTATCTCCGCCTGCCCTTTCGGCAGCTCACTGCCTGCTTCAGGGGCCACAGGAACAAGCTTGTGCTGGGATCTTCGTATGGACTGTTTCTTGGTGTTCGTGCATTAGCGTGAGCGGCGCCTTCACTTAGAAAGGAGAGTCAAAGAGGCCAGAGCAATGGCCAACTAACCCTCCTGAAGATGTAACATTAATAGACATCTGGAAAATGTTGTCAAAAATGAATGAAAATGTTTCACAAATGAATATGTCTTTGTCTGCTGTTGTAAATTCAAATAAGTTACAAATTAAGGAACAAAAAAAGGATGTGTTTAAATTAAAGGAGGATATGATGAAAATGACAACTAAAATAAAACTTTTGGATGACACTGAGACAATACATATAAGGGATAGTGTATCTACCCATAAAGAATTGGAAACATTAGAAAATATGATAAGGTATAAAAACTTACGTCTGACAAATTTTCCTCAGACTAGGCTCTTATCTCCAACAGAAATGTTGAAAAAATATATGCGAGAGATTTTGCAGTAAGGAGATAAAGATTTGCCTTTAATCTCTAAGATTTTCTATTTTCCTGATAAAATGGTGAAACAGAAAGAGGAAGAAATTGAGACTTCAACTATTGGAGTTTCAACGTTCCTGGAGGAATCAATAGACATCATACAGAAAAGAGCAACCCTGTTTGTTTCCTTATATTTAGAGTCAGACAAAGAAAGATTGTTTAGAGATTTTCTCAAACATAAGGATCTTAATTTCTGTGGTCAAAGAATATTTATGTTCCCAGATGTCTCTAGGGCCAAGAGAAGACATTTCCTTTCCTTCGGGCTGATACAGTAAAGTCTGCGCACTGTACTGTATCGGCCTGCTTGAAAGCAAAATTGATAGCAATTGGTGCTAGTTTTTTTTTTTTTTTTGAAGTATCCTTGTGCTTGTTATGTGACTTATCAAGGACATAAGTATACTTTCTCTGACCCATTACATTTGGAGACATTTATACGTGATAAAAATACTGAAGGTGGTAGTATAGATGGTCAAACAAAATGAATACTCTCTCTCTTCTCATTTACAATTATGGCTTGTTATGTGAGATATGTGTTTTGTTTTTTTCTTCCCCAATTATTGGCGATGTAATAGAGATACATGCTATTGTGAAAATTTAGTATTTCTTATTCCTTTATATTTATTTGTATCAACATTACTTATGTATATTTTTGTTTAAAAAATCTTTTTGAATGAAAATTGAATAAATAATAAATTAAAAAAAAAAAGAAACAGCTGTGAGACAGGATGTAAAAACGCTGAGAGGTTGGGAGCGTCTTTGTGCTCTTTTTGGGGGTAGGTTTCCTTGAATTGTGTTCTTTTGGATAGGAGTTAAAATTAACTTTTAAGAATTGGCTGTAATGTTGCTTGTGGTCTTTTAGAAAGGAAGTAAGAAATGAAAGTAAAATTGTGTTGTGGACCTGTTAAAAGATTGGGAGTGCAGCACTTTGGCAGTAGGTTTTTTTTTCAGTCTTGTTTTCAGTTCTTTAAAGTTTGTTATGAGGACGGGTGGAACTGAATTCTGAAGAAGTAGGGGCATTTCTGTATTTTTTTGTGATTGTTTTTTAGAAAACAAAGGTGAAATTGTGGAGAACTTTTGCTTATCCTCAGAGTGGAAGAATTAAGAGGAATTGAAGAGAGAGGTTTGTATAGCAGTGCTGACAGAATATTTGATGCATTTTTTTGATTAAAAGAGTAATCTTCTGATAAATGTTATAAAATTATGATTAATAATTGTTATTGGAATATTATTTTTATAGAGAGGATACATTTGGGTGAATTGCTGGAGAAGATTGTTGAAGATTGGTGTTAGTAATGATTCACATTATGCTCCCCTGAAGAAGCCTATTGAGTGGCGAAACATGTTGGGAGTATAACGGGAGTGTAAAAAGAAGCACCAGTTTGTGGGGAAATGGTATTATAAAAAAAAGGAGTGCAAAATTGTCATAGAGATTTTTTTTAATTGTATGGATGTGTGTATGAATGGTAGTTTTTAATGATTGTGTTTTTTGAAAATTTGATATTCACTCGATGTATCCGATGAAGAATAAATATTGTAAAATGTATTGAAGTGTTTAGATAACATTTCTAATCAATATATATGTCACTAATTATGGTATAATGTGTGTACATGTGAGGCAAAAGGTAAATACATTGTACCAAACATGCAGGAGTGTCTTATTGCCTTTCTTATAAGAAACAATTGGACAGAGTCATCTTGAGCTTTCATGGTAGTGGAATGTTACCTTATGGTCATGTGATCCCATATGCCCATTATGGCTTTCCATTTCCTAGAGTAGGTATTGAATAAAGTTGTGTGGCTGCCATGTTAGTATATTTGGATATGTAGAAATAAAAGTCAACAATAAATTGCACTTACTACCTATCTATTGGACTAACTTAATACATTTGTGACTAGCTTTGGAGAGCTATGCTCCCTTCATCAAGCAGTTCAAGGGTAGGTATTAAAATATGTGGTATGTTGTCACATTTAGGCTCCATAGTAACCACACTACTTTATCCAAGATTCTACAATAGCACACTACACATTACAGTCACTGACAGAAAACACTCATTGGGTAAGAAATGGATGAACAGTTTTATAGAAAACTTTGAGGTTTTCTGTATGATAGGGAATGAAGTCAACTAGTATTCTAAATACATAATTCCATTCACTAGCCCTGCCTGGGACACTCTATGTTTTCACTGATAAGAGATTCCAAATCTGGATTCCTATGAGAGAGAAGCCATTTGCTATGTACAGTTACTTATCTCTGATACAAGCAAGAAACATAGATGCTGAGAGCTTGGAACAGCATGTTTAGGACAAGGACAAAGCAAGTGTGGAGATGTGATAAGCAAATTCTGCTGTATCCAGTATCCACCCCTTTCCCCAAGAACATACATACATACATATACATATATATCAATACGGACGTGACATGAGCTGGAATGCCAGAGAACACTTTAAGGTCTTGTGCAACGTGTGGGACTCTGGCATCTTTTTATTCACTTCACATCAGGTGGCTGGGGGACATTGTGAATACAGCTGGTAGAGCATTAGGGTCAGTCTGCCCACATAACACATGTAACGGGGCTGAAGCGTGAGGATTCAGAATCCACAGAACATCACCCTGTTTTTGTACATCAGTTTTCAAGCAGGAACAGCAGCAACCTCATGACACTAAAGTTTCTTGCCTGGATTGGCAGGTCTTATCCCTAACAGGGTGTGCCATATTAATAGTTCCAGTGCACATCCTGTTAGGGGTTGTGGACCCTTGGGCCGGTCAGGACGAGAGAAGGAGGCTGCGGAGGACCTCAGCTACAGGTCCCAACCGGGAGGCGGCTCGATGGACAGGATGGATTTGAATGCCGGAACTGGATGGAGTCCTATGCGGCCAAGGACTCGAGGATGACAAGGAGGCTGGACAGCGTTGGGCCCTGGAGTCGTGATCTCTTCACCCTGGAGACCGGTGCTCCCCCGAGAGGAGCTCGTAGGAGCCCGGCCGCTGGGACTTTTGGAGATTCGCCCTGGAAGCTGGAGCCCCCCCAGGAGGAGCCTGTAGGGGCCCAGCCGCTGGGAGTTAGGAGAATCTTTGGGCCAGTGGAGCGATGAAGATCCGAGACAGAGTCCAGGAAGGAAACAAGTTGGAGTCGAGGATGGAGCCAGGTCAAAGCCAGAGGTCAGAAGTCGTACCGAAGCCAAGGAGAGTTCCAGAAGCGGAGTCAGGGACGGAGCCGGGTCAAGTCAGAGGTCAGAAGTCGTACCGAAGCCGAAGAGGAATTCCAGAAGCGAAGTCAGGGATGGAGCCGGGTCAAGATGGAGAATGGTCAGCAGGCAAACCGGGTTGGAGCGAGGCTGTAATCAGGAACGCGGCAACTGAAGCAGGAACCCTGGGAACCTCGTTGCAAGGCAGGGAGTGCTCTAACTGCAGGGCTTAAATAGCCCTGCAGCGTCTGACGTCAGCAGCCGGGTGGAAGGATTCTCCCGCGCTGGCCCCTTTAAATTTGAAGCCCTAGCGCGAGCGCGGCTAGGGGGTGGGGCCAGCCACGGCAGGACGCCGGCTGCTTCTCCGGCGTGGGAGCGTCGCGTGCGAGGCCTGCCCGGCCCCAACGGAGCTGGAGGGGGACCGGAGCCGAGTCGGGGTGAGTGGCGGTCCCGGGGCCGACCCGGGATCGCAACAGTACCTCTCCCCCTGCGCCCCCTCCCCGGGGGCTTCGGCCTGTCCGGGTGAACCAGATGGAACTGGCGGATGAGATCTTTATCCAGGATATGTGAAGCGGGTTCCCAGGAGTTCTCCTCGGGCCCGTACCCGTCCCAAGAGAGCAGGTATTCCCAACGATGGCGGCGGACCCGAACGTCCAGAACCTCCTTGACCGTATACGTGTTTTCTGGGTCAACAGCGGTGGCGATGGGTTCCGGAGGCTGAACTTGGAATCGGGAAAGGACCACCGGCTTGAGCAAGGAAACGTGGAAAACATCATGTATCTTAAGGGTGGAGGGCAACCGTAATCTGTAGGCCACAGCCCCAACACGTTCGGCCACGAGGAAGGGGCCGATATAGCGGGGTGCTAGTCTCATGGAAGGTATGCGCAGCCGAATGTTTTTGGTACTCAGCCATACCTTGGTCCCTGGTAGGAAAACTGGAGTGGGTCGCCGGGCTCTATCTGCGTATTCCTTGGATCGTGCGGCCGTCTGCCGAAGCTTCTCCTGAGTGGAGTGCCAGAGGCGATGTAGCTGGTTAGCCGTCAGTTGCGCCGCCGGGGACGAGACCGCCAAAGGTAATGGCAGAGGAGGTTTGGGAGTCCTCCCATACACCATCTGGAATGGGGACTGTAGGGTAGCGGAGTGTTTGTGGCGGTTGTACGAGAACTCTGCCCAAGGTAAGAGGGCGACCCAATTATCCTGTAAGTCACTGACGAAGGCCCGGAGGAATGTTTTCAGAGTTCGGTTGGTGCGTTCGACTTGGCCATTGCTCTGAGGGTGAAAAGCGGTGGTCAAGTTCAATTGCACCCCAAATTTCCTGCAGAGAGCCCTCCAGTATTTTGCCGTGAATTGAGGACCCCTGTCCGACGTAATGTGCAGAGGCAGACCATGGAGTCGAAAGATATGTTGGATGAATAAATCGGCCAGTTCGGGAGCTGTGGGAAGTTTTGCAAGGGGTACAAAGTGTGCCATCTTTGAGAAGCGGTCGACGGTGACCCAGACCACGGTCTTCCCCTCCGACGGAGGTAATTCCACTATAAAATCCGTGGATATGTGGGTCCATGGTTCCATGGGAATAGGAATCGGCTGGAGGAGGCCCCAGGGGCGGCCTGGCAGCGGTTTCTGTCGAGCGCACGTTGCACAAGACTGGACGTAGAGTCGAACATCCTCCTTGACCCGTGGCCACCAGTAGAATTCGGTTAAAAGCTCTAGGGTCCAAGCCATCCCTGGATGTCCGGCGGTTAACGAATTGTGGGCCCATGCGAGTACCCTCCTCCTCGAGCGAGCTGGAACCACCGTCTTCCCTACGGGTGCCACTTCGGACGCGGCCACGAGAACCTTGGCTGGATCTAAGATGTATCGGGGAGGTTCAACGGTGTCGTCCGTCTCGGTGTTACGGGAGAGGGCGTCTGCCCTGACGTTCTTGGCTGCCAGCCTGTAGTGGAGCGTGAAATTAAAGCGGCTAAAGAAGAGGGACCAGCGTGCCTGCCGGGGATTGAGACGCTGGGCACGGCACAGATACTCCAGATTTTTGTGATCCGTGTAGACTATTATAGGATGCTGTACTCCCTCCAGCCATTGGCGCCATTCTTCGAATGCCAGTTTGATAGCGAGTAATTCTTTGTCCCCGATACCATAATTCTTCTCGGCGGGGAGAACTTCCGGGAGAAATATGAGCAGGGCCGGGATTGGCCCTTCTTGGAAAGTTGGGCTAGCACAGCCCCTACTGCCACGTCGGAAGCATCGACCTCTACGATGAATTGACCCTGAGGGTCGGGATGGCGGAGACAGGTGTCTTGTAGAAAGGCCTCCTTGAGAACCTGAAAGGCTTGTACGGCCGTGGGTGGCCAGTTCTTGGCGTCGGCACCCCTCTGGGTAAGGGCCGTCAAAGGGGCTACCAGACTGGAGTAGTGTGGGATGAACTGGCGATAAAAGTTGGCGAAGCCCAGGAAACGCTGAAGCGCTTTAACTCCCAGTGGTTGCGGCCAGTTCTTAATGGCGGCAACCTTGTCGGGGTCCATATGAAAGCCTGTGGACGAAACGATGTACCCCAAAAAGGGTAGAGACTCCTGCTCGAATTGGCACTTCTCTAATTTGGCGTAAAGCCGATTCTCTCTTAGTTTCTGGAGTACTTGGCAGACATGTTGACGGTGTGACTTAAGATCCCGGGAGTATATTAGTACATCGTCGAGGTACACTATAACGAAGGTATGTAGCATGTCGCGAAGTACCTCGTTCATGAGATTCTGGAACACAGCAGGGGCATTACAGAGGCCGAAGGGCATGACGAGTTACTCGTAATGGCCGTCCCTGGTATTGAAGGCGGTCTTCCACTCATCCCCCGGACTGATTCTTACGAGATTATAGGCCCCCCTGAGGTCCAGCTTGGTAAATACTTTGGCCCCTTGAAGGCGATCCAGGAGTTCGGGGATCAAGGGCAACAGGTAGCGATCACGCCGGGTAATGCGGTTCAAGCCCCGGTAGTCGATACAGGGCCAAAGAGACCCATCCTTTTTCCCCACGAAGAAGAATCCGGCCCCAGCCGGGGAATTAGAGGGCCTGATGAAGCCCCGTTCCAGGTTTTCCTTGATATATGCGGACATGGCCTGGGTCTCAGGCAGGGATAACGGGTACACTCGTCCGCGAGGTGGCGTGGTACCCGGCAACAGGTTAATTGCGCAATCGAAGGGCCGATGCTCAGGGAGCAACTCGGCCTTCTCTTTGGAGAAGACGTCCCGGAAGGCGTGGTACTGCGGAGGTATGGCTAGAGGCGCCGTCAGAAGTGGAAGCGTGGGTCGTGAGCAGGCAGGGAGACACTGACGGAAGCAAGTGGTGCCCCATGAAGTGATCTGGAGCGAGTTCCAGTCGATCACCGGCGAATGTTTTCTTAGCCACGGTAATCCTAAGATAACAGGGTGAATGGACTTCTCCAGGATGAGGAAGGAGATCTGTTCAGTATGAAGAGCCCCGACCTGAAGTTTGAGCGAACGAGTCCGAGTGGAGATAGACCAGGGAAGAGGGGTCCCCTGGATGGAAGATACCCGTACTGGCGGCTCCTGGGGCTGGGTTTCCAACTGTAATTGCTGTACAAGGTCTCGGAGAATAAAATTCCCCCCGGCCCCGGAGTCGAGCAGGGCTAAAGCGTCGAAGACCCCCTCCGGGAGGCACAGTTGTACCGGAATGGTACATGGGGAGTTCGAGGAGGTGTTGCCTAGAGTCAACTCCCCGCTAGACTCTAGGTTCGGGCGTTTCCTGGGCGCTCGGTACAGCGGGCCAGAAAGTGCCCCTTACCACCACAATGGAGACAAGCCCTGGGAGCGACGCCGCTTCCGTTCCTCCGAAGAGAGGGGACCCCGGCCCAACTGCATGGGTTCTTCACCGTGAGTGGTAGTTGGAGCGGGCGGCGACGGCCGGCCACAAGGAGGCGTGGACCTACGGGTGGACTGTCCCTGGGTGGTCCTCCGCTCCTGGAAACGGCACTGAATCCGTCGGTCTACTCGACCCGCCAGTTCAATCAGTTCATGGAGGTTGTCCGGGAGATCTCGTCCTGCCAACTCATCCTGGAGACGTGGGGAGAGACCCTCCAGGAAAATGCCATGCAGACTGTCAGCTCCCCAACCCAATTATGTGGCAAGGGTTTGGAACTCCATGGCAAACTCCTCCAGGGGACGGTTCCCTTGGCGTAGTTGGAGTAGTTCTGAGGCGGCCGTGGAAGCACGAGACGGCTCGTCGAAGATCCTTCAAAAGGCTTTGACGAACTGAACCAGGTTGCCTAAACGGGAATCCTGACTCTCCCAGAGGGATGAAGCCCAAGCCAGCGGCTTCCCATCCAAGAGGGAAATGATGTAGCTGGCCTTCACGTGGTCCGTAGGAAATTGTACCGGCAGCAGGTTAAACCGGATATAACACTGGTTCAGGAAACCTCGACAGGACTTTGCGTCCCCCGAATATCGGGACGGGGCAGGCATCTGGACTGGGGCGGCAGTTTCAGAATTGGTCCGGGATGTAGACGCCGTAGAGCTGGCAGCGGAGGCCCCCTGAACTCGGTCTGCTAACCATTGGACCGTCGACATCAGAGTGTCGAGGCAGCTCTGTTGCTGCTGGAGTTTCAGGGCAAGGCCCAGGATGGCCTTCAGGCCTGCGAGGTCCGCCGGGTCCATGGCCTTGCAACTTGTTAGGGGTTGTGGACCCTTGGGCCGGTCGAGACGAGAGAAGGAGGCTGCGGAGGACCTCAGCTACAGGTCTCAATGGGGAGGCGGCTCGATGGACAGGATGGATTTGAATGCCGGAACTGGATGGAGTCCTATGCGGCCAAGGACTCGAGGATGACAAGGAGGCTGGACAGCGTTGGGCCCTGGAGTCGTGATCTCTTCACCCTGGAGACCGGCGCTCCCCCGAGAGGAGCTCGTAGGAGCCCGGCCGCTGGGACTTTTGGAGATTCGCCCTGGAAGCCAGAGCCCCCCCAGGAGGAGCCTGTAGGGGCCCAGCCGCTGGGACTTAGGAGAATCTTCGGGCCAGTGGAGCGATGAAGATCCGAGACGGAGTCCAGAAAGGAAACAAGTCGGAGTCGAGGATGGAGCCGGGTCAAAGCCAGAGGTCAGAAGTCGTACCGAAGCCAAGGAGAGTTCCAGAAGCGGAGTCAGGGACGGAGCCGGGTCAAGTCAGAGGTCAGAAGTCGTACCGAAGCCGAAGAGGAATTCCAGAAGCGAAGTCAGGGACGGAGCCGGGTCAAGACGGAGAATGGTCAGCAGGCAAACCGGGTCGGAGCGAGGCTGTAATCAGGAACGCGGCAACTGAAGCAGGAACCCTGGGAACCTCGTTGCAAGGCAGGGAGTGCTCTAACTGCAGGGCTTAAATAGCCCTGCAGCGTCTGACGTCAGCAGCCAGGTGGAAGGATTCTCCCGCGCTGGCCCCTTTAAATTTGAAGCCCTAGCGTGCGCGCGCGGCTAGGGGGCGGGGCCAGCCGCGGGAGGACGCCGGCTGCTACTCTGGCGTGGGAACGTCGCGTGCGAGGCCTGCCCGGCCCCAACGGAGCCGGAGGGGGACCGGAGCCGAGTCGGGGGTGAGTGGCGGTCCCGGGGCCGACCCGGGATCGCAACACATCCAGCAGTCAAAAGAACGTCAGAGTCTGGTGAGTTCCTAGTCTCAGCAAAACCACTGACCTACTGCAGGACTTTAGGGCTTTATCACCTTGTACTGCACCACTGACACACTGTGTAACCTTAGTAAGCATCAGAGAAAGTCATCTTTAATTGCCGAGTACCTTGTGAGGACAATTGTACACAGGTGGAAAGTGTTCTAGCCAGGGCCGGCGGAAGCACTAGGCGAACTAGGCGATCGCCTAGGGCGCTGAGCATTAGGGGGCGCCGAGCCGCTGACGGCCAATGGCCGCCGGTGGACGTCATCCCAATGGCAGATACACACAGCAAGAAGATTGCAGGGCCGTGGTACAGTCGCGTCTAAACATGCTGGTGCTCCTCCTCCTTCCTGCCCGCGCGGCCCCGGAAGAAAAATGTTGCCGGAGCCGCGCGGGCAGGAAGGAGGAGGAGGAGCATCAGCCAATGCAGGAACTTCTCCTCTTTCCTGCCCGCGCGGCCCCGGAAGAAAAATGTTGCCGGAGCCGCGCGGGCAGGAAAGAGGAGGAGCATCAGCCGCGTGCCGGAAGGAGGAGGAGCATCTGCCACGTTCAGAAGAGGATCAGCGCGGCTCGAGAAGACCGGGGCCGCTGCAGAGCCCATCCTGCAGTGGCCCGTGAAGAGGAGGCCCAGAGGTGAGAGAGAGAGACTGAGGGTTTGTACAGTGTGTATGTGTGCGTGTATGAGATGAGTTGAGAGACTGTGTGTGTGTGTGGGAGTGAAGACCTGAATGTTTGCAGAGACAGCATGGGAGAGCCTTTGTGTGTGTGAGAGACAGCATGTGGTAGTGAGAGCCTGTGCTTGAGCAAGACAGCATGTGGGAGTGAGAGAGAGCGTGTGTGTGTGTGTGTGAGTCAGCATGTGACAGTGAGAGCCCGTGTGTAGGAATGATTGTATGAGAGAGAGCATGTGACAGTGAGAGCCTGTGCTTGAGCAGGACAGCATGTGGGAGTGAGAGAGAGCCTGTGTGTGTGAGTCAGCATGTGACAGTGAGAGCCTGTGTGTAGGAATGATTGTATGAGAGAGAGCATGTGACAGTGAGAACATGTGCTTGAGCAAGACAGCATGTGGGAGTGAGAGTTAGACAGCATGTGCAAGAGAGAGACTGTGTATAAATGATTGTATGAGGGACAGCATGTGAGAATGAGTGCCTGTGTATGTGAGAGAGAGAAAGCATGTGAGAATGAGAACCTGACCCTGTGTTTGAGGGAAGCAGACAGATGGAGAGAAAATAAATATGTTATAAAAGGAATTGGCAAAAAAATAAGAAAGGGAAGGTGGAAAAAAAAAGCCTGTGACCAACCGATTAGAAAACTAAGATCAGACAGCAAATGTAAAAAGAAATAAATTACTTTTTACTGATTGGAACATGTAATCTTTGGGAATGTGCAAGAGTAGCACTTTCTCTATGCGGATCTCACAATGTACGAGATCAGCATAGAGGAACTGGAAGCCCATGGGGCCTGCACAGAGGAGGCAGCAGAATGGGCTTCAGTGCCAATAGCAGCAATCAGCACCTCCGCAATAGCCATACAGCGGCAGTGACAGTGGCAGCAGAAGAATGAGAGAGGCTCTGAGGTTGCTGGCAAAAGAAAGAGAGGGGGTCTCTGCCTTTAGTGTGTGCATGTGTATGAATGGGAGTCTGCCTGGGGGTGTATGTGTGTGAATGCATGGGTGCCTGCCTGAGGGTGTGTCTGTGAATGAGAATGTTTGGGTGTCTTCCTGGGGTTTGTATGTGTGAGAATAGGTGCCTGCCTGTTTGTGGTGTATGGGTGTGTGTGAGAATAAATTGGTGCCTGCCTGGGGGTCTGTGTGTGTGAGAATGAATGTGTGCATGCCTGGGGGATGGGGAGGGAGTGGTGTGAAAATGAATGGGAGCCTGCCTGGGGTTCAGTGTGAGAATGACTAGGAGCTTGCCTGTGTGTGTGTGTGTGTGTGTGTGAGAACGAGTGGGAGCTTGCCTGGGAGTGTGTGTTTGTGTGTATGTGAGGGAGCCAGTGAGAGTGAGAGCATGAGTGTGTATGAGAAAATCCAGGGGAGTAAGAGTTTGTGTGGGGGTGTGTGTGGAGGGGGAGAGAGTGCCTTAGAGCCTGAGTGTGTCAGTGTCTGTGAGAGCGAGAGGTTATGGTTGGGTATAAGAGCATGAATGTGTATGTATGTGACAGTGTATGTGTGAGAGAGAATGGACATGTGAGTATGTGTGAGAGAGAGAGGATAACCTCCTAATCCTCGACAATATCAGGGTGACTGGAAATCAAGAGCTCCCATGTATGGACAGCAGGGGCTTTTTAAAATCCTTATTAATTTTAATTATTGTGTGTTATTTGATATATGTACTGTTTTGAAATATTTTATTGGTGTTTGGGAAATTGTAAAAAATGTATATGATTTTAATTAATAGAAATTCTATTTATCAGTAGTTTTAAAATATTTTATTGGTATGGTTTTACTATTATAACTGATGCTTTGTTTCTTGATTTTATTTGTTTATGAGGAATGGTGGTTCTGTTTTTCCATTATTAATACACAGAGTCTGGCTTCTTGGGGTTTCCATTCCAGTTTTTGTCTAATTTGTGCTCCTTTATTTTGTATTCTGTATTTGGTGAGGGTCTGTCTCTGCTCTGTGTGTGTGACCACGATGAGAGATTCTGCTAGCATGTAGTGTCTGTATAGGGATCTATAGCAATCGGGTTTGTTTTGTTTCCTCAGTAGGTGGTGTATTGTTATCCCAGGACCCAGTGTAATATTTACCCTTGCTTTTTCACAGGTAGGGTTATTATTGTTTGAATCCTTGGTGTTATTACTGTTATGTTATGATGGGATTGCAGTATAGATTTTGGGTGTCTCTTTTGCGGTGCTTTATGTTAGTTCACAATGTGTCTGGCAGTGGAAGGTGTTTGTGCTGCTGTTACTGTGAGGTGACACCAGAATTTGAAAATATCTTTTAGTATGATGAGCTGTAAGGGAAACATCCAAGCTCCATTGTTTGGGGGAATTTCAGTGGATGCACAGAGATACAGAACTGGAGGTGCAGGATTTGTATTGACATTCTGTCCCTTCCTATATATTCCAGACTTCATTCTCATAATCATATAGAATTAGTTGAATGAGGCTATCAAATAATTTTATAGTAGTTTTACTAGAAGTGTGAAACTGGCCAGCTTTTTAAAATAATGCAGAGGACCCTTTGGACTTTTTTTAACAACACTTTTTTTTTATAACCAATTTTAAAGCAGGATCCATGCTATAGAGGTGGGTGTGATGAAGAAATGTCATTTTGGCTCCCCCCCCACCCAAAACAAATTCTTCTGTCTAGAGATGCCACTGATTTTCTGTGGCACACAAATGCATTGGCCCCTGGGCGCTGGAGACCCTTGGTGCGCCACTGGGTGCGAGCCATATGGGGCCGCAAGTGGTGGCAAAGAGGAGTGGAGATTTGGCGGGCCGCAAGCAGTGCCCAATCTGCTCGCGACCCAGAAAACCCCAGTCAGCGGGTGTGATTGAGAATGAGGTAGGAGTCGGGGCCAAGACCGGGGGGGGGGGCGCAAGGAAGAAGGCTCGCCTAGGGCGCCAAATCCCCTTGCACCGGCCCTGGTTCTAGCCACATTAACTGGTCATCTGAAAACTGTGGTCCCGCGGTGCAGCTAAAGGTCAGTGGGTGGACTTTTAGTCACATTGCAACGTGGTGTTGTTGGGAAAGGAAAAAGTATGCTCATGGAGAGAATTTTCAAATCTTAGACCGTACTCTTCCAGCAAAATAACACTCGCAGAAAAAGCAGGTGCAAGTGATCGCCTGTGCTTTGTAACTGCGGCAAATGAACACTCAGACTTTTGCTTTATGACTCTGGTGCAAAGTCCACATGCGGCCTGGGCCTTGGTGCAGACAGAAAACAGCCACAATGTAAAAATCCAGGACCAGCTAGGTCTAGCGTTATGAGCCAAGATCCATAATAATTACAGCAAAGATAAAGCCAGGCACTTCATGTAAGAAAAATACTAAAATGTAAGAAGACCTAACAAAAAAAAATGTTTCGATTCCTAAACTGTTCTATATCGTAACATTATGTTATGCCCTGGTGCACTTTGCAGAATAAAATACTTGAAAGTACAGCATAATTGGATACAGAATTACTAATTTTGTGTTTCTTCAGATGAAAAAACTTAATGACAATGACTCTGGCAGAGTCGTGGTAAGTGGAAAGGAACCAATTATCATAGAATTATGCATGCCCCCTCAGCACACCCCGGAGTCACCTGCTAAGGAAAAATGAGTCTCGCTCAACAGCTTGGCCTATTTTTGCTAGAATTTCAGCCTGAATACCTTCCTGTATCATTACTGTGCCCATGTGCTTCCTTGGCTTCTGAAGGTTGCATTTAATTCAATACATGCATAATGCAGAGGGATGTTTTCCTATCAAGGCATTCTGATGACTGAGGGCTTGACCTCTGCAGAGTGACTATCAAGAAATATTCAGATTATGCCACATAGCAACTGACATATATGGCGATAGGAGATATTTAGCACACATGCAAAAAGTTATTCAGAGTGTGCTGGAAAAGGTGCCACTATAGATATTCCATTAGCACCCTGCACTCTGCCCACAAATACATATTCACCCAAATAGATTTGTGCCATTGACTGAGTTCCAGTGGGCTTTATTTAATTCTAACTAGTTGTTGCGTTTTTCTCTCTGTTATTAGGCAAAGTAAATCCAGGGTCTTGTGGAGTTAAGTTTCTTTTCTGTAATCTTCCAATCTCCCCAATATTTCATGTTCAAATACCCAGCAGAAAGCACAAGACACAAGGGCTGAATCTGAAAATCTTTCCCAGTTCCATCCTTCTGTTAACACTTAAGAACCTGGCAACCTACCCAACCAACATAGCAACATTGAACATTTGTAAAAAAATATGTAGTCATTATGTATGTGAATTACAGCAGATCCGTAAACAGGTTACCCTTCAGTGCCGTAGATACGTGCAATCAAAGAACTAACCATAGAACACAAAAAATATTTACAATGATGAATGGATTCCTCTGTATCAAAACACAGCCATTGTTTACTGCTACATACTTTAAAATGGTTCAGTGTGCTGAAGGAATTTTAACTTTGAAATTATGTTCCTTTTCTTACCTATTCTAAAGTATTTATTATTTTGAAGAAAACTGCCGACCTTGTTCTTCGAAAGTAAACAAGATGATGAAATGAACTGGCAACTTCACTGCCAAGTACTGGAAAGCGGATTATAAAATAAACAAATGAAATAAAATTAAAAATGATGTTTGACATACAAGATGCCCTGTCATTTTCCTGTTGCTTAGGGGGGAGTTTTGGACAGAGGTTGATTAATTAACAGCACACACGTTGGATCCACGTGGTTCATGTGGGCTGTGATGGCTTGGGTGACATTGCTGTTTCTTGTCATTTAACCAGCCAGACACCATGTTGTCTAAACATGACACTCCCCGGGGGGTGCATGGGAATTGCAGGACAAGATCTAGAAGCTGAACCACAGCAGACTAAAAGTACAAGTTTTAGCTGATACTAGTCATCTAAAACCCATTAAGTCCTTTTAAAAAAATACAAAAAACAGTTTATTGAGAGAGAGAACTTTTCATCTCTTTTACTGAATGCATTTTCCTTACATGCGAAAAATCCTAATAAAATCTTGGTTAAAACTAAAGATTAATTTGAATTGTTTGACACCCCCCCCCCCCAATAAAATTCTTTCAGTATTTATCAATTTTAAGAAACTGTTGAGCTGCAGAAATTTTTGACAGTTTCTCCCATTAGCAAGCACACCAGACAGTGACACCAGCAGACATACAGTTTAAGAATCGATCTTATTAAGGAGAATGGAACTGTCTGCAACAGATCTCCAAGAGGCAACACAAGACTGGCAGTGCCAGACCAATTAATGAGGCAGCTAAACCCAGCCAGCTTGCATGCAAAGAACTGATATACCAGAGACAATAGGAACAGCAACGGCACAGGAGGGAAAGTCACGATAAATCACATAGTGTAGATTTTCTATGTGAATTCTCAAAGAAATATGAGATCATTTTCATGGAAGATACTGAGGGCCATTGAGGATATTGTGACCCTGTCACCTCAGAGCAAAACAGGAGCTCCCTGCCTGTCACAGTGCCTAGGACTAAAATGTTAATAGTGATTAATGTTCTCCTGTGAACCTGAGGTAACCTGGACACAACGGGGAAAAGGCTCTATCACCTTTCCCTGCCATCCCACCCTTCTGCAGTATAATTGGGTAGGGTAATCCCATTCTGCCAACTCCCACAGGAAGAGAGAAGGGGCTAGGACATAAAATAAAAATGCACTTCCTGGTAGGTAGGAGGATGGTGTGCATGTTTCTGTCTCAAAAAACAGACACTGAAAAAAAAAATAACACAATTTTATTTCACTCCTAATGCTGGAAGAACAAAATGGATTAACAAAAAGATAAATAAACTTGAAACAAATATTTTTTGCCACTTGGTACCACTATACTGCAATGCTTTTAACAATATATTCCACTTCTCTTTTACGGGTATAGATTAGTAATAAACTTTCAAAATACTTTAATCCCCAGCTATTTGTACCTTTATACATTTATTTCTCTATCAGGGCTAGCTGGAGCACTAGGTGAGCTGGGCCTGGGCCTAGGGCACTGACCATTAGAGGGCCATGAGCAGCAGCGGCGGCAAAGAGGAGCGGAGATTCGGTAGGCAGCGTGCTGCTCACGGCCCAGAAAACTGAAAGGGAGGAGTTGGGGTGACAAATAATAAATTGAATAATTAAAAACTCATCTATAATTTTTTTAAATGTCCCAAACACCAATACAATATTTCAAACAGCAGACTTATGAAATAACACACAACCCAGACATCTCCCATGCTCTCTCATACACACATACAGACACACAGAACCCAAGCAATTCCGATCCTCTTTCTCATACACACTCAGCTCCCATTCTCTCTGTCTCATACACACACAACCCAGGCAGGCTCCCATCCTCTCTCACACACACACACACAACCCATGCAGTCTCCCATCCTCTCTCTCTCACACACACACACAGAACTCAGGCAGTTCCCATTCTGTCTCACACACACACAAACCTGGCAGGCTCCCATTCTCTCTTGCACACACAGACGCACATACAACCCAGGCAGCTCCCATTCTCTCTCTCTCACTCACACAACCCAGGCAAGTTCCCATTCATACCCACACCCAGCAGGCAGGTTCCTATTCACACCCACCCACACAAATCCCAGGCTCCCATTCACATGCACTCACCCATACCAGGCAGGCTCCAATTCTCACATACTCCACCCATCCCAGGCATGCTCCCATGCATACACACACACACACACACACACACACACACCCCTAGCCATCTATCCCAGGAAGGCTTCCATTCACACACCAACCCATTCCCAGTAGGCTCTCATTCACACATACACACACACACACACACACACACACCCTAGGCAGGATTCCATTCATATATACACACATGCAACCTAGGCAGGCAGAGTCCACAGGGCCTCTTATTCCTCCTCAGTTGCTGCTGCCATGCAGTGTCTCCTATGTTGGGGAGAGCTTGAGTCTTTGTAGAGCTGAAGCCTGTTCTGCAGTTCCTCCTTAGGCCAGCCCCACAGTATTCAACATTCAGGTGCTAGCACTTCCTCTAGGCTCATCTTGTGAATCGCAAGATGAGCATAGAAGTGCTAGAACTGGGAGTGTTGAATATCGCAGGGCCAGCACGTGAGGAGCTGTGAGACGGGCTTCCCCTTCTGCTCTGGGGTCATTCATGTGCAGAGGGTGGGCCTCTTGTTTCTTCTGCTGTCGGTGGGATCGGGTCCACCAGTGGTTGCACGGGCTTCTTGCTTCTTTCTCTGCTGGTAGAATAAGGTCCACCGGTAGCTGCACGAGCCTCCTGCTTTTTTACGCTGCCGGTGAGATTGTGTCCACTGGTAGCCACAAGGACATCTCCCTGTTCCCGATGCCGCCCCCCCAGGTGTGCTGCCCTGTGCAATTGCACAGCTTCTCCACTCAGGGCATTGGACCTGGCAAAGGATGCTCAGGAAGGGGTAGATGCGAGGGTGCTTTGTGCACTGCACAGATTAGGGTCCGGCTATCCATGCACTACATTCTGCTCATTAATTACCACACTCCAGGGTTCATGCTATAGCTAGGAAGGAGAGGCATGCATGATGTCACATATCCACGCAAAAAGAGCTCCTGCAGGTTTAAGAGCCACCACTGGAATCTCTTGTTGCTACAAGGTGCTGGCCTGAATCTGAACATCTGAAAGTGGAGATTTTTCTGTGGCCCACCTGATCAAGTCTGAAGGCACACAAGTCTGCCATGGCACACTGGTTGGGGAACACTGGTTTACATTTCCTTTCTCAAACAACCGGTGGAGGGGGGGTACTATTGAGTAATTAGTACGGGAAACTGACACAATGTCTGAGTCTGATGGAGGTGAGTCTGCGAGATATGAGATCACATGCTCAAACAAAACAAACAGGATCCATTTTTTAAATTACTTTCCATAGACCACTGCAATTGCACCTTCATGGAGATTACAGTGCACAGTACATGGAATCTGCTATTTCACCTCTTCTAAGTTTGCTCTATGGCTGCTTGGGTGCTGAGGTTGATTGAATGTATGGAACCAAGCAATGGGCAGCCAGTGCACATTTTTGCCTATCTCACTCTAAGTATTAAATAGCTAATGCCATGGGCGAATTCAGGGGATCACAGTTCGTCCTTGTTGTCTGAAAGTTTAAAAATATAGCTTACTTTGTTAAGGAGGTTTTTAGATGGAGGAAGCAGCAGAGCCTGGACCCTGTCCAGTACCTCTTAAGCAGCCAGCGTGGGTAGCTGATGGTGAGGCAGTGAGGTAGTTGCTTGGTATGAGTACAGGCCACCATATCTCCTCATTAGCTCTGAATGCATGCCCATGTGTTCCAGGACTTGCCAGCACTAACCCTCCAGGACTGGATTTAAGAGTACAGTGCCCATAAGTATAGGAGGCATGGTTGAGAGGGGTTTGACCTAGGAAATCAAAGAACAGAAAGAGAGTCCCAGTTTGTGGCACCTTCAGAATTTGGCATCCTAGGCACATGCCCATATCGCCTACGGTATGTCTAAATCCAGCTCTGCTAGCCCCAGGGTGAATAAATTGGTGGACAGCGTGCAGTGAGATAATGTGGTGTGGAAGGGCTTAGGAGAGAGCTTTTGCTGCTTTCGGTGCTTCCCTAGCTCTTCTTTTGATCACACGCGTCCTCTCCATGTCTGCATCGCCATTCTCCGCTTTAGACACTTAAACCCAGGCTGGCCAGCTGTGCCTGTGGCCAGCCAGCCCGCTGTGCTGAATTCCTTGTTAACTCTTTACAACTTGAGCAGTCATCGATGCAAAATATAGAATTGTATCTCCCATCAGAACAGCAAAATATACTCCAGTCTAATGGCTTTCCCCTGAAACAGATCAGGAAGGAATTTTAAAAAAATGACCTCCTTCCTAGATTTTAAGTTTGTATACAGCCTTTTGGTTACCTTCATTTATTTTTAATGAAAATTTGCATGTTTTTGTTTTAGGGTTACAGTCTTCCACAGCACAATGGCTGCCGATTGTTACAACTGTGGTAGAGTATGAAGGACTGAGGCAAGGGAGACTCAATGACAGACAAACCTCTCCTGTTATTTTTTTGATAGTTTCCCTTTAAGGATTTCTATAGAAGTGCTGAGCTTTGTCAACCTACCCACACAAGGTTGTTCTATTACAACCAAACTGGATTAAAACATTATTTCCTGAAAAAACATGAGAAAGCCAGATTGCTCTTACAAATTCAATCAGCTGTTATGCTTTGTAGCAGGCCATTAATTCTCTGCCCTAGATATTGCAGCTTCAGCCTACTGCGGTAGATAAAAGAGTGAATCTAATCTGGAGACTGTACGGTAGTCAGCAAGTAAGTAATCCACATATTCTTTCTAATAGGCTCATCTCAAGGTAAAGTAAGAGAATTATGATTTCATTCTCTTTTGTCATTCATGGGACAGTTTATCTGAGGATTCAGCAGAATTTGCTTTGGCTCTGGCAGTCATATTAAATTTAGATGCAGATCCCACTCTTCCTAATAGCTTACAAAGAGGTTTTGAACCACAGTAGATTCAGATATAGTAATACGAGGAAAGTGTGTGTGGGGGGGGGGAGGGGTGCTCAGAGGAAGGTAAAACCATAGATTCGTTAGGTGTAAGCTTTGTCTTGTCATTTCATTTCATACTCCTCTGTCCATTTCCTATTTTTTTGCAAAAAAATGTGTGGTCCAGAATATATCTGTAAGAGGAGTCCATGCTAAATAAATACTGCTTTGCAAAGACCCTTTTTTCTAAAGTATTTTCTAGTCACTGGAATATGTTTGTGAAGTTTGCACTGCTGCTCTCCATGCTGAAGGTGCTCTGTGGTGGGACAGAGAAAGGTGTGTGTCTCTTGCATGCCTACTGCTCTGCTGTAGCTGTTGTGGACAGGACTTAATAATTTCCCAGTACTGCAGCCTCACTGTTGCACATTTCACACTAGATCTTGTTTTTAGTATCCCTACAGAAGGTAACAGAAAGCAGGTGTCAGATCAAGATCCTCTCCGTGCTCCCTGAGGGCTGTTCTTTCCATTTTGCTGCAGTACAGGATGCAATCAATCACAAAGCAGTATTTGAATCTATTCAAACCTGTTTATTTTTTTTTCCCAGTACCTCACAATTTTCCTGTGACCTTCGCATGCCTGGCAACAGTTACACAACCTGCAAGTCCAGATTGTCTCTTTTGATTGCTGGATGCTGGATAAATCCCACCTATTCCCATTTCTAAAAACATAGATTAACATTTCCAGATATTCTTAGGTTTCTTTCTGTGTTGGCACAGCCACCAAAAGGCAGAAGATAATTATGCCAGCAGTGCAACATGGTACCAGTTTTCAATTTCCAGAACTTTGCTTGCAGATAGAAAAAAAAAAAACAAATTTGCTTTAAAGACTCATTGAAGACACTTCTGGTTTTGAGCAGGTTGATGAAGGCTTCAGACGGGGCCCAATGAGAGTCAATTTAAAAACTTACATGGAGGCTTTCAGCCTACTGCTGCAAAAGGAAATCATTCATTTCAGACCTGGTGCATTTCTTTTTTAATTAAATCAGACGTGGGGAAATATAACATTTCCCTTCAGTAATTTACCCCTATGGCATTCTTTCTTTGTCATCTTAATTAAAATCATCCCTGTGCTCTGGCTTCAGTTCTTTGCTGTTATTAGTGTTAAATCAAACCCCCCACTTGACCGACTGAGTCCCTTTTGAACATGAAGGATGGCAGCATAGAAGAAGAAATGTCTGAAAAGGGCAGAGCAGCAGTGAAATTTGTATCCTAAGGTTTCATTAGTGTGGATTTGAGCTCAATTTATTTTGCTCCTACCGTCTAATGGATATGATGCTGGGAGTCATGGCAGTGTGCACCTTCTTCTGATGAACATCTGCTCTGCGTCTACTCTACCTCTCCAGAGTAAAGGAAGCCAGAAGGGCTCCCAAAGAGGCAAACTGGAACCACAGTTCAAATTGCACACATAAACTTGGAAATTGAGAAGAGAAGAGGGGTGGTCATGAACTTTACATCCTAGAAACCCTTGTAGGCAACAGTAATCTTTTCAGGGAGTGCACAAGCTTTCTACGATGACGGGACCTACATGAACTTCATCTTTCTCTGTTAATCCTGTCAAAGTTATCACGGCCTGCAAAGATTCTGTTCTTTTTCAGGACCTATGTGGCTAGCAGAGCTCTGCCCTAGAGTACCCGATATATTTTCAGAATCTTAGTGGGGGCTTAGAAGCCTAAAATAAAGAGTTATGCACATATCCCAGCTCAAGGGCCCCATGGAAGTTTTCAATTGCCTAAAATATGTCCGCAATTTATTAGATGCATAAATTTACCAGCAAAAAAAAAATGGGTGTACTGGAGAGCATTTTAGAGAGTTGTTAAACATTTATTTATAATCTGAATTTTCAAAATGTTATGCGTGTAAACTATGCATCATTTTTACATTCATAACTTTGTGCTTTGTTATACAAAGGATAAAGTTACAGTGTGGCTTGCATACCAACGTCTTTGGTTAACGTTTAAATGTAACTCAAGTCTGAAATTTGAGCTGGGTTTGTGCATAACTCTTTACTTAAGCCATTCCTGAAAACTGAATGCAAAGATCTACTGAGGAATGGTGAAGGTGCATTGCTTCTTGTCCTCTCTGGACCTAGGATCAAATGTGAGATCTGAATCATGTGCTGAAGGCCATCCTTTCTTGGTCTTTTGGCTGATTGTGATATTCTGCAAGATGGAGGTTTCATACCCTTCTACTCAATCTCAGTAGGTACACAAAGATGGTACTTGACCAAATTGGGGGTGGTAGTGGGAGAATTAAAAAGGTAGCAACATGTTGCCAAAATCTACCAACGAGGAGTGTTTCAGAGCCATTATAAAATACATGATTGTGCCGCTCCGAAATGATGAGGAGATACAAGGCTAAAGCACTATGAATTATTTTATTAATATAACAAACTGGACATTTGGAAAATTCAAAATGCCATTGATGTCATTTACTGAATGATACAGTCATCTGTGAAATGGCCCTGAGTAAAATCAACCACAAACACAAGACAGCCCAGCATTCACAATGCTGCCCAGTAAAGCCTGGAGCGAAACCAAGATGCCATCTGGCGAAAAAACTGACGCCTACTTTGATGAAAAGAGAGATGCTTTTTTTCCCATCTGGATCAGAGAATATTGCCAGGAATACATGGATTTCACAACAGTTTTCACCTAGGGATGGAAGTATGTGTGTGGGGGGGGGGGGGGGGGGGGGGGGGGAACGGGACACTTGCTTTTTACTGTTCATTAAGCCACATCTAGACATGAGAGGCATGTAGCTCCACTTCAGGGATAGTTCTAAGAATGAATGAATGAATGTATCTCCCTGTGACAGAGCAGGGTGTTCTACTACTACAGGGGTGGCCAATTCTGGTCCTTGATAGCCACAAACAAGTCACATTTTCAGGATAGCTACAATGAATATAAATGAGATAAATTTGTATACAATGGAGGTAGTAGTACAGGGGTGTACATGGCCACCCTGTACTACTATTTTAACCAGGCTAATTGCTCTTTTAGTATATCAAAAGTTACACCTTTGTAGCGAACTGCTATGTTAAACAAAAACAATCAAGAGCTACCGCTCTGTCGCTCTGCAATTCAATAAACCTTTGAATGAATGGTATGTGTATTGTGAATTAATTTTAATAAAGTAAATGCCTACACTGTCTGTGGTGAAAACATTTTTTTCTGTGTGTAAATTTTTTTAAAAATTTTTTTATGGAGTCAGAGAAAGGTTTCATACATAGTGTAGGTGCCCCGCACCTCCGTAAGGTGAGCTTATAATCATCAACCTTCCTCCTCCTCCTCGGTAAACTTTTAATAATTATTTTTTGAAAATTTTCTATATGAACTTGTGTTGTCCCTAGCAACACATGAAGAACTCTTCCGTGGCAATACTATTTTTAAATGCGTGACCGCAAAGGTTACTCCCTTGTGCTCAATGAGAATGTCAATAAAAGGTAAAAAACAGACTTCCCGGATTTAGGTTGGTGTGTCCATCTTCTTGTACGTTATCCCAACATGTTTCAGGCGAAAATGCCTTTCCTCAGGGGGTTAGATGTTTCCCAAAACCAACTTCACGGAGTCTGCAGCCCTCTCCTCGACGCTTTCTCCAAAGCAATAAACGTTGTGCCACATGGCGATCTGTCTCTATCGATCGCCCCTGCGATAGAGACAGATCGCCATGTGGCACAACGTTTATTGCTTTGGAGAAAGCGTCGAGGAGAGGGCTGCAGACTCCGTGAAGTTGGTTTTGGGAAACATCTAACCCCCTGAGGAAAGGCATTTTCGCCTGAAACATGTTGGGATAACGTACAAGAAGATGGACACACCAACCTAAATCCGGGAAGTCTGTTTTTTACCTTTTATTGACATTCTCATTGAGCACAAGGGAGTAACCTTTGCGGTCACGCATTTAAAAATAGTATTGCCACGGAAGAGTTCTTCATGTGTTGCTAGGGACAACACAAGTTCATATAGAAAATTTTCAAAAAATAATTATTAAAAGTTTACCGAGGAGGAGGAGGAAGGTTGATGATTATAAGCTCACCTTACGGAGGTGCGGGGCACCTACACTATGTATGAAACCTTTCTCTGACTCCATAAAAAAATTTTTAAAAAAATTTACACACAGAAAAAAATGTTTTCACCACAGACAGTGTAGGCATTTACTTTATTAAAATTAATTCACAATACACATACCATTCATTCAAAGGTTTATTGAATTGCTCTTTTAGCCTGCTGGTAGAGTTCCTGCTGTGGAACCAGAAAACTGTGGATTAAAACCCCAAGGCCCCAATTGCTAGATTGGTTGTGATAGTACAGAGCATCTCGGTGAGTGCTAAACTTTTACTTTTCCTATCCATGGCAGATCTGTCAAAGTCTGACTCTGATTTACTTGGATAATTAGTCTGCCTCCACCCAATTCAAATCTGTCAAGAGGAATGCGTGTGTATGTTAGGGGGAGGGGGGTTTCCTAAAAAATATGGATTTACCTTTTCTTGTCTGAATTTCTGTAAATATTCACAAATCTGAATTATTCCTAGATCATGAAAATCTTAGAGTAATTTGAAAATAAGCATAAACCCACAAATATCCCTTTCAGACTTGATCAATAAGATCTAAATTAGACAAGCATAGACATTCAAGTCAAGCTGTGAATGGTTTGGATATAACTGATCCCCCATTCATACCCTGACCTGGTTTAATTCTGCTTATCCATTTCTGATGAGGACTGCACTTAATCCAAAGTGTTTTGCTTATTAAGGATGTGCATAGGCAAAATTGTTTTAGGTTTGTGAATTCATATGAATGACTTAAAATGAAAAAACATATTTTTATTTCTTCCATTTGTTTTTCATTTTCCAATGAAGTAAATGGAGGGAAGAAATCCCTAGCCTGGCCAGGGCAACGAGGCCCAGCACAGAGGTCTGATTCCAGCATCGAACGCTAGGCCTGGTGCTGGGGCTCAGCCATGAGGCCTGGTCCCTGGACCAAGTCATAGGCACAGTGCCAGGGTCAAGCTGTGATGCCTGATCCTGGCACTGAAGTCCAGCCCTGAGGCCTGGTCATGAGACTAAGGGCACTAGGACCCAGTCCTGAAGTCTGGTCCTGGTGCTAAGGCTGAGAAATAGCACTGGGGCCTGGCCTTGAGGCCTGGTCCTAGCAGCAAGGCCTAGGCCCAGCATTAGTGTCTGGCTCCAAGGCCTGGTATTAGCACTGAGGGCTAGGCCTATACCATTGCCAGGACTCAGCCTTGAGGCCTGATCCTGACACTGAGGCCCAATCCTGAGGCCTCCTCCAAGCACCAAGGTCTAGCCTTGAGGCCTAGACCTCAACACCAGGACCTGGCCTCAGGATTGGGCCCCAGCACCAGGTCTAGGCCTTGGCCTTGGGACCACACAGGACTGGGCCCTGGGGCCCCAATGCCAGGCCGTGTCCTTGGTGCTAGGGCCATGCCTCAGGGCCAGGGATAGGCTTTGGTACCTGGCCTAGACCTGGGTTAGGCATCAATGCCTGACCCAGCCTGGGGCTTGGCCTCAGTGCTAAGCCCAGCCTAAGCTAGGCTTTGGGCCAGGCCACCGAAGACCCAATTTTTAAAAATGCAATGAATTTGAAAATACCCTAAAAGTTTGGAGAATTTTCATCTGAGGCTGTTTTTGGTTTGTTCCACTCTGAATGAATTGAAAACAGCCTCATTGATTTCATTTTTTGCATGTTAAAAAAATAGACATCCTAATGCCCATTCCTAAGCACCTTACTGTAATGCTGGAATGAAATCCATTTGTTTCATATCATATCCTACCCAATGTCATATATGAGTTTTCCTGAAACCATGGTCAGTGCTCCAGTAGCTCTAGCCATTTTATTTCACACAGCCTAGAGGCAGTTTTCTATCCCTGTCCACAGGAAATGAAGTGAGCATGCTCTGGGCATAACAGAGAATCCCAAGTACCTGCCATGAACATGTAGGCCAGTGCAAACAAGAAAGCAGTAACTGCCCTGACCTAACAAATCTAACTTAAATTCCTTCAGCAGCAGTCTAAATCGCTGGAGGATTAAGTGTGTGTATGAGTGCCTGACAGTCTTCAAAGAGAAGGGATCAAGGTTCACTGGCTCTGCTTGTTTCACAGATTATCCTGCTAGAAAAAACTCCTTACTATCTGCTTATTCTGGGTAAATGTAGGCTACTGCTAAAGAAAATAAACGTTTATTGATCAGTGCTGAACTCTGTAAATCCATGGCAAAGGGCACAAAGATGGCTGACTCTGCTAGGAATGGAATTTCTAAAATAAATGCCTTAGAACATTTCTTATATGCGCTCTGTGACAGAGACATATTTTATTTATTTAGTTATTTATTTATTTAGTTTGATTTATTAGCTGCCTTATCATAAAAATACCAAAGCAGCTTACAGTACATGCAATATAAATAATAATTATGATAGTGCATATTCACACATATTAAATACATACAACCTCATATTAAAATAATCCATTACAAATACTGCAACCTCGTTGACATATTAATTGGCAAAATAATCTCATTGGGACTCAGGAGGTGCTGAAAGGCCATGAACAATAACATCGATGGTTAACATCCAGCAATAGAATTTCTTAAAAACGAGGGTTGGTGGAGAGGATAATTGTATTATGTTACAAACATTTCTTTGAATGAGCCCCATGGTAAGATGGAGCAGCCTCCGTTAGTCATCTATCCATGGCAGCTAGTCAAACTGTAACAAACAAATACTGTACCCATGGCCTGAGCTTTCCCCAACTCATTTTAATGGCGTCTTCAGCTGAAAGCCAACATGGAAGAGGGGCTGTGACCTCTGAAATGTTAGTGCTATTAAGCAAATGGTCTGCAGTTCAAGGACTCACTGTGAACTGGTGATATTTAATTATAAATCATTTTTAGTGTCCCCCGTCTCCTCTCTCTCAATCCCTTACTGTGACATATCCAAGCAGCAGATGCCATGGAACGCTCTGAATTCAAAATCCCTGCTTTCTGGATAACATTTTGGTTCACATTACCAATCCTGTTAAATGGAATTTAGAAAAATCGGAGGTCCCAGACACCTCTCCCTCATTGAGAACTCGATGGAGTAGGGAATTTTCCCTATGATGGTTTGAACGTCCTTTGGGTACCTCGGGATTATTCTTCCCTTTGATCTTAGGAAACTATACAAACTGACTTAGGCAGGTGAAAACAAAATTGCTATAATAGAAACCACTTCCTTTATCATTGGTGGGCAGAGTTAATCTTTATAAAATGGTTATTTTTCCAGTTAGTCACCTTAAAAAAGATCTTAAATTATTATACAAAGCTGTCTCCCAATTTCTTTGATGAGGTGGTAAGTCCAGGATTCCCATCAGGCAGTTGACAGGTGCCTGGATGGATGGAGGTTTGGGATTCCCAGATGTAGAGAAATAGAACTGGGCATGTCAGCTAAGACATCTGAAAGACTGGCTTTGGAATACGTATCACTTGTCATGAGATTAAACTCCTCCCAACCTTTAGATACATTTTGTGATAAACTAGAGGAGTTTTTTTTTCAGAAGTGAAGAGTTTGAGAGGGTGACGATATCTAGACTTTGCAAATTTTGGTTTTATTTTAATTCATCCAAGGCAAGATTATAGCTCCCTGGCTTGACAAGTGGAAGAGAGACTTACCTCTCACTCTTATAGACATACAATTACAATTCAGTTTTAAACATATTACTGCCAATGTCAATTTGTGAGAGATGCAATACAAGTTCTTAAAACAGGACTAATGTCTCCTGTTCATGCGTCTCTCTCTGGGTTTGTAAGTACAGATCAATGCCAGAGGTGTAAGATAACCCAGGGAACTTTGGGGCATAGTTTCTGGACCAGTAAGGTAATGAGTACATTTTGGGGTAGAAGTAATGATTTTTTTGGAATTAATAACAGGGCAAGGCATTATTTCCAGCAAAGGTGTACTATTTGATGAACCTTTAGCATTCCAATTGGAAGGCAATGGTACCAGACATCTTGTACACAAAACTTGCCTTTTAGGTAAGAAGAGTATTCTTACAATGTGGAAATCTGTGGACGGTCCATCCTTCTGAATGTGGCAGCATGTTTTCCATAATTTGAATTTATTGGAAAAAGTTTCAGTGGGGCAAGGTTTTCAACATAACTGTTTCTTTCTGGAGGTCTGGTAGGATTTTCTTCAGGAACTTCCAGCACGAGTTTGGAGTTCAGAGGTGAATGATATACTCTTATGACCTTTTCTTTACCTTTGTGGCCAGTGCTGGATACGGATGAGATATAATAATTCTTCAAGATTCAAAGCTTTGGTGGATTGTGGGGGAGGGGCTGGTATAGGAAAGGCGAGTGGTAACTGCTTGTCATGTCATTTCTGACCTATGTCCGTACCTTCCCATTTGGGATGAAAATGTAAAAATTATATCATTATGCAGTTCAGTGTGGTACGCATCAGAAACCACTGTGCTCTCCATGTTTACTTGTATTCTTACTTTATTCAGTAAACAGTTTAAACATTAAAACATTTTTATACTGTCAATTCAAAATATGTGGTAGGCTGCTCCTGTTATTTGTTAAATCTTTGAAGGCTAATGGACAAATCAGTGGAGGTTATAGCATTTTGGGTTTTGAAGGGTCACTTCTAAATATGCAACTGAGCTAAGCTTGTTCTTTAGTTACAATCGACTCATCCCCATTCATACAACCCTAACCCTATAAAAAAAAACGCAGAGTGTTCTACAACTGTGGGAGTGGGGGAGAATTTAGTTAAGAAATTGTTTGCCTTTTTTGATTTTAGATTAGTGAAACCTACTAACGTTTGGTGAATCCTGCCCCTACCAAAATACTAGAAGGCACCCCACCTGACTGGTGTCTGCATCTTCATGGTGTTGTGCTCTTAGTTAATTTAAGTTCTTAAGGGCCTGATTTTAAAAGCATTTACTTGAGTAATGGGCTTTTGAAAATTGCTACAATATATGCCATTGAATTGTCCATAAGATTTAGTCGCGTGAGTGCACTTTACTCAAGGAAGTGGCTCTTAAAAAATTGCTACAATAGTAGTTTCATTTATGCATGTAACTTCTTTTGAAAATTCACTTGTATGCGAGCAGGGATTTGTAAACTAAAGTCCTTTAATATATGGTGTATTTAATATTAATTTAGCAAAGACCTGCAAGGGGACAATAATTAATCTATTGATAAGGGCTGGGTCACTCTCTTGTTATAGATAAATCCCTAATTGATTTCTGATGTGAAATTGTCTCTTGACCTCTTAAATGGGACGAGTCTATAAATCAAAGAATGTGCTTAGGGATGGATAAGAAAGAAACATTTAGAATTCCCTACCTTTCTTCGCTTTTTATGAGGCACACAGAATTACCTATCTTTCTTTTCTTTTTATCATTCACTAAAAGGTGAATTATCAAACGTTGCGAAC
Organism: Rhinatrema bivittatum; assembly: GCF_901001135.1. NCBI lineage: Eukaryota > Metazoa > Chordata > Amphibia > Gymnophiona > Rhinatrematidae > Rhinatrema > Rhinatrema bivittatum. The sequence continues at coordinate 93,492,386 of NC_042622.1, read as the reverse complement.
ATAAAAATGAGCAGTTACACTTGTAAAAGCACATACACAAGTATATGCTATTTTAGAAACCCCCAACATACACATGTAAATCAAGGTCTGTGAGTAAACTTGCGCATGCAAAAAAAGGGACAGGCCAAGGGCATTCTGGCGCAGTGCCAGTATTTATGTGAGTAAGCTGCAATTTAATAAGCAACTTAGGGATATAAATTTGGCAGCTATTTTGCATATATTTACTCCTCAATATCTGGAGTGATTGTAAATATCTTATAAATGAAATAGTGACTGGGTGGGGGGGGGGGGGGGTCTGCGTGAAATGGGGGGACTTCAGGCTGAAGAGTCAGTAGGGTGTTGATGACCTGTAGATGAACTGAACAAACTGGTAGACTAATTGATAAAACTGGTAATCTCATTGCTGCACGCATGATAGAAAATCTCAAAAGCCGACTTATGGAGGAATAAAATGTATGCATGTTAAATCTACTCAAGTATCACTTTAAAATTTATTTCTGCTCTCAATGCTCTATCAGGATTGAGGGCAACTGAGCCCTTTACCTACTATATACCTTGAGCTGCAAATCAAATTACTATTAAAGTCCTTTGATGATACACAGTTCAATTAATTTGCCAGAATGACCCACTGTTATTGTTTCTATTTAACAATTTTAACACCTAATCAAATCAATCACACTTCACTTACACCTTTTCAAAGCAAGTTACCTACCTTTCTTTTAACAGGCAAACTCACTCAAAATTATCTACCTTTCCTATTTATCAAACACACTCAGAATTATCTACCTTTCTATCAGGCAGACACACTCAGACTTACCTACCTTTCCGTTCTTTTCAATTTGTATGTGGCATTGTTAGCTCAGATAATTGCTGGATTTGATCTAGAGCAGTGCTTAAGTTCTCAATCAGTCCTCAGGGCGCACCTTACCAGTCAGGTTTTCAGGATATCCACAATGAATATGCATGAGATAGATTTACATGCACTGCTGCCACTGTATGCAACTCTGTCTCATACATATTCATTGTGGATATCCTGAAAACCTACCTGGCAAGGTATTGCCTGAGGCTGGGTTGAGAAGCACTGGTCTACATGAGCAGGTTCATTAATGATATTCAAATCCTAGCATATACATGTATGGATCAGGCTGGTGATACTGGGAATGTGAATAGATGGTGCTTGAGAGCAGTCAAACGGGTTGAGTTTGAGGCAGTTGAACTCAACCCTGAGAAGGCTGAGGCTCTGTGGATTAGCTATAAGGATAGATCACTTTTAGTACACCCACAGATCTCTGGTGCAAGGATCCAGTTAAAGGAAACTGTGATGAGTTTTGGGGGTAAAACTAGACAAACTCAGCATGATCCCCTAGATTTTGACAATGCAGCAAGCTAAAGCTTGGGTTTGCTGCTTAAGACAGATTAGGTTGCTGTTACCATATTTATCCTGGGAAGATTTGGCAACTATTACCCATGCATTTATAAAATTGATTACTGTAATTCATTATATCATAGGTTGCCAGCACTCTTACACAATTGCAACTTCTTTAGTGTACAGCTGCTAATGTGAGCTAGGAGGTATGGCCAGAGGCTAGGATCAAATTCAGACTCTCACTTTTAAATGTGTTCATCAGGGTCTTCCTGAAAACTTGGCGAGTGTATTATTGAGGTATGAGCCCATTCGAGTGCTACAGTCTTCCCAGCAGGCTTTGTTAGAGCTGTCTTCTTTGGCTGATCTAAAATTGACCCTTACCCACCATGCAGTATTCAGCTATTAGGGTCCAGTGTTGTGGGCCTTGTGAGGTAAGGACTGAGTTGAATTATTTGAAAGTTAGGAAACTGGCCAAAGCATGGCTTTCAATTCAGTATTGTTAAGGGAGGGGACCTTGGCACAAGCTAGGGCGCATAAGTATTTGCACGCACATCTCAGGTTCATGGCCTAAAAACCCCATGCCCTGCCCCTTTTTGGAAACTTTCAAGATGCGCGTGCTGCGGGAGATATGCACACATCTCAGCGGCTTTTAAAATCTGCTCGGCCTGCGCGAGCCCCCATCTGATTCACACTTTCAAAATTCACCTCTAAGTGGGTTCCTGAGACAACAAAAGATAAAGTGACTTACCTGAGAGCACAAGGAGCAGCAGTGGTGGGGAGTGCTTCTCAGCCCATTGTTCTAACCACCAGGCCATGCCTTCCTCCTGAGATGCATATCTCCATTTGTGAAACAGCAGTTTTGTGTGCAGTGTGCAGCATTCGCTGTATTTAGCAAATTTGCAATGCTTACTATAAATTAGAATAAACTATTACAAAATGCTATTAACTCCTCTGCACATTAAAAATCCATTAAGCTGAATGACTTCCATAGAGTATGATTACGTTTTAATCGGCTACAGCAAACAGGTTTTTTTCTTTAACAAAACCACACATTTTCATACAGAACTGGAAATGATTGGTCTTAACAATGAAACAGGATTAGTGAGCCTCTTTACTCCTGCTAAATCAGCAAAAAGAGAGATTTCTCACCAGTCCACTGTGTGTTTACTGCATGCAATGGAGACAAGAAAAAAATCAATTAAACCATTGGCATTCGCAATAGACTCCTTGACCGGTGTTACAGTGTTAATTAAAATGTCTTCCAGTGCATTGAACTAAATAGAAAAAAAAATCTGTGACTCATGTTTCAAGCAATGCCTACTGCTTCTGTTAGCTCTATATCCTGCCTAAGAGAGGATGATGAGACTGCAGAATGAATGGAGCTTAGTGTCAAAAAGCCAGGACAATACCAGAGCGTTAGTGGAGTCACAGTAGATTGACAACACTGCTGACATCCAGTGTCCAGAACTAGGATGTATGGGGATTAAAGTTACCAACTGGCTCTAGTTATTTCATCCCAGACTGATCTTGGTTTTGCTCCATTGCATAATAGGGATATGCAGCCCCAAAATTTTCAGTTAGGTTGTATTTTCAATTGAGGGGGGGGGGGGGTTGTTTGTTTTATTTAGTTCATTACATGTTTTTTTTTTCAGTTTGATTTGTTTACCAAAATGAAAAAATTAAAAAAAAAAAATCACAAAAAAACAAACAAACAAAAAAAAAACCCAGATGCTCTCCGGCAGCTCTGGCTGGCCTTCCTGGGCTAAAAACTGTCCCAAGTCAGGACCTAGCCCTGGGGCCAATCCAGACATGTCCAGGGCCATATAGTGGCAAGTGCTGGCACCTGGGAGCTCCCACCTCAGACCCTTCTTATCCCCTATGGCCAAACATCAAAATGGCACCTGCCACACCAAAGGAAGGCACCAAAGTGACATTACTTTACTAAGTGACATTACATTACTAAGTTGATCTTAGTTGTTTCATAATAGATTTTACCTTGATTATTATCCGTTCATTATATTCAATATGTTCCATGTAAACCGCCTTCCCGGCGATAGTTATTTCTGTTAAATGTGAACCGGAGTGATATGTATTGTATACAGGAACTTCCGGTATATAAAAACCAAAAATAAATAAAATAAATAAATTACTTTGGTGCCATTTTTAAAGCACTGGGACACAAGCAAGAGTGGCTGGGCATTGCTCCTCCCCATTTTAATGCTGGAGCTAGGAACGGAGCAAGAGAGGGCAGGGGCGAGAGCTCCTTGGCCCCAGCACTTGTCAAAGACCTAGCCCCAGCATGCTCTGGAAAGGTTCAGGGGCTAGGCCATGGCACCAGGCTCGGCCCGAGACTTGGTCACAGTATTGGGCCATCAGAAGCCCTTTTATTGTTAATGCATCAAATACAAAATGACCGGAACATTTTTAGGTATTTTCCTTGAAGGCTATTTTTGGTTTTGTCTCATTTGTTGCATATTTTACATTTGTAAAATACAAATTTGCATCCCCATTACTATCTAGACCTGTAGATCTGAAAACATGACTACCGTTCCATACAGGCTGGATCTGCCTGTCTTTAAAAAGATGAAAACTGCTGGCAGCCCTAAATGGGAAGGTAGTTAGAAAAAAAAACCAAACTGGATCACAGTTTCTGGTATCATAGATCCAAGGCTGGTAGTACTGGATGGAATTCCATTCCTGGTCTTGTTTGTTACTAGCTGAGATGTGATTAGCAGTAGAGCTAAGACACTATGCAGGCTTAACTGGCTGGACTGCTCTGGTAGTGCTGTGCCTTCCCTCAGTAATATAGATGCAAATAATTGATAAGGTCTGTCAGAAACAATTTGGATGAACACTGCTGAGTAAGTACGCCAGACAGAAAGGCTTTTATTTATTAGAACAAGCCCCTGCAGGCTTGATTTGGGAAATATTTTTTTAGAGCTCAATCAAGGATAGTTGCTTAAAAAGTGTTTAATGAGTTCAAAAGTAGAAAGACTTATTGTTTTAATTAGCTGATACAGAATTATTACTTACACTGGAATGCATCCTAAGCATGAGCTGCTGGGAAGCAGACTAGAGAGGAGAGACCAACCCTAGTGAAGGTTCAAGAAGGGAATTGTAATTAGCTACCATGCAGGAAGAGCTCTGAGAAAAGTATTAGGAAATGGTTGAATTTGCAAAGAATTATATTAAAATCTATTCAGTTGTCTTCTAAAAGGGACTACACTGTATCCTTTTAGTTATATGATGTGTAAACACTGTGTATTGAGAAGACACTGACAGCACATGTAATTTGAATTTGCAAATAAATTGGCATGGAAGTGGAACCATTCCGTGTTACTTCATCCACCAAGGTCTGGTTAACTTCTTCCGGCAGTCAATGACTTTTCAGCAGTCTGGTAGCGCCATTCTAGCCAGGATACATAGACTGTTGAGATTTCAGTGTTGCTGTATAGATAGAAAGAGTATATCCACTTAATCACCAGTTCGCAGCACTTTACATATTCACACTCAGAATAACACACAATACAGTCTCCAACAGACAATTACGCAAAGTGTTAATCCCCCACTAGTCCAGATATTTATGATATCCAAAATGGAAAAAGCCCAGCCAGATCAGAATACCTCGTCAATAAAATAAACTTACAAGCATTAGTTACTGAAAGCCCACCTAGAAAGCAACATTTTCAACTTCTTCCTAAAATGCAGCAAAGAGGTCTCATTCTTGAGCTCAGCAGGAATTGAACTCCAAAGTTAGAGTCCTGCCACCCCAAACACACACTCTCAGGATTCATAATCAGACACGACTGAAGGAAGATACACCCAGTAGTTTTTGGCTAGAACACCACAGGGAAAGGTTAGGGTGATAAATCTTTAGTACTGTGCTAAAACTCGATGGAGCAAGGTCATTAATAGCTTTGAAGATCAAAGTAAGAACCTTAAATTTAATTTGCCATTCGATGGAAAGAATATGTACCTTTTCAAGAATGGGGGTAACATGATCCCTAAGGGAAGCACCAGATATCATACGAACTGCGTATTGTGGGCAAGCTGCAGGGCTCTCAAGACATTTCATGGAAAATTGCAAAAATCCAGAGGTACAAAAATGAATGCCTTAGCCTAATAGCCACCCTTCTTAGATCAGAGATTTCTAAAAAAAGATTTCAAATTTCAAAGTTGACATATCTTCCAAAACAACAGTTTTCACAATATTTTTAATATGAGGGTGGAATGTAAGTCCTGAATTGAATATTACTCCTAAATGCCCTCATGGCTATACCATGGGGTGGTTACATGTGTTATTAATAACCAATTGTGTAGGCAAATCAGAAACAGAAGGGGCAAACAATATCATTTCTGTCTTTTTCACATTAAGTACCAGCCTATTAGATGACAGCCAGTCACTGATTGAATTCAAACATGTGCCTGTCCTAACTACTGCATCAGAAACAGTAGAGATAATCAGAAAGTAAAATTGGATAGATGTGTGTCATGTAGATACAGACTCCTAACTCTGCTTAGTTGTTCATATGTGAAACCTTGATGATTTTCTGACACTTTTAAAGAGTATGGTGCCATTGGATCCTGTGAAGGCTAATAGTGCAATGAAAAGGATAAACAGCTTCCTATCAGGGTGACCTTCTTGACAAGGATAGCAAGTTGAGAGATACACCCTTGTGGTTGGCCTGGTTCAGGAAAGAGGTAACGCTCGGTAGTGATTTGCCTTCATGGCAAGATATCAGCTTGGGGGGGATGGGGAAATTGTATAAAATTTTATAACAGAATAGTAAAATACCTGTTGGCTTAATGTCATCATCAGGGATTTAAGTTAATTTAGAGGCCCTATGAAGAGGCCAGGGAGTCCTTCACTGTTCCATGGGAAGATGCGGGTCATTTGCAGATCTGACTCAGTAAATTGGAGGAAAGTGAATTGGTCTAAAAATCAAACTGTTTCATTTGTTTTGCCAAAAGTAAAATCCACAATTTTCTAATGAATGTAAATTTGGCAACAGGTTTCACTTTACTCATTACATATTTGCCAGTCAGTCAACTGCAGACATGCAATAAATACAACATCAAAAACTAACTTTAACTAATCAAGCTGTAACGTCTGTCCATCCATCCATCCATCCATCTCCAAGGCTTTATGGTAACAAGTGTTAATAAGCTCATTAGTAATGCCCAGTCATCCTGATTGATCTTTAGCAAGCAAAAGTAGCACACAAAAACAAAGGCGATCCATCTCTTCAAGGTTGTAGCTTGAAGTCCAATTTGTTTGTTTGCTTGCCTTTTTGCCTAATCTTTAAACACAAACTAGATGAACAAAAAAAAACAAACTGAAAACCAATGAAATAAATAATTTTTGAGCTTGTCCAACTGAAGCATTTGCAACTCACCATAAAATGTACTGCTGGAGGGGGAGGGGACTGAAATAAATCTGCATAAATTAGCAGGCTGTCAGAGGCCTTTTTTTTTTTTTTTTTAAAGCTCTTCAGGGTTTTTTTCTAGTTTAATAATTTTTTCCATTTGGCAATTGAACCAAACTGAAAAAAACATTAAATCAATGGAATCCAAGAGAAAAAAAAAACTAAATGAAAAAACAAATCGAATCAAACATTTTGATGTTGCACTTCCCTGCAGTACAAGTCTCGGTGATTTCTGTTTGCCTTCTGTCCTATTCCACATTAGGGAACTATTACAAAGCAAACCTGAGATACCTCAGGATTAACCCTTCCTCATCTCATTTGAAAGATGGCTGAGAGAAAGTAAAGAAAACGCACACACAAATACAGGCCGATACAGTAAGAACGAGCTAAACAAAAGCATGTCCATGTCGGCGCCCACTCTCAGAACGCACTGGGTGCACAATACAGAATGCAAATGAGGGGTCGCGCTAAAAGGAGGTGCTAGGGATAATTATGTGCCCAGGAGAGGTGGCTATCAACGGGTTTGTAAAACGGACGCTCAATTTTAGGAGCGCCTGTTTCCCTAACCGGCACATTTTTAAAAAAAATTTTTTACCTTTTGATTCCTTTGACTTAATATCGCTACGATATTAAGCTGGCCGCGCATTTTTTTTTGTATCCTGGGCAAATGACTAATAGCCTCATCTACATGCATTTGCATGTGATAAACTCTATTAGTTTGGAAGGGGGGTGTTGGATGTGTGTTTTCAATGCGCTAAACCCCTTACTGTATAAGGAGTAGGGGACACGCATCGAAAACGCATGTCCAACAGCAGTTTAAGCAGTGCGCTCAGCTGAGCACACTTTACAGTACTGGCCTGATAGATAGCTATGGGATGCCCTTTGTTGCAGATTTTGTAACTGTTAATTTACCAAACTTTAACCAAGTAACATTCCAGCAGAGCAGAATACTTCCTTTGAAATGTGATGCTGCCAAAGATTAGTTTTCCTGGCGCAAAAACCCTAAAAGTTATTGCCCGTCATTTAAATAACAATGATTTGAATCTGTAATGTCCACGATGGTAATGATTCAGAACATTTATGCAACCACTTCTGGAGTGGATATTCTCAAAGACTATTCCTGATACCAGGAACTTCACAAAATCTTTCATAGGGGAGCAGGGAAGGTGTTGATATCATTGTTTATTATTAAACCATTAGATTTAGAGGAACAGAGTGGTAAGAGTACCTGCCCAGGGTTACATGAATGAACAAAAGAATGATTACTGAGCAGAGATTTGAGTTCTCAGGGAAGGAGCTCAGCGGGTTTGTAGCTTTGCTTTTGAGCCAGAAGATCCCCCCACAGTTCCTCTTTCAAGCAAGCTATGCTACCAAGTTTATTCCAGCAACAGAGGAGGTATCAGAAGAATTCATAAGGCTCAATATAACAATTGTCTGAGGAGATAACAAAGAATTCATGCATGACCTCTCCATGGTCACTCATCATAAATACTGTAGCAGGCCATTTAGCCTCCCCCCCCCCCCCCCCCTATTTTTGGTTCCTAGAAGTAGGAACAATGCCTAAGGGACATTGCAAAGGTTGTGTATGAACGATGGCTGCCCTGGGCGCCAAGCGGATGGGGAATCGTATCACCCTTTTGAGTCAGTCTGTGACTCCATGAGCATGCAGGACTGAAAGGGATGAGAGGCGTAAAAGGCAACTCTTTCTCAGAGCGTCGTTTGATCCAGCGACAGCAATTACAAGCACCCTACCTTCTTCTGCAGGTTTATACTGTTACTTAGAATCATGCATTTCACATATCAACAGTCCCTGGGACTTCTCCTCTCCCCGCTTCCCCAATCTCACCATGCACCACTGGCTTTTGGGTAGGGTGAGTGGGGCAGTTGCCTGGGGTGCCATAAGATGAAAAATTGCCCTGGGCACTGCCCACATCCCTCGGTAAGTCGGGCTGGTGCCAGAGACTAAACAGTAAGGCAACCTACGTGCAGGAGTTCCTGGGCTGGCAGGATTACAATCGCTGGCATCCTATGCACCTCTGTGCCTTTAAGGGGGTAAACCCGGAGCCACATCTCAGCAGTGTCAGAAAGAGGAGTGACTGTGAGCCAGGAACAGGAGCTGGTCATTAGGATCAGGGGATACCGGAGGCTGGGCAGGCTGGAGAAATAGTAGCCAGGAAGCTGCAAGTGAGGAGGAGTGGGGTGGCCAGTCCCAGGCAGAACTAGTGGCCAACAAGGAGGAGAGGAGTCATGGGTTATACCCCCTCACCCCTGCTCAGAAAGAAAACGGAGGAGTGGTGGGTCAGTGGTAGGAGGGAGGGGCCCCTCCTCTTGAGGAAGCTTACTAAGCCCCCCACCCCCCTTCCTCTCCCCCACTGCCAATGTTGGAAAGGAGGGTCAGGGAGGTCAGCAAATCCTCTGCCACTACCCCCTGAGACAGTGCCAGGAAGGATAGAGAAAGATGCCTGTACAGAGGTGTGAGAGTGCCAAGACACAGGATAGACAATGGATAGAGGGAGGACAAAAGGAGAAAGAAAGTGCCTGAAGAGAAGGGAAGAAGGGGAGAAAGGGAGAAAGAATCTGGAGGAGGAAGGAAAGAGGGTGCCATCAACTATTTTCATCAAGGGCAACATTTGCCCTAGAACCAGCCCTGTCCCCTTCCCTTGGATACTGATGTTTAACAATTGTGGGTGGGGGTGGGGGGTGAGATGGAGGTGAGTGAGCCAACAGCGATAAAGGCTTAACCGCCTAATCTTCACAGGTGACTTCCAGATGTTTTCCATCCTCCCGCCCATGACCAGATAAGATCATTATTGTGTATTTATATTGCACCACCTCACCTCCTGAAACATTCTCTCACTCACCAGTTAAAAAGAATGTTCTCAAGTCCTTCCACTGTATAATGCTCCCCGCTTCCCGGCCTGCTGTGCCTCACCTCTCCTTCTCGCAGTTCTCCATCATGTCTGTAAGCAGCTGCAATTATACCACTATAACAAATCAGGGTAATTAGAATAAGTGTAATAAACTCGCTAAAAAGGTCAGCCCGCCCTTGCCTGTTTAGCAGGGCTGTGCAGAAGCTCTCAATGACTAATTAAAACTGTGGGATTCACTGTTTGGAATACTAATCCTTCCAGCTGTACGGTCCCTTAATTACCAAGCCCTAACTGACTTTTTTTGAGCTTAGGGATAAAATAAAGAAGCATGCCTGTTGATATGAGCTGCTTTAATTCTCGTTGCTACTTCTCCCTAGAAAGCCATTTCTAAAACAACTTGAGTCTGCTTTTCAGCGTCCTCTTTATCTTTAATCTACATTTGACTTTTCTGTTTAACACTTGTAGCTAAGCCTTCAAATCTATAGCACTATGGTCTTTCAGGTTGTCCTTCTGTGTTATACCAGTGCAATGTTGGGGTGGATCAGGGCTGGATTTAAGGTTTTGGTGGCCATTGGTGGGAGGGAAGGTGGGGAAGGGGGAACAGGCTGCTATGGCCCTAAAGCAGATGGGAGGAAGAGCATCTTGGCCCAGGTATTTGGAGCCTTCAAAATCTGGCGCCCTAGGTTGCTTGTGCCTAAATCCAGGCCTGGGTCTTCCAGGACCCAGTGTCATCAGATAATAGGAAGGTTGCATCCAGTGATGTCAGCCTCTGAAAGAAATGGTTTAATGCCACAAACTTGTGAAAAGCATTGTTCTATATTATTAGCGTAACTCCCATTTTTGGAGGCTGCTAACCACCAGTGGGGCATTAAAAGATTTTGTTTGTCTCTTTGGAGCTGGAACCACTCCTGGCTAGTTTTTTCACTGACTCTCTTACCCCACAGGATCTGAATCCTTTGCTGGTGGGGGAAAAGATTTCTCTTTCAGGGCTGGGAGTGACAGGGGTGACTCTTTCTGCTTTCTTTTCCTTGGGAGAGGAGTATTTGTCCTCACTGTGTGTGGGTGCTGTAGGTGCCAATAAATATTCTGGAGGCTGGAGATTAGTGTCCAAAAATAAATCATTTACTGATATATAGCAGAATGCAGTTCCCTGTACCACAGATCATCTTACGTTCTCTTACAGTCTGCTCCCTCTATCTGTGCATGGGTCTCGGTTACCAGGGCAGGGGAAACCTCCACTGTCCAGGGCTTGGAAAAGTGAGGTTACCAGGTGGGCAGAGTATCCTTTGTTGAGCCTGAAAAACTCTCCAATTCTGGTAAAAAGGGTAATCACAGTCTATGCACAGAGAGCCCAATCCTCTCTCTTCCCAGGGGTTGAAGACTCCAGATAGGCGTCCTCAGTGATCTCAAAGTGGTTCTTACTTACAGTTAGTTGTTGGTGCTTCTGTTTCTCACTTTATCGAATCCCTGATGGTAGGGATCCACTCAGGAACAAGGTAGGATAGGAAGAGGGACAGCCAAATGCTTCTTCCCAGATATTTCAACAAAATTGTCCTTTGCCCAAACACATATTTAGCACCCCCAGAAGACCCTGCAGCGGGTCACCATCATTCCTCTGCTTCCTGGTAAGGTCACAGTAGGGCAGAGCTCCCCAAAAAGAGGCTTCCCCAAGACCTCTCCCCGAGCAAACACCCCGGGGTTTCATAGTCTTCTTACAAATAAAAATCTTCAAGACCCCCAAAACAACCCAGGACAAACCACCCTGAACCTAAGGAGTGGGATACAAGAGTGGAATCCCCGACCAGGCCAAAGGACCACAGGCAAGATGGAGCCCGAGTCCCCATGTATGCTAAAAATCCAAATCAGGGAAAATAAAAACCCTCCTGGCTTTCTCAAAACTCAATTACACTGCCCTGAGAGCTCTCAGGAGAGAGTTGCTTTTAAATCCTGGAAAAGGGGTCGTCTATTCCAGCACCCTCAAAGGGAACAGAATGGTGCCGCCTCCTACACACTAACCTATACTGCACTAGCTGAAACAAGTAGTACCCAGGCCATACTGGTAATGAGCTAAGAGGAGTGGAAATATGATTTCTCCCCTTTAAGCTGAGCAACTGAGAAGCATGCAGAAATCTCACAGTCAACTCATTTATAGACCAGGATGCCTCAGAAAAAGAGAGATTCTCCCCAAGTCCTCCAACTCCACGCAAGGCCTGCCTTTACTGGAACACTCCTCACACATTTGTGCAATTGTCATGTTTGGTCCACTTACATAGAAATAAAGGAGAGAGCATTCGCTCTAGAAAACTAGTCAAGAAATGAATTGTTAATCCAGTAAAAAGGTATTACCTTATAGATTTTTTGGGTTTCATTTGTTAATCTTTTATTTCTGTAGAAATAAGGGTCAACAAACAAATGAGACCTTTTTATTGGTAACTAAATACATCTATGACCACTTTTTGAGAGCTGGGCCCCCATCATCAGACCTGAGAGCACCACTTCAAGTGCTTCCAGGCCCAACCTGCCTGAACATCCTTCCAATATTTTATTTTCTATCTGGCACCAACATAGAGTTTACTTATGTCTTCTTATTAATATTGAACTTAATATAATGTTTGCAATTCACAGAAACAGAGTGGTTAACAAGCCAAAGATACACACATAATTATCATAAAACCAAAGCAAGTATGCAAAATAAAAACAGGCACATCTGTCTTTTTCATGCTTACTCTTATTTCAGGAGTTAGTCATCGGCTCATTGACCTCAGTGTTTATAAAGTGGCAGACATTTGTTCTTATGGTGATTATAATTAACTCATGTAAGTGTCCCTTTGTGCCCATTTTCATTAACTGCAGCTGGACAGGCTCTGAAAGACTTGATGCACCACAGCAGTTCAGTCCAGCATTCTGTTCAGGCTTTGCCATAAACTTGGCCCAGAAGATAATGCACTTAAAAAGAAATCTTTAATGCACTCTTCAGAAGATATTTGTTTATTTATTTCTGATTTTATTACTTATTTTGGATTCTTAATACTTAGTTGTTATTCATTTATTCTTATTTTTCTTGACCATGTTTTGTTTTAATTTGTTGATGTTCATTATTTCATTTTGCATTTAGGATATACTGGGTTGTTTTTTTTACCTTTAATTGCTTAACTGTTTATTGTTTTTAGATTGTACTTTAAGTGTCTTACAGTATTTAATGAATTTTACTTGTACAAAGGTTACAATGATTAATCAAGTATGTAACAATAATAATATAATAATAAAAACTAAAAGGAGGAGTAAGACAGTTCTCAATCTAAGGCCACAGTTCAAGGACATCTAGAATAGAAATGGGAATCCAAAGTGTGCTTTCCCTACTCAGCATCTATACTTTTATGGGTAGTTATTCAGTAAGGATTCATCCTATATGCAAAGAAGCATAGATTTTGAGTCCCATCTATTCTGCACAAAGCTTCCTTTGCATTTTCATAGATCCTAATCTATCCCTGGCCTTCCTTTCACTTGTTTGCAACTGGGGATCTTCTATGCCTGTCCCAGACTTTCTTTAATCCTGTTATTTATTTATTTATTTAGGCTTCTACCACCTTCCCAGAGAGGCCATTCCATGCATCTTTTGCAATTTTGTTTAAATAAATATTTCCTAAACTTTGAAAATTAACTAGGGCTGAGTCCTAAATGTAGGCATCTAAATTTAGGTGACCAAAAGGTGGACGCGGCTAGGGTCAGGGTGGGGGAAGTAACTTCTGTGCCTAACTGAGGTATCTAAGAGGGTAATTTTTCAATTGCCTGCAACAGTGCAAAGTCTGCAAGTATCTTTTATCTGCAAGCATGCATTAATTATCAAAGTGAAATTGGATGTGTAATTTCACTTTGAAAATTACCTAGGAAAGCTACCCACACACATTTACACCTGCTAATTTGTGTGGGTAGTTTTCCTGAGAAAAAAAATGTTTAAAAATATGTAAGTGCAAATTCCTCCTTAATCCTACTCCCAGAAATGCCGCCTCCTACTGTGAATAATAGCATACATGTCATGGACCAGCACACATACTTTTACCCACATATTGGGGGGGGGGGGGGGGGGCAAGTTTTTAAAAACCTGCTTCCTAAATTCAGGAACCTCGAGGTCCATTTTCAGTCACCGTGTGGCTCAGCTGGTTAGTGGATAACCTTATTTGGTTATCTTTAAGTTAGCCAGATAAGTTTATCTGGCAAACTTTAGGACAGGTCAGTGGCATAACCAGTTAGCCTGATAAATTATCTGGCTAATTAAAATGTTCTGCTCCTCCCCGCAATGCCTCCCACCCACCCCCAACTTATCTGGCTAAATTTTAGTTATCCAGCCAGAATTTAGTCAGAAAAGTGGCTGTAAATGCCATTTTGCCACTTAGATGGATAACTTTTAAGTTATCCGTCTAAATGGTTTTTGAATACGGACCTCCTCATTTTGAGGTGCCTAAAATTAGAAAGTTTTCAGGGACCTAAAACTACAAGTTCTATAGTCAAAAGATTTATGCCAGTAAAATCTGTTTCCTCCTGCATAAATCTGGATCTTTATAAATATACACCCTTTGTCCAGGCAACTGTATCTGAAAAACATTTTTTTGCAGACAAATTTACCCTGATAAAATGGGGGTTGAGCTGCAGTTATGGTGAGGACAGGCTAATATATTGAATGAGTTAGCACCATGTTGAGCACTATCCAGCTAAATTCATAGGGACAATTCAGTCCGCACAAACAGCAGGCCTAAAGTTATCTGGGTACCTTTACCTGGCTGCCTTTATCCAGACAGTCAATGGAAAATGTACCTGGGTAAATTCCACGGACTATCTAAAGATATTCATCTGGATAATTTACCTGCTGGTTGTCTTTTTTAATATGGACCGCTGAGGCACCTAGGTCATGATTCAGCTTTCATTGAATATTGACACCACGACAAAGAGTTGGGAGTCACAGAAAGATTTTATTTATGCCCAGTGATTTTATATCCAGAGACATTTTGAAGAAAATTGCATGTGGCTGAAATGAACCAAAGCCAATCTGCAGCTCTAGCCCTCTGCAGCTTAACGTGTCAGTATGTTTTTGGCTACAATGTAGCCCAGCTGCACTAGAAATTAGTCAGTGGCTCAGTTAAGTTGCCTTTCACAGGCAAGCTACCAAGATTTCCAGCAATACTAACTCAATGGGCTGGAAAAATCGAGTTCTGCTCTCATTCATAGACCATGGGGGTGTTGCAGTAGGGCACTGCTGGCGAGATAGTGGACCCTTGGGCCGGCCTACCTAGGGTGACAGGGCAGGCCGGGGGGCGGAGCCACAAGTAAAAGGTGTTCACCCAGGAACCAGGAACCCCCCGGGAGGAGCCCGTAGGGCACCGGATTCCCGGGACTTGGTATTGAGACAGAAAGTCCAGGAATTCAGATAGACAGCCCGGGACCAGAGCAAGCAGGAAGGATAGGGGGTCCAAGGTACCCGGGAGACAGGGACAGGCTGTACAGGGCCGAGAGCCGGCTGAAGGCAGGGCAGCGGGCAGCAGTGGAGTCCGTAGCAAACCGGAGGATGAAGCAGGTTGTAGGCTGAAGCGGAATCGTTAGCAAACCTGAGGCTGAAGCAGGCTGGAGGCTGAAGCGGATGCAGGCCGAGGTCAGGGCTGGCTGCAGACAGAAGCGGAGTCTGAGGCAGACCGGAGTCGGAGGCAGGCAGAAGCGGAGTCAGAGGCAAACCGGAGTCGGAGGCAGGCGGCAGGCTGAAGCGGGGTCAAAGGCAAACCGGAGTCGGAGGCAGGCAGCAGGCTGAAGCGGAAGTCAGAAGCAAACCGGAGTCAGAGGCAGGCAGCAGGCTGAAGCAAAGTCAAAGCAAACCGGAGTCAGATGCAGGCAACATGGAGATCACCAGGAACGCAACTAAGAACAACTATGGAGTTGTGAACCTCGTTGCAAGGCAATGAGAGATAGTTTGAGCGCTGGTTATATCGGGACTTGGGCGTAACGTCACCTGCACGGGCGGGGCCAGGCTTCCGGGGTTGAGCGCTCAAGACGGGCGTCCTCGCGCGCGAGACAGGAGAGAAGCAGGCACGTAATGGCGGACGCCACGTGGAGTGAGAGAAGCCCCCGGGGTCCGGAGCGCGGTGATTCCTGAAGCGGAGGTAGGCAGGCTTGGGCTTTAGGCGGAGGGAAGCGGTAGAGACCGCAACAGGGGGTCATTTTTTAAAACTAGCGCATGCGAAAAGGGACAGAGTTGGGTGGCGTCTGCCCCGGAAGAGTAGGAGTCGGGGCGGGCGCCGCGAAGACAGCGTGGACGGAAAAAAGGTAAGGAGCCTTTTCGCTGCCCATTTCGCGCCCAATAGCATCACCTTTTATGATGGCGCTATTGGGTGCGAAAGCCGGCAGTGATCACACCGCAGAGGTGCGATCGCTGCCGGCTTTCGCAGGCCCACCCCTACCCCCCCCACTTCACCCCCCAGCCCCCCTGCACCGCGTGATTCACAACGCCACGGTGTTTTAGAAAATGTAGGCCAATGTGACGATGCATGGCCCCTTGGTTAGACCGTAGGAATGTAATTCAGGAGAGGTCCTGGGGTAGGAGCTAGCCTTCCCCAGCATGACTGCTGACTTTCCCTATGACCTTGAGCGCCTCCAAAATGCTGAAACAAGGTGCCAGCCTTACTCTGCCTTTCCTGGATAACAAATTCAATTATTGCTCTTCACTTCATCTGGGACACTGATGCACTCCAGAAGACCTCTAGAACACACTGGGCAAGTTTTTCTCTAGAATCTTACGGTGCTTGTTCAATTGGCAGGGTTGACTTGGAACTGCACACAGTTCTTATTGTAGTTAATGCAATCGTTTTTTCACAGGGTGGCAAGTGAAGTGCATGCATCTGCTGACGATACAGACATTCAGGCAGAAGAATATTACGATGAACTCTGGAAAGCAAGCAGCCCAAATGGCAGCTCCGGACACCCAAGAGACCATATTTACTCAGAGGCAGGTAATTATATTGTATCTCCCCACAGCTAACACTACTGGAGAAGAATTGGAAAACAGCAGCACCAACCTCCATTCTGCACAGCAGCTGCAGAATCAATCAGTTGTGCAAGAGAGAGGTCGTCAAACCATCGCAAAGCTTTCACAGGCTTTCATTCAGGTAAAGGACAAGTTTTTCTCCCTCTGTTGGGAGAAATCCATATTTTTTATGCTGTATCCATAGAAACATAGAAACATAGAAATGACGGCAGAAGAAGACCAAATGGCCCATCCAGTCTGCCCAGCAAGCTTCCCTCATTTTTTCTCTCATACTTATCTGTTTCTCTTAGCTCTTGGTTCTAATTCCCTTCCACCCCCGCCATTAATGTAGAGAGCGGTGATGGAGCTGCATCCAAGTGAAATATCTAGCTTGATTAGTTAGAGGTAGTAGGGGTAGTAACCGCCGCAATAAGCAAGCTACACCCATGCTTATTTGTTTTTACCCAGATTATGTTATACAGCCCTTATTGGTTGTTTATCTTCTCCCCTGCCGTTGAAGCAGGGAGCTATGCTGGATATGCGTGAGGTATCAGTTTTTTTCTTCTCCCCTGCCGTTGAAGCAGAGAGCTATGCTGGATATGCATTGAAAGTGAAGTATCAGGCACATTTGGTTTGGGGTAGTAACCGCCGTAACAAGCCAGCTACTCCCCGCTTTGTGAGTGTGAATCCTTTTTACTTCTCCCCTGCCGTTGAAGTTATGCTGGATATGCGTGAAGTATCAGTTTTTCTTTTCCCCTGCTGTTGAAGCAGAGAGCTATGCTGGAAATTCGTGATGTATCAGTCTTTCTCCCATGCCGTTGAAGCAGAGAGCCATGCTGGATATGCGTCGAGAGTGAAGTATCAGGTACATTTGGTTTGGGGTAGTAACCGCCGTAACAAGCCAGCTACTCCCCGCTTTGTGAGTGCGAACCCTTTTTTCTTCTCCCCTGCCGTTTAAGCAGAGAGCTCTGCTGGATGTGTGAAGTAACAGTTTTTCTTCTCCCCTGCTGTTGAAGCAGAGAACTATGCTGGATATGCATTGAAAGTGAAGTATAAGAATGGAGTGATCAAGCTAGTTGAAAGGCATCCTGGGCAAATCCCATCACATACGGCTAGGGAAGGACTCTGAGTCTGACTGACTGACTGGAGTTTGTTTTCCTGAGGAATAGCTCTGAAAAACTTGATAGCTCCCATCCTAAAACTCTTTGGTTTCACAAAGGTTAATCTGTACCACCAGTGGTGGCTTAAATTAGCACGGTCCACTTTTTGTCTAGTACAGGGTAGGCAATTCCAGTCCTGGAGTGCCATAAACATGCCTTGCTTTTAGAATATCTACAATGAATAGGCTTGAGATATATTTGCATGCATTGTATCCATTGTATGCAAATGTATTCATGCATATTAATTATAGATAACAAAAACAAAAAAAAAAAAGGGAAAAAACAAATCAAAAAAATCTATTTTAACCAAAAATATATTATTCAAATATATAAAGCAGGAAGAGACAGTATCAGAAAAATGGTGCAACAGATATAATCTGCTCTCTCTCACCCGCCATGGGCCTCAGGCAGTATTATTTGAACCTCAGATTCAAATCATTTACCGTCAAACTTCCACAAGCCAAAATCCTCAAACCAACTTGATTTTATTATTGCTCAAATACTCACGCCTATACACATAAATTTTGACTCAAAAAATAAAAAAATTGCAAGAACATTTTCTCAAAACAAGCTCAAATAGTAACAAAAAAAGAACAACATCAAGCACTTAGCTTTTTAACATGCCATACTCCATTTGTTGACTACTTCAAAACCAACCGGCCATGGACATGTTTTGCCAAATACTGCCTTCCTCAGGGTTTTTTTTATTGCTCACTCTAGAAACAAAACAGAAGAACAATATTAAATATATAATACCTACAATAAAAACCGCACACACAAACTGTCAATACCATTGCTTTAGCGGACGCCTCTTATGGAGTAACCATAATGTTCCAAGGACTGATACCACTTACTTGTTTTAAAGGGACATGAAATAGATGTCATGAAAAAACAGATCTGTATGTGGTACTCAAGAACCAGAATTGCCTAACACTATCCTAGTACATAACTGTAACCCCACTCCAGTGTGCAATCCTAGCATGGGTGAGGCCATAAACTTATTTGTACTCTTCAGGGCAGAAACCCAGTGTAGCTGTACCACTTTCCTTCCTTCCCAGGAGGTTGGTTCTATAGACTTGGGAATGAAAAGAGTCCTCTCGCACCGAGGATGTGTCTCCCAGGGCTACTGCCCAGGAGGGAAGGGTTAGGTAGATTGTCATACTTGGAGATTCGATATTAGGAATGTAGACAGCTGGGTGGCTGGTGGGTGTGAGAATTGCCTGGTAAAATGCCTACCTGGAGTGAAGGTGGTGGACCTCATGCGTCACTTAGATAGGATTTTAGACTGCTGGGGAGGAGCCGGCTGTCATGGTACATGTAGGCACCAACGACATAGGAAAATGTGGGAGGGAGGTTCTGGAAACTAACATTTAGGCTCTTAGGTAGAAAACTGAAATCCAGAAACTTCAGGGTAGCATTCTCTGAAATGCTCCCTGTTCCATGAGCAGATGCCCAGAGGCAGGCAGAGCTCCGGAGTCTCAATGCGTGGATGAGTCGATGGTACAAAGAAGATGGATTCAGTTTTGTAAGGAACTGGGGATTCCCTGGAGCAGGACTTTCTGGCCCATTCACAGTGAGGCAGGAAGGGCAGTCAAAACCTCCCCTGGATGGTGAACTTAATCTTCTCAAAAATTGAAGATAACACCGGGGTTCTTCTTATAGCAGGTCACTACCACTTCAGGGGTAGGTCTTCTCTAACTTGCACAGCCCCAGATCCAGGTTTCCCCAATCCCTGAGCCCAGGTGGTGTACAGGCCCCAGTAAGGCCCCTACTTCTTAAAAGGTTAAAGTCAAAAAAATACACTTAGAGAGAAACACCGACACATATGAAGAGCATGCTGATAGAGGAGGTTTGCCAACTAGAGTGCCAGAGGTTGAGGTGGAGGAGGGATGTAGCACAGGAGGAAACACCATTACTGGTCAGGTCAGATAGTACTGCAAGTCAGAGCAGCACCCTGTCATCAACACCTAGCAGTTCCTCTTCCACTGTAAAACAAACATTCCTCACTTCTGTCCCAAGCAATTGCAAAAGCAGCTAGGAAGAAAGACACATGTTCAACACAAGCAAAGGAGATGGCAGCTCAATTCTCAGTGACACACTCTCTCATAGAGGCCATTGAGGACATGGACACAGATGTGCTGAGATACTGGGTTCCAGAAGTCCATTGTCTGGCCAGACTTAGCGAGAGTGGCTCAGCACTCTCTCTCTTGCCCACCAAGTGTGCCCATCAAAATATGTTTCTGATGACAGGGGACATTGTGAGTCCTCATCGTTCCAGGCTGTCACCACACTTTATGGTAAAGCTACTGTTCCTGAAAATTAATTTGAGTATGCTTGGGTTTCCGGATTTGCCATGCGAATGGCAAGACGAATGAAAGGAATTTGAAGGTACTGTAGCTGTTCTGCCTGTCTGCCGGGCCTCAATACCAGCAGTGGACGCTAGATCTACATCAAGCATCCAGCAACATCCAGTGCTGCCTCCTGACATGTCCCTATCAACAACACTGGGGTCAGTCACATCCTGCTGCCTCTTGACACATCCCCATAACCAATAGTCTTCATAGACACAGAGAAACATCTTGCCATAACGGGAGCCACTCAACCAAGATTAAATTAAGTAACTGTGAATCTGGTATTGCACAGTTCAGTTGGAGGCTCTGGAGAATCATATTCACCACAGAGGCATGACTTCATTCAGTTCCTCTACCTGCATTTCTCCAATCACCACCTCAGAGGCGTGACTCCACCGAGTTCCTCTGCCTCCTTTTCCCCAAATGCCACCACCGAGGCATGCTTCTGCTGACTTCCCTTGCCTGCTTTGCCTCAACAACTGTGGCCTGACACTTCTAGCTGCAGCATGCCATGCTCCAACTATAACCACAGTAGGCTGAAACTTCCAGCTGTGATATGCTATGCTCCACCATATCTACTGAGGCCTAATGTATTTTGCATAAGCTTGTCTTGCTCCAACCATACCACTATGGCCCAACATTTCCAACTGAAGAATGCCATCCTCCAACCATAACCACTGTGGCTGGCCTGACACTTCTAGCTGCAGCATGCCATGCTCCAACTATAACCACTGTGGCCTGACACTTCCAGCTGTGGCATGCCATGCTCCACCATATCCACTGAGGCCTAACGCATCCTGTATAAGCCTATCTTGCTTCAGCCATGACCACTGTGGCTGGTCTGACACTTCCAGCTATAGAATTCCATGTTCCAAGTACCACATCAAAACCATCTTAGAGGAGCTCAGGCTCCTTAATATTTTCTAATAAACTTTGCAGTCCCTAAGAATGCTACATTTTCTACCTGTATAGGTATTTTACAAATACTCCATGGACCTGACATTGACAAACCCACAGCTTTGGATGTGATGCAGCTACACTTCTCACTGCATTGCTCTGCTCCTACTATTCCCGTTTTAAAAATTATTAGCCAACACACCTTCTGCTGTGACTGCTCCTAGCCTTTTTTGCCACATTATAATGTCCTCTCGCTCCACTGTTCTGTGCATGTGCAAGAACTGGCAAATACCCTTGGGGGTGTTATGCTACCCTTCTCATTGCATTGCTCTGCTCCTACCATTCCAATTCTTAAGATATAGCAATACCACTGCTGCCATTTCAAGATGGTCTTAGTACCTGTGAGTGCTTCCTCCACTGCTCCAGTTGTGTCCAAAGTTCTTGCCAAATCCCCTTGCCCTACTGTACTTGCCCACTTTTCATCTTGCCCTGGCCATACATTGCTTTGCAAACTTACAAAACACTCCTCAGGATTTTCATACCATTCTTCCTCTATGGTACTCACCTTCTTGTTATCTCTTGCTCAAGTCACTGCTATCCATTCTTTTGCACAGTTGCTGCACTGCTCCATGAACCGTAACTGATTTCATGGCCCACTCGCAGTTCTACTGTACTGCGCACTTGGATAACTGCTACCTATGACGCGCAAGGCTTACTCTGTGATACAAACATATCCTGCTGGATTGGTGGATCAGCCAGGTGCAGCCTTACTTCGACAGAGAGAGGCATCCCCCTCTACAGTTGTCTGTATGCTGTAACGGAATGACTGGCATCTCCCATGCCTCTCTGCCTTAATGCTATGCTCCTCATCCTACACCTTCGGATCCTTGTGCCGCTCAGCCTTGCTGCCATGCACAGAATTTACACCTTTGCAGTTCTTAACTTATTTCTGCCACTGTACCTTCCTGGCAAACTCCAGCTCTTACACTTTGAGGTCTTCTTGCTAATCGTGGGTGCTGCTGTGCACCTCTCCTATGCTTTTGAAATCTTGATAACACTTGATTCTTCTTGGTCCCTTTATCTGTACCTTGGGATGTTTTCTGCCACATTTTCTGCTTTGTTCCGCCTCAGGGTGCTAATGCCACATTTGGTGCACTATTGCTGGCATCCTCTTTTTCCACCTTGGGATGTTCTTCCTCCTCTTGTTGCTTCTTTGCTCCTCTCATAGTACTTTGGTGAACTCCTGCCAATGCTGGAAGGAGCCTGGTCCCCCTTTGCAGAGCCTTAGGCTACTTTATGCCACTTTTTTGATTACACTTTGCCAATGTCTATTTGTCTAAGTACCTTGCAGCTCTTTCCCCCTTCTGATGATTTTTTCTCACAAGTTTCAGAAGAATTGATAAGAAAATCACTATTCTGGAATCTAGAATAGACTGCAATGCTTCCCCCATAGCTTTTAATTGCAAACGAATAAACTAATGAAATGAACAAATAAATTTTTTTTTCGTATTGAAACTAATGAAATGAATTTGGGCCTCAATGAAATGAATGAGCAAACCAAAATGATGTTTTTCTTCTGCATATCCCTACTGAAGATTCATGCAATGAAAACTAAGAGCAAGGCTACAGTGAGATGAAAGAAGCTTATTCTGTGAATGCTGAGTAAAAAGGAAATCTGGCTCATATAAGGCCCCAATATTTTCTCAGGGGTTATTACTTAGACTTGAAGATAAGAGATGGATAATTGCAGCACATAGTAGTGGAAAAAAAAAGATAGCATAGAAAAAAAATGGTAAAATAGATAAATACCAAAACAATTACTCGAGAGGGAATAAACTTAAATACTTTGCTATTTTAAATTTTTAAAATTTTTTTTTAATAAAAAAAAAAAGGAGTTTCTTCTGTTTTTTGATTTAAAATAGATAAATATACATTCTGTAAAACAGAATTAGAAATGATTACACACCTCATTGTTAGATGTCAAGTGTTGATATCAGAAGGCCTGTATACAGAAAAATATAATAAGGTGGCACAGCTTATCCACTGGAAACTGTAAACATTATAACATCGTTGTACCAGAAAAACACTGAGATCACAACCCTGAGAGAATGAAGATGTGATCACAAGGAAGATTTCCATTCCAGCAGATACAGTTCTTGATGGAAGAAAACTGGATATTGTAGTAAAGAACAGCATTGCTGATAGAAGTTTTAATACCAAGCTGCCACTCTGTGGATCGTATGGAGAGAGAAGATCCTCAGGTAGTGAATGATGCAAGCAAAGATCAAGATAATGTGGCAGAAAGATACAGAAAGTGTCCCAATTTTACTGGATACTACTGGCCTGATTAAAAAGAACTTCTAATCACATCTAGACATGTTGCCTGTGCATGATACACTTATGATCTCCAGAAGGAAGCCCTCAAGTACAAAACAAGTATTAAACAGGGCATTAGCAATGAATCTGAGAGATTAAGATCATCCTCAGCATACCCTGTTTTGAGTCAAGTTCATGCCTATCACGTTATGCACAAAATCAACCCATTTGGAGGCATCACCTCGTCTAGGAATGGGGGAGAACTGCTTTGGATTAAATTTGACTACCACACTCTAAGGAGGCAACTGTAAGAGGCTGTGAACCGGTTCACATATATAGAGAGCATTTGCAGCAAGACTTAAATCTCTAGCTTCACTCTTTTTGGTCCTTTCTCAGGTGTAAATATTCACAGATTTGGCCTTGTATTACAGTACACAAGGATTGGCAGCACCTCTGAACATTCTCACTCCACAGATATTCACATAAACCCCAATTAATTCTAATATGCAAAAAAACAAACAAAAAAAAACCGGTCAAATTCGAGCCACCAAAACTGACTAATTAGCTGAGCAAATCTGAGTCAACTGTTTGCAGATTGGAAACTGGAATAGAACTGGATTGAGGAGGTTCTCCCTTCCTTAGCTAGAACAGTACCTTTCCAAGGAAAAACAACTCCCATGGGGCCAGATGGAATAAAGGATTTTCCCCCCATTTGGTATCTGTAGACAAAATGTTTCACATACCTCTGGGTCCATAGTCTCCAAAACCAAAAGTAAATGTTTTCAGCTCTTCGATGCAACTTGGCTATTCATTAGGGTGGCCAGCTTTCAACTGTGAAAATTCCAAACACATGGAGGAGCCAAGTAAACGTTTTGCTGACTGTCCTTCCTTATCCACACACCCTTAGGAAGCATCATAAAAACGTGTCATTTACCAGTGTCACACAAACTTTCTAATAACTCGTACACTAAGCAAATTAAAAATAGTCTTCAGTCTGGATGGGATTTTTTTTTTTTTAAACATTCTTTTACATTCTTGATTTTCAAAATGTATTCAAATGCATACAGGACATCTTGTTAAGCCACTGGCATTTTACAAAAAATGAATCTTCTATAAAATACTAAAATCCCTGTTGCTCCAATACAGCAACCAACAAGTGCCCCGACTTTTACGGTCTGGGGAAACAAATAAGCATGGGGGGGTAACTTGCTGGTGTGGCTGTCACTATCCTTAACCAAGAAGACTGATACTTTGATGCAATCCATCATTGCTCTCTGCTTCAATATTGCCATAAGCTTACTGGGCAGACTGGATGGACCATTTGGTCCTTTTCTGCCATCATTTCTACGTTTCTATACAGTACCACAAGCTATAGAGATCCATTTATAAAGTGAAAGAGAACACAAAACTTGCAAAATACAACCACTAGAACCCTGGGGAATGGGAGAAACGTCTGCTGCATCTAGAGTTTCCTTATCCAGCCTGGAGTACTGACCCATCTGTCAGCCCCAGCCTCCTCACATTGTCCATAGCCTGGAGCACTGATCCCCTTCCTCAGCCCCAACTGGGGCATTATCCATGTCAACATCCTCAGCAGGGCATAGCGATCACCGCACACTGGTCAGTGCAAACTCCGCAACATTCGCTAGTTCTGCACAGATACAGTCCCCCGCCCCTTCTCCCAAAACAGCAGATCTGGAGGTACCCGCTCTCAGGACTCAGGGGAGGCAGGGACTGGAGTTGAGTGATTGGTAAAATGGCTAGTGATCATTTCACAGCCACATCAAACTGCTGCCACTCCAAACCAAGCAGAGGAAGCCCGGTGAGCTGCCATGGCTGGTGGAAAGGTATTGGGCACCCTGGGTAAAGCTTACAGCCTTACTTTTCCATCCTCCTCTGTCCACCCCACACACACAACTAAAAATTATGGATGTATAATAGATTTTACATGAAAAAAAGGACATTCAAAGTACAGTATCACTGACAAGAATATGAAGGTTATATTATTTACATGCCCTGCTGAGGTGCCACTGCCAATCAGAAAACCCTGCAAAAAAGCCACTTGCAACCCTTATGGTATTATGGCCTATTGTCCATCAAAAAAAAAGTCCAAGTGTGCAAAAACTGGAAACCAACAACCTAAAAAAAATAATCCTTGATGTTATATCCTAAATGACATAGCCAGTCATTATAAAGTCCCACAAGTCCATATGAAATGACAAGATAAGATGGCTGTCTTTGATTAATGCTGCGGAAATTCCAAAACACAGCTACTGCTGGGAGATCTTCGTAGTGCTTGAGATAAGTGCTTTTATTTGCATAAGAAAATTCTAAAAAGTTCTTGGGGGACTTTATAATGACTAGACTGATGATTGAAACACTAAACCTTTGTTTGTATACCAAATTGCACCAGGCTTGTTTCTGATGGTCCTTGAACCCTATCGGGCGGATTTTAAAAGCCCTGCTCGCGTAAATCTGCCCGGATTTACGCGAGCAGGGCCCTCGCGCGCCTATTTTGCATAGGCCGCCGGCGCGCGCAGAGCCCCGGGACGTGCGTAAGTCCCGAGGTTTTTTTTAGGGGGCGTGTCGGGGCGGGGCCGAACGACGCGGCATTTTGGGGGCGGGATGCGGCATTTCGGGGGCGGGCTCGGGGGCGTGGTTTCGGACTGGGGCGTTCCGGGGGTGTAAATCCATGAATAAAGGTAGGGGGGGTTTAGATAGGGCCGGGGGGGTGGGTTAGGTAGGGGAAGGGAGGGGAAGGTGAGGGGAGGGCGAAAGAAAGTTCCCTCCGAGGCCGCTTCAATTTCGGAGCGGCCTCGGAAAGAACGGAGACAGGCTGTGCGGCTCGGCGCGCGCCGGCTGCCCAAAATCGGCAGCCTTGCACGCGCCGATCCAGGATTTTATAAGATACGCGCGGCTACGTGTGTATCTTATAAAATCCAGCGTACTTTTGTTTGCGCCTGGTGCGCCAACAAAAGTACGCGATCGCGCTTTTTAAAAAAATCTACCCCTATGTCAATTAGGATGTAACAGCAAGGAGTATTTTTTAGGTTATTAGGCCTATTGTACATGCATTTGGTGTGGGCTGGGCCCTCAATAAGCCATGAGTAAACTGAATTACAATATAGTATATAGTATGGCGCGCTGTTAGTGCTGCCATACCAAAACAGCACTAACAGCGATCACAGTATGAAAAGGCAAAACTGCAAATATTACACAAGACCTTAAAATGCCAATATACCTCCTTTCAGGGAAAAAAAATCCAGTCTGATATTAATCCCTACAAAAAAACTGTAAGCAAGATGAATATCTCACCTCAGTCACACATGCAAAACACAGACAGACCCTTACCAAAACAGAAAGTATAAAAATGCAGATAAAAACTGAACTAGGAAGCACAACAAGCTAGACTGCATGCAGTGCAACAATGGAAAACCAGAAATGCCACCCTTCCTCAAAATACATCAAATAAAATCAAGAAATAAACATCAATTAACAGTAAAATCTTACTAATAAAAATACATATTTCAAAAAAGCTGACAAACAGAATAACATCCAGTAATTAAAAACTCATAAAACTTTTCCAAAACCCCCAAAAATATTTTAAAAACAGTAGACACATCAAATAACATCCAATAAGTAAAAGAAGTATCCCCCCCCCCCCACCCCTCCCCATACCTGGGAACATTTGATTTCCAGATGCCCTGAGGATGTCGTGGATTACTGGGAGTGGGGAGGAGCATGGCTGTGTTGCTTGTTGCCTGTGCAAACTTTCCCTTCCTACATAAACATACACACACACAGTCACTCACTATCTCTCTCCCCCCCCCCCCCCCCCCCATCCCATGTACACAAACATACTCAAGCTCCCTCTCTGGAAGTATAAGTACGGCCCATGGGACTCCTTCTCGTATTTTATGGGCCATGGGGGCTGAGGCTGCTGCTGTTCTCTCTTCAGGCTAAATACTGCTTGGGCTCCTGCTTTGCCTCAGGTCTTGGGCCTTACAGTCTGAACACTGCTCAATTTTCTGCTTCTTCACTTTTATTCAGCCCCGTGGGCCCGACACCACCTAACCTCCTGCAGCTTCGCCATTTTTCAGCCTCGAACGTGCAAGGCCTCCTGAGTCTCCGCCTTTCTTCAGCCACACGGCCCGATGCTGTTCCACAGCTGCTACAGCCAGCTCCTACCATGGCAAAGGCATTTTCTTCATCCCACTGCCATGGGTCTACGACACGACACCACTTATTTTTCAGGGCCCATGCCAGTGGGATGAAGGAAATGCCCTCAGGCTTACATAGAAACATAGAAATGATGGCAGAAGACGACCAAACGGTCCATCCAGTCTGCCCAGCAAGCTTTCACACTTTTTTTTTTTTCATACTTTTCTGTTACTCTTGTCCCTTTAAATAATTTTTTTGGTTCTATTTCCCTTCCACTCCCGCCATCGTAGATAGCAGTGCTGGAGCTGCATCTACGTGAAGTATCCAGCTAATTGGTTTGGGGTAGTAACTGCCATAATAAACAAGCTACTCCCACACTTGTTTACCCAGCCTGTGTAATTCAGTCCTTGTTGGTTGTTTGAATATAAATCCTCTTTTCTTCATTCCCCCTGCCGTTGATGCAGTGAGCTGCACTGGATATGTATTCTAAGTGAAGTATCAGGCTTGATTTGGGGTAGTAACTGCCGTAACAAGCAAGCTACACCCATGCTTATTTGTTTTACCCAGTCTATGTAATTCAGTCCTTGTTGGTAGATGTCTGAATATAAAACATCTTTTCTTCATTCCCCCTGCCGTTGAAGCTTAGAGCTATGCTGGATATGCATTGAAAGTGAAGTATCATGGCTGCATATGCTCCTGTCACTCACCTTTCTTTGCACGTTGGAACAATGCTTATAGAAAATGGTCTCTTGGTCTTTACTTCTGTACTTTCTTAAATTCAGTTTGGTGCTTACATAGGTTTTGTGTGTGGTGCAGCTGGATGTGAGCAGGTAGGTAGTAATTTTTAATGTCATTTTCACAGATGTTGACAGTTGCTCATAATCTAATCTCCAGGGAACTGAATCGTATTCTAGCCAGCAGCGCTTTATAGCCAAGATGCTTGGCAATGGCGACCTGAGGTGAACTGCAAACTCATACGACTTTGTCTGCAGGCTTTGATTTAGATGAGCAAAGTCCTCATGTACATTCATCCAAATCCGGACATGGGGCCTACAAACATATTACAGCTCACTTGGATGCCCGTTGTCTGCACCTCCTGAAATAGTGTTGCATGAGGAGTGCAGGAGGCAGAAGAAATTCTGAGTGACAGAGGAGTCACTGAAGGAATGCAAAGAGATCGAGCGTAATCTAATCATTTAGATTCAACCAGGTTTTGTCAATGCAGAAAAAAAAAAAATCTTGCGACAGGAATACCTGATGTGAATTTGTATTTACTGTAATATGCCTCTCTGTTTAGAAGAGTTCTAGTAGCCCTATTGATCCTGAAGAAGCTGAATACTGCAGGGATTTCTGGTACCATTTCAGTGGCTGAACAAGAGAGGCAAGGGCTCTGGAGCAGATCTCTTTGTGACACCTCTCTGTGGGTCACCTGATCGTTGTTGGACCCAGATCTGTTCAGGTTCAGGATTCTGCAGGCTTATGAGCCTTGGTGTACTGCACCAGGAGCAATGATGGAAATTTCGCCGGGTACACAAGAATTCTCCGAGGATGCAGTTGGATGTGGAGTTTAAGGCCACATGGTTCCTTTCTTCAGATGCCAGGATTGTGTTTAGGGCTAAAACAAATTAATGGGTATCATAGATGTATTTTTTTTAAATTGCTTTTTGTCTCCCATTTTTCCATATTTTGTACAGCTTTAACCCCGGACAGCATGCCTAGGTGACACACATGCTCTCAGTGATTTGGGAGGCTGGAGGGAAGTTTCCTCCAAAACTTGCCTCAGTGCCACTGCTTTGGCTAGCAGGTACCAACACAGTGATGGGAAGTTATCTTTCCTTCCTTCCCAGGATTAAGTGTATCCGAGACATAGGGCCTAATGTAAGATTATAGCGCTCAGGCAAAGCACTGAGGATTTGTGTGGGGAGTAGTGTTTGCCCTTGGAAATCAGAGAGTAGCAGAGGGAGTTTCAGTTTTTTGTGCGTTTCAGAATTTGGAGCCATAGGCACCTGTCCATGTTGCCTATTCCTAAATCTAGCCCTGTTAGACAGAAGACTCAAACAAGCTTTTTAGGCTATGGCACAGAGTGCTGTGGCCTGAACCATGGTGCTAGTCCATCAAAAAGGGCTTTATAAAATGTATCCCTACTTCTTTCCTCTTTCTACCTTCTGACCATTACTCCCCAGGGCACTGCATTGGCTGGTTCCCAGTTCCCCTGCTGGTTGAGAGCTGGAGAGTTAGCCTTCTCCTAAACTGAGACCTGGAGTGCCCTCTTCTGGCCAACACATCTGGGAGCTTCAGCAGGCAGGGGAATAGCGCTTTTTTTTTTTTTTTTTTAAAGGGAATGTTCACTGTGGGAGCAAAGAATGAACTCTCATATAGCTTTTATTTTCAAACACAAATTCAGATAATGCTAGGAAACATGTACATGTGTTTTCTGATTCTTAGCTTCAAATGAATCCAGTTCTGGACATTTTCCCAAACAAAATAGCTCATATCAAAATGTATATCTTAAAGGAAATGGTTTTCCCTTTGAATTTGTCAATTGTTTTTGAGCTCAGCTGCTCAGTTTGTGATGTATTTTTCATTTGTGATATTTTTTTCTGTGAGGGTGGTGGGGGCTGTTTGTCTCTAATCAGGCTTGAGGTAAGTAACCCCTGCTGTCCTCTATTTGGGGTGTATAACTCCTTTCTTTTGATTCTAAAATATGTTTTTCTGAGATAATGGGAAATGTCTGTAGCAAAAGCAGTGGTTGAAGACTAGCTTGGCAAAAAAGACTTTTCTTAAATGAAGTTATTTTGTGGCAGCTGGCTGAATTCCTGTAAATTTCCTTTTTGTATTCAGCGTTGTGTACCTCACAGCAGAGCCTTCCCTCCCAGTGTCTCTCTCCTGCCTCATGGATCTCTGTCTCCTCTTGATTACAGGAACAGACAAGGTGGGCAGTGGGCATGCACTCTCATTCCAGTCACTCCTCCCTGGCCCTATTAGCTCTCAGGGTGAATGGGGTGTTGTCTTCGTTCATCCTGGCCTTTTCTGTAATCTGCAAACTAGAAAAAAAGCACAATGGCTGTATTTGTTGAATAACTTGCAGCAAACAAGCTTTCTAGCGTAAAGGCAGTGAGTAAGGAACAAGGCAGATGCCTCCCAGTGATTTACCTCATAGGCACAGAAGTGGGGCAGGGACTTTCTTTGAGGATATAGGAGCCTAAAGTCCCTGTTCAAGCATGTAGGAGCTGAGGAAATTCCTCCAGAGCTGTGTCATGAAAAAAAGGGGCACTGCTGCCATCAACTTCCACCCTACATGAAAGCATCCCATTGCACCTACTCCCTTTAATGTGTGGGGGCAGGCCCACGGTTATTTTATTTTATAGTGTTCCAAATGTTGCGTTATGTGAGTCCCTGAGCTTTTAAGGGATGGGGCACTGCTGCTCAGCCTCAGCTGTGCTTGGGAGACAGTGGCACCTGGGGGGGGAGACAGGAGGAGATGCCCCTTTCATCATGGTACCCACTAGGCAGCTGCCTAGTGAGGAATCTAGGCCTGGCACTATCTGTGTAAGCAGATTCCACACAAAAGTACAGACTTATTTGCTTCAGAACATGGGACTTCTGCTTGCTCAGTTAAAAACAGTAACATTAGCTGCATCCAGGCTGTCTCCTAACTCCCGGTTCCAACCAAAACATGGACATCTGGAAAGAGGGTCTCTTCCTCAGTGTCTACAGTAATAAATGTCAGACATGAATACAACATAGACTGCTGAAGAGTGGCTAGCTATCAGCGCCCCATGCAGACGTTACATTGATACACAAAGTGTAAATATACCATGGACAACTGAAGTGCAGATCTCCACCAGAACCCTATGCAGGTATCGCCTGAACACATATAAAGCATGAATGTAGAACAGACAACTGAAGAGCAGATCTCCATCAGAGCTCTAGGCAGATGTCACACTGATATGTATAAAGAATGAATACAGCATGGACAGTTGAAGTGTAGACCTTCATCATTTATTTATGTATTTTATTTGCTTTTATATACCGACATTCGTAGGGGTACATCACATCGGTTCACATTGTAACGGAGGAAATAGTATGATGGGTTGTACTATTTTTACATTGTAACATTAATTTTTTAAAATTAAACCTTGTAACATTTATGCTTAATGCATAGAAACATAGTAACATGGATTAATTTATACATTATAACATATATACATATATACATTCCCAAGGTAGGTGGGGGACGGATTGTTTGGCGTAGAATGAAAAGTTTTAGGAATGGAGGGGGGGGGGGGGGCATTAGCCGAAAGACATTTACATTTATTAAAGTTTCTTAATTGCTTAACACTAAAATAGGTCTAAGCGACATACAATAAAACATACATAAAAACAAATAAACAATATGCATTAAATAATTCAAACCAAAAAAAAGAAAAATAAAATTAATACATACAAGTAAAAAAATCAAGTGTATGCTAACTTAAATAGAAAGGTTTTTAAAAGGCCTCTGAATGTTTTTAAGGACTCACATAATCACAGCGCAATGGAAAGGGAGTTCCAAAGGGCCGAACCTGCAACTGGAAAGGCACAATCTCTAGTAATGTGAAGGTGTGCTTCTTTTGGTGATGGAATATCTAAGAAACCTCTTTGTGAGGAACGCAGACTTCTGGATGGCTGATATATTTTTAGTATAGCATTAGACCATGGACAAGAATGGCTCCTATGCAGGCGGGATCTCCCTTATGGGAAAATTCATTTATACCTTACTGCAACAACATAAAGCATGGACAGCTAAAGAGCAGATCTCCATTAAAGACCTAGACAGATATCACACTGATTTGTAAAGAATGAATACAGCATGGTCAACTGAAGAGCAGATCTCCATCAGATCCCTATGCAGGCATCACCTGGATACATATAAATCATGACTAGCACAGACAGCAGAAGAGCATATCTGTATCAGAGACCCATGCAAGTATCAAGATAAACGTAAAACACAAATACAGCATGAATTGCTAAAGTGTGGTTCTTCATCCCTAGACAAGTGTCACATTGATATACTGTGTATGTGAAGAAGAAATATAACATGAACAGCTGATGAGCAGAGCTTCATCAGAACCCCATGTAGACATCACTCTAATAAATATAATACATGAATACAGTAGGAACAGCTGAACACAGGACTCAAGCAAATAAATATTTTTTAAAACAGTGTGACTTTAATAAAAAGTGCACACCTTTAATTCCAGAAACTGCAAAAAATACAAGAAACAAAATATATTTAAAGGAAGGTGAAAAAAGGACCTCTGAAAGTAAGATTGAAGGAGGAATCCCTAGAAGCAAGAAGCAGGTAGATTTTTGGGATGTGCAGCAAGCACCACTGCCTTATCCTCCCTCCTAATTCTGGAGTTTTGACCACTGATGAGATACATACAACCCCATTCTCATTCTCACTCACTTATTATCATTTCCACAAGGTTGATGCATGGCACATGGAGCTCAGGGTTACAGAATCTTGTGAGAGCTCAATACAATATGTGTTTGAATTTATAACTGCAGAGATTCATTTTATTATAAACCTTCTACTCTGCCTGTAGCCCCCTGAGAAGTTCAGTTTCAATACGATGAGGATCACCCTCCCTCATGAGTGCCTTATTGCTCAATTAGATTAGACCAGCTAAAGCAGCCGACCTATTAAAGGAATGAGTCTGCTGTGCAGTAATATATGTGCTGTATTTATTGCAGATCTTATACAGGGATATAGTAAAACTGTTACACTCTGGAAATTTACTGTTCAGCTGGGCCTTCTGTGTAAGAGGTCTCCACTTTATCTTATTCACTGTGCGGCCTAAACATTAACTCATCAGGAGCCTAAAGGAGACCAATCTGAGAATGTGTTCAGAAGCCTGCTGACAGGCCATCTGTTACAGGGACCCTGTAAGAAGCTTTTATATTCATGATATTACATTTTTTATCAATGCAAGGGATCTTAGTAGTTTGCAAATAACAGAACCTGTTTCTGATGGTGGTCAGATAGCTCCAGACCAACAATGAGAGGCTGTTCCTGTACTGAATATATCCCTCTGCATGTATACAGTGTTTCCCAGAATCAGCAGGATTTCTCAACAGGTATGCTCTGACTGTACCATCCTCCCTGGTCCCTCTACTCTCCATGCTCTTGGGAAATTCCAAAATAAAACCACAGAATCCCCTCCGTGGTTTTTGAATCTGGTTTATTTTCTTGCATGCATATAACACAGCAGGCAAAGGTTCCAATTAAGAGGTAGTTGTTAAAAGTCAATAAAATCCAAACACTGCCTGTACATCAGTGGATATTAATACTGTCGGATGCAATCTGATAAACCACATCAGGCATGCAATGCTTGCTGCACATATCCATGAGATTTCACTACAAAGTGGACTGATGCAACCCTATGCTTCTCACTTACGAATGGTTTGCCCCATACCTCAGCAAGAGGAGTCCCAATAAATCAGTTGGAACTTGGTATATCCCTCGCTAGAGCTTACAAATGGGGAGCTGAGTCCTCTAGGCCTGCAGGCTAGATAGGGAGATCTTGCCTATTCTAAATTTTTCCAAAGAGTGACTCAACTAAAATTAGAAAATGCTCAGATAAAATAATAGAAAACATTAACAGTTCCACAAGACATTCTTGAGTACCATTTTAGCTCATAACCATGGGTTATACATGCATGAACTTGCAGTTCTGTTGTGCCTCACAGAAAGTGGATTCATGCAAGCAAGGTAAGAGCAGCCCATTCTAGTTGGCATGGAGATATCTGATAATTCTACCAAGACTGCAGTCACTACAAGAAGACAAATCTCATACTTGCATTAACAATCTTCACATACATCCACATTTTATTTTATTTTATTCAGGCATTTTATATTCCATTGTTCCAAAAGAAGATTACAGCGGTTTACAAAGTCAGCATTAAAATTCTTGGTCGACATTCACATACTTTGTCAACATTCCTATTCTAGGTCAACATTACAGCAAATGCATATTCTAGATCATATCCATACATATTCTAAATCAACACATTGGCAAATATGTAATCTAGCATCTATTCATATATTTTCTAGGTCGACACAGCAGCAAATACAAATTCTAATTCTGCTGACAATACAATTTATGTCGTTTGATCCTTATTGCTTGTTCCGATAACATTATATCTGGTATTGACATTGAAGTTATCAGCATATTGGTATTTTATGTTAAATCGTATGCATTTCTAAAGAGCCATATTTTTAGATTATGCTTGAAACTTTTTATTTCTATTTGACGTAATGACTCTGGCAGACAGTTCCATAACTTGGGTCCTGCTATGGAGAACATTCTCTTATTTGCATTTGGTGTGTGTTCTGAATAGAAGGTACCTTTAGAAGTCCTTTGTTTTGTGATCTTAATGTTCTCTGTGGTATGTAATGTTGAAGTGTCACTCTTAATAAGCATGGGTTAATATTGTTGATGATATTGAAAATTAGATTTAATACTTTATAACGAATTCTGGCTTGTATAGGAAGCCAATGCAGTGCTATCAGCGAGGGGGTAATGTGGTCAAATTTCCTTGTCCCTATTAATAGTCTAGCAGAGGCATTTTGAAGTAACTGTAGTGGTTTTAGTAGCCCTGAGGGTAGGCCTAATAATAGGGAGTTGCAGTAGTCTAAGTATGAGAATATTCGAGTTTGTAAGACAGTGCGGAAGTCCTGTATTGTTAGTAAAGGTTTCAGCCGATGTAATATTCTCAGCTTGGCGTATCCTGTTTTGATTAATTGCTTATATGCTTTCTTATAGTGAAGTTCTCATCGACCTGTATTCCAAGATCCTGCACTCGATCTGAGGGAGTAATATTAATGTCTCCTAAATTTAGGGTTGGTGGTTTGATTATCATGGAATCTCTCCTTAACCACACTACTTCAGTTTTTTTGGGGTTTAGAGTTAGTTTCAGTTGGGAAAGTTTTAGTTGTATTGTCTTCATGTATGTTGGCAGCGATGACACAGTTTTTTCAAATGTTTTGTTGAAAGTGATGCAGAATTGTATGTCATCTGCAAATAGGAAGAAGTTGATTCCTAGATTTTCTAGTAGTGTGCATAGAGGCAGCAAATAGATATTGAATAGCCAAGAGTGCTGTGTCAGAAGTTTGATTGCCTGGTTTGACTTGGAATGTCCTATCTTTTAAGAAGGAAGAAAACCATTTGTTAACTTTTCCATCTATTCCAATTTCTCTTAGCTGGTGGCATAGCAGGGTATGGTCAACTGTGTCAAATGCTGCTGTTAGATCAATTAGAATCAGCATATATGTGGTCAAACTCCTGTAGTACAGGATTGGCTAAGGAAATGAATAAGGTTTCGGAGTAGCATATTATTGTCTTCTAAATGGTTCTCTAACTGTGATAACACTGCTTTTTCTAGGACTTTGGCAATGAAAGGTAGGTTTGAAATTGGTCAATAATTGTCCCAGTCATCAAGTTTGCCAGTTTTATTTTTTAGGA
Organism: Rhinatrema bivittatum; assembly: GCF_901001135.1. NCBI lineage: Eukaryota > Metazoa > Chordata > Amphibia > Gymnophiona > Rhinatrematidae > Rhinatrema > Rhinatrema bivittatum. The sequence goes on along the minus strand of NC_042622.1, from coordinate 93,456,323 downwards.
TTAGTTTAATCACACAGATTGTTTTACTCTAGCGGGTACCAATCCTTCTGCCATCAAGTGGTTTATTGTTATGATTTGTGGATTTCGTGGGCCCTTGAGGTTCTCGCCATGTGCGCTTACGCGCGCCTAGGAAAGTCCAGAGACAGCGTAGATGGCGGTTGCGTCCAGGCCGCCACGAGGGACCATGAGATCCATGGTGGTAGAAGCTGACTCCCGCCACGAGCAGGCCTGGAGAGGGAAGCAGGACGGTACAGGACGTGAGTAGACGTGGTCGCAGCCGTCTGCGACCGACAGTCATAACATTTATTAGGCTTGTGAATATTAGAGTTATTACACTTTTTACTGTTTTCAGGGCCCTAGCAGGTATTGGGTCCAGTGGGTGGATAGTAGGGATGTGAATTGTTTTTTGACGATTTAAAATATCATCTGATATATTTTAAATCGTCAAAAATCGTTAGGGCCACGATACAATACCAATTCCCCCGATTTATCGTCAAAAAATCGTAAATCGGGGGAAGGGGGAGGGCAGGAAAACCGGCACACTAAAACCCCCTAAAACCCACCCCCAACCCTTTAAATTAAATCCCCCACCCTCCCGAACCCTCCCCCCCAAATGCCTTAAATTACCTGGGGGTCCAGCGGCACACTAAAACACCCTAAAACCCACCCCCGGCACACTAAAACCCCCTAAAACCCACCCGACCCTTTAAATTAAATCCCCCACCCCAAATGCCTTAAATTACCTGGGGGTCCGTAGCGGCGGTCCGTAGCTTAAATTACCCCCGGGTCCGTAGCTAAATCGGGGAAAGGGGGAGAGCAGGAAATCCGGCACACTAAATCGTGGTGTCTTCAGCCGGCGCCATTTTGCAAAATGGCCGCCGCAAAATGGCGGCGGCCATAGACCAATACGATTCGACGCAGGAGGTCGTTCCGGACCCCCGCTGGACTTTTGGCAAGTCTTGTGGGGGTCAGGAGGCCCCCCCAAGCTGGCCAAAAGTTCCTGGGGGTCCAGCGGGGCCCTGGAGCGATCTCCTGCCGCGAATCGTTTCCGTACGGAAAATGGCGCCGGCAGGAGATCGACTGCAGGAGGTCGTTCAGCGGGGGTCTGGAACCCTCGCTGAACGACCTCCTGCAGTCGATCTCCTGCCGGCGCCATTTTCCGTACGGAAATGATTCGCGGCAGGAGATCGCTCCAGGGCCACCACTGGACCCCCAGGAACTTTTGGCCAGCTTGGGGGGGCCTCCTGACCCCCACAAGACTTGCCAAAACTCCAGCGGGGGTCCGGAACGACCTCCTGCGTCGAATCGTATTGGTCTATGGCCGCCGCCATTTTGCGGCGGCCATTTTGCAAAATGGCGCCGGCTGAAGACACCACGATTTAGTGTGCCGGATTTCCTGCTCTCCCCCTTCCCCCGATTTAGCTACGGACCCCCAGGTAATTTAAGGCATTTGGGGGGGGGGTTCGGAAGGGTGGGGGATTTAATTTAAAGGGTCGGGGGTGGGTTTTAGGGGGTTTTAGTGTGCCGGTTCACGATTTTAACGATTTTAACGATACTCTAAACACCCAAACGGCGACGATACGATTCCCTCCCCCTCCCAGCCGAAATCGATCGTTAAGACGATCGAGGACACGATTCACATCTCTAGTGGATAGCAAGTTTGGTTTTTGTGATGATTTGGTTTACTTCAAATCTGGATACTGGGTCGAATGAGTTCCATTTAGCTTGACCACATTTTTCTTTTGGCTCTTTTGTTGGTAGGGTGGTTGGGAACTGAGTTTTTAGTTTATTGATTTTGTTTAACAAGAGGTAGCATATTCATTGCATGAATTCTTTGTAAAGTCATAGTTATTTGATATGGAGGAGGAAGGGTCTTTAACCATGGAAATTACACCATGGATCTGTTTTACGTAGTAGTCCTATTTTGCTTTGTTTATTTTTGTTCTCGGTATTTTCTTAAGAGTGATTTGTATTTTTCTAGAGATTCCGTAGATTAGCATTTTCACCATTGCTTTTCAGATTTTCTCAGGGGCTGTTTAGTGAATCTTAATTCTGTGCTGTACCAAGGTTTTTTTTGTTTAGTTGTGTGGCCTTCATTTTGGAATCATTTTTTCTGGATTGGGCATAGGGTATCTGCTAATTCATTGATTCCTGGGAAAAAAATCATAAAAGGATGAGGAGGCATTATCTTTATCGAACTCTGATATTTTATTTTTAATTGTTTCTTCAAGTATTTCCGGTTCTATTTTTTTTTCTGTATATGAAAGATTGATAATGATGTGAGTTTGTTTGCTTTGTTGTGAGGAGAGTTACTTCAGCTTTTATTAGCTGGTAATCAGTCCATGGCAATATGTTGTGAGAAGTATTGATTACGCAGTTATTGTGATTGGTGAAAATTAGGTCAAGGATGTGTTCTGCTTTATGGGTGGGGTTGGTAACAAATTGTGACTAACCCATCACTTCCATAGTCTCTAGAAATAGTTCACATGCTTTAGGTTTAGGTATGCTCTCCACATGTATGATAAAGTCCCCTGAGATTACTGTTGATTCAGAGGCTGGATCGCTTTGGTGAAGATTTTGATTAGAGGTGACGCAGTCTTTTTGGAGTGTTCCAGGTAGGCAGTAGGTCAAACCAATATTTAGAAGTGGTGATTTTAATATTGTCTTCAAGGTTTTTCCTCTGGGGAAAACCCTTCATGCTGCTTATGTAGCCAATGATATTCTTCAACTAATCTGAATACTTCAGTCCCTCTAATGTAATGTGTATAAAGGTTGTCTGGTTTCCAAGATGTTCACTTAACATTCTGCACAGCTAAATTCTGGGGCTGTATCAGCATTCAAACTAAGAATGGGAAAGAAGAGTAAAACTTTAAGGGCTTTATTGTCACAATGACTTCTCATTCTATATCAGAAAAACTCTTTCGAAAGTAGAGTCCTAGTTGCTAAAATGGACTGATTTTTCACATTCTGTGATTTTTTTTTCACTTTGGTTCATAATAAGTGCTATGGGAGACACTTCCAATGATATGAGTTCCAATGATACATCTGATGTCAAAGTCAATAGCCTATAAAATCTTTCTAAACTTTGGTTTCTCCAAGTTGATATCCAGGTATGACCAAATCAGTAGTCCATTCTTCCATGGTAAACACAAATGAGTATTGTTAGGAGTACTGAGCTAAAGGTCTTTGGTTTTTGAGGAATTTCTGAACCTAGTTTTACCTTCTGTTACCCAAGCATTTAAGTGGTGTGTGTGTGTGATTTTGTGTGCTCACACCTACTTTATGCTGTGAGAGGAAAAGAGTGTAGTAAAGGGACAGGAAAGAAAGGAAGGAACACGGGAGCTTAGAAATATGAGGGCTGATAAACACCACCTAGTCTGCTCATTGTCTGTATCTGCTGCTATATCACAGATCCTATTTAACCTTCAGTCCAGCACCACTAAAGATCCTCTGTACATGTCCCAGGCCTTAGGTTCCCACCACCATCCTGCATTCACCAACCTCTCTGTGAAGAAATACAGCCTTATGATATTCCTGAGAGTTTCTCTCTCCAGTCTCATAACATGGAGTCCTCATTCTAACACTGGGATATCTGAATATGTCTATCATATTTCCCTTTCCTTTAGGGTGTATGTATTAAGTTCTATCAGTTGCACCTCAGTGGTATTTTTTTTAAAGATTTAGCTCATTGGTAACTCAAACAAGTTACATTCAGGTAGGGTAGGTATTTTTGACCCTGTGTCCAGAGGGCTTACAATCTAAGGGGTGTATTAACAGTGATAAAAATGAATATCATGCATTATTTAAGTTCACCTTCATTCAATAAGATGGTAACTTTTAAACTGGTTCACAGGCGCACATGTGTGCGCATTCGTCGGCCTGCATCCAGGGATGCAGCTATTTTATAACATACATGAGTATATATGCGCATGTTATAAAATAGCCTGGCCGTGCAAGAAAGTGTGCCTAATTTTAAGTGGGCATGCACCAGTGCACACAAATCCTGCTTCTTCCGCGTAGGTGGGGGGATTTTAAAAGGAATGCCCTCTGACACAGTTGTACCAGTTCATTACCAGTTCATCCAGTTAACAGGTCCTACCCCCCCTAATTTGATAGCCTGTACACCTCCCCACTTACCTCAGACCCTTTAAACCCTTCTGAAATGACTTGTTATTTGTTTTTGTACTTACATACCATCCACAGCAGAAGTAAAGTTACGCAGCAGGGGGCCAAGTGCGCGCCAGATTGCATCAGTATTTATGCACAGATTTCTGTTTAAAGTCCCAAAACATCCATGTACCACCCATGCTCCAGCTAGACCTTGCTCTGCCTCTTTTTGAGAAGTTCTGAGATGTGCGCATAGCAGCATTTATCTGCGTATCCGGGTGGCTTTTAAAATCTGCTCGGCATGTGCAAATCCAACATATTCGCGCATCCCCTGATTAATGCGCGTATCAGTTTTTAAAATTCATCTTTTAAAAATTTGGAATATTTAGGAAAATAAGCCAAATATCACTTCACATGTAATTTAGGAAAGCCTTTCCATGAAACAACATTTCTCATTGGTAATCAAGTCTTCCTTCTATAAAATATTGCATCTATTGAAGAACTTAAAATCATTATTACTTTATCAAGAATTCCGTACAGTCTTGCAATATCTTATACTAAATGCACTGGACTATTGCAATTCATTGTTCTTAGGTATTCAAGCAAGCACATTTTGCCCTCTCTAGATCATTCAAAATACCACAGCCAGAATACTCACAGGAACCAGATGAAGAGACCGTACCACCCCAGTCCTTATTGTCCTACATTGGTTGCTGATTACTTGGAAAATTCAAAACAAAGTGCTCACTCTTATTTACAACTTACTCAATTATCAATCCTTGACATGGCTTGCATCCACCCTCCACCTTTATAAAGCGTCAAGGGGATGTCCCAGCTACAAAACTGGCAAGACTTGAAATAACCAGAAACCAAGCCTTCTCTGTTGCTGGGCCACACCTATGAACAGTTTACCAGACCCACTATGAGCTGCACCTACCATCAAATCATTCATATAGGCTTTAAAAACTCATCTTTTTATGCTTGCCTTTAAAGACTCTGGGATTGCAGTACCACCAATGATTAGTTAAGTTACATTTGTTGCATCGGAGGTGGACCCTTGGGCCGAGGTGGAGTTGACGCAACCCGTAGGTAAGGACCTACGGGTCCCCACTGTCGGCAGGTGGAGAGGACTGATAGGCAGAGGCTGCTGGAGCTTCACCTATACCAGCCCTCGTTCCCCGCGGGTTGAGCCTTTGGGTGCCGGGGCCAGCAGGACTTAGGTGGGCCTCTGTATACAGTTGCAGTAGGAGTTGGTTCAGCCTAGAGACAGCAGGTGAGAGATGGTACAGTTTTACTCCGGACTGGGTAATGTCCTGGAAACTCAGGCGCCAATGGAACGAAGGTAGACAGAGGGCGCTCGAGCAAACGTAGGCCGAAGCCTGAAGAAACCACGTCCAGGGAGTAAGAAGAAGAGGCATCCAATGGTAGGCTTGAGTCAGGGCTGGCAGCGATCCAAAGGCAGTGGCAAGCAAGGCTGAGGTCTGATCACGGAGATAGTCAAGAGCGTAGTCAGGCAAAGCGGAGTTCTGGGTCTGGAGATAGGCAATGCATAGTCGGACGCAGAGGTCTGGGTCTGGAGATAGGCAGTAGTGTAGTCGTGAAAAGCAGAGGTCTGGATCTGGAGATAGGCAGTAGCGTAGTCAGGCGAAGCAGAGGTCTGGGTCTAGAGATAGTCAATGGCAGCATCAGGCAAAGCAAAGTCAAAGTCTGGGTAGTCAATCCGAAGCATAAGCAAGTTAGGAATGAAGAGACAAGAACCAGGAACAACAAGGAACAGGAACGCAGGGAAGAGACGAATCTCTAGGAAGCAACGAGTACTCGACCAGCGAGGAGACCTGTTGCAAAGGCAATGCTAGGGAGCGGAGCTTGAGCTTAAATACTGTAGTTAGGTTGACGTCATCATCCGGGGCCGCGGCTAGGTTCCCGCCGCGGTCCCTACTTTAGAATTAATGATGCGTGTGTGCTCGCCTAGGGAGGGGCGCAGAGCGAGTAGCAGCATCTCTTCGCGGGCCACGTGGAGAGCCCCAACGAGAAGTGGAAGCAGGACCGAGAACGCCAGGAACTATGGCACAGCCGGAGGCACCGGGGGAGGCCAGAGGATGGAGCTGACAGCCCACCGCCACCAGCAAGGACGAACCAGAGGCTGGAGTCACTGTAGAAAGGTGAGGGGGCCGTGCTGCGTGTATGCCGCGGACGGCACGCATAACAACATTTTTCCTGTATTGTATTTTATTGTTACTTTTAATTGTTATTTTTTATGAATAACATTTGTAAACTGCCATGAAAATTGTATTGAACTCTGCGGGGTAAAAAGTTTTAAAAAATATTTGAAATAAATAAAAATCTTACAGCTTTGTGCAACATTTTTTTTACTTTGCATGATATTTTTTTCAATTATATAAGACAGTTTACTGCAGCTGCTTCTTTGATGGTGTGTCAGGCATTGGTGGAGAGAGGAATTTGGTGAAAAGAGTTAGTATGAGGAAAAAGGATAGTGAGATGAGCTTTCATTACTTGACTGAACTGACATGTCTTATGCTTGTTTCTTCCATGTTTACCTTCCCCATTGTCTGGTGTGAATAAAGTGTGAGAGTTTTAATTTTGTTTGTCTGTCCTTTTAGTGGAAGAGAGGAGTGTGTGTGTGTGTGTGTGTGCGCGTTTGTGATAGGTGTCAGACTGGAGAGTGGCAGGAGCAGGCTAGAGCATGAGAGGTTTGTGCCTGGTCTGAGTGAGGTTAGAAAGATGAGAGGAAAGGTGGATCAGGGAGGAGGGAGGGAGAGGCAGAGGGAGGAGGAGGAGGAGAGCAGGAGTTCTAGAGGGAAGAGTGGTGGCAGAGAGGAGAGGCAGAAGGATAGAGTCAGGGAGGATGGGAGGAGGAAGGTGGAGGAGAGAAGGCAGGATAGTCAGGGAGGAGACCAAAAATGAACTTTGCAAGGCTCATATAGACACTTGTTCTTACAGTATATGTTCCAACATATTACTGAATGGTAGATTTCATTCTATACAATTTCAATACACACAAACATTTTTAGTTTCCTCTGTAAGGAATGGCTAAACACCCAATCATAATATTATATAAGTGACTATATCATAGTTATGGAAAAATGTGATGGAATGCCAAAGTACAAAACAAAAAGACTTATAGTCTAAACTCTATGCAAGGCAAAAGTAGACCTTTATGAAGTGTAAAGCAATGGCTCCAGAGAAGGCCTATTTACTGTACTGAAAGCAATGTCACATCACTTCCAAAGCTGATACTGACATTCCATTACCTTGTCCCCAAGATAGCACAGTAGACTATGTGAATAATCCTGGATGAGATAATGCTAACAGAAGCACAAGAGTGCAAAGTAGAGGTTTCCAAGTCCCAGGGAACATATGACAGCCAGCCTCTCACAACAGGTTCAGCTGCAACACCGAAGTGAAATGGCCTTGAATGTGTCCTGTAGGTAGATTTTCTGGAAACCTTACTGCAGGTGTCCATTCTCCCTCTTCAATGAAAATCCCTATGTAGAAATATTTAATACCAATTGAGACATATTCCTGGCTAAACTGTAATTATCAGAATAGTTAAGTGATGCAAAGGATAATGGCTGCTTTGTGTCTCTAGCTCCTCGACACAGACTTTGCATAGTCATTTTTTAGGCCCTCTATTTGCACTGGTAAGGACCGTATACACAAAAACTTTTATGTAGACACATGCCATCCCTCAGAGTATAGCAGTTACAAAAGCAAGAAGTTGCTGTGCTCTAGCATTTATGTATCCTGTCCATTTGGCATCAGACACTTTTTCAGTCTTTATACATCTTTTCTCCAATATAACCAGCCTAGTCTTTGGCTTTTTTGTACAGGCAAATGCTGGATGCTTTTTGCCATTCAGCAAACCTCTCTTCTTCAGTGTACCCCAAAGCAAAATTTTTCACAGAGCCCAATGTTATGATACACATAGCTCACATGGACATACAAGTGCCAGACAAATGCCCTACGTTCACTGGTTCCCAAACCTATGCTCTCTGCCACCCACCTAAGGCTCTGCTGGATGTACATCAAGAAAGCTGGTTGTGGGTGAATGCATGTGCACATATATATGACCGAGAGGTATAGGTATAGGTATAGGTATAGGTATATATATATATATATATATCTATATATATATATATATATCTATATATATATATATATATATCTATATATATATATATATCTATATATATATATATATATATATCTATATATATATATATATCTATATATATATATATATCTATATATATATATATATATATATATGACTATAAACACTTAAAGTAAATGTCAGTCAGGTTATCATAATAGCTCTTGTCCAGAGGTGACATGCATGCAAAACATCCAGAAACGAACTAAAAAGGTAAAAAAAAAAAAAAAGGCTGCATTTCAGCTAGAGGCATAGCTTTTCAGGAGAGTGGATCATTAAGAAACAATACATAACACCAAGATATTGCCCTTTGCAGCGGAGGAATTTAGGGTGGAGGGCTAGAATGGTGTGTGCACATTTAAGAACAGCTCTATATTGCCTGACATTATGGGCTAGAATTATAGGAGAAATTATATGCGATTGCAATAACTCCCACATGCCTGAATGCCATGGCCAGCCACGTGACACATAGGAGGACATCAATGGCTCAGACCAAGAAACAGCAAGAAACAGTTTGTCCCTTGTGGGCTGTAGCTGGATACATTGCAGGCCCTTTGTATGGCAAAGAACAAATAAGTATGCAATTCTTGCCGCAAGTGTCCCTGCTAACTCTTTAACATCTGTGTGAGGTACAGCCATGAAGATTGTATATGATAGCTTCTTATGTGTACAATCTGAAGGTAAGGCATCAGTTGTAATTGGATTCTCCAGACATGGTATCGTGTGTCAGAGGCTCAGAGCCTTTGTGCTCACTAGCATACATTTGTGTTTTATCTCTGACTTATCTGCTGCTTTCCTATGGCCTTTTAATATCCCTTTTTGACCTGAGGCAGTGCTTCCATTGATATACAGAAGGCCAGAGACCACTGCAAAAAAAAAAAAAAAGGCGAGGACTGAGAGATGGCAAGCTGCAATGAAGAATCACTTATCAATTATTAGGTCAATGATTTGACTAAGACATGATTAACACTTATAGCTAAAGTAACGGCTGATGATTCATTGATAAACCTGGCTCCCACTCTATGTGGTATCCCTAGGAAGTGTGGGAGGATACACAGAATCCTCTTGTAGATCCCATTTTATCTCTGCTGGGATGCCATACCAGAAAACTAGATTGTAAAGCATGCAGCAGGTCAGCATAATCTCTGCTACTTTGTGAGGTCATATCATAAGGCTCCCTCTGTCTTGTTCAAACAGCAAAAATAACTTTTTAATACACCAAAGGTGCATTCAATTAGAGAGAGTGGATGTTAGTACCTTATTGCAGAGATTCTCAACCTTTTTTCTGTTGGGATGCACCTGATAGATAATGCTCACATGATTGACACACTGAACATATGACCATCATGGGGATAAATTTAAACAAATACTCTGCATCCACAGGAATCCCATGATCCCGATAATAGGTGCATTGCAGAACTAGGATATTTCCCCAAACAACTCACCATACAAAAAAGCTATTTTGATACAGGTATCATTTCAATATCAGAAAAAAAAAAACTCTCTCTGCTACCAGGCACATTGTAAAATACAAAATCTGAACAAAATGCTCAGCACATGTATAGCAAACCTACCATACCATAAGAGCCCTACCAATGAAAAGGCAGCAGTGCACCACAAATGCATGTCCTACTGAGAAAACACAACAAATAAGACTGATACAAATGCCTACATGCTAATAAAATACCTCACCTTGGTTACACACACACAGAACAGTCCTTCACCAAATACATAATAAAAGATCACAAATTAAAAATGTGGAGACAAAAACTGGAATGAAAACCCCAAAAAGTCACTCTGCATGCAGTGCAAAACTGGAGAGCTAGAAATAGAAATACATTTCCTCCTACACTATGCAAAGTACAAAGATAGAAGAAATGCACATTCCCAAAAGTGACATATTATGGATTTTGCATCCTGTCACTCCCCCTCCATACTCCCATCATCCCTCATTTCTCCCAAATATTCCATTTCAGTCACCCCTTCACACATCCCTGTCCAGCATTTCTGACCCCCAAATCCTCTTCCCTGTGTTTTCTCTCTCCTCAACTCTCCCTACCCCATTCCTCCCCTTCTCTTTTCAACTATCCTGACGCCCTGTTCTCACCCCCTTCCTGCTCGACAGCCCCCACATTCCCTCTCTCTTCCACCTCCCTGCCCAGCATCTCCAATTTGTTTGCTCTACCCCACAATAGGGTGAAGAGAGCATCAGCAGCATCACTTCCAGGCCCAGCGGGGGAAGATAAAGTTAGTGCTCCATCAGACCCAGAAGAGCAGGAGTTGGCAATATCTCGCTTTGATCTGGGTGAATGAGGAAACAGCGTCCCACTGAGCCAGAAAGAGGAGAAGGAAGCAAGAGTAGCCTCTTATCAGGCCTGATAAAGAAGTCAACCAACTCCCATCTCGGCTGAAGAGGAGAGATCAGCCTCCTTCTGGCCCTGTGACACACCTCCCAGGACCTCGTGACAAACTAGTGTGCCCCGATACACCTGTTGAGAACCACTGGTCTAGACCAGTGGTTCTCAACCTTTTTCCCATCGTGACACACCTGACAGACCATGTGTGTGACACACTGCTCATTACAATTCACGGCAGAAATAAAAAATAAAGGTCCAGTATTATTTTTATTGTTAAGAATGACACAAGGAAAAGATACATATTCTGTCTGAACAGAAATTGCATAAATAGTAAACATCCTACATCAAAACAGCACCAATTTGTAGTACTCAAACAGTAAACACCTTACCTAAGAAAAGGCAACACTGAAAATATTACACCAGGCCTTAAGACACCAATACACCTCCTATTAGGAAAATGGAACAAGTCAGGCTGCTATAGAGCCCTACACAGAAACTACTTGCCAGCAAAAAACCTCACCTGAATCACATGTGCTGACCCTCACTAACAAAGAATAAAGAAAGAGACCATAAATCATAACTAGAAGCATGCAGACAAAAACTGAACTGGAAACTGCAACAAGCCAGAGTCTCTGTATGCAGTGTAACAAAGGAAAAAGAGAAACTTCACCAGTCCTTATAAAACAAATCAAGAAATATAAAATCAATGGCAGCAAAACCATACTAACAAAAAGAACAGATTATTTCAAAACAGCTGATGAATGGAATATTCAATAATTAAAGACTCATATCAAAAATTTCTAGATACCAATAAAATATTTCAAAATAGCAGACACAAAGGCCCAATAATGAAAAATAATAAGGACACAAAAAATGTTTTGCTCTGCATACCTGGGAACGTTTGATATCCAGGTGCCCTGAGATTGTTTTGAATTAGCAGGAGGAGGGATGGTTTGCTTGCAACTTTCTCCTCTCTTTCTCTCTCTCTCTCTCTCCCTCACTCTGGCTCTCAGTCACTCACATATACACATGCTTTTTCTCTCTCGCTTATGTAGGATCTTAATTACACATTTACACACATGCTGTCTGTCTTTTCACGCTTACACACACAGGCTTTCAATCACATACATACATGCTGTCTTTTTCTCTCACACAGACTCTCATAAACATGCTTACAAACATGCTCTCTCTCTTTCTCTCATTTGCACATAGGCTCTCAATCACATACTCACATGCTCCCTCACCTAAACCAGCTCTCAATCACACACAGAAACACATGCTCTTAATCATACATACACGTGATCTTTCTCACACACAAAGGATCTCAATCACACACACATACTCTTTCACACAAACAGGTTTCCAATCACAAACTTACACACACAGGCTCTCAATCATACACATGCTCTCTTTCACATATACAGGCTCTCAATCATTCACATTCATGCTGTCTCTCTCGCACACACACACACAGGATCTCAAACACATATGCTTGCTCATTCACTCACTCTATTCCCCCCCCCCCCCCCGAATTAGCGGCAGTAACAGCCTCCTCCATTTCCAACCCTAAATGCAGCAACAACCTCCTTTATTTTCAGCCCACGGAGAAAAGAGTCCCATCGGCCACAGGGTTTGACATTGTTCCTCATTTCACTCTGAGCTGCACTGCTCATCCTTCAGGCCGCACCTCTCTTCTTTTCTTCGGGCTGATGCTGAGCACACTAGCATGGTCTCTTCTTCCCGCGCACGCACCTGCTGCTCACCACTTCCTCTTCTGGGCCATGGGGGGGGGGGGGGGGCAGGAAGAAGAGCATGCTGGTGCCGCTGACTCCAGCTGTCCTGCCACGTTTCGCCCAGGCCTATCAGCATTTTAAGCCCGGGCAGAGGACCTATTTCGCTTGGGTAGGGGGAGCAGCTGAGTCAGCGGGGGACCGGGAAGTGTGGCGACAGATCTGCGTGTTCTTGGCGACACACTGGTTGAGAACCGCTGGTCTAGACTATAATGATATTAACACTGTATCTACACTCTGCCTGCCTAATTCAATGCCTTCTCTTTGTTCTGTATAATCCCCCTGCCCATCCCCATATATATAACCCACTGCCTGACGAAGTGGGCTCTGCCCTCTAAAGCTCATGCCTCAATAAATTGCTTAGTCTATAAGGTGTCACCCACCTCCTGTCATTTTTGCTACATCAGACTAAGGGGGTCATTTTCAAAAGTGATCGCATGCGAAAAGGGACTTTTCGCGTGCGATACCTAGATCGGGACGGGTTCTGGGCGGTGTCCGCACTGGAAGGGGAGGAGTCGGGGTGGCACCAGGGCGGACGCTGCAAAGACGTCGCTGACGGTGAAAAGGTAAGGGCCCTTTTCGCCGCCAGTTTCACGCCCAATAGCACCACCTTTTACGATGGCACTATTGGGTGCGAAAGCCGGCAGCGATAGCACCGCAGAGGTGCTGAATATGCATGAGATGTATTTGCATGCACTGCCTCCACTGCATGCAAATACATTTCATGCACATTCATTGGGATATCCTGAAAAACCCAACTGGCTTGTGGCATAATATTTTCATCTCACCCCAGATCCACTGAACAGGCCAATCCAGTTCAGTGGATAGCACCGCAGAGGTGCAATCGCTGCTGGCTTTCGCAGGCCCTCCCCCCGTTTCGCCCCCCCCATTATCGCCAGATTTTCTGTGACCTTAGAAAATCCAGGCCTAATATGGCTGTCCCTCTGAATATATCTCATGTATAGTTATAGTGGAAATCCTGAAAGACAGAGTTGGCCAATCCTGGGTTAAGCAATGAAAGGAAAACAAAAAAAAAAAAAGAAATTAAACAAAGAAACCTTTTCTTTCAGCTGCTATTCTGCACTGTGTAACCCAACAGGCACTTTAAGGAGGACACCCACTCAAGGCAAATAATAGCTATTAGCTTTGCCGTTATTATTAATAAAAGTGTTTGTGTGGAGGTGAAGACAAAGACATTCTCCTGGACACAGGTGGTACATTATTCATCTTATCTGTGCCGGATTAATATTTACAAAAGGATTTTAATCATGCCCTTAATACAGCCTGCGGAGCAGGAAAAGAAAACAGATATTCAGCATGGTGCCATAAAATCTGCTTGTACTGTGTGTTTATACAACTCCCAAGGTTTCTTATAACGGAATTATAACTGTTTTGGGGACAGGGAAGCAAAGAGAAGCTACCCCAGGCTTAAATGGTGAATGACAAGTTTTATAGGCATTATTCATCTCAAAAGCAGGTTCTTTTTATTTTAGTTGATAAATAAAATGCAACCCACTACTAGAATATGCAGAGGACAGATGTGCCATTAAAGTTGGTGGTCTTGATCATTCATCCATTCCTGTCATCTGCCTGGTTAGATTTCTATGACAGCTTGTGATATTTTGTGGATAGTTTTAATGAACATTTTTCTCACACTATTGGGGTAGTACAGGAATAGGTAAAACCAGCTCTTGTATGCCATCATGAATATGCATGAGATGTATTTGCATGCACTGCCTCCATTGGATGCAAATACATTTCATGCACATTCATTGGGATATCTGGAAAAACCCAACTGGCTTGTGGCATAATATTTTCATCTCACCCCAGATCCACTGAACAGGCCAATCCAGTTCTGGGTTTGATCCAATGGATAGATGTGTAATTTTCCTAAGAAAATCAGGTCTACAACACTTAATATGCAGAAATATAGCCAGAAATGAATTTTTTGTGGGGGCCCAAGGTTAACATGGGTGGGCAATTGACATACAATTCTAGGCCCTACTAGTTGTACTCTTATCGATAAGTAATGCACCTGGCAATTAATTTCTAAGTAGTTTTATCATGAATGATGCTTTAAAATGTTTTTTACCGCCGGCCCCGAAGGAGACAACAGCTGAGCCAAGTTGGTGACGTCATTGCTGCGAGACGGAAGGGGCTTTAAATTCGCTTCTTGGAACTGGTGTTTTGCAGCGCCAGACCTCTGTGAGTGACTGAGTGGGAGCCCATCTTGCCTACCGGGGGTGCGGTGTTTGGCCGGCCCTGACGGAGACAACAGCTGAGCCGAGTTGGTGACGTCATTGCTGCGAGACGGAAGGGGCTTTAAATTTGCTTCTTGGAACTGCCCTTACCTTGTCACAGGGAGCGACGGTCGCTCCCTGTGACAAGGTAAGGGCAAAGGCGATCGGCGCCATTTTGAAACCTCCAGCACCGGCACTGGCACGATTGAAGGGATGGCTCCTGGACCCCCCGCTAGACCACCAGGTACATCTAAAAGGTTTTTGGGGGGGGTCGGGAGGATGGGAGAAGCAAAGGGGTAATTTGAAAAGGGTCGGGGTGGGGTTTTTTTTTCGGGCCATCGGCGCCTTTTTATCAGTGGTAGCCAAAATGGCGCCGATGGCCCGAGAGCGGGAGATCGCGCCGGGGACCCCCCCCACCACTGGACCACCAGGTAATTTAACATTTTGGGGGGGGGGGGGGGTTGGTGGGGTTTTGTTTATCTGCTCAGGCCTCACTAAAAATTTAACAATGTGAATTGGAATCGTAACGATTCCAATTCACAATCTCTAACGATCCGATTTTTCCCTCCCACCATCCGAACCTGATCGTTAAGACGATCAGGCACACGATTCACATCTCTATTGTCTGATCTTATTTTTCTTATTGGATGGTTCCAGCCTCTTTGTTCCCTTTGTCTGTCTTCTCCTAATTCTTTTTTCAGGGTCTCTTTTATTCTGTTTCTTTTTTTCTCATCTTGTCTTCTTTCCTTCTTCATACACACACACAGAAGCTCTTTCACACACATACAGGCTTTCTCTCACACATGCTCCCACTCTTGCATGCTCTCTTACATACAAAGGCTCCCACTCCCACACACACTCTCTCATTTAGGCTCCCACCCTCATATGCTCTCTCTCACATTCAGGTTCCCACTCCCAAACACACACACAGGCTCTCACTCTTATATGCTGTCTTTCACATGCAGGCTCACATGTCCCCTCACACACACACTCTTACATTCTGTCTCACACACAGGTTCACATTCCCATACAAACACACAGGCTCTCATATGCAGACTGACACACAAACAGGGTCTCACTCTCACATGCAGGCTGCTACTCCCACACACAGAGGCTCCCACTCTCATGTTCTCTCTCTACACATGAGCTCCCATTTCAACACACATAACTCCCTCATACACACACAGGCTCTCACACTCACATGTTCTCTCTCTCTCTCTCACACACACACACACACACAGGTTCTCCATTCCCACATGTTGTCTCTCATAAACATACATACATCCCCGCCCTGCAAGCTCCCATTCACACCTCCTCCTCAGGAAATCTTCCATTTACACCCCCACCCCATGACAGTCTTCCAATCACACACACACACAGGCAGGCTCCCATTCACATCAACACTCCCTAGGCAGGCTCCCATTCACACCCTCAACCCACTCCATGGCAGGCTCCCATTCATACACAACCAGGCAAGCTCCCATTCACACCAACAGCCCCCCCCCCTATCCAGTCTCCCGTTCACTCACACACACACACACACACACACACACACACTAGGCAGGCTCTCATTCACACAAACACATACTCAGGCAGTCTCCCCATTGGGAGCAGAAGAGGGAGCCTGTTCTGCTGCTTCTCGTGTGCCAGCTTCTGCGCTTTACAAAACTCTTGCGGCTAGCACTTCCTCTATGCTGATCCTGTGCATCATGAGATCAGCATAGAGCACAAGCTAGCCTCAAGAGTTTTGAATTCCGTAGGGCCAGCACACATGGCGGAGTATGTGAACGGGTTCTCTCCCAGCGGTGTTCTCTTCTTGGCCGCTGGTGGCATGGGGTCCACTAGCAGCTTCTTGGGCTTCATCTTTCTTTGACCGCTGGTGGGACAGGGCCCACCAGCGACCTCCCGGGCCTCTTTTTCTTCCCGGATGCCGGTGGGATGGGAGCCACCGGCGACCTTGTGGGCCGCCTCCTCTCTTCGGGTGCCAGTGGGGAAAGGGGTCCCCCGGCGGTCTCCCAAGCCACCTCCCCACTTCGGCTGCTGCTTCATTGGTTGTGCACATCTGGCAGCACCGGTCCGGTTCACAGAGCGCCCTGCGACAGGGCCTTTCTTCTCAGCTGCCGGACAACACTAAGTGGGTGGGCCAGAGTTCAAAGTGGGTGGACCATGACCCACCCAGGCCCACCCCTAGCTATGCCACTGCTATGCACTGGAGCAAATCAGGATTGAATAAGCCTGTTTGGCTGAGATGTGACCATATTTTTATTCGCAGCAATTTTCCTCACTCAAGTGAAAAAGTCAAGCGGAAGAGAGGATTGCCAAGGAGATAAAAAATGGTGACAAAACATTTTTCAGATACATCAGCGAAAAGAGAAAAGTCCATAGTGGTATAGTGAAATTGAAAGGTGGAAATGATCAATGTGTGGAGAGAGACGAAGAAATGGCAGAAATATTAAATGAATACTTCAGCTCTGTATTCACTAAAGAAGACCCTGGAGAAGGACCATTTCTACACAAGAAGCTGGAGGGTAGTGGAATAGATGAAAATCATTTTACAGTAGAAAATGTATGGGAAGAGCTAAAGAATCTGAAAGTGGACAAAGCCATGGGGCCTGATGGGATTCATCCAAGGATTCTGAGGGAGCTCAGAGATGTGCTGGCGGGTCCGTTCAATAGATCCCTAGAAACGGGAGTGGTGCCGAGTGATTGGAGAAGAGCGGTGGTGGTCCCGCTTCACAAGAGTGGGAACAGAGAAGAGGCTGGTAACTACAGACCGGTTAGCCTCACTTCGGTGGTGGGAAAAGTAATGGAGTCACTGTTGAAAGAGAGAATAGTGAAATATCTACAGTCCGGAGAATTGATGGACCAGAGGCAGCATGGATTCACCAGGGGAAGATCCTGTCAGACAAATCTGATTGACTTTTTCGACTGGGTAACCAAGGAATTGGATCAAGGAAGAGCGCTAGATGTCATCTACTTGGATTTCAGCAAAGCTTTTGATACGGTTCCGCACAGGAGACTGGTGAATAAAACAAAAAGCTTGGGAGTGAGTGCCGAAGTGGTGACCTGGATTGCAAACTGGTTGACGGACAGAAGACAATGCGTGATGGTAAATGGAACTTTCTCTGAAGAGAGAGCGGTTTTAAGTGGTGTACCGCAAGGATCGGTGTTGGGACCGGTCCTGTTCAATATCTTTGTGAGCGACATTGCGGACGGGATAGAAGGTAAGGTTTGTCTTTTTGCGGACGACACTAAGATCTGCAACAGAGTGGACACGCCGGAAGGAGTGGAGAGAATGAGACGGGATTTAAGGAAGCTGGAAGAGTGGTCGAAGATATGGCAGCTGAAATTCAATGCCAAGAAATGCAAAGTCATGCATTTGGGGAGTGGAAATCCGAATGAACTGTATTCGATGGGGGGGGAAAGGCTGATGTGCACGGAGCAGGAGAGAGACCTTGGGGTGATAGTGTCTAATGATATGAAGTCGGCGAAACAATGCGACAAGGCGATTGCAAAAGCCAGAAGAATGCTGGGATGCATAGAGAGAGGAATATCGAGTAAGAAAAGGGAAGTGATAATCCCCTTGTACAGGTCCTTGGTGAGGCCTCACCTGGAGTACTGTGTTCAGTTCTGGAGACCGTATCTACAAAGAGACAAGGACAAGTTGGAGGCGGTACAGAGAAGGGCGACCAGGAAGGTGGAGGGTCTTCATCGGTTGACATACGAGGAGAGATTGAAGAATCTAAATATGTACACCCTGGAGGAAAGGAGGAGCAGGGGTGATATGATTCAAACTTTCAGATACTTGAAAAACTTTAACGATCCAAAGACAATGACAAACCTTTTCCAACAGAAAAAAATCAGCAGAACCAGAGGTCACGAGCTGAGGCTCCAAGGAGGAAGACTAAGAACCAATGTCAGGAAGAATTTCTTCACGGAGAGAGTGGTGGATGCCTGGAATGCCCTTCCGGAGGAAGTGGTGAAGTCCAAAACTGTGAAGCACTTCAAAGGGGCATGGGATAAATATTGTGGATCCATCAGGTCCAGAGGACGCATATAAAGAGCAGGTAGTAAAATACTGCACGGAGCGGCAGTAGCCACAGAGGCATTCACGGAGCGGGATGCCAGTGGCCAGTGGTAGGTGTCCACCTTCATGGAGCGGAAGGATGTAGGGCTGTCATCTCCCAATTAAATAAAAAACAAAAAACAAAACAGGGATGGGATCCATCAGGTCTAGAGGACACATATAAAGAGCAGGTAGTAAAATACTGCACGGAGCGGCAGTAGCCACAGAGGCATTCACGGAGCGGGATGCCAGTGGCCAGTGGTAGGTGTCCATATAAAGAGCAGGTAGTAAAATACTGCACAGAGCGGCAGTAGCCACAGAGGCATTCACGGAGCGGGATGCCAGTGGCCAGTGGTAGGTGTCCACCTTCACGGAGCGGAAGGATGGAGGGCTGTCATCTCCCAATTAAATAAATAATAAAAAAACCCAGGGATGGGATCCATCAGTTCTAGAGGACGCATATAAAGAGCAGGTAGTAAAACACTGCATGGAGCGGCAGTAGCCACAGAGGCATTAACGGAGCGGGATGCCAGTGGCCGGTGGTAGGTGTCCACCTTCACAGAGTAGAAGGATGAAGGGCATCCATCTCCCAATTAAAAAAAGAAAAGAAAAAAAAGAAAAAAAAAACAGGGATGGGTTCATGGGCTTATAGGTATTACCAATTATTAGGCTTTTCAATATTTGATGATAGTTAATGTGACTTTCAAGGCATTCTTCACTTTCGGTGCATGTCCGGCATGACTCCTTGCTTCAATGACAGGGGAAAAGAAAAACTGATACTTCACACATTTCCAGCATTGCCCTCTGCTTCATGGCAGAGAGCTATGCTGCCGCTTACCCAACTAATCAAACTTAATATTTCACTTGGAAGCAGCTCCAGCAATGCTCTCTACATTAATGGTGGGGGTGAAAAGGGAATTAGAACATAAGATTACTAAGAGCCAAGAGAAACAGTTAAGTATGAGAACAAATGTGTGAAGCTTGCTGGGCAGACTGGATGGACCGGTTGGTCTTCTTCTGCCGTCATTTCTATGTTTCTATGTTTCTATGTTTCTATGTTTCTATGTTTAATTTTGACCTTCTGCCTCCTCCTCCTCCCTCACCCCCAAATCCCCATAAATCTCACAGAGACTGATGAAAATAACAACTAAACTGAATGGAAAAGTGATACCTAATAGGATGCCCATAAACCACAAGGACAGCATCCCTTGCAACTGAAGAGGAAGCGACGGCACCACTTTTTTTTCTGGAAATGGGCGAAGGTGATATCAGACTGCAGTTTGATAGGGGGGTCATACCATGGGCAAGCAAGAGCAAACCCAAAGTCTCCCTTGCCAGGGTCAGCAGCCCCCCTCCCTTTTTTTCCCCCTCACTGCACATTATTAGCCAGAATTGTACAGGAATAGGGCAAGCTCTCTAGCTTTATTTTATTTGTTTTTCAGTGCTTTAGGCCAGGCACACTAGGTGCCCTAGTTAAGTCGGCTCCGTGACTTGAAAAGGGTCTGGGTTTATTATGTTGGTATCTTTGTTCAAAGGTACTGAAAATGTGTAGTAACACTAAAAGGGGTGGGACTGCCTTTGGCAAACCCTGCCTTCCACCTGCTTAAACAGTCTGCAGTTTGTTAGGTTTGTTTCTGCACCCTGGCCAGCTGAAAGGATTAGCTGGCAGTCATTCTTGTCTTTAAAGGCTGCCATGACAGAATATGAGGACAGTTCACCTTGCAATAGTTAGACAATCTGTAAGTAAAATGAGAAAAAATGGTGCTTGCTGGGGAAAGGAAACTGAAAGAGCTGTGATCAGGGGCGGTTGCCTCAGGCATCAGAATTTTGAGGCGGCAAAAAAAATGCCCCTCTCAAAGCACCCCTGCGGTGTCTGCCTCACCCTGCTCTGTCGCGGCTGCCGACTACCTCACACTCCCCTCGGTGTTCCAAACCAGTTACACACCTCTACAAAAAAAAAATATATATATATGGCATCACACGTCACTGCAGCACAGGCACTGCACAGCTTCACCATTTTGCCGCCTTCCTCATGGTTTGATGCCTTGCTAAACAAGGTACCTGTGTGCCAGTTACAGTTCGGTGGCGCTTGTGTTGAGCTGCCTGCAGTGCTTACTGTTTTTGCAGGCAGCATTTGAGTCCTACACAGCCGCCGTGAAGCCTGCCCTTGCAGACCTGCTGATCATCAATCTAGTATGTGTAAAAAAAAAAAAAAAAGCAGCAACGCTGGCAAACAAAGCTGAATGAGCCTCGATTCCCACCGTTCCCATGTGCTCTATGCTGCTGCCTGCTTGGCCACTCGTCTTGGCGGCCCACGAGAGGGGAGGCGGCCAGGCAGGGGATTCACGCTGTGGGGGGGGGGGGGGGAGATGAATCTGCCGAGGGGGCCTGCAGGAGAACAGATTTCGAAGCAGCTTGTAATTCACACACACACTATGGAGGCTGAGGCAGGGCAGAGGTAGAACAGGACAGTGAGCAAGCTGGGTGGAAGAGGACACCTGCAGCCTACAGCAGACCTGATTTTGAGGTAGCGGCAGGCCACCAAATCACACACACACACACAAACTATGGAGTCTGGGGCAGAGCGGAGAGCAGAGTAGAAGGCATTGAATATGCAGGCTGCACGCCTTGCTCTTCAGTAGCAGCCTTGCCTGCTGTGACACTTGCTGGAAACTATTGCATATGCAGTGGCTCCTGGAAAGAGATATTGTTCTTGGGCTGGAGTGGGGTGAGGGAAGACAGTGAAAGAAATTGGTCTTTGGGGGGGACTTGATAGTGACTGGTGAGGGAGAGACTGCATTAGGGGGAGGGGGCGACAATGACTGGTGAGAGAGACTGGTCTGGGGGAGGGGGTAACTAACTTATGAGAGAGAGTCTGGTCTGAGAGAGAAGGGATGACAGTGGCTCATGAGAGAGACTGGTCAGGGTGGAGCAGGTGACAGTGATGAGAGAGAGACTGGTTTGGAAGTGGGATGTGACTGGTGAGTGAGCAGTGTTGGCCTTTGAGTTGGACACACTGGGCAGTCACCTGGGACACCACCAGCATCCCCTATCCTGCCGCAGCCTGAAGAGAGGCCCAGCGAGGCTGTGGCAGATCCAATCCCCATGCGGCTCAAAGAAACGGGGAGGCCTGAGAGTGAGGCCCTCTGTGTATGTGTGTGTGCGGCAGAACGAGAGCCTATAATACTATTTAGTCAGGAACATTTGATATTCTACAGCCCTGAGTATAGGATATTATTTATATATTTGATAATATTCAGTCCTGAGTACAAGTGATTATTATAGTCCTAAGTATATGACTAGATATTATTTATTTCTATGTTAGCCATGACTCTGGCTTTTCCTCCTCCCAGTTCAAGTGCCCCTGTTTTATTGTAACTTTTATTCACTTTTTCACTCTTCGCCTATTGTTCACATTGATGTTAATGTTATTGCACCGCTGTTTATTGTAAACCGATACGATATGATTGGTATCATGAGTGTCGGTATAAAAAAAGCCCAAAATAAATAATGTGTATGTGCACAAGAGCTTGTGTGCATGTGAGAAATGAAGAGCCTGTGTGTGTGTGTGCATATGAGAGAGAACAATGTGTCACAAAAATGCGCATACACACACATAATGAGGGAGAGGTGTTGCATGTGAGATTATGGGTGTGTATATGGGAATGGGGTGTGTGTATGGGAATGATCATGTGTCAATATTTCTGAGAAAGGACAAAGTTTGGGTCCCTCTCTCCCAATCCATGTCAATCTCAGGATGAGTGGAAATCAAAAGATCCCAGGTATGGCTAGCAGGAAAGTTTTTAATCCTTATTAGTTTTAATTGTTGGGAGTTATTTGATGTTTCTGCTGTTTTGAAATATTTTATTAGTTGTTTTGAGAAATGTATAACATTTTTAAATTATTGAATGTTCCAGTCATTGGATGTTTTGAAATATATTTTTTATTTTATTAGCCTGGTTTTACTAGCATTATTCATGATTTATATTTCTTGATTTTATTGTTTGATGTTTTATGAGGAATGCTATTGTTGCACTGCATACAGTGTCTGGTTTGTTGTGATTTCCAGTTCAGTTTTTGTCTGTACATTTTATGCTTTACAGTCTCTATTCTATATTCATCTCCAACCGGTACCTATGGATATATTTTGTGTAATTTATGAGGTGTTAAATATCATCTGAGTGAGTAAGATCTTGTATCCGTTTTCTAAAATTGTTGATGCAATGTTATCAAACAATTCTACAAATAGTTTTCCTGGGCAGCTAGAACTAGCCAGGGCTTTCTTTATTGCATACAGGGCCCTGAGGAGTTTTTCTTGTAATGTCTTATAGCCAGGTTGCCAGATATAGTTAACACCAGGCCAAGTTATTCACAGACGAGGTGTGTGCTCTATTTCTTGGTTATTTAGATAAAAATCTGAAATTTTTTTGGCTCACTTCTGCTGTTGATGTGTGATCCAGGGATACATTATTTGATAGAAAATAAAAAATATCTTTATTCTGCAGATGCAGCATTTCTATCTTTCTAAGGCTAGTGCTGGGGGGGGGGGGGGGGCAATGGGGAGAGTGCCCACCACCTCTAATCCATGTCAGCCTGAGGGAGGGCGCATTTGCCCTTCTTTCCCACCTCCCCTGACTTCATTATACTTCACCCACATGACGTTTTTGCGAGTGTATGCCTTTTGGGTGTCGGGAGCGCAGAGGGCGCCATCTCATTCCTCGCCTCAGGCAGCAGGTTGCCTTGAGCTGCCCCTGGCTGTGATCACATCTGGAACTGCTGCATAAGAACACCTGGCCATTCACCCAAAATTGCAGACTGAGTTGTGATTGGATTACTGATAGTGAGACACACTCAGCCCTTTCAGGCACCATAACTGAGCCTGCCAGCCACTGCTGCCTGCATGACCAGATCTAGAGTTTACTTTAGGAAAGGAATTAGTGACAGTTCCTAGTAACTGACACCCAAAAAATAATATGTTATAGTCACTAGAGAGACAATGCAATGAAATCTTGTAATAGTAATCCTGGCTCATATAATTAATAGCAAAAAGTGACAGGTGTTGTTGGGGTAGTCTAGTCTATAACAACTGTTACTGTGCACCTGTGTGTGTGTGTGTGTGTGTGTGTGTGTGTGTGTGTGTGTGTGTCTGTGGGTGTGGAGACCCATGCCTGTGAAAGGGGGGGGGGGGAGAGGGAGGCTCTACCTGTGTATGTATATGTGTTTGGAGGAGACTGTGTGTGTATGGGGGGGCTGGGGGTGCGTGTGTGTGTGTGTGACTGCCTGACTGCTTCTACAGCCAAGTTTCAAAACAAACAACATCAAGCAGCATTGTTTGAATTTTCAATAATATGGACAGCCAGCACTGATGGTCCCCTCCCCTCAGCTCCTTACAGTCTTATAATATAAATAACACACAAACAACTGTCTGGAATTCAAACAAGGCCGCAGCTTTATTGATACAATCAACCACCAGAGCCAACTTAAACACTCCAAATTCCCATCCTGGGGTCAGCTACCACATCCCAGCACAATGACCCCTCCGCAGGCCACCAAACCTGCACAAACCAGCAGCATCCCGCCGCTAATCGGGACCCCCACCACAGCCCCCAGCAAGAGACTGAACCCAGTCACACGCAGCTGAAGCCAGAGACAAGAAAGCCCGTCACCTAGCGGGTTCCTTGCTCTGAACCCCACCCCAACTGAGTCCTGGCTCTGGTCACTCCGCATAACCAGAGTATGCAGTTCGTTCGACTACTATCCACCTCCCCGGCACCTCTTACTCCTCCCGTCGCTCCATGACACCTCTCAATTGCTCTCTGATGACTCCATGTAGCCACATACTACTGCTTGTATATTTGTAGATATGTTTTACTTTTTGCATACTGTATTCTCTTTAGTTTTCATTTTGCTAAATTTCACCTCTCTGTGCTTCCTTTTCTATTTATCAGTTGCCCTGTTCCCCCTTTCCCTGTTTATTGTAATTTCCACCTTTTTTACGTTAAATTGTAAACCGATATGATGTGTATTTTAATGTCTGTATAGAAAAGCTGTTAAATAAACAAACAAATAAATAAATAACCCCCCCAAGCTGCGACAAACAAGCCCCATAACACCTAAAAAAACAGGGGAGGGAGGGTGGGGATCAGGCCAGCTGCTCGCATCAAAAAGGGGCAGGCCCAACGGCTCTGCCCCTTTTTATGCCCCATTCAAAAAACCCAGTAACATGGCGAGGCCGACCAACCACAGCCCTCAGGTTGGCTGTGTCAGCCCCGCCGCGTCACAGGCACGTCATCGAAGGGGGGGGCGGAGCGCAAGGACGTGCGTCCCGGCTCCTCCCCCTCACCCCCCCCACCCCTCCCTCCAGCATCCGACCATAGGAGCCTGGCAGGCACCCATATTATCATGGGCCCAGCGAGACAGGCTCCCCCAGCCCTTCCAAAAGGCTCTGACCTTACCCAGTAAAAATGTTGCCAGCAGTAATTTATGGGTTTGACAGTTGCTTGGTTTTGATTTGATTGTAAATATTACTACTCTTATCATAAGGCTTGGGGATAACTGCCCAGAGTGGCAGTTACTACTCTTGAGAGAAACATAGGGGTATCCTGCATGAAGTGACAGATATTACCATAGGAAGCTTGCTGGGTAGACTGTATGGGCCAAATGGTCATTGTCTGCCATCATTACTATGTTACTATGTATGTGTGGGTGCCTGTGTTAGTATGTGTGTTTACCTCCGTGTATGTGCTTTGTGTGTGTGTGTGTGCGCCTCTGCCTGTGTGATTGTGTGAGTGCCTCTGCCTGTGTGTGTGGTGGACTACCCCTATGTGTTTGTGCCTCTGCCTGTGTGTTTATACCTGTATATGTATGCATGTGTGTGCGTGTGTATTTGTGTGAGCCTGTGCACATGAGCCAATGTGTACGTGTGTGAGCATGCTTCTGTGCATTTGTGCAAGCTTGTGAGCACCTAAGTATTTATTTATATATTTAACAGCTTTTCTATACCGACATTAAAATACACATCATATCAGTTTACATTTTAATGTAAAAAAAAGGTGGAAATTACAATAAACAGGAAAAGGGGGAACAGGGTAACTGATAAATACAAAAGGAAGCACAGAGAGGTGAAATTTAGCAAAATGAAAAATGAAAACTAAAGAGAATACAGTATGCAAAAATTAAAACATATCTACAAATATACAAGCAGTAGTATGTGGCTACATGGAGTCATCAGAGAGCAATTGAGAGGTGTCATGGAGCGACGGGAGGAGTAAGAGGTGCCGGGGAGGTGGATGGTAGGACTAAGTATGTGTGCCTATGCCTACCTATCCCTGTGTGTGACAGCGTGAGTGAAAGGGCTTTGCAGACAGAGCATATTGGAGATCAGTACCCAGCTTGCTCCGGTTGCCTGGACCATAGCAGTCTGTACATGTGTATACTCCTATACTTGTGAGTGTGAGGGCCTATTCCTGTGTATGTGCATAGGTGCCTCTGCCAGTGTATGTGTGTATGTGTACACCTCTGTGTGTGCCTATATGTGTAAGCAACAGGGCTTTGCTGACAGAGCATATTGTCTTTGCATAATACCAGAGGCATAGCGAGGGTCTCTGGTGCCCAGGGGCCTATTTATATTTGTTTACCTATTTATCTAGTTATTTATTTATTCAAATCTTATAATCGCAACTTCCTTGCAAAAAGCATTCAGTGTTGTCTCCCCTGCAAGGGACCCCTTTCTCCTCCCCCCAACATCCGCCAGCGCATCACCACATGGCACTACCATGTGGGGTCTCTTCACTGGAGAGGGATGGGACCCCCCGCCAACGCATCACCACAGGGCGCTGCCATGTAGGGCCAGTGCTAATGTTTCTGCAGCCCTGTGCAAACAATTACTGGACTGGCCCCTCCTCATTCTGTTGGGTTTTTTTTTTTTAACATGTAATTTGTATTGTTTTTCTAATCAGGGTCAGTGCAAGGGTATTAGGCACCCTAAGTGAATCTTACAACTTTCTGCCCAGCCTTCCCTTACCAAGGTCCTCTCCACATACAATTTCAAATTATGCATTTATAATAAAATATTTTACATGAAACAACCCACTCTAAGTACAGTCTTTTGAAGTAAAAATATCACAACAGCATATATACTGTATTTACATGTACTACTGTTGTGCCAATCAGAAAACCCTGCATAAAAGCCAAACAGACACTTGCTATTGGTTTGCTTTAAGATTAAAAAATCCTCCAAAAAGAAAAAAACAAAACAGTATCTCTCTTATTGTATAGCTGTCTTTAATCTGTTTAATATTGGGACATAAGTGTTGTGGGATCATTTAATAGCTAAGGACTAGTAAGTTCCAGAAGGTGTCCTGCTCTACCCAGCTTGACCTAGGTTTAAACTGTTTAACTCCCTCCCGCCCTACCCCTCTGCCCACCCACGCCTAGGTTTGTTTTTCTAATGTAGTTTGCCTAACTTCAAATTAGCAACAAGATAAATTTGTAAATTGGTATTTCCTTAGGTGTTAACAATCAAATAATTTACCAAAATGAGGACTATCCATATCCAATGTAACTATTGTGGAGCCTTTATTCTTAGGGAAAGCATCTGGAAACTTAGAGCTTGCCCCATATGTGCAGAACTCTCTTCCTTGAAAAAGGAGCTGGCTGAGGTTAAAGATGAATTAGCTTCAATAAAGAGAATTCCACCCACATTACATTACTCAGGAATAAATTCCCCATTACCACAGAAAAACCAGGAGTCAAGAAAAAAAGAGATACAGTGGGCTCCGGTAGGATAAGACATGTGACCCACAGACACCCGTTCTTGACAGCTGGGCAGCCCATAAGTATACCCCCCCCCCCTCACACGGGACATTAAGGAACTAAAAAAACAACCCACCAGGATTACAGTGGGCTCTGGTAGAATTAGACCTGTGATGCGGAGACACACACAGTATCAGGTGCAACAAGTACAAAAAGCCTTCTCTATAATAAACACGGAAGAAGTTCTTGAGAAAAAGATTGAAGTGTTACCTGAAAAGAGAGTAAAAACCCAATGCATGCAGAAATTCCAGATCAGTAACCAAAGGAAAAAGCTCATTGTGATTGATGACTCTGTCATCAGTGGCACAACTGCAAAGGGAAAGAGTGAAGTGAATAACAAAACTCAACTAAAGTCTCAAAAGGAGTCCAGGAAAAGCAGTAACCTTAACGAGAAAAGCTGGAAAGCTATGACCACAAATGCTCATAGTTTGGCCAATAAAATCCCAGATCTGCAAGCCCTAATGGTGGAGGCGGACTTGGACATTGTTGCTATCACAGAGACATGGTTCACAGAATCTCATGATTGGGATACAGCAATACCAGGCTATAACTTGTTAAGGAAGGACAGAGTAGATAGGAAAGGGGAAGGTGTGGCTCTTTATGTCAGAAATAATATCCAAGCATCTGAGATGCAAGGAAGATGGGGCAATGAAGAAGCATTATGGGCCAACCTAAAAAAAGATGATGGGGCATCCATCTATACTGGAGTGGTTTACAGGCCTCCAAACCAAAAGGAAGAGCTGGACAGAGATCTGGTTGAAGACATCCAAAAGATAGGAAAGAAGGGAGAAGTGGTGATCGTTGGAGACTTTAATATGCCAGATGTAGACTGGAGAATCCCATCTGCAGAATCTAATAATAATAGAGAAATAGTGGATGTCCTGCAAGTCGCTTTGTTCAAACAAATGGTAATGGAACCCACACTAGACTTAGTGCTCACTAATGGAGATAATATCTCTGATGTCCAGGTGGGCGCCCACCTCAACAGCAGTGATCATCAAACGGTATGGTTTAATATCACAAAAAGGATACGGAAAAGAAGCACAAAGACCCAAGTTTTGCAATTCAAAAACACGGACTTTGATGAAATGGGGAAGTACCTGGAGGAAGAACTAAAAGGCTGGGAGAATGAGAGAGATGTGGATCAACAGTGGACCAATCTAAAAGGAGCAATTACCAAGGCAACTAATCTATATGTTAGAAAAGTTACGAAAAGCAAAAGAAAAGTAAAACCTATCTGGTTCTCAAAGGAGGTGGCTGACAAAATAAAGGCTAAAAGAACAGCGTTCAAGAAATATAAAAGATCCCAAAGGGAGGAGCACAAAGAAGAATATCTGGTACAACTGAGGGAGACGAAGAAATTAATCAAGATGGCAAAAAGTCAAGCGGAAGAGAGGATTGCCAAGGAGATAAAGAGAGGTGACAAAACATTTTTCAGATACATCAGTGAAAAGAGAAAAGTTCAAAGTGGTATAGTGAAATTGAAAGGTGGAAAGGATCAATGTGTGGAGAGAGACGAAGAAATGTCAGAAATATTAAATGAATACTTCAGGTCTGTGTTCACTAAAGAGGCCCCTGGTGAAGGACCATCGCTACTTAAACTGGAGGGGAGTGGAGTAGATGTAACTCCATTTACAGTAGAAAATGTATGGGAAGAGCTGGAGAAACTGAAAGTGGACAAAGCCATGGGGCCTGACGAGGTTCATCCCAGGATACTGAGGGAGCTCAGAGATGAGCTGGCGGGTCCGCTGTGTAACCTGTTCAATAAATCCCTAGAAACGGGAGTGGTGCCGAGTGATTGGAGAAGAGCAGTGGTGGTCCCGCTTCACAAGAGTGGGAACAGAGAAGAGGCTGGTAACTACAGACTGGTTAGCCTCACTTCGGTGGTGGCAAAAGTAATGGAGTCGCTGTTGAAAGAGAGAATAGTGAAATATCTACAGTCAGGAGAATTGCTGGACCACAGGCAGCATGGATTCACCAGAGGAAGGACCTGTCAGACAAATCTGATTGACTTTTTTGACTGGGTAACCAAGGAATTGGATCAAGGAAGAGCACTTGATGTCATCTACTTGGATTTCAGCAAAGCTTTTGATACAGTCCCACACAGGAGACTGGTGAATAAAATGAGAAGCTTAGGAGTGAGTGCCGAGGTGGTGGCCTGGATTGCAAACTGGTTGACGGACAGAAGACAATGTGTGATGGTAAATGGAACTCTCTCTGAAGAGAGAGTGGTTTTAAGCGGTGTACCGCAAGATCGGTGTTGGGACTGGTCCTGTTCAATATCTTTGTCAGCGACATTGCGGAAGGGATAGAAGGTAAGATTTGCCTTTTTGCGGATGACACTAAGATCTTCAGAGTGGACACGCTGGAAGGAGTGGAGAGAATGAGACGGGATTTAAGGAAGCTGGAAGAGTGGTCGAAGATATGGCAACTCAGATTCAATGCCAAGAAGTGCAGTGTCATGCATATGGGGAGTGGAAATCCGAATGAACTGTATTCGATGGGGGGGAAAAGCTGATGTGCACGGAACAGGAGAGAGACCTTGGGGTGATAGTGTCTAATGATCTGAAGTCGGCGAACCAATGTGACAAGGCAATAGCTAAAGCCAGAAGAATGCTGGGCTGCATAGAGAGGCCTCACCTGGAGTACTGTGTTCAGTTCTGGAGACCGTATCTCCAAAGAGACAGAGACAAGATGGAGGCGGTCCAGAGAAGGGCGACCAGAACGGTGGATGGTCTTCATCAAATGACTTATGAGGAGAGATTGAAGAATCTAAATATGTACACCCTGGAGGAAAGGAGGAGCAGAGGTGATATGATACAGACTTTCAGATATTTGAAAGGTTTTAATGATCCAAAGACAACGACAAACCTTTTCCGTCGGAAAAAAAAATCAGCAGAACCAGGGGTCACGATTTGAAACTCCAGGGAGGAAGACTCAGAACCAATGTCAGGAAGTATTTCTTCACGAAGAGGGTGGTGGATGCCTGGAATGCCCTTCCGGAGGAAGTGGTGAAGACCAGAAATGTGAAGGAATTCAAAGGGGTGTGGGATAAACACTGTGGATCCATAAAATCTAGAGGACGTGAATGAAGAGTGGGTGGCTCGCGGGAATGACGGCTACTGCCTGGAGATAATACCCTTATTCAATAAACACACACGGTTAATGCAACTCCAACATTGCTCTAAGCTTCAACGGCAAGTGGAAATGTGGAAAAAAGCATTTGCATTCACAAAAAAGCGGGGAGTAGCTTGCTTGTTACGGCGGTTACTACCCCAAACCAAATAAGCATGATACTTCACTTTCAATACATATTCAGCATAGCTCTCTGCTTCAACGGCAGGCGGAATGAAGAAAAGTGGATCTATATACAGACAACAACCAACAAGGACTGAATTATATAGTCTGGGTAAACAAATAAGCATGGGTGTAGCTTGCTTATTTGGGTGGTTACTACCCCTAACTAATTAAGCTAGATATTCACTTAGATGCAGTTCCAACACTGCTCTCTACGTTAATGGTGGGGGTGGAAGGGAAATAGAACCAAAAGGTTACTAAGCGCCAAGACTAACAGAAGTATGAAAAAAAAATGCAAAGCTTACTGGGCAGACTGGATGGGCCATTTGGTCTTCTTCTGCCGTCATTTCGTTTCTATGAGAAGAGGAACACATATGGTATTAGGACTATTGTAAAGCGTGTTGGCTGTGGTCTTGGTCTTCAGAAAGCCATGAGAAAACTAAATTATAATTACAATGTAATAAACCTCCCATTCCAAAACAGCACTAACCTCTAGCACTTAAAGAGTTATAACCCTATGAAAAGGTGACTCTGCAAACATTACACTAGGCCCTAAAACATCAATATACCTCCTATTAGGAAAAAACAACAAGTCAAGCTTCTATAGATCCTTGCATAGAAATGGCACATTAGCAGAATACTAACCTCAATCACACATGCAGAACACCAACAGAAGACCCTCACCAAATACAGAATAAAGGGATCATAAAGTAGTAATACAAACGTGCAGACAAAAACTGTATTGTAAACCATAACAGGCCAGATTGTGTATGCACTGCAACAATGGAAAAACAAACATTACAATTCTTCATAACACATCAAACAATAAAATCAGGAAATATAAATCATTAATAGAAGTAAAACCATACTAATAAGAAGAATATTTCAAAAAAGCTGACAAAAAGAATAACATCCAATAATATACAACTCATATAAATTTTCCAAAGACCAATACAATTTTTCAAAACAGCAGTCACATACACTACCAAAAACTTAAAACTTAAAAAAAAAAAGATAAAACGTTTGCTATTCATACCTGGGATCTTTTGGTTTCCAGAAGCCCTGAGATTGTTGTGGATTAGCAAGGGAGAGGAGAAGAATTGTTGCTCAGTCTTCTCCTCTCTCTCATATACATGCTGAATCATAGAACATGTTCTCACACACACACACAGACATGCTCTCACACACACATATACACATACAGCCAAATTCTCTCTCTCTCTCACACACACACACACACACCCCGATATGCTCAGTTCCTCCCCCTTCAGATACATTCACTTCCTCCCATCAGAAGCAGAAGTCCAGCGAGCAACCTCCTCTTTTTGAGGCCATGGGGGCTGATGCCATACTGTTTCCTGTGTATTCAGTGAAAGGAGCAAAGCACTGTTGCTCCTTCTGTGCAGCCCCAGGACTGATGCTTCCTCTTCCTTCCATGGCGCAGAGGACATACTGTTCTTTTCTCTAGCTGCAATTGCATGGCCTCTTCTTCTTTCCGCCCGTGTAGACCCACCACTTCCTTTTCCAGGCTGTGCAAGCAGAAAGAAAAGACCATGTTGTCACTGCCCCCAGACCAGTGGCACTCTAGGCCAAGGGGAGCAAACGTTTTGAACCACAGTCCTCCCCTTCCAACCATACAATTTGTTGGGCCCACCACCCATCAAACTTGGGTTACATCATGTATATAATATATATATCTATATTCAAAAAATATTGGCACAATAACACACACATATATTTATCAATTGCCCTAATCAATCATTCCTCATTCACACCACTTCTAAACTCTCCGTAGTGTTATGCATTTATAACAGGTATAGACATCGACATAAAACATTGCCAAAATATATATAGAGTACTTGAAATGAAACAATGATACACTTGAAATAGAGCTGGACTTCATGAAAGATTAGAGATGTGTATTGTACCGGCAATCATTTCTGGTTTCGTTTTCATAGACCTGCGGGAAAGTTTGTTTCCCGCGGTTTTGACTTTTTTTTTTTGTCTGGCCTGATCCGAAAAAAAAGAACCCACCCTGATCTTTCAGATTTAATTAATTATTTACAGTCCCCCACCCTCCAGACACCCCCAAAACTTGCCTAAAGTTCCTGGTGGTCCAGCAGGGGTCCAGGGAGCGATCTCCCACTCTCGGGCCATCGGCTGCCAGTAAACAAAATAGCGCCGATGGCCCTTTGTCCTTACCATGTGACAGGGGCTATCGGTGCCATTGGCCGGCCCCTGTCACATGGTAGGAGCAATGGATGGCCCGCCATTGCTCCTACCATGTGTCAGGGGCTGGCCACTGGCACCAATAGCCCCTGTCACATGGTAAGGACAAAGGGCCATTGGTGCCACTTTGATTAGTGGCAGCCGACGGCCCGAGAGGGGGACATCACTCCCAGGACCCCCGCTGGATCACCAGGGACTTTAGGCAAGATTAGGGGGGGGGGATTTCTGTGTGCCCTTCCCCCACCCCCAAATGATAAGAAAACCTCATGAAATTTCGTGGGGTTTTATCATTTTCAGGGACCCCCGATACATGACGAATTAGGAAATATCATACGATATTTTAATTGTCAAAAAAACGATGCATATCCCTATGAAAGATACTTTGTGAATTGCAAATGAGTCACTTGGAAGATACCTTCATTAAGAAGGGGATACAGTTGAATCACAGTCGACAAGAAAGGATACTTTGTCATTGTTTCACAGGAATGTGGTCCCAATGACTTTTCTGAGGTCTCTGTTCTACTTCTGCTATATCATGCATTCTCTCTGTCCGTACAAAGGCCTCTGTTTCACCATCCAGGTATCCTCAGGGGAAAATATTGTTCAGAACTATTCTTACGTTGATACCATGGAATGTATTTAGTGAAGAAAACTCGATCTCTTATTGTTGATTCTTTATATGTGAATTTGCCAATTCAGTGTCTCAAGACTTCAACTGTTGTTAATTAACAGCTTGCTAAATGCAATATAATCATCTGTGAATTTCCAATGTCTTCTTAGCATGTTGGAAACCTTTTCAAGTCTCTTTGCTGGAACTGTATCTGGAGCAGACTTCAATGCCTTTTTGCGGTGTTATTGTGCCAATTTTTATTATTTGAATTATTTTTTGAATAGTTTTGTTATTCTTTGCCATTATGTAATAAAGTTTGCAACATTAAGAGTCTTTCAAATTATTTAAAACATTATTGGTTTTACTTACCCTCTGACGGATATACCATTTTAGGTACCCACATATCATTTTTATTTTATTTAAAGCCTAGATCCAATATACTATATATATATAAATAGATAAAACAGTAAATGGGCTATATGTAAGTTGTATAACGTGCTTGAAATTATTATACCAAGAAAACCAGGGGAAAAAAGCACTGATGTTGAATATTCACATTAAAATAATTTTTAAATAGTAAACTGAAAGTCTAAAATACATGAGCAGTTTCTTGCTGAATTATTACTGTATCCCTTAATACATGACTATACAATAAAATCGTACAACTCTAGATGATTACAAACATGAGATTCCATCTGTATGAATGTAAACAAATGAGAACAAAGAAATGGCACTGCTTGCCGTACTATTAAGGAAACACTAAAATGAAAGAACGTTTGAGCGCACTATTAAATAAAAACTCTTAGTGCTTTGGGAAACCACTGTTGCTGAAATGTTTTCAGTTACCTCCAAGTGGGGTAGCCGATTACCAAGAGACCAGGAATTGGTTCTTAAAATGTGTTTTAAATCTGATGGTTTCAAAATGCCTGGACCTTCCTCCTGCTTACAAATGACAAGCAGGAACCCGTTTTTGGCCTCCTCTTCTTCTGCCCCCAGGTACCCCCTACAGTCTGGTTCCCAGGGGCCTTGGCCCCCCTCGCTATGCCATTGCACAGTGCACCTTCCACTGGTGGCCATAGACAAACATGATAGTGTGACCAATCAACACAATCCTCATATATATGTACAAGCCGTAAAGCCCGTTAAAACGGGCTACATCCCTCTGTCTCTCACCTCCCCCTCATTCTCTCTCCCCTCACTCTTCACCACCCCCCTCCCCCACCCACTCCTCTCCACCCTCCCTCTCCTCTCACTCAGTCCCCCCTCTCCCTCACTCCCTCCCACTCAGTCCCCCCTCTCCCTCCCTCCCACTCACTCAGTCAGTCCCCCTCTCCCTCCCACTCACTCAGTCCCCCGCGCCCTCCCTCCCTCCCTTCACCCACCTCCATTTCCTCCCGGCGCCGTAAGCGCGACTTCCCGCAACCCTCACCCGGCTCCATTAACTCCTCCCGCTCCTGCCGGCAGATCTCAGGGGGGGGTGTCACTTCCGCGCGCGCGGCAGTGACCCCCGCGAGATCTGCCGGCAGATCTGGGGAGGAGAAGTAGCGGCACCGCGCGCGCGCGCGGTGCCGCTACTTCTCCTCCCGCTCCTGCCGGCAGATCTCGGGGGGGGGCGCGGGAGTGACACCCCCCCCCCCGAGATCTGCCGGCAGATCTCGGTGGGGGGGGCGCGGGAGTGACACCCCCCCCCCCGAGATCTGCCGGCAGATCTGGGGAGGAGAAGCAGCGGCACCGCGCGCGCGCGGCGCCGCTGCTTCTCCTCCCGCTCCTGCGGCCCCACCGCCATTTTTTTTTTCCTGATCGACATCCTTGCCCGCACATGCGCAGTAGAGCTGCGCTCTACTGCGCATTTGCGGGCCGTCGGTCACAGGCCATTTATAAGGTAGATGTATATATGTATGTAGCAAGCTACTATAAAGAGAAAGAAATGTGTGGCACAAGCATTCAGTGTTGCCCCCGATGCAGGGGGCCCCTTTCTCCTCCTCCCATCATCCGCCAGTGCATCACCACCAGAGATCTTCTAATTGCCTGTGCCAATGGCTCCACAACTAAATCAAAGAGTAAGGAAGAAAGAGGGCACCCCTGCCTAGTTCCCCTCCCTATACCAAAACCAGCTGATATAACTATTAGCCAAGAAAGAAAACCTCGTGAAAGTCCAAACTGTTCTAAAGTCAGAAACATATAGAGCCCTGAGACTCTATCGAATGATTTGTCTGCATCCATAGAGATCACTGCCCCTGAAACCTTTTGCTGACCCGCTCAGAGCAGCACATTAAACAATCTCCTCGTATTAGGTATAGAACTCCTCCTTTAATAAACCCTGTCTGATCAGAATGTACAAGTTCAGGTAAGATCTCCTCGAGATGGGCCTGCAGGATCGTGGCCAAAATCTTCATATCAACATTTATTAATGAAATTGGGTGGTATGAAGTGCAGTCTAAGGGATCCCTATCAGCCTTATATATCAACATAATAAGTTCATCCGTGAGAGAGCCCACCCTAGCCCCAGGAGAATGAAGGTAGTTAAATAATTCCCCCAATTTCAGTACAAGTTCCTCTGTAAAAGTTTTGTCAAACTCCAAAGGGTAACCATCCAGACCAGGACTCCCCCTCCCCCCCCCATTAACACCTTCAGAGCTTGAGTCACCTCCAGTAAGGAAATATCTTCTTCCAACCACCCCACATCCTCCCCAGATACTTGTGGGAGTCCTATGGGAGCCAGAAAATCCAAAACCTCCTTTCAATTTTGTTCGGGTCCCGCCTGATAAAACCCCCAAAATGAGAAGAAAATAACCCATACAACTCATTTGGCAAATGCTTAATACACCCTTTGCTATCACGAATCCCAAATATTAAAGAATCCTGTTTGGCTGGCTGGCTTTATTGCCATGTTCGCAATATCACTGTCTCGTAAACTTCATAGGTTTTTTGATGTCATCAATCTGTAATGCCTTAAGCCAATCCCGAAGCAAACAGAGATTCCGATACATTACCAGGGAGCAATCAACCTTATGCCTATCTTCCAATAACTTAATCTGACTTTCCAGTTTCTCACTCTCCACCCTCCTCTGTTTATGAAAATGAGAAGCATAGGAGATAATATATCTATCCATGCATCACTGCTTTTAGAGATTCCCATCCGAGAGAAGGATTAAAAGACTCCATGGGATTATGAACTTCAAACTCCTCTATAATTTTTCGAACTCCATCCCTAAAGTCAGCTTTACCCAAAAAAAGACATATTTAGTCGCCTTCGGCTATGACAGGCATCCCCACATAATGGAAAGGACAGAGAGATAGCATGATGGTCACTTCAGAATATCAGTTTTGAACTCCGGACCCATCATACCCTGACTAAAGGGAAAATTATCAATTAGACTATATGTGTGGAACCTGGGAGAGAAGTATGTGTAATTTATTTATTTAATTTTCTATACCGACATTCGATATGGTATATCACATTGGTTTACATATAACAGAATGTCTAAGGCTGGCCTTAATGACAAGATACAATATAACAGATTAATTGAGAACCTCTGCTACTCCGATTCTGACCTCTCCATACATCAACTAAATCCAAAAATTGCAGCAGATCGCAAAGTCCCTTACCACTACCAGACCTATCCATATTCTGGCATATGCAGGCATTCTAGTCCCCTTCCCCTCGCATGCATATCCTGTCCATAGCAAAACTGGCCACGGTATCTCGCAGTTTATTGTAAAAGGAAGCCTGACCTGCATTTGGGCCATATACATTGACAAAAGTAAGTGTTTTCCCATACAAATTACTTTCCAATATCACAAAGCAATCACCCGGGTCAAAATAGGAATAGTGCACCTGTAGGGGAAGGCTTTTATGAATTAATACACCCGCTCCTCTAGATTTTGATGAAAAAGAAGCAGCATAACCCTACCTAACCCAAGCCCTCTTTAATTTTGCATGTTCACTGGCCACCAAATACTTCTCCTGTAGAAATGCAATGTTGGCTCCCTTTGGCTGCAAAAACTGCAGGATCTTAGTTCTCTGTAACGGGGAGGACATCCCTCTCACATTTAAGGAAATAATTTTAACTTCAGCCATAATCAACAGAGATGAAAATAATCATAGCAACAAATATCCGCAGGTGTACCCCACCCAAAAAGCAGCCCTCCATATCCCGCCTGAACATATACAACACAACCCAATTGTCTTCCACTACAAACAGAAACAATAAATCCTGTCCCAAAGCCAACTCCCTCCATACCATCCCAACCCACCCTCTAGCACTCCCTCCCCCCAAACCTAACTGGATCAAACCCAATACCCCTTCAACTACCCCAACACCCCATCCCTGAACCCCCCCACTTCCCATCTTCAGAACACCCAGTGACCCAAAAACCTATAGAAGTAAGGCTTTAGTGCTTAAAGGCAAACAAACAATAAAACCCTCTGATACACAAAAAACCCAGGGCATGAGTAATCAGCCAACCGGCTTATAATAAAGCGCTACTTAGCACCACCAAAGGAAGAAAAAAGACCATCTAGAATACCAAACTACACCAAAGCCAAAACAAACCAGAATAGAAGAAAAATAAATACATATTAAAAAAACACTTAAAATCCGCAAAATAGAAAATATACAAAATAAGTCCAGAGCATGGTCCCATGATACTTGCCCAGAGTCCAAGAACACAACAACGCCAGAGCGGTGCGTTATCCAAAGCAAAAAAAAGTCTCATAAGTGTGAGGACAGAAACATTAATGGTATCCGACAACGGAACTCCAACGAAACTAAAGCAGCTGCCAATCCTCCGTAAGTCTCGGGAGACCAGGATCTCAGCAAAAAAACAAAACAAAGTCTTACTCCTGCAGAGTCCCATCCAGTCCCCAGAGTCCAGCCAGATTGTACAAAAGTCCCATACAGCAAAAATAATGAAACTGAATCTAAGTGGGAACACCACCATTCTGTC
The DNA here is from genome assembly GCF_901001135.1 of Rhinatrema bivittatum. NCBI lineage: Eukaryota > Metazoa > Chordata > Amphibia > Gymnophiona > Rhinatrematidae > Rhinatrema > Rhinatrema bivittatum. Next base: position 93,417,689 of record NC_042622.1, on the reverse strand, counting down.
CCATTACATAAGAGATGTGTAGAGTCCCAACAAAAAATTTAAAGTTAAAAATAAAAAAATACAGAAACATCACTGGAGGGGGTTAGTGCTTGTTGTAAACTGGAGCAAATACTGTCCGTCATCTCCCCTCCCCCAGCCATGGCAAAGGATTTCCTCTCTCAAGCACAGTCCTCAGCGATCTTGCTGTCCTTGATCTTCATCCAAGTCGATATTAGCAGCCGCCAAAAAATATTTTGCAGCATCTATGGTGTCAAAACTTTTGAGGGGTTTCCCCACCAGCATAACTTTGAGGCGGGCATATGAAATTCCCTTCGCCCTCAACCCACGTTCACTTCCAAGAAACTCACCTGCTTCTTCTGCGAAAAATCTTGAAAGATCATAACTTTATGCGAGTCATACATAATATCCACTTTTGACCTGGCCTTTTCCAAGATTCGGGCTTTATTCACATAACTATGCATCTGGATTATTTCTGCTCTTAGTCGACCTCCTAGTGGTGGCGGAGCAGCCAGAGGTCTATGAGCCTGTTCTATCTTCATATGGCCTTTCCGGGTTCCCAAACCCCAAGACCTCTGGCAGCCATTTTGAAAAAAAAAAGCCACCGGGTCCTTACCCTCAACTTTCTCAGGCAGACCCACTAATCTCAAATTTCTCCTCTGGCCACGATTTTCAATATCGTCCGGTTTTTTTTTTCCAGCAATGCCTCGTATTTCCTGTCCAAGGCTTTCACCTTTGCATGTGCTTGCGTCAGTGACCTCTCCAGCTCTGCCACCTGAGTAACAGTCTCACCAATCTGAGCTGCATTGTTTTGTATGAAGGAGACCAGCGACACCACCTTCTCCACAAACACCACCAATTTGGAATCGATGCTCTCGGTAGGTTTCTCTGGAAATGTTTCAAACTGCTGCAGCGTCACGGCATTCTCCCCCAACACAGGCAGGGCCAGCCATTCCTCCTCCGAGTCTGAGACCTCTGATACGCAGTCCTGCTCAAGGACTTGCTTTTTCTACAGACGCTGCAATTTTGCCATTTTTTCCTCCATCATCGCCAGTATTGACTTTTTAGACATAATATCCCACAGAGTAAATGCCAAACTCTGGAGAGAGGGTAAAAGTAATCAACAAATAAAACAGTGAGCCGGGGGAGCTGCTCCTAGACACGTCTGCTCCTTAGCAGAACATCATGTGACCCCCGTGTTTCGAATTTCTCTCTTTGTCAGCACTTTATCCTGACCTCCCAAAGGCAGGGGTGAAAATGCTGGGGGTCTAGCCTCCTACCAGCCAGACAGATTCCCAGCACCCCAGGGGCCTGCTGTGCATTGAGAGTGGAGAAAGACCGAGAAATGGGAGAAAAAGTAAAAGAGGCCCCGCCTACCAGCATGTGCCCCTGCATTCCGGGAGGTCCCCGAAGAGGGGGGTTACATTTATAAGGTCAATATGAACGCTTCTTTATAGCACGTGCGGCATGGATGTGTTTCTGACTGCTGTTTTCTGTGATGCACAATATGGGGAAAATCCCAGTCATTTACTGGTTCTGTTTTGCTGATGTACATCACCTAAAACTTTATCTGCGGATACAGGATTACCTTAAGTATACAACTTCTCACAAGCATTCACTAATTTTCTGACTGTGGAGCTCTGTACGGATTTCCATGCCCAAGTTCAGCTGTTAATGGATACTTTGAAAGGAAGAGATGTTTAGTATAGCGGTGCAGAACTGCTGAAACGCTTACTGCTGCTGCTTCTTTCCCGATGGGTCAGTCGGTCTTGCTCTGCCTGTGCCATAATTTCAATGCACGCCTCCGAATAAGCACATGGAGGGGAGAAAGCAACCCAAAGCCATGCTAATCTCAGCACCAATGCAGTGCCACCCCACCCAAGAGGAGAAGGTGCTAATAGCTAATTGGTTCGGGTATCCAGTGAAGATCAGCTCTAAAGCCTTATTCAAATCCATGATTTGTCTTTTCTGCTTTTTTTTTTTTATTTAATATAATATAAAAAGTCACCTTGCAGTGACGTTTTACTGTTATTTTAAGCCTGCATTGCAGCGTATACACCTCCGCGCCCCCAGTTCTCCCCCCTCCCCCAATCCCTTTTCTAAGAAAAGAAACCTCATCTGACAACCTGACTATCCTCCCACTAACAGAGAGGGCGGAGGACAGATTAATGAGGAGCCCAGGGTTTGATTCTGGCAGGGCTGCTGATCAGTGGAAGGCACTGTGGAATGTTTTAACATAGACCATAAGGGGCTTAAAGATGTGAACCCTGCATTGAAGGAAAGGAAAGAGTGCCCACAAATATTTCACCAGTTTGGTTAGCTAAATGTTTTCTGTGCACTTAAGAGTGGAGCTGCAGAATAGAGGTGAAGGTTTTCTCAAAGGCAGTGGAGCCATTTCAGTAAGCCGTGCTGCCCCACAGCAGGAGACATGATGTTGCGGATGTTGGTTTGTGTTTATTTTATTACTATTCATTTACGTACAGAGGAAATACTCATATGAGTATATTTATGCTTAAATTTAGTATTTATCACGTTCATATCATCATCATTGTTTATTTATGTCACGCTTTTCCACCAAGAGAGTTCAAAGTGAATTTTGTTTTGAAAGGCAACTAATCAAATTAATCAATCAATTAAATCAATTATTCAGCAAGCTGGGCTTTACAGACTAGGTCTTGTATTGTGTATGTCTTCAAGGGAACCAGGTGTTCTGTGTTCTTTCTAATTCCATGATTCACTCTTCAAAGACTTTATTTTTCCATCCATCACTCTAATAAGTTTTATTTTTCTAGACTACCTTTCCAATTTTCAGCTGAAGGTGGTTTACTACAATTTTCAGGTACAATAAGTCCTTGCCCCAGAGAGCATACAATCTAAGGGCCGGATTTTAAAAGCCCTACATGCGTGTATCCCATGGATTTATGTACATAGGTGGCTTTACGCACGTGGCCGGGCCTATTTTAAAAAGGCCCGGCCACGTGCGTAAAGCCCTGGGATGCATGTAAGTCCCGGGGCTTCGGGAAAAGGGCGGGGCTGGAGGCCCCCGGCACAGCAGCCATTTACTGCTGTGCCGGGGGATTGCGTGCCAGCAGGCTGCCAGCACGCGCAATCTGCGTCTGCTTCGAGCAGGCACAAAAGGGGAGATAACTTTTTTCGGTGGGTTAGGATAGGGCTATGGGATGGGAAGGGGTAGGAAGGATAGATTAGTGGGTAGGGAAGTTCCTTCCCAGGCCGAGTTATAAAATCAGGTGTCTATGTGTGCACGTCGGGTAGCGCGCACATAGATGTGCTCGCGCAACCTTTTAAAATCTACCCCTAAGTGGGTATCTTGAATCTCTCCAGGCAACTCAAAGCCTTTTGACAGCTGATGAAACTTATTGCTTGTCATGCTATGTTAACCATGGTGATTGCAATGCTGTAGTTGCCATTGGCAGGGCCATTAGAAAGGGCAGACAAGATGGGTGCCAGTGCACCATGCCACCACCCTTGTGCAACTAGGAAATTACTTCCTTAGGTGGCCGGATCTCCTTCAATGATTCAGCCACTGCTGCCTGGATGACCAGCCGTTCACATTTTTGAAAGGAGACCTGCCCCCGGTCACATCATTGAATGTGGGGGCTCACCCCCTCCCACCCTGGGTAATCTTTAGCCTTGCAGTGGTCTTGGCAACTGGGATACTATGCAGTGCATTACAAGGATGTCATCACAACAACTGCAGTGTAGTAGTGATGGTGGAGCATCTGTCCGCTGACTCGAGGGCGTATGTCCCAGAGAAATGGGTAAACGTTAATTACTACTTACATCCCTCATTTTATTTCAGACGATAAATATACACAGAGGGTGCTTTAAACAGTTACTGGTTTATTTTAAAAGCCCCACATGCACCAAAGCTGGGAGATAAGCACGTGACTTGGTCCAGTGCAGGGCCACGCGGCGTTTAAAACCCGCGCAGGTACATGTGTATTTCCCGGTACGCGCATAAAAATTGTTTTCAACAAAAGGGGCATGGGAGTGGTCTGGGCGGAACATGAGCAGGCAGGAACTGCATGATGAAGTTTGCGCACGTTTACGCACCACAAACGTGTGCCGGGGTCCCCCGCCGCGTAACTTTACTCCTGCTTTGTACAGCGTGTAAGTCGTGTAACAAAAAAACCCAAAAAACTAGGATAGTCAGTGGGGTTTTAAGGCTTGGGGCTAAAAGGGTAAAAGGGAGGCAAGTTAGCTAGAGGGTTCGGGAAGCCCTCTCCTTTACTGGGCCAAACTGGAGAAACAGGTAATTGTGTTGGCGTGAGTAGCTACTAAAATTACCCCCACTTTTGCGCTCAAGTCACCATATGCGCACAGATGCGCGCATCAATATAAAATCAAGCGCACATGTACGTGAATATTGCCGATTTAATAACACATGTGTGTGTACATGCATATATGCACATATGTTATAAAACCTCTGCATCCATGTGGCACGTGCTGGCAAACGTGCACCCATGTGTGGATCTTAAATTTTACTTCATAGTGTAACAAATAATTAAACTAAACTTAAACTAAACTACTCAGGATTTTAATTATCGAAGCTATATACACAGTAACGGCAACATCTTTGTTATTTCAAACTGGATTTTGTTGTAACCTTTACACTATGTGGTCCATTCATTAAAGAGTAATAAATATTGCATTAAATTACAGGATACTGCAAAAGTATAGGTCAGGTTGACAAAAAAAAATAGCAGTTTTCTTTTTGCTCATTAAGAACCAGCTGTTCAGGAGTAGTGCATCTTACCTGCTTTATTCATGTGATTGCTCTTAGCTACCTCATGATGAATCCATTATCGCAATTCAAAGGGTAATTTGCAAAGCCATTTCCACAGAAATGGGCTTTTAGAAAATGACCTGTCCTATGTGCAGGGGAAATTGAGTGGACAGGACCACTATATGCGCGTACGTTTACTCACAGTGACAAGAGGCATTCCAGGGGCAGGGCTGAGAAGGGATGTGGGACTACGTTGGTGGTTGTCCTGGGATGCCAGGATAATATTCAGATTGAAAGTAGACACGTATTTTCACTTTGAAAATTGGTGAAAGGTCAGCAGGTAAGAGGTAACCATGGACTTTACACCAGTGTGGCCAATTTTAAAAAGACTCTCCATGACTAGACCCCTATGTCATAAAGTATTCACCTATGAAGCAGAAACAACATATAACAGAACTAATCATACATAAGCCAAAATTCTTTTTTCTTTTTTGAGACCCTCATATAAAAATAGTACGTTATTTATTGCAACAGTCAATCATGCCCTAAACCAAGGTTCTTTACAACAAATTACACAGAGGTACAATAAATACGTGCCCCAAAGAGCTTATGATTTAAGTAGGTTACCTGTGGCAATAGGAGTCAGAGAGTTTTGCCCAAGACCACAAGGAGCATCAGTGGAAAATTCAGGATATGAACCTCAGTTTTAACCATTAGGCCTCCCCCTGTTATGTTTGCCAATTGAAGCAGGCTTCCACAACCGGTTGCCCTCAGCCCCAGCACTGCCACAGGTTCGGGACGCCGCCAGCACTGATATGGCTTCGACGCTGCTATCCTGCCTCTTCAAGCTTTTCCTAGGCACACGCGCTCAGCGGCGGTGGTATTAATAGCTCCTGTGGTGGGAACAGTGGCAGCGGCACCCAGTGATGATGTCAGCGCAGCTGGGTATTTATTTAATCCCCTGCCACACTCCTAGGAGACACCTCAGCAATGGGTATCCTGCATCCTGTGCAGTGCGTGTTGCCTCAGAGTTCCAGCCTGCCCTGTCTTGCCTCTCCAGCCTGCCTTCCCTCTTCTCGTCCAGCCTGCCCTGCCTCATCAGTCCTACTTGCCTTGAACCTGCTTCACCTCGGACTGATTTCCTGGATCTGACCATTGCCTGGATCAGAGGTGTACTAAGGGGGGGCAGTCCGCCCCGAGTGGCAACAGGGGGAGGGGTGCCATTGCCACTGGCAGGAAGGTCCTGCAGGAGTGAGGAACAGTGACATGGTGGGGGAAACCCCTCCAGCAAAAGCAAGGACCTGCAGTGGCGGAGGTCAGCGGCGCTGCCGGTATTTCTTGGAGCCAGTGTCGTGGCAAAGAACAGGAACAGGATTGCTGCCAGTGCTCTGGGAGCCGGCAGCAGAAGAACAAACCTAACATTGCCGCCGGCGCTCCCAGAGCCGGTGGCAGAAGAGGTCCTGCAGCGCCGCTGGCGGCGGAAGAAGGGAGAGATTGGCCCTGTGAGAGTAAGTGCCAGTGTGTGATGGTGTGTGTGTGCGCATATGAGGGTATGTGTGTGTGTGTGATGGTGAGTGTGTGTGTGCGTATGAAAGGGTGTGTGTGTGTGTGTGTATGAGAGGATGCCTGTGTGTGTGTGTGTGAGACAGTGAATGTATAGAAGAGTAAGTGTGTGTGCCTCTGTGTGTGTATTACAGGGTGCCTGTGTGTGGGGGTGGGGATGAGAGAGGAATCATGTGTGTGTAGGGGTGAGACAGGAATCATCTGTGAGAGATAAAGAGGAAGTGTGTATGTGTGAGAGAAAGATGCATGTGCTGTCTTTTACACACACACACTCAAACTCCCTCTGTCTCTCACCAAGCGTGTATGTGTGTGAGAGACAGAGGGAGCATATTTTGTTTGTGTCTGTGTGCATGTGTGTACCCATAGTTCATGACAATCTCAGGGTGACAGGTATGGAGAATGGGGGATTTTTAAAATTCTTATTAGTTTTAATTACTGGGTGTTATTTGATGTCTGCTGTTTTGAAATATTTTATTGATGTTTAGGAAATTTTTAAAAATTTGTCAGGAGCTTCTAATTATTGAATATTATTCTATTCATCAGCTGTTTTGAACTGTATATTTTTTAGTATGGTTTTTCTATTCTGATTAATTTATATTTATTGATTGTATTGTTTTGAGAAATAGTGATTCTCTGGTTTTCCATTGTTGCATTGCATATAGAATCTGGCTTGTGGTTTCCAGTTCAGTTTTTGTCAGCATGTGTGTGTGTGAGAGAGAGAGAGTGAGAGGAAGCGTGAGTGTGTATGTCTCACACACACATACAAGCTCCCTCTGTTTCTCACCAAGCATGTATGTGTGTGTAGACTGAAGACTGGAGGATAGCTAATGTAACCCCAATATTTAAAAAGGGCTCCAGGGGCGATCTGGGAAACTACAGACCGGTTAGCCTGACTTCAGTGCCAGGAAAAATAGTGGAAAGTGTTCTAAACATCAAAATCACAGAACATATAGAAAGACATGGTTTAATGGAACAAAGTCAGCATGGCTTTACCCAAGGCAAGTCTTGCCTCACAAATCTGCTTCACTTTTTTGAAGGAGTTAATAAACATGTGGATAAAGGTGAACAGTAGATGTAGTGTACTTGGATTTTCAGAAGGCGTTTGACAAAGTTCCTCATGAGAGGCTTCTAGGAAAAGTAAAAAGTCATGGGATAGGTGGCGATGTCCTTTCATGGATTACAAACTGGCTAAAAGACAGGAAACGAGAGTAGGATTAAATGGACAATTTTCTCAGTGGAAGGGAGTGAGCAGTGGAGTGCCTCAGGGATCTGTATTGGGACCCTTACTTTTCAATATATTTATAAATGATCTAGAAAGAAATATGACGAGTGAGGTAATCCAATTTTCAGATGATACAAAATTGTTCAGAATAGTTAAATCACAAGCAGATTGTGATAAATTGCAGGAAGACCTTGTGAGACTGGAAAATTAGGCATCAAAATGGCAGATGAAATTTAATGTGAATAAGTGCAAGGTGATGCATATAGGGAAAAATAACCCATGCCATAGTTACACAATGTTAGGTTCCATATTAGGTGCTACTACCCAAGAAAGAGATCTAGGTGTCATAGTGGATAACACATTGAAATCGTCAGTTTAGTGTGCTGTGGCAGTCAAAAAAGCAAGGGAATGGTGAATAAAATGGAAAATGTCATAATGCCTCTGTATCGCTCCATGGTGAAACAGCACCGTGAATACTGTATACATTCTGTACAATTCTGGTCTCCTCATCGCAAAAAAGATATAATTAGGGATGTGAATCGTTTTTTGACGATTTAAAATATCATCCGATATATTTTAAATCGTCAAAAATCGTTAGAGGCAATATTTAATAGGAATTCCCCCGATTTATCGTCAAAAATCGTAAATCGGGGGAAGGGGGAGGGGAAGGGGGAGGGCGGGAAAACCGGCACACTAAAACATCCCTAAAACCCACCCCGACCCTTTAAAATAAATCCCCCACCCTCCCAAACCCCCCCAAAATGTCTTAAATTACTTGGGGTCCAGTGGGGGGGGGTCCCGTTGTGATCGTCCACTCTCGGGTGTCTGGCGCGTTGATAGAAAATGGCGCCGGCGCTACCTTTGCCCTGTCATATGACAGGGCAAAGGTAGCGCCGGCGCCATTTTGGTTCCTGTTCCCTGACGTCACGAGCGTAGGAGATCGCTCCCGGACCCCCGCTGGACCCCCAGGGACTTTTGGCCAGCTTGGGGGGGCCTCCTGACCCCCACAAGACTTGCCAAATGTCCAGCGGGGGTCCGGGAACGACCTCCTGCACTCGAATCTTGTTGCCATACGGCCGGTGCCATTTTGCTGTACGGCAATATGGCGCCAGATTGCAGATAGGAACCGGTACTCGCTCCACAAGAGCCTATGTTCCTAAAACCCTCCAAAGAATCTCTTCTATTCCAGAAGCCATCTCATACACAGATATTGTGAGTTCTTATTCCAGACTGCATATAGGAACCAGTACTCGCCTATGGCTCCTGTTCCTGAATATACTGAAGACTCTCTGTTGCATAGAAGCCATTACAGATATCTACAATTGTGAGTGTATCATCTACTACTGGTTATGTATCCAGCATACCCTGTCTACTCACTACCTATAGTCTCTCTCTACAGCTCAGCAACCCAGAGATTGCAATTCCAGTATCTCTGAAGGACTTCAGCCCTGCCGTGCACATCAGCTCACTACTGCCACCTCTGGTGGTTCTACTTCCTGTCTAATAAAGAACTATCTGTGTTTGTCTCCATACTCCAGCCTAGCCGGTGGTCCCTCTCAGGATATCCTCCTGGGGGTGCTGTCATCTGCCATCGGCCCAAGGATTCACCAATTTACATTAAAGTGTTCATTCCTTACACTACTAGAGCGATATCATAACAGACTGCCACTCTGTGGGGAGTCAATCTACAACAGATCACTAACTCCATCTACGGAGTACATCGGACTGCTGGCTACTATCCTCGGGGGAGCAGATTCCATAACAGACTGCTACTCCTCCTCTCTGGAGGAACAGATCTACATTAGGTTACTAACTCCTCTCCTCTGGAGAAGCTGATTACTAACACTCTGCTAACTCTTCTCCTCTGGGGAAGCAGATCCATAACAGATTGCTACTCCTCTCCTCGAGAGGAGCTAATCGATACAGATTGCTAGCTCCTCCCCTCTGGGGGAGCAAATCGATAACACTCCCCTAAGAGGAAAGACTAAAGAGGTTAGGACTTTTCAGCTTGGAGAAGAGACGGCTGAGGGGGGATATGATAGAGGTGTTTAAAATCATGAGAGGTCTAGAACGGGTAGATGTGAATCGGTTATTTAAGCGTTCGGATAATAGAAAGACTAGGGGGCGCTCCATGAAGTTTGCATGTGGCACATTTAAAACTAATCGGAGAAAGTTCTTTTTCACTCAACGCACAATTAAACTCTGGAATTTGTTGCCAGAGGATGTGGTTAGTACAGTTAGTATAGCTGTGTTTAAAAAAGGATTGACTTAGAAAATAGCCACTGCTATTACTAGCAACAGTAGCGTGGAATAGACTTAGTTTTTGGGTACTTGCCAGGTTCTTATGGCCTGGATTGGCCACTGTTGGAAACAGGATGCTGGGCTTGAAGGACCCTTGGTCTGACCCAGTATGGCATGTTCAGAGGGAGCATATTGCATGATTGTATGTGTGCATGCATGCCCCCAGTCTACAACAATCTTAGGATGACAGATATGGAGAGCAGGAGATTTTTAAAATTCTTTTTAGTTTTAATTATTGGGTGTTTTTTAATATGTCTGCTGTTTTGAAATATTTTATCGATGTTTAGGAAATTTTAAAATTATATATTGGGAGGGGGGTGCCAAAAAAGTACCCGCCCAAGGTGCCAAATGGTCTAGGTACACTTCTAGCCTGGATCTTGACTATTCTTGCCTGCCCCTGCCACTGACCCTTGCCTGGATCTGGACCTCATTGCTTGCTGCCTGCCCCAACCTAGGCTGGCCCCGGACCCTCTGTTTCTCCTTGCCCTGTGGGACTATCGCCTAAGTCCTGCCAGCCCCCGGACCCTAAGGGCTCAACCTGCGGGGAAAGAAGCTGGTAAAGGTGAAGCTCCAGACCCAGTCCTGTCCCATAGTACGCTCGCCAGCTGTCAGTATGGGCCTAGGGGGTTTGCTCCCTAGGCTGCGCCAACCATACCACAGCACTAAGGGTCCACTTTCCTCATACCCTCTCAAAATCCATAACTTCAGTTTTATGCAGAATTACAGGAAACTGGAAAGTTATTGCAATTTTATGTTATATTGGTGTAGCTATTGTCTTACGATACAAAGCAATCACATTGTGGGAAATGGCAAAATCCTGCCACCTTCAAGTAGCCAAGAATATCTGTAAGTCCTCGGCATTCTTTCTGCTCAAGGAAGGGGGGGATCTTTGACTGAGCTCTGTGAAACTTTTCTTCTATGCCCAATTGTTTTGCTCAGCTCCAGATTTTGCAGCATGCAGGCTGGCAGGACCGTGGCCTGTGGGCAGCACTTTAACAATGCCTAGTGAATTTAGTCCAAGGAAATCAGACTTCTCCTTCAGAAAATACGGACTGCTGACCATACTTGCATAAGCAGTGACCTGTACAGTCCCATGTATTAATGATCGCCCTAGAAAACAATGCATTTGCACACTCTCCAGAGTTGGAAACGAATCGCAGCGTTTAGAATTCTGTACCCAGAGAAATGGCAGTGTAAGCTGGGGGTGGAGCCTCCGATTTATCATCCTGACAGGACATTGCAATAAGAAAATCAAAGAGAAATAGCACACTGCTTTAGTCAGCGTAGAAGAAAATGGAAAATAGATTTTGGTTTGCCAGATGACCTGGAATCTAAATCCTTGTATTGCAGAAAAAAAAAATGCAAATAAGAGATATTAGATGCTATCTTAAAAGGACTACTTCAGGGCCAGCTGGGTAACTGAAGGCCAGTGCAGTGCATTGCCATACAGATGACCTGGGTTCAATAGCCAGAGCACAGGGCTCACAGTTGATACATTTATATATAAATATATATATATAGAGAGAGAGAGAGAGACTTCATCTGGATAATGTGATTTTACTCTATGGGCCGAATTAAAAAAAAACTTTCCCCCATTCCGTGCTTGTGGATACCTCTTTATTGAATAAGGCTATAGATATATACAGTATATTTTTCCCTCGGGGCAGTTCTCAAACAGGCTTCTTTTGTGCAAAGGGAATGAATGCATGTCCTTTCCTTCTGACGCTTGCTGCAGGAATAAAGTACCACCTGCAGAGTTTTTCATCTGCTTTTTGTGTGGTTAGATTTTTTTTCATGTATAATAACATTGAAAATGCAATCTCTGGGCTTTATTTTCCAATCCTGCCCAAAGCACACCGCTGAGCATGACTTCCCCAAATGCAGCTAAAAGTAGTTGCAGGGTGGAGCCCCCTGTGACTGTGTACATTTTGACCGATTGAGGGAAGACAATTTACAAACAGCCCATTCGTGTTAAGTAAATCACTTTGAAAATTGCTTCTTTGGATAAATATATTCGTGTGATGCTACTTGAGTGTCCAACCAGCCTCTTTTTCCAAGCATTTGTTGAGATTCAGAAAGCCTAAGATCCGTTAGCATCTCAGTGGTCAAGGAGTGCAATTATGCTCCCCAGTCAGTGACGGATTTAGAATTTTGTCCCCCCTAGGCACTTAGATGCTGTCACACCCCCTCCTCCTCCCAGTCAGACTGTTGGAGATCTGCTCCTCCAGAGGGGAGGAGTTGGCAATCTGTTATAATTCTGCTGCTCGGAGTTAGCAATCTGTTATTGAGCTCCTCCAGTAGGGGGAGGAGTTAGCAGTCTGTTAAGGATCTCCTCCTGGAGAGGGAGGAGTTAACAATCTGTTATCAATCCCTGCTAGGGATGTGAATCGTTTTTCAACGATTAAAATTATCGTCCGATAATGTTTATATCGTCTTAAATCGTTATAGATCACGATACAATAGAAATTCTAACGATTTATCGTTAAAAATCGTTAAATCGTGTTAGTGCGCACTAACTCGAGTTAGTGCGCACTAACTCCCCGTTAGTGCGCACTAACTCGATTTAGTGCGCACTAACTGAAAATGATACAAATAAACACTTTCCAGGTCACTGAAGGTCAGTTAGGAATGAATATGTGTTCCTATTGGCTGGCTGCCCTCTTATCTATTGATATTACCAAGGTTACCACTGAGGTGATGGTTGGGGGGATGGGAAATGGAACTGGAAACTAACGAACACCAACAGAAAATGAAACAAAGTGTTCACACTTCCCAGGTCAGTAAAGGTCACTTAGGAATGAATATGTATGTATGTATTCCTATTGGCTGGCTGTGCTCTTATCTATTGATGTTACCAATGTGGTTGGGGGGATGTGAAATGGAAACAGTTGGAAGCTTGACAAAAAAAGTAATGTAATGATCAGCACTCACGTGACTAGAACTTGTTTGTTTATTATTTTTGTTAGCAGGCACCTGAAATGCTAGTGCATGTTGAATTTGCCAATCACTGTGCATTTTAGAAAGGTGGTCCTGGCTGGAACTGTACACAGTTCAAATATATGTAATTGATTGTTGGTAAGTGTATTTTTTAAGTAGCCACACTGGCACCAGTATGTTTACTTTTCCTCCTACTTAACTCACTAGCTCAGCTTTGTAAGAAGGGCTTCTCTGCTTGTGTGTTGTTTTTGTTTGGTGTGAGGAGAGCAGAAACATCAGATCTTTATTCAATCTACTACAGTCATCTCTTACAGTGCCCTATCCCTATTAATACCAGGAGTGTTGTGATCTTCCTGCACACAGTGCCCTAACCCTGATACCAGTCTGAGACAGCTCCCTCCCTGCATTACTAGTGAGAGGCTGGCTTCACAGACAGGGGGGAGCTGCCTGACCCTCACTCCTGACTTCCCCCATGTCCCAGCTAGTGAATGGTGTGTGGGTGAGGGGGGGGGGGGGGAGGATGGTGAAGTCTGAGACAGCTCCCTCCCTGCATTACTAGTGAGAGGCTGGCTTCACAGACAGGGGGGAGCTGCCTGACCCTCACTCCTGACTTCCCCCATGTCCCAGCTAGTGAATGGTGTGTGGGTGAGGGGGGGGGGGGAGGATGGTGAAGTCTGAGACAGCTCCCTCCCTGCATTACTAGTGAGAGGCTGGCTTCGCAGACAGGGGGGAGCTGCCTGACCCTCACTCCTGACTTCCCCCATGTCCCAGCTAGTGAATGGTGTGTGGGTGAGGGGGGGGGGGGAGGATGGTGAAGTCTGAGACAGCTCCCTCCCTGCATTACTAGTGAGAGGCTGGCTTCACAGACAGGGGGGAGCTGCCTGACCCTCACTCCTGACTTCCCCCATGTCCCAGCTAGTGAATGGTGTGTGGGTGAGGGGGGGTGGAGGATGGTGAAGTCTGAGACAGCTCCCTCCCTGCATTACTAGTGAGAGGCTGGCTTCACAGACAGGGGGGAGCTGCCTGACCCTCACTCCTGACTTCCCCCATGTCCCAGCTAGTGAATGGTGTGTGGGTGAGGGGGGGGGGGAGGATGGTGAAGTCTGAGACAGCTCCCTCCCTGCATTACTAGTGAGAGGCTGGCTTCACAGACAGGGGGGAGCTGCCTGACCCTCACTCCTGACTTCCCCCATGTCCCAGCTAGTGAATGGTGTGTGGGTGAGGGGGGGGGGGGGAGGATGGTGAAGTCTGAGACAGCTCCCTCCCTGCATTACTAGTGAGAGGCTGGCTTCGCAGACAGGGGGGAGCTGCCTGACCCTCACTCCTGACTTCCCCCATGTCCCAGCTAGTGAATGGTGTGTGGGTGAGGGGGGGGGGGAGGATGGTGAAGTCTGAGACAGCTCCCTCCCTGCATTACTAGTGAGAGGCTGGCTTCACAGACAGGGGGGAGCTGCCTGACCCTCACTCCTGACTTCCCCCATGTCCCAGCTAGTGAATGGTGTGTGGGTGAGGGGGGGGGGGAGGATGGTGAAGTCTGAGACAGCTCCCTCCCTGCATTACTAGTGAGAGGCTGGCTTCACAGACAGGGGGGAGCTGCCTGTCCCTCACTCCTGACTTCCCCCATGTCCCAGCTAGTGAATGGTGTGTGGGTGAGGGGGGGGGGTGGATGGTGAAGTCTGAGACAGCTCCCTCCCTGCATTACTAGTGAGAGGCTGGCTTCACAGACAGGGGGGAGCTGCCTGACCCTCACTCCTGACTTCCCCCATGTCCCAGCTAGTGAATGGTGTGTGGGTGAGGGGGGGGGGGAGGATGGTGAAGTCTGAGACAGCTCCCTCCCTGCATTACTAGTGAGAGGCTGGCTTCGCAGACAGGGGGGAGCTGCCTGACCCTCACTCCTGACTTCCCCCATGTCCCAGCTAGTGAATGGTGTGTGGGTGAGGGGGGGGGGAGGATGGTGAAGTCTGAGACAGCTCCCTCCCTGCATTACTAGTGAGAGGCTGGCTTCGCAGACAGGGGGGAGCTGCCTGACCCTCACTCCTGACTTCCCCCATGTCCCAGCTAGTGAATGGTGTGTGGGTGAGGGGGGGGGGGGAGGATGGTGAAGTCTGAGACAGCTCCCTCCCTGCATTACTAGTGAGAGGCTGGCTTCACAGACAGGGGGGAGCTGCCTGACCCTCCCTCCTCCGGGGTATTGTGATCTTCCTGCACACAGTGCCCTATCCCTGATACCAGGGGTGTTGTGATCTTCCTGCATGCAGTGCCCTATCCCTATTAATACCAGGAGTGTTGTGATCTTCCTGCATGCAGTGCCCTATCCCTGATATCGGGATGTGTGCAAGAAGATCACAACACCCCCGGTATCAGGAATAGGGCACTGTGTGCAGGAAGATCACAACACCCCCAGTATCAGGAATAGGGCACTGTGTGCAGGAAGATCACAACACCCCTGGTATTAGGGATAGGGCACTGTGTGCAGGAAGATCACAATACCCCTGGTATCAGGGTTAGGGCACAAGTTCTAGTCACATTGACTGATCACATTACTTGTTTTGTCAAGCTACCAACTGTTTCCATTTCCCATCCCCCATATACTGTCAGTAGGAAACTTGGTAACATGAATAAATAAGAGGGCAGCCAATAGGAATACATATTCATTCCTAAACTGACCTTAACTGACCTGAAAAGTGTCAAATTGTATCATTTTCAGTTAGTGCGCACTAACTCCCAGTTACTGCGCACTAACTCCCGTTAGTGCGCACTAACTCGAGTTAGTGCGCACTAATCGGAAAAAACGATTTTTAACGATTTTTTAACTAAAAAATCGTGCCTAAGACGATTTTCTTGCCCTGCCACACGATTTCTATCGTTAAGACGATATGGAAAACGATTCACATCCCTAATCCCTGCTACTAAGAGTGGCAATCTGCTATAAGTCCACCAGGGAGTTAGCAATCTGTTATGGATCACCCTGCCAAGGGGAAAAGCTAACAATTGTAATACTACGTAGGCGGAGTTAATGATCTGTGGTGGATTGGCTTCCCACAGAGTGGCAGTTGTATAATACCGCTCTAGTAGTGTAAGGGAAGACACTGAGATGAATTGTGAATCCCTGGGCCGATGGCAGATGACAGCGCCTTCAGGAGGATATCCTGAGAGGGACCACTGGCTAGGCTGGAGTATGGAGACAAACACAGATAGTTCTTTATTAGACAGGAAGTAGAACCACCAGAGGTGGCAGTAGTGAGCTGATGTACCCGGCAGGGCTGAAGTCCCTTCGATACTGGAATTGCGGTCTCTGGGTTGCTGAGCTGTAGAGAGAGACTATAGGTAGTGAGTAGACAGGGTATGCTGGATACATAACCAGTAGAAGTTGATACACACACAATTGTAGATATCTGTAACTTATTTATTTATTTAAAACTTTTTCTATACCGTCGTTAAGTTATATACCATCACAACGGTTTACAGAAGGGCACGATAAAGAGAAATATGGGTGGTATAGATTTCAAATTACTCGTGTGCCATCATAGTACGGTAACAATTTAAAATAATAAACTAGGTGTGTAAGTTAAACCTGATTGTTAGGAACAAATTAGGCAGTTTGATTTTAACATTAATATGCTTATGCAGGTTACTAAAAACTTCTAGCTTGGTGCATCCTTATCGTTCAACTATTTTTCTCCTTTTCTTTATCTTTATAAAATGCTTGTTTTAAAAGCCAGGTTTTCAGATTAGTTTTGAATAATTTCAGATTTGTCTGTAGTCTTATTTCGAGTGGCATGGTATTCCAGAGTACAGGACCAGCCAGTGACAGTGCTCTTTCCCTTACTTGCGTGAGATGTGCTGATTTGACAGAGGGGACAGTTAGTAGAGCTTTATTTGCAGATCTCAGGTTTCTTTGTGAACATGCACGCGCAGGGCCGTGTTAAGCCAGTCGGCTTTATCATCGTGGATTAGTTTATGGATTATACAAAGTGCTTTATGCACTTTGTATAATCCATAAGCTTTATGGCTTCTATGCAACAGAGTCTACAGTATATTCAGGAACAGGAGCCATAGGTGAGTGCTTGTTCCTATATGCAGTCTGAAATGAGAACTCACAATATCTGTGTATGAGCTGGCTTGTAGAATAGAAGAGAGTCTTAGGAGGGTTTTAGGAACATAGGCCCTCGTGGAGCGAGTACCGGTTCCTATCTGCAATCTATATTAGTAATGCACCAAATAAAGGTATATAATAGCTTCTGATATAGAAGAGAGTTGAGAAGGGATTTAGGAACATGGGCCCTCGTGGAGCGAGTACCAGTTCCTATCTGCAATCTACAATAATGACTCACGATCTCCGTACCTGCAATAACGTCTTAGACAGAAGGGAGTCTTCGGAGATTAGGAACATAGGCCCTCGTGGAGTGAGTACCGGTTCCTATCTGTAATAGAACTCACTGTGTTCACGTCTGCAATCGCTTCCAGGTAGTAAGGAGTCTTCTGAGCATTC
This sequence comes from Rhinatrema bivittatum, assembly GCF_901001135.1. Classification (NCBI taxonomy): domain Eukaryota; kingdom Metazoa; phylum Chordata; class Amphibia; order Gymnophiona; family Rhinatrematidae; genus Rhinatrema; species Rhinatrema bivittatum. The sequence continues at coordinate 93,400,430 of NC_042622.1, read as the reverse complement.
AGGGACATAGGCCCTCGTGGAGCGAGTACCGGATCCTGACTTAGCAATCTGAAATCAAGAAGAGAGAGAGTGGGGCCCCCGAGGAGCAGCTACCCCTGGGTAAGGTGGTGGAGGCAGAGCAGCGGAGAAAGAATTCCCCTTGCTAACTTGATTCGAAGTAGCAAGCAAAGACCTTTTAAGGTGGAAGCGGATGATGTCACTACGGGGGGATGCCCCTGAAGTTCGCGCCCATGCCAGTACAAACTATGGAGCGTGCGCGCACCCTTACGTCATCAGGAACATGGCGGATCCGCAGTGTCAAACCAGCCCGGGGATTCCAGGAAGTACGGCGAGGAGAAGCCGTGGCAGCATTTGTCCGTCAGACCCGAAGGGAGTCGCCACAAAGGTAGAGAGGGTAGAGCGAGGGCGAGAACAGGCACGAACGCAACACAGGGATTAGGTTTACGGCACAGACCCAGTGTTTCCAGCTGCTAAAATGTAAAAATTCTGAAGTACAGTGACAAACGTTTCCATCTTTCATATTACATTATAAACTTTGCTTGTGTCTGTATAATTTATTTTCATTTTATTGAGTGAGGAAAAGAGATTGCAAGTATCAGTACAGAGAGAAGATCACAGAGATGGGGAGTGGAAGGGAGGAGGACCTGGAATGGGGGGAGGAGAAGGACCAGAGATCAGGAAAGATCAGGTGACATCATCCAGTGGCACCAGGCCCACCTCAAGGAGAGGCGTGCTCCCCAGACATCGCGCGCCAAAGGAGCACAACAAAGGGGCACGCCCCTTTATGCACCCCTTCGTGCAAACCATAGTGCAAACCCCAAACCCAGAAAATCTACTGCTACAATCCACAAGAAATGGCAAACACTCAATCCCCTGACTACATCCACCTCAAGTCCCACAGAAAAAATCAAAGCACGGGTAACCCACAGAAGGAAACAAAAAAGGATCAAAACATGGAAAACCCACAGAAGGAAACAAGAAATAAAACAAAGAAATATTGTAAGTACCAACAATCAAACATCACTCACATAAACACTAAGACCTACAGCAGTTACATATCACTATCATTCCTTCTATTCAACACGCAATCCATAGTAAAGAAAATACCCAACATCTCTGACCTACTTGATTATCACAAACCAGATTTCATAGCCATCATGGAAACATGGATAAGAAACACTGACCCCGTCTTAATCAACTAAATCAATAACCCCATCTACAGAATGTTTTCAATGCCCCAACCAAAAAAGAAAGCAGGAGGTCTAATGCTAATCATAAAAAAAACCCCTACAGATGAAACTACTCCTAACCAACACCCACCCACCACTGGAAATTGCACTATTCGACTCACCTCTACTACAGATCTGTCTGGTATACTGACCCCCAATGCACTGGATCGGAACTGCTCACCACTAATAGAATTCTTCTTGTCCAAACTATCAACAAACCCATCATCATATTAGGAGACTTTAACATACACTTTGACACAATTCCCCACTCCCCCACATGCAATGCAATAACAGATGCCCTACCAACCCTAGGACTAAGTCAAATCATCAAAGGCCCATTGCACAAAGCAGGTCACAGACTAGACCTCGTCTTCATCAATACTGACATATGGGCTAATTACCACACAAATATCACAAATATCCCATGGTCGGACCACTCTCTAATTTATGCCAACCTGTTTTCCAACTGTAAACTTACAACAGAAAAAAGCCCACCTAGATCCTTCACCTACCAGCCACCCTTCAACATAGAGACACTTCAAGATAATCTACAAACAGAACTAACAAACATAGACCTATCTAACGCAGAAAACGCCACCTCATCCTGGCTCAACAACACTAAAACAATAGCAGACAAGATAAACCCCATGATAAAGAAAACAATAAAAAGCCCAAAACACCAGAACCAATGTTACAACGACAACATCAGATCAGCCAAACGTGAACTCTGAAAAAAAGAAAAAACCTGGAGGAACAACAAAACAACTACACTACTGAACACCTATTGATCACACTTAGGGCTAGATTTTAAAAGCCCTGTGCGCGTAAATCCTACCGGATTTATGTGTGCAGGGCACTCGCACGCCGGCACGCCTATTTTGCATAGGCCGCCAGCGCGTGCAAAGCCCCGGGACGCACATAAGTCCAGGGGCTTCGTAAAAGGGGCGGGAGGGGGCGTGTCCAGGGGGCGGTCCGGGGTGGGTCCGGGGCCGTGGCGATGGTTTGGGGGGCGCGCTGGGAGGGCGGTCCCGAATCCCCATGTTAGCACGCGCCTGACCCAGCGCCAGAGCAAGGGAACCGTTGTAATGCCTAATGAATGACTCATAGGCTCCCGACCTCCATCGACCCATTCATTGTATAACTGCTTGCAGAATACTGGCGGTGGCAGTACTGGAAGCGGCTCTGATGAGGAATGAGTGAGTGCCAAATCATTCACTCTGAAGCCCTGCCTTCGTTAGGGCTTTCTTGAACACTGCTGAAAACTGGTAGTGGCTTAATGGGGATCTATCATGGTGAAGCAAAAACAGTCCACTCCCTTTTGGGCGTAGGGTTAAGAATAGGGTCACGGCTGCAACCAGACATGTTACCAAGCCTCTAAACGCTGTTAGGGTGATAACTTGGCCATGGGCCCCCTATCAGTCTTAGACTGTCTCAGTCTTAGGTATAAGGTGCTGTTTGAGACACTGACGTCCTCGCAAGAAGGTGCCGAGGCATGTTCTACATGGCCAGCAGGATTTTGTGCATCCATTTCCGGTACCCTAATAGGGAGGATAGGTGGGACAACATCCGTCTGGAGAACTACCTGATCCTTAATTTGCGCCATTACCCATGCCACAAAGAGGGGAACGAACCCCCTCCCCCCCACCCCGGCACACCTGAGTTAAGACAATACAGAGGGTATACTTTAAAAAATGTTCTCTATCTATTAATGTCAGCAACACACACAGAGAAACCATGTACTTACAATGTTCTTTTAATTTTTCTAAGGAACAATGGGATGCTAGTGTACAATTGCGTGATGATACATCGATAAAGATAGTGTCTGCTGATAAGGGCGATGGGATTGTAATCATGAATGAGTATGATTATGAGAATGAGCTTTTACGACAGTTAAATGATGAACATTTTTATAAAAAGTTGGATTATAACAACTCCTTTTCTTCATCAGAAAGTTAATGAAATTGTAGAGAAAGCATTGTAGGATAAAGTTATTTCTAATAAGGAATTTCGGTTTTTGCAAGGACTATTTCCAACTACGGCATATTTTTATATATTGCCGAAAGTACATAAGTCTCTGCTAAATCTCCCCGGCCGACCAATAGTGGCCGGTATCGGTACAGTGTTGGAACCAATAGCTAAAATGATTGATTACTATTTGCAACCATATGTGGCATCTATTCCTTCATATGTGAAGGATTCTATCAACTTCATTAATCAGTTGTCAATTCTGCCAGAAGTAAAGAAAAATTGGATATTGGTAACAGCGGACATTGCTTCTTTTTATACAAGCATTCCCCAGAGGGACGCTTTAATGATTATTGAAATGGAATTTTAAAAAACGGCTATATTGGAGCGTAGATTCAATTTTTTGATTGCCATTGCTAAAATAGCTTTCACAAATAATTGCTTCAGTTATAAATCTCAATTCTTTTTACAAATTAAAGGTATCTCAATGGGGTCGCCCATGGCACCTAGTGTGGCATGTTTGTATGTCTCCTACTTTGAAGATAAATTTGTCTATAGTTCTGCTTTGTTTCAACAAGTTGTATATTGGAGAAGATACATTGATGATCTATTTTTCATTTGGCAAGGGAATGATGAGGAATTGGATACATTTGTTACGTTATTAAATTCAAGTGATTTGAATTTGAAATTTACTATTACTAAGGATAAACAAACAGTCACATTTTTAGATATGGGGGTATATATCCATAATAAACGATTGGCCACGACTGTTTACAGGAAAGCCATCGATAAGAATACCCTGCTACTTACCAAAGTTTCCATCCTAAACAATTGAAGGACAATATACCTATTGGGCAATTCTTACGGTATAGGAGATTATGTACATCTACCACGGATTTTAAAATACAAGCACAGCAGTTAAGTGATAGATTTATTTCTAGAGGTTACACCAAATCCACCATTAAGAAGGCATATAAACAAGCTCTATGTGCTAACAGAGATAATCTTTTAGTAAAAGAGTTGTCGACTAGGATGATTTGTATTATTCCGTATTCTTCGAAATTAGCTGAAGTGAAAGATGTTATATTAAAGCATTGGCATATTTTGTCTCCCTTACAGTGCTTTACAGAAAGTCCAATTTTTGCAATAAAAAAACGTCAATCCTTATGGGACAAGTTAAAATAGAGAAAAAGTGTTATTGTGAATCAGGACCACGGACAGAATCCTTGTGGATCTTGTTCCGTGTGTCCACTTGTATTGGAATGTAATATTTTTCAACACCCTAATCTAGATCGTCCTTATAAGATACCTGAGGTGTTCACTTGTAACACCAGTGGAGTAATATATGCTATTATATGCCCATGTAATTTGATTTACGTGGGCCAAACTGTAAGGCCTATCAGGTTTCGTATCATTGAACATAGAAGTCAGATTAAATCTTTAAGAGCACATGCCCCTTTGGTGGACCATTGGGTGGAAAAGAAACATTCTCTGAGTGATATTCATTTTTTTGTTATTAAACAGGTTGGTCTTAATAATGGAGGTGCTCTATCTGCAGTACTAAGAAAAATTGAACAGTTTTTTATCTTTAATTGGCACAAGGTAGCTCCGCACGGCTTTAATGGGCCGATTGAATGGCAAGCTTTTCTGTGAATGATTCCGGAGGATGTTTGAGTATTGGTGAGCTAGGAATTGGGCTCTAAATATTATCGTGTAGGGCTGTCAAAGTTTCTGATTATTGATGGGCTAGTGATGCGATATATGCAGAGATGAACATTGTTAAATACATAGTGCAATTTTTGAATTTTATGAATAGTGTTTAGGTTGAAGTTTCTGGTGGTATTATTAATCTTGTATATGGGATCCATGTGTAGGTAATTAGGACAGGTGTATCTAGATTTGCTTCACTTAATAAGAACTGAGGGAACTGGTGCGCAATGGCGTTTTATGAATGATGGAGTAGTATGTCAGTTCCGGTAACAAGTGAGTATGGAAGTACCTGGCAGCTGGAATCAGATATGCTGCAGCGGTAAAGGTTGGTTGTTTTTAGTTTGGGTTTAACGCAATGTATTTATCGATAAATTCAATTGAAGTAAAGAATATGAACTAGTGTGAAATTTGAAGTTCGTTATTGTAAGCAGTGGTTGTGTGTGAAGATATGGAGTAACGGATTGGATTTGAACGAGCCAAATTGTCGATTGGAGTTAAGAGAGCCACATTGTGATATGATTAGGTGAGATATGGGTTATTGATTAAAAGAATTTTTTGAAAATCGTTATTATCCTTTGCGGTATAGGAGTAAATTAAATGTTTTGATTGTAGGATATAATTTGAAGAAAGGATACAGCAATAAAATTATGTATTGTCCCTGGGAAGCCCTTATGATAAAGGGTGAAACAAAGAGATCTTTGTTGATGGATATGATATTGATGAGAACTATACTGATGAAGGAAATGAGTATTTAATGATATCCGTGAAGAACATATATGAGTAAGAGATCGCAATCAACAGTAATCATGTGCAACAAATTTAATGGAAATTTTGTAATAGAAATTTTGTATGTAAAAAAGGAAAATATTGTGCAAATTGTAAGTGTTTTAAATAGTATGTATGGGCGTGTGTGTGCTAGTAAGTTTTTAATTGTTTAGATAGGTGTTTATAGTAAGAGTTTTTGAATAAATGAAAAGAACGTTGTAAGTACATGGTTTCTCTGTGTGTGTTGCTGACACCTGAGGTAAGGCCAGGCGCGGTGGGGGGGGGGGGGGGGGGGCAGCCACCCGCATGGCTGCATCAGTTGGCCAGTTATTCATAGTACCCGCACATCCGTGCTAGGGAGGGGCCACCCAGAAATACTGCCTCCTTTCCCCACTCTCTCTCTCTCTCCACAGACACATGCCCCCCAGCTAATCCCCTCTCATCCCCCAGTGATCCCCCACTCAGTCCCTCCTAATCTCTCCAAAGTGAACCCTTTGCTCTGTTTCTTCCAGGATCCCCCACTCCTTCTTGCTGCCCCCCCCCCCACACACACAATTTTTGCTACCCTAGACACAGCCTAGTGTGCATATCTGGGAACTCTCTGGATTTGACCCGGAGACTCCTGAATTCTAATGGAATTGCCGGGTCTCTGGGCCAAGTCCTGAAATCTCCAAGAGCCCTGCTGCCGCTGAGCTAGTGAAGCAGGCAGCTTAGAAGACATCTGATTAGCCCACATGGGCCAATTGCCTGCTTCCTCTTCCCTGCCCTGACACCAATCAGAGGCCTCCTTTCTTCTTCCTGAGCCTGTAGACCAATGCTGGCAGGCAGGAAGGGAAGAGGCCTTCGATTGGCCTCTGGAAGAAGGTAGGAGGCCAATAGCAGAAGCAGCAGTAGAAGATGCTGCTACTATTTTAACGGAGTAGGCGCCTTGCCAGAAAACAATCCTAAAAAAGGTGTGCAGTCCACATCCAATGAATTATACACGAGAAAAACATATTCAGCCTGCCCATAAACAAGATGCCTAGATATTTTGAGGCAATCAGTTCCTGGTGTTTCTAACCTTTCCAACCTTTTAAACCTTTCCTTCCCAGAAATCCGTAGAGGTAAAAGAGAAAAGAGAGACAGGGAATCAGTGTAATCAGTCAAGCCCAGGAGGAGGTTGCCCTACTGGTGAGTTTGGGGTGGGGAGAGGTAGTCAGTGAGAGGGGGATTTGTGCATGTGTGTTTGTATATAGATGTGAGGGGGCATGCGTGTTTGTTTGTGATTATATATGTGAATGGATGTGTGCATGGGGGAGGGGAAAGAACATGACTGAGTGTGTGCGTTTGTGTAGGAGGAAGAGAAGTGAACGTATGAATGAACATGGGTGTGAGGGTGAGTGGGCATGTGTGCATGTGTGAGAGGGGTGTGCATGTGGGAAAATGAGAGGAGTAAAGCTGTAAGTGAGCATGTGAGAATGAGGAATGAGAGGTAGCATGTAGAATGAGTGTGTATGTGTGGAAAGCGATCACGAACGTGTGTGTATATGTGTGTGAGAGTAAATGTGTGCACATCCGGTGTCCATCCCCCCCCCCCCCCCCCCCCCTGCATTCACAGTAATCTCAGGGTGACTGGAAATCAAACGTTCCAGGCTATGCTAGTGTGCCTATTGACAAATCCAGGTCTGTCCCCAGTTATTATGTGTGCAAAGCTTTTTCCCAGCCTCTTTGGAAGAAAGGATTAGCATTGACAATGAATTTGAATTTGAATTTCCCATGCCATAGTTCAGTAAAGGCACTCTTTTACAGTGCACAAAATAATATTCCTGCCTCAGGTGTCTTTTGTGTCTCTGTGTAATCGGTTTCCCATCACTGTGGCTTTTGTGCATTAGGCAGAGTTACTTCTCAGCAAAGTCATTTGAAAACTGCTGTGGATTGTCTTGGTTGTGATGGAAGAGCTTCTCAAATCTCATTTCCAATTACAGCTTTCATCTCACTATTGATAAAGTTTGCAATTTACTGCAAAAATAGGGCGCAAGAAGCCATACATTCTCCACTCCTGGAAAGCCAATCCATAATTTCTCCATTTGCTTCCCATTCCTGCTATGATCCTGTACTAAATACTTCTTGTTTGTTTTATTGTATGTGGGCCATGTTATTCAGGGAATTTGCAGTGCTATTGGGCAGTGGAAAAGGAGCAAGGGACAGTGTTGTGAGACTGTATCATGGAAATGATAGGGGCCGGGGCTGTAAACACATTTGCACATGAGAGTATCACTTTTTGTCAAAAGCAAAGGAGGTGCTCACTCATTAAATGACTGATTCTTGGATTATTTCCAAGTTTCTGAACCTTGGGGATGCTCACAAAACATTCATCTATCTGACCACTGCCATTTGCCACAGTATAAGTATTGGAAGCCATCACAGCCAAACCTTCATATCTATTTCATGTTAAATGCAGCAGGGACTCCATTACATCCTCAAATAATAGATGAATTAAGCTGCTGCCTTTGAGGAAAATTTGGCTATTATATAAGAACATAAGTTGCCATTCTGGGTCACACTGAGTGTCCATCAAGCCCAGCATCCTGTTTCCAACAGTGGCCAATCCAGGATATAAGTATCTGGCAAGTACCCAAACAGTAAATAGATTCCATGCTACCAATACAGTAATATGCAGTTGCTATTCCTCAAGTCAATTTGATTAATAGCAGTTTATGAATTTCTTCTCCAGGAACTTGTCCAAACCTTTTTTAAACCCAGCTATGCTAATTACCTTAACTACATCCTCTGGCAATGAATTCCAGAGCTTAATTGTGCTTTGAGTGAAAAAACATTTTCTCCAATTTGTTTTAAATGTGCTACTTGCTAACTTCATGGAGTGCCTCCTAGTCCTTGTATATTCTGAAAGAGTAAATAACTAATTCATATTTACCCATAATAGGCCTCTCATGAATTTATAGACCTCTATCATATCCCACCCCCCTTCAGCCATCTTTTTTCCAAACTGAACAGCCCTAACCTCTTTAGACTTTCCTTATAGGGGAGCCGTTCTATCCCCTTTATCATTTTGTCGCCCTTCTCTGAACCTTTTCCAGTGCAGCTATATCTTTTTTTGAAATGCAGTGACCAGAATTGCACACAGTACTCAAGGTGTGGTATGGGTTGATTACTGGTCAATCAGACTTTGTATTAGAAGCATTGTATTTACTTTTATAAGCTCCCATGTCACTTTTTCCCTAAATAAAATTCACTGTGTCCAGTAAATATGCTTGTGGTGATAACTGAGTCCTGGGCCAGCTAACCGATTGTGAAAGTAGCTGTTCTAAATAGCAGCATTTGTCCATTACGCTCAGCCTTTCCTGAGTGCTTTAGCACTTCGAGTCATTCAGACATCCTTGTGGCCGTTAATGTCCTCACAGCTAAGAGCATCCCCTGCCTACTTCCATGTCCTTGAATTTTTCTTTTGAGGGAGAAGCATGTACAGCTGCACTCAGATATCCTCCCAGCTTTACCAGGAAGCATGCTCCCTCCTCCCCTGCACCCAGTTAAGTGTAATTCATTTTATTCTATTCTCAGCTGGCGTTTCCCTTCTGATCATGGCCTTTTCAGATTTGGTGGACAGGAGTGGAAAATGGCCCAAGAGAAAATCAACTTTAGGTTGCCAAATGACTTCAGGTCATAAGGCGTAGGTGGAACTAGTCCTGGAGCTACCCTCCCATGCACAGAATCATAGCTCCTCTTTCTCCAAGAAAGGACTCCATCCATATACCAGAAATAGTGGGGCAAAGCCAGGAGTGGCTCAACCTGTGCCTTATACCTTGGAGCTATCTAGTGAACCTATGAGTGGATAAATGGTTTGACTGAGCATAACGTTCATTCCATTCTCTGGATTAGATATCCAGTTAGAAGACCATTCCATTTATAATATCATTTTGAAGTCCTAGCATGTTCCATCTTCTGGAAGAAATTCCATTTACTTATTTATTCATCTTACCAGCCTATAAAATCTTTCTTCCGAGCCTCAATATATTTGTTTATACCTTATTGAAACAATTTTTGTTATAGGACCACAAAATGGTTTAAAATTGTTTTCAACCTATGGAAATAATTCCTTTCATCCTGCTCCTAATATTTTTATCTGGTACTGGGGTGCTCTTTTTTGCAGAATCTGCTATATAAATGTATCTCCCATGTGACTGCCATTGGCCAATCAGATGGCACCATTTATGCCCTGGCTCCAAAAGTCATTTGTTAATAGGTACTTGGTGTTAGTGCTGGTGCACATTAGAGCAAGCTGTTCAGCTACAGACAGAACTCTGCAAGGAGGCAGGTGCACTAGCTGAAAAGCAGAGCACGGGAAAGAGAGAAAGGATGCTTATCTGCAATAAATATTTAGTTGAGCAAAAAAACACTGTCTGCTGTAAGAAATCATATCTTGGGCTCAGTTATGTCCTTTAGCAAAGTTAATCTCTGACTGGTAGAAGTTTAAAATCCACTCTGGTGTGCATTAACTTCCAAATGTGTATTCTTCCATTCAGGACAAATACAATTTCAACTCAAGCAAACACAGGAGCTGTTGTTTTTCAAAGTAGGTTATTCAGGCGTGCACAAGTCCCTTGCCTCACTCTCTCTGATTTTTATTACACCATGGGGTAGATTTTAAAAGGGTGCACGCGGGCGTACATGTGCACGTGCTACCCGGCGTGCATACATGTACACCCGATTTTATAACTTGCGCACCTTCCGTGCTCAAGCCGCGTTGCTTTCCCCCCTTCCCTCCCCCCTAGCTTGACCTTCTCACCCCTTCCCCTAACCTTTCCCCCCAGCCCTACTCTAACTCCCCCCCCCCCCAAACGTTTTATCATACCTTTTGTGCCTGCCTGGAGGCAGGCGTAGGTTGCGCGCGCCGGCAGCTTGCCGGCATGCGATCCTCCGACACAGCGGCAATGGCTGCTGTGTCCGAGGCCTCTGGCCCCGCCCCGGGACTTACACGCGTCCCGGGGCTTTACGCGCGTCGCTGGGCCTTTTAAAAATAGGCCCGGCGCGCGTAACCTTTTAAAAATCCGGCCCCATATACCTTAATCAAAGATCTGCCTTTTCAGTGACACTGTAGTGCATGTTGGGAATATGAAAACTGTGCTTCCATTGGGGATCTCATTTAGTAGTGTATGGGAGTAATTTCCCAAACCATTTCTGGGCATAAATCTCAGGTGTATGCACATAACTGGCTTGTTATTGCCTGGGGTTGGTGTGCATAAAAGCATGTGCGCCAAAGATAGGCATTCCACGGGGTGGAGATGGGGGAGGATTTTGAATTTACGATCATACTTTTGATTTTCAATGAATATGCTTACATTAACATGCATAAGCTATGCCTTGAAAAAACAATTCTAACTTTAATTTGTGTGCTTCATTTTGGATCATTTTCAAAGCAAATTTATGCACATAATTGACATGTTTTTGTAATGCATAAGTTATGTGGGTTGCTATAAAATTACCCTCTTGATGATGCCCTTAGGAGCAGGAAGACTAGAATCCTCAGTTGGAGGGGCCGGGCACAGCATCTCCTCCCTGGTTACCTTATTTGTTCTTCCTAAGGGAAATCTCTTCCTTTGCCAAAAGACGCAGAATTATTTCCTTTTTTTTTTTACACCAGAAAAAAAATGAAACTGAAAGCTCGCAAAATTTTACAATCTGATTTTATCATGCAGGCAAGGATTTTCATGCAATGAAGAGATGATCCATGATGCAACAATGCATTCTAAAAACCTTTGGGCTCATGGACCTTAACCTATCATTGAAGGCGGGGAACTTGGGTCTTCACCAAGCTGAGCAAACCGAGCCACAGAACCAGTTTGCTGTACCTAGACTACCAAACTTAGGGTGACCAACTGACCGGTTTTGGACCGGACAGCCCGGTTTTGCAGCCTGTTGTACAGTGTCCGGTTACAAGGGTAACCGGACACTGTAAAAACCCGGTCAGGCAAGGCCAGGGTCAATCAATGGTGGCAGCCTGCCAGCGCTCCAATCACCTGCCTGTTTTCGGGGCTCGGTTTGACTCTCCTCCCCCTCTCCCACAGCTGAGCCACTGCTTCCCGCTGTCCTCCTGGGTGTCGCAGAGGAAGAGGAGAATCGAGCTGAGCCCCAAAGACAGGCAGGAAGGATCTGCCTAGGAAAAAAATCTACGCTCGATTTAAAAGGGAGAAAAGGCGGGGGCTGGCTGCGGCTGGCAAGTGTCCCCTCTCAAGTGTCCGGTCCTGCTCCATGGAAAAGTTGGCAATCGTACCCAGATTGAAAGTGTGACCTTTTGTTTGCCTCTCACTGTTCCATCTGTATGTAATCTAGTTAGCCCCTGCACATTGTATTGTACGACAATATTGTACCTTTTTACTTTGTTATATCCAGGGACATTCGCTTTCAGTTTTTGTTATTATTTTTATTTTTTTTCCCCAAGAATTTATTAGAGCGTAGCTCAACAAGAACAAAAATGATATTTACCTGGAAAAATAAGAAGTCAAAGTTTTTCCAATGATTTCTCCTGTTTTTATTTTTGTAATAATAATTAAGGATACATTTCTGGGGAAAAAAAAAAAAGAAAACCAAGGTCTCTAATTACAGCATATGCTCTCAACAGGGTGATCAGCTTTCAAATATTATTTTGAAGGACATTTTGGCAATAGCCACTGAAATGCATGGGATTAATTTGGAAATAATGGCCACCTATTAACTAAGATGAGGGACTCTCCCTGCCAATGTAGGATAGTCAATTTCCCTTCATTGTAAGAGTGATGCCCTCAGATAAAGATAATTACCCCTTTTAGCCACATCCTTCCTCTCCAGGATCTCCAGTGAAATGTTATAATTACAACAGAGTTGATACAAGATTTATGTGTTTAAAATTGACTATAACTGCATACATTTCACTGGTTAAAAATTCCTCCCCACCCCTGGCCGTCTAAAATCATCTGCAAAATATCACAGTGCGCACAGATTTAGGAAAACAAACAAGGGGCCGGATGAAAGCATGCCTGGGCAGGGTGTTCAAGGTCATCTGGTTGGCGCAATACTGAGCACGAACTGGCCAAACTTGTCTGCCTCAGGACAACGGCACAAACTGCTGCCTTCGATTTAATTAGATATGCAGCCACAATTTATCCACTTAACTGGTTAAATTTAGCTTGTGAATGTCACTGCTTTAAAGGCTTTTTGAAAATGTGTCCCAGTATTATATAGCTGCAGAAAGTTAGAAAACTTGAACTCATTAGTGACTCCGCTAATTATGATACGTATTACACTTCTGCCTTCAGGATAATTTTAAGAAATCTGGTTTTCAAGGACAGCAGGAAATGCCTTGTAAGGCCCAGTAGGGTACTGTACCAAGGAAAACTTGTGAAATCTATTTGGAGTCTAACCATGCCCTTGGGTAATTAAGAAAATGATAGATTGCTTTGAGTTAGCCCTTGTTAAGACTCCTGCTGATGAGTTCTGAATAACTAAAAAGCTGGAGCTGGAGAGTGCAATGGGGCTCTGAAAACAAAGAAATGCCGTCATCAATTCTGCATAAAACTAGGGCATCCATCAGGAGCCAACGATGATCCCAGAAAGTATGTAAGTCCCACTGATAGCAGGAAAGCAGCCTTTAATTTTCACAACCCTCAAAGGCGTCTCAAATGATTTTTTTTTCCCATAGAACAAAAAAAAAGAGTTTGGTTTTAAATTAAAGATAATCCAGGCAGCTCTAGGATGTAAATTTGCTCAGCGGATGCACAGAGGTTCAGTAATGAGTTCCAGTGTAGGTAGCTATGTTTTTATTTTTACATGGATTCTGCTCCTGTGGACTCCAGTCTGGTGCACCCGGACCATCAGTCAGAAACAGACTTAACTGCAAAAAAAGGAAGGAAGAATGAGATTTCGAGATAAGCGGGAAGGATGTTGAAGTGACAATTGAAGTAATCCATTTTATCATGAAAGAAATGGACACATTCGTGCTTTTGGGATGCGGCTATTGTCAGGAGTCACAGTGCTGTCAGTATCGCAATAGGGATGCAGGTACCTTTAGTTTAGAAGGTGAACTATTGTTTTATGTCCTCTGCAGTTTGTTTGTTTTTTTGACCTGGCAGCTTCTTCCTGCTCTTTGGGGTTTCCAGCTCAATTGGAACCAGGGCTGGGATTTAGCACCATGAGCCTTCATTCACAACTATCTGGGGATGTTTCCCTTCCACTCCTAGCATACCTAGTCAGGTCGTTGTTCCTGGACTAGGGGCCATGCAATAGAGTTCCTTCCATAACCCTATAATCATGGGCCCTGAATCCAGCAACTCAGTGTCACTCTTAGGCTACTACCACAACTCCTTCCTCCCCAGATTATAAATTCTGCCTCCGCAGCCTTCGCAGTCCCAGCCTTCCAGGGAGCAGAAGTCTCACGGGCCGATACAGTAAAAATCGCGGGAGAGCGGGCAAGCGCCCGCTCTCCCGGCGTGCACACAGGACACTCTCCTGTGCGCGCGATACAGTAAATTAATTTATTTAAATTAGGGCCCGCAGTAAAAAGAGGCGCTAGGGACACTAGCGTGTCCCTAGCGCCTCTTTTCAGATAGGAGCGGCGGCTGTCAGCGGGTTTGACAGCTGACGCTCAATTTTGCCGGCATCTGTTCTCGAGCCCGCTGACAGCCATGGGTTTGGAAACAGGACGCCGGCAAAATTGAGCGTCCAGTTTTCGAGCCGCGGGCCTATTTCAAATTTATTTATTTATTTATTTACTTTTTTAAACTTTTGGGACCTCCGACTTAATATCGCGTTTTCGACGCGCTATTACCCCTTACTGAATAAGGGGTAAAGCTAGCGCGTCAAAAACGCGTGTCCAATCGCGGGTTAACAGTGCGCTCCACTGGAGCACACTGTTCTGTATCGGCCTGTCAGTTAGGTAATCCAACCAGGGACCTTTCACATGGCAGTGCATAGCACTGTCATTGAGCCATCAGGCTGGCCCCTTCCTCTAAATTTCTGACTACATACTTATGTGATTTGATTTTGAAAATGTTAGATGTACTAGCATAGAAGGGAAATGAGCTGGTATATGCTAATAGCTTCAGACATCACAGCATCTGTCAGCTAATGCAAAAACACATTTGTGTAATGCCAGCTATGTGACAGTATGGTGCAGTTGCTCTGAAAGCTGATTGTAGTGGATTATGACACCTGCTTGTTTAACATGATCATCAAATTCCTAGTTGCAGAGCCTCATCTAGTGCAAGGGCATGGAGCTAATTTTTAGCTCTAGGTAAACAGAAATGTTCTTTGCTGCTCCAGCTGGTCCAGGAACAGTACTATAATGAAGCTCATAAGGGACTTGATGCAAAGCTCTAGCATTTAGGTTGGTACCAGTATAAGAAAAGAATCATCCTCGATTGTTGATCCACATGAACTTCCAAGGCCACAAACGTCCATTCTTCATCTGAATCCACTAAAAGACTTAAGCCATGAATAGATCCTGGGCTACAACATAAGAAGGTGTGTTGAATATTTGTACTGGAATATCAGGGCTGCTGTAGGTCAGGAATGAGGACCACTGGTAATGCTGAATAAGGACCCAAATCTAGAACAGAGGAACAGGTAGAGATGAGGAATAAGGAGCATCATAGCTCTTGCATGACGACTGAAAGAAGTTTCTACAAATAAAAAAGAAATGTTTCCAGCCTAATTTTCCACTCCACTGTCTGTGTACGTTTTATGTTTTCAAATAAGCTGCAAGGTTTGGAAGCAGCAGGGCAAAGAGGGGTAAAGCCCTTCCTGCTTGTTGGCATGAGGCAGATTTAACAAGGATTATCTACCTGGCAGCGAGTCACATATTCCAGGTGATGGTGGCGCAGAACTATTATACTGCAAACTCAAGCCACCCTTTTCATGACTCCCTCATCTCTCTACAATCTTCAGGAAATGAAGAGGATGCTCAATTGGGGAAAAGGTTTCCTGTACCGCACTCGACTTTATGAATCCAATCCACCCAAAGAGCAGAGGATGAGAAAGGGGTGGAGAGGAGTATTTCATTTACATGCTATTGTCCTCTCCTAGGTTTTGCATGCCTCTCCCCAGCATTCATGGTCTGTAATTGTTTGTACATGCAAAGTTGCTAAATTCTATGTAGCCGTCCCTGGAGGAGCAGGAGAGATGAAAAGGGATCTGTTTAAAACAACATTCTTAGGCTGATGATCTCACTTTTAAAATTTATAAAGAATGTGCACTGCAAAACTTATCGTTTATTTTTTTATTTAGTTTTGGGGGGTTTTTTTTGCTTTGGTTTTTTTCTTAGTTTTGCAAATAGCATGCACTATTTCCAAAACCAAAAAACCCCAAGTCTCAGACCCCAGGGGTCTCTGGAGATCCCTTGTCTCTCCCCCCCCCCCCCCCCCCTTCCACTGCCCAACAAAATTAACATTTATAAAAATAAAACCCTGGTCATAGGCCCCGCCCAACCCCTCCACTTCGTTAAAAAAATACCACCTGGGAGTAAGCCCCCCAGCCCACTGTAACCCACTCTCATGACCCCTCCCAGACTCTCAAATTGTGCCTGGTCTAGTGGGGGCCTCGGAGCAACCTATCTGCTCCTGGATCCAGCAGTCATTAATTTGAAAAATGGTGCTGGCCGCCCTTTGTCCCTTCATGTGACAGGGGCAACCCAATGGAACCAGAAATGAGAGGTCAGTGCCATTTCAAAAAATGGTGACTGCTGGGTCCGAGAGTGGAAGGATCACTCCCAGACCCCCACTAGATCAGGTTTAGTTCAGGGAGGATTGGGAGGATGGGCTATGGTGGGTCATCTATTTATTTATTTTATTTAGATTTATATTCCACTTTTCACACTTTTTCAGCGTTTCAAAGTGGATTACATTCAGGTACTGTAGCTATTTCCCTATCCCAGAGGGTTTACAATCTAAGGGCCGGATTTTAAGAGGTACACACGGGCGTACATTTGTGCGTGCAACCCGGCACACACAAATGTACGCCTGATTTTATAACAGGTGCACGCAGCCGCGCACATGTTATAAAATCCAGGGTTGGCGCACGCAAGGGAGTGCACAATTGTGCAACTTGTGCGCACGCCGAGCCGCGCAGCCTTCCTCCGTTCCCTCTGATTTCGGAGCGGCCTCAGAGGGAACTTTCCTTCTGCCCCCCCACCTTCCCCTCCCTTCCCCTACCTAATCCGCCCCCCAGTCCTACCTAAATCCCCCCCCCACCTTGTTTTGTTATTTATGCCTGCTGAGCGGCAGTGGAGAGGCCTCTGGCCATGCCCATTCCCCACCCGGACCACCCCGCTCATGCCCCGCCCATTTTTTCAAGCCCCGGGACTTACACGCGTCCCGGGGCTTGCGTGTGTCGCCGGGCCTATGCAAAATAGGCTCGGGGCGCGTAACCCCCCTTGCGCGTAAATCCACCTGGATTTACATGCGTAGGCTTTGAGAATCTGCCCCTAAGTTTGTACCTGAGGCACTGGAGGGTAAAGTGACTTGCCCAAGGCCACAAGGAGTTGGGTGGCTCCCAGGAGGGTTTTTTTTTTTAACAAAAGGGATTTTATTTTTTTTTAATATTATCTTTTCTTAGGAAATGGCAATTTGCAGGAGCGGGGCAGGGGGTCTCCAGGGTTCCCTGGGTTGTACCATTTGTCTGGGGCACCTGTGCACACTATTTGTGTGCACTGTTTGCAAATAGTGGGCACAAAATGATAGAAAAAACAACATGAAATTTTGTGTTTTTTACTATCATTTCATTTGAAAAAGGGATGAAATGACATACAGAATGTCCTTGATATTGTCTATGTCATTTAAAATGCATGCACATTCCTTTTCTCTAGTGCTCTGTTTGTGCATATGTAGCATCACTAGGGGAAACACAGTTATGCAACCTAAAATACCATTAGAGCTTCAGAAGCAACAAAGCTATAAACTTGAGTGAGAAAACCTTCCTGTTATTTTTAGTATTTCCCTGAGAAAAGCTTCTGCATACTGAAACAAGAAAAGGCACCATAAGGCAAGAGGCTCCAGGGGACTAGACTCAGGAGCAACATCTGAAAATATTTCTTCATGGAAAGGAGGTGGATACATGAAATGAGTCTCAGAGGCGATGGTGGAGATAAAAGGGTAACATAATTCAA
Organism: Rhinatrema bivittatum; assembly: GCF_901001135.1. NCBI lineage: Eukaryota > Metazoa > Chordata > Amphibia > Gymnophiona > Rhinatrematidae > Rhinatrema > Rhinatrema bivittatum. The sequence goes on along the minus strand of NC_042622.1, from coordinate 93,382,631 downwards.
GAAATCTACAGAGGGCTAGCCGTGTTAGTCTGGTGTAACAAAAATGACAGGAGTCGAGTAGCACCTTATAGACTAAACAATTTATTAAAGCATGAGCTTTCGAGGACAGAGTCCACTTTGTCAGATGCATGAAGTGATGTACAAGAGATGGGTAAAATATATTCAGAACAGAGAGAAGGCATTGAATTAGGCAGGACATGGTGTGGAAAGAGTGTTAATAGCATTATAGAATAGCCTACTGACAAATGAGGTAAGTGTGAAAAGACAGAATAATCTGCTAACAGTTAAGATTATAGATAATGAGTCATGTAGTGAGTCATGAAGCCATTGTCAGGGTGATGGTGTTAAGTGTTTTTAATGAGTTCCAAGTCAGCAGTTTCACCCTGGAGTATTCCTCTGAAATTCTTTTGTAGGGGTATAGCAAACTTAAGGTCAAATAGAGAATGTCCTGGAAGGTTGAAATGTTCTCCTACTGATTTCTGAATTCATGTGCACCCACATATGGTGGCTTTTTAAATCGTCCATGCAAGTGTACATGTGCAATATAAAATAAGCCTAGCATGCGTATGTGTGCTTCTAATTTTAAGCGGATACACAAGGAAACGTTATGGGCCAGATTTTCGAAAGGTTATGTGCGTAGATCCAGAGGATTTATGCGCATAAATGGCCTTATGTGCGCCGGGCCTATTTTAAAAAGGCTCGGCGGCGCGCATAAAGTTCTGGGACGCGTGTAAGTCCTGGGGCTTTAAAAAAAGGGTGGGGAGGGGCGGGGCATGGGCGGTCTGGGGGCGGGATCAGGCTTCCGGCACAATGGCCATATTTGCCGCTGTGCCAGGGATCGCGTGCAGGCAGTCAGCCGGCGCATGCAATTTGTGCCTGCCCAGAGGCAGGCGCAAAAGGTAAAACACATTTTTTGAGGGGGGGTTAGAGTAGGGCTGGGGAGGAAAGGTTAGGGAAAGGGGTAGAAGGTCAGGTTAGGGGGAATGGGGGAAGGCAGCGCGGCTCGGTGCGTGCAAGGTGCACAATTGTGCACCCCCTTGCGTGCGTTGTCCACGATTTTATAACTTGCGTGCGCCTGCGCGCAAAAGTTATAAAATTGGGTGTACATGTGCGCGTGCTGGGTAGCTCGCACACTTGTACACCGCACACGCATGTTATAAAATCTACCCCTATTAGTGTATCTTTCCTTAGGATTTGTCGGCTTTTATGTTATGGCCCGGAGGGTGGACCCTTGATCCGAGGTAAGTTGGCACCACTTAAGAGAGTAAAATCATTCCCATGTTTCTACCGTCGGAAGGCAAGGCTGGACTGAGAAGATCTTGTGAAGTTGAAGAGGAGAATCTGGATGCAGGCGCCTCCTGCAGGTCGTGTGATCCAGATGGCTGGCGCCTCCAGCAGGTTGTGTGATTAAGATGGCTGGCTCCTCCAGCAGGTCATGAAATCAAGATGGCTGGCGCCTCCAGCAGGTCGTAGGCAGTTCCAAATCATGCTCAGAGGTAGTTGAAGCCAGTCCAGGGGTCAAAACCAAAGGATACTCCGCAGCCAGTCCAGGAATCAAAACCAGAGGATAGTCAGCAGCCAGTCCAGGAGTCAAATTCGGGAAATCAAGCAGCGGAGTGGGAACGGGACTCAGGAACAGAAAACAGAGCAGGAGCCAAGAAGCCAAGGCAAGGTCTGAGGTGCAGGCCTTGCCTTAGATAGTCCCCCGAAGATGGAGCCTACAGGGAGGAGCCAAACCCATTTCCTGTAGTGGCTCCTTTAAATCCTTTGCTTCTGCCTCATGTGCGGCTCTAGGGGAACCCGGTGGGGGCGGAGCCAGACGCGCGTAGGTGGACGGCCGACGCCGCGGCCATGATGGTTAGGCAGCAGGCACTGCTGCAGGAAGAACCCGCCGACGCCGAGCCTTCAACCTCAGCGGGTCAGCCCACCGCGCCGGTGAGTGGCTGACCCCGGTTGCGGCTTGCCGTAGCCAGCGGCCATAACATTTTACACGTGAAACATACATGCATGAAGAAAATAACCAGTTTGACCACTTAGTCCACCAGTTTGCCCAATCTATCTGTAGGTCAACAAGACCCTCTGGTTCTTCAACCTCCCCCTCCCCCTCCCCCCAGTTTATTCAGACCCCTCACCCAGTCAGTTTTTGGCTATTGTAATAATCCGCTATGCTGATGGGAGGAGCAATCAGATAGGGGAGTTATCAATCTGTAATAATACTGGTGTTAGTTGTGGGTGGATCCTTGGGCCGGTGGCAGATGACCACGCCCCCGGGGGAAGATCCCGAGAGGGACCACCGGCTAGGCTTAGAGTATGGAGACAGACATACACTAGTTCTTTTATTAAACAGGTTTTTGAAACCACCAGAGGTGGCAGTAGTGAGCTGAAGTGCTGGCAGGGCTGAAGTCCCTCAGATACTGGAACAGCAATCCCAGGATGGCTGAGCTGTTGAGAAACTGTAGACATTGAGTAGGCAGGGTATGCGGAGTTCATGAACAGAACTTAGATGACAACACTCACAATAATGGTCTCGGAGAAGCTCAGCAACTGGAAAGGGTAGGCCCTCGAGGAGTGAGTACCTGGTTTCAGGGAAAGCTCTGAGAGAGCAATGGCAACTCACAATGATATAGGCAGCGATAGCTTCCAGGCAGAAGAGAATCAGCAGAGAATCAGGAACGAGGGCCCTCGAGGAGCGAGTACCGGTTCCTGTCTGTAAACCTGAAAGGCAAAGAGAGAGCGAGGCCCCCGAGGAGCGGGTACCTCTGGTAAGTCTGAGGAGGCAGAGTAGCTAGAATGAATCCAATTCCATTCCTTGCTAACTCAGTTTGCTAGCGATAACAGAGACCTTTAAATTTCGGAAGCAGATGACGTCATCTCAGGGGGACGCCCCTGAGGTTCGCGCCCTTGCTGGTACTTCAATCAGAGCGCGTGCCCTAGGCTTCAGGCAACATGGCGGATTTGCAGCGTCGAGCCAGTGCGGGGACCCCGGAGGGAGTCGGCAGGGAGACGCCGCGGCAGCCAGCCGTCCTTCAACCCCAGAGGGAGTCGCCACAGATGTAAAGAGGGCGGAGTGAAGACATCGGGCAGCGATGGTCGCAACAGCTATAACAAGTTTTTTTTCAGATTTACACCTGAAATAGAGCAGAGTTAAATACGCACAGGTAATAGCCCTATGTATGATGCATTCGCTGGTTTTAAAATCAGGATATAGGTGCATAAAGTCTGGCTCCACCCCAGAACATCCCTGAAGCACCCCAAATCCAACCCTTTTTTGCACATACATGTATAATTTCCCACTTTTAAAATAAGAGTTGCTCGTACTCAGCTCATTTCCTCACGTACATTGGGTTTTTTACGTGAGCAACTCCTTTAAAATTCACTCCAAACTGAATACTAGCAAAATCCTTCACCTCTGTCATACCCAGAACATGGACAGATCTTCACCAAATACAGAATAAGTGACCACAAATTTGAAATGTGTAGACAAAAAGTGAAATGGATCCCCAAAGAAACTAGACTGTACTTACAGTGCAATGCTGGAGAAGCACAAACAGAAATACATTTTCTTGTCTATTGAGCAAAGTAGAAAGATATAAGAGATGCACATTGCCAAAGCTGACATATTCCAATCACTAAAGTGAAAATAAAATGCTTTTTTCTAAATTTGTTGTCTGGACATTATATTTTATTTAGTCATGTTGGTCCCAGTTTCGTTTTCTCTGCTTTCTTCTTGTCTCTTTCCATAGTCTTCTGTCCATTTACTATTTCTTCTTTTTCCTCCTGTCTTCACTTTCTCCCCACAAACAACACCCAAAATCATACAGTGTGGATTCCAGTAAACCTCTATTTGTAATACAAAGAATAATAAATGGTTAGACTGGTATATTTTTTATGCCATATTACATAGCCATCTAAATTTGTAGGACCCTTACTCACAAGAGTCAGTATCAAATTCAGACTCTCATTTGGTATAGGGTCACTTTGCTTTATTTGAAATCAATTGTATTTTGTTCATTTTTTATAATGTCTTTTTTTGTTAAGATAAAACAAGTCTCTCAACGTGCTGACGAACTACAGAATATGTAGACCATGGAAACAGTATTCCGGTTATAAAGCATAAATGCAATTATCAAGTCCCAATCTAAAATATTTCAACCAAGGATACTCATCTCAAGATAGATAAATAGAAGTCCCGAATCCCTACCAGGTGGGTAGGATACCCTTAATTGGGCAGGATACCCTTAATTGGGCAGGATTCCCCAATTGCATGCTGACAGGCCCTGCCCCTTTTTTCCACACTAGCTTCTTCTTACCATGATGTGGCCCAATACTTTGTGTCTCTATGGGGCTGGAACCACTCTGGCTCGCTCTTTTACTGTCTCTTTCCCCCGGGATCAGAATTTCTCTTCCTGGGCCCAGAGTGGCTTTTTATGCTATCTTTTCCCTGGGAGAGGTGTACCAGTCCACACTGAGTGTGCAGTACATTCCAAAGAAATACACTTGAGATGTTGGCTTAGAGTCTGAAATAAAAGTCTTCACTGATGGGAAATCAGATGGAACATTGGCACAAATAATTCAGTCTTCAGCACCACAGAATTTCTCTTTAAATACAGACCTTTCCCTCTACCTGTGTGCAGGGGTCTCAATTAGCAGGCCCATGGAAACATCCACACTCCAGGGCTTGGCTAAGTGGAGTTCCCAGGTGGGTAGGATGCCCTTAATTGGGCAGGATAACACCTTCCAAAACTGGTAAAAAGGTAAAAATACTGACTCTGCACAAAGAGTCAAAATCCTCTCTCTCTCTCCAGGGCTGAAGACTCCAGGAGGGTGTCTTCAAAGGTTTCTACAGTTAGGTGATCTTTGTTGTTCTCTTTCTCTTTCAGTCAAATCCCGGATGGGAGGGATCCTCTCAGGAACAGGCAGCTCCGGATGTTCCTTAGTAGGGTAGGAAGAGGGGCAGCCAAAACTTCCTCCCTCGTCTTCTCAAATCAATTCTTCTCCCCAAAAATGGAGACAAAACACCAGAAGGTCCTGAGTTTGGGTCAGTGCCAATCCTCTGTCCTCACTTAGAGTGGAGAAAGGCAGATCCTTCCCTAGCCTGGAACTCCCAGAGAGAGGGTTCCCCAGGACCTCCCTCCAAGTAGTACCCAGGGGTCTCACCAGGCTTCCTACAAATTAAAGTCTTTGAAAATCCCCCCAAGCAACCTGGGATACAGGCCCTACCCACCAGGGAGTGGATAAGCAGAGCAGATCCCAGACAGAACTCACACACTCCAAGCAGGGTTTGCCTGAGCCTTAAGAGATGGCCCCAAAAATCCAGCTCAAGAGAAGGCTCCAAACACCACCTATAAGTCCAAAAGTCAACTATACTGCCTCCACAGCTCCCAGGAGAGAGCTCCTTATAAAACCCAACGGAGGGGAATGGCCATTTCAGCTCTCTGAAAGGGAGGGATGCAACTGAATGGCACCTCCCCTCATTATCATCCTAGACTGCCCAAGCAGATCTAGAAATTACCACTGTGTTACTGGTAATGTGCCTGGAGGGGCCATTATAATAAGAAATCTGGCTCCAGAGGCAGTTGCCTACATAGCATATATCTACATTAGGGCCTGCATTGGTCTCCAACATTGATCATTTCCCCTGCCTTGAATCTCTCTCACTCTCCCCCTCCCCCCTACACCACCTACTAGATAGCATTGTCCCATTCTCTCCCCTACCTCTTTCCATCATTACCCCTTTCTCTCCTCCATCCTTACCCCTTACCCAGTATCACCCTTTTCTCTATTCCCTACCTCTTAGTCCCTACTCTGCAGCACTCCTTTTTCTTCCCCCACTCCTACCCATTGTTGCCCCTTTCTCTCCCCCACTCCTTATCTCCTACTCTCTACCTAGCTTCATCCATTGTTCTCCCCACCACCTCCCCAGCATTGCCTTTTTCTCTCCCCCCCTGCCTGCATTCCACTCTCCTCCTTTCCCAGCATCTCACATTACTCGCTTCCTGCAGCCTTCCCTCTTCTCTCTATCCCATCTGCCCAGCAACTCCTCATCCTTCTCTCCCTCCCTCTCCCCACACGCAGCATCTCCCCTCCCTCTCAACCCCCTGCCCAGCATCTCTATCACTCTTCCCTCTTCTCAGCATTTCTCCTGCCCAGTATCTCCCCAGGGCCCCATCTCATATTCTTCTTCCCCCACCTGGTTTGGCTGTTGCAGGAGAACCCTGAGGACTGGGGAGAGGATGGGGATGAATGGTACGCTTCCATAAAGGCCACCCTGTGATTGAAGAACTAAGAAATGTTTTTTAAAAAGTGAACACGGGGCCTGCTCTGAGCTGGGATGTGCTCAGGTCCTGCCACTGCCATGATCTCAATCCCTTCTTCTGCAGGGGTTTCCTGTTACCTAGGAAATCTGTGAATGTGGGGGTGGGGGGTCACTTTAGGACCTAAGTGCATGCCAGCTCAGAAACAGGCCCTGCGTTCACGCTCTTTTTCTTTCTTTGCTTTTTAGCCACAGTGCAGCGTTAATTGACGGGCACTCTTTGTACCCACCCCCAGTCCTGGCACTGCTGTGGGGGAAAGGAGGCCGGACTGCGGTGACAAGGGGCGGGGGCAAGAGGAGAAGACTAAGAGTGCACACTTCTCCTGCACTGCTGGCCCCACCATGGTTAATATTTGTATGCGGTGGGGGGGCCAACGGCACAGCACCCTTCAGCAGTGGCACCTCTGGTCAAGGCCATAATGGCCATAGGCTAGCTAGAGCTCTGACCCAAAGACAGCAGTTTGCATTGGTCTTCAAAAGGAGTTTGGGTAACCTGCAACAGTAGGGAAAATGTGCAGAGGAAAAATAAATATTTTTTCATTTCGGGTGAAGGGCTCATGATTTGGTTTGTTTAATGTTTATTTTGGTTGTTTACCTTCTTCCCACAAAGATCCCCTCAGCCCTCTCCCCCTTTCTCTCCCCCTGTTAACCTGGTTAGGTTTGCCTGTATGTTAAGCTTTGTCTATACTTCCAGTGCTGCCTCTCAGCATCCAAATATTGTGAAATTTATAGCTCGTTTAACCTGTCCACACATTGTATGCACTATTGGATATTTGCACTCCGTCATCCCATCTTAAATGTTGGGACACATATTATTAGGGATGTGAATCGTGTGTCCGATCGTTTTAACGATCGGGTTCGGCTGGAGGGAGAAAAAAATCTGATCGGTAGAGATGTGAATCGGAAGCGGGCCATGGCCGGCATCATCTTTAAAAATGGTGCCGGCCATCCAGTGCTCCTACCATGTGACAGGGGCCGGCCAATGGCACGGATACCCTGTCACATGGTAAGGGCAAAGGGCTATTGGCGCCATTTTTATTAGTGGCAGCCGACGGCCCGAGAACGGGAGATCGCTCCCGGAACCCCCACTGGACCACCAGGTAATTTTAAAATGTTTTGGGGGTATCGGAAGGGTGGGGGAAGCTAAGGGGGCACTTTTAAAGGGTCGGGTGGGGTTTTTTTTTATCGGGCCATCGGCGCCATTTTTGTGAGTGGCAGCCGACGGCCCGAGAGTGGGTGATCGATCCCGGGGCTTCCACTGGACCACCAGGTACATGTAAAAAGTTTTGGGGGGGTTTAGGAGGGTGGGGGAAGGTAAGGGATTAGTTTTAAAGGGTCGGGGTGGGTTTAGGGGTTGTTTTGGTGTGCCGGTTTTCCCACCCTCCCCCCAAATAACTCCCTTTAGTGGACACTATCCCGATTAACAATTTTTTCACGATAAATCAGGGGAATTTCTATTGTATCGCACTCTTTAATGATTTTTGACGATTTAAAAAATATCAGACGATATTTTAAATCGTCAAAAAACGATTCACATCCCTACATATTATGTATATAAGTTAAATGTTGGGACACATATTATGTATATAAATTTGCTATACTGCTTTCAAGCCTTAAGCTATTGCTCCTACGTGCACCTTCCTCTGCACCTCCCAGTTCTTCATTATCCTGTTTTTTGTAACTGCTGTCTTCATGCTTTGTTTTCCCCTGTTACATGTAAACCTGCATGATATCTCTGATTATGGTTGGTCAAGAAAAAGCACAAATAAGTAAATAAATAAATAAAATTTGCTGAATTGAAACAAAACAAAAACTAGCAATCCCCCATAGCCTCTTCACAGCTCCCCCTCCCCCCATCCCCCACTTTGCCTTTAGCTCTTCTGCAGCTCTCTGATGCTGAAAGGGGGGGCGAAGTCGGTCTTCAGGGCCAGCCAGTGTCAAGTTATTTTACAGCCAAAAGGTTTCATGGCCGTAAAACACCGTGGCACTAGCCCTGAGAACAGACACCATTTTTTAACTGGAGCTGACAGGGCAAGAACGATTGGGGGTCACTTCTGCTCCTTTCAGCACTAGAGAGCTGCGGAAGAGGTAAGAAGGTGACAGGGGATCATGGGGGGGGGGGGGGGGGGGGCTTTTTTCTTGATGAAATGAAAACCCCCAAACTTTTCTGTTTATTTTGAAAGCATGCCTATTTTGTTTGAAACAAAATGAACTGAACCAAAAATGTTTTTTTTTTTTAAGATCAGATTTGACTTTTGTTTGAAACGATTGCCCATCTCTACTGCACAAGGCTGCAGTTAGAACCGTCTTGGCTGAATTGAGCTTCCAGGATGGTTGGGGTTACTGAGCATGGGGAGTTTGAATTATTTTTTTTTTTTAGACAATAATATCACTAAATGTGGTGGCTGTGGAAAGCTTGACAAGGGAAACTGAGTATTGGCCATTGGCCAAAGTATTGAATTTGTAAGAAGTAAAGTTGAAGATGGCAAAGTCTGACGTGGCCTACTAGTGGAGGTGGTAGAAGCCAATGATGTGGTGGATTTTTGGGTGTGCATGGGACAGAAATGGAGGGCAATGGTGGGTAAAGGTTTGAGAGGCTCAGTAAAAGACATGAGGAGGGAGGAGTTGGTGTTGGATTGCATTTAGGAATTTATATGCTTATTTACCCAAGGTAGAGGAATCTCAGCCGGGCAGATTGGATGGGCCAATTTGGTCTTTGTCTGCCACTGCCATCATCTGCTATGTTATGTTACTATGTTTCATGGGATCCTAATATTCAAAACAAGCAAGGGGGAAAGGGCTGGTAAACTACTGGCAAACTCACTTCTTGTGTCCCTCTGCAAATATTTCAGAAAATAATTTAAATGCATTGGATGGAAGAATAATTTACTCATAAATGCATCAGGCTAAAAGGGGATTTGGCAAAGAGCAGGAGATGCACTGAAAGATAAAACTAAGCCAGCTTTGGAATAATAATTAGCTTGTCAGATCATCTTCATAGATGCAAAGTCCTTAAAGCAGTGGAGATGGAAGTGGAGTGTCAGCTGTTCTTAATTACCACCATGTAGCGCAGGAGACCAAGAATGGGCTGAGACAAAGACTTACATCCCGATTCTCATTTACACTGAAGAATCCCACCCGTGTTGATATCTTGGGTTTGTTTTGGGGTGGTGGGGGAACAGTTAGCATTCTACCTTATATAATTTCCTTAACACAAAAAAACAAATCAGGATAATGGAATTTTTAGTACTGTGACTGACCCAATCAGGACTGGGTATAAATGATTTTTGGTTTTGTTTTTTTTCAGACTGGTACATAAAGGCTGGGACTCCCAGGGATTTTAGGTTCTCGTGTGGCTACGCTTCTGACCCACAGAACTGCCTGTTCTTCTGCCCAGAGACTACTGGTCATTATCCATTTCATTAAATGAACATAGGGAAGAACGATGAGATGAACTGAAAAGGGGAGAAGGTGGCAGCATTGTGCCACAGCACATTTAACCCATCATTGCTCACAGTGGATCCAGTTCAACCACTGAGTTGTTTTTTTGTTTTTTGTTTTTTTTTTGGGGGGGGGGGGAGGTGGAGGAAGAGGGTAGGTCCTAACAGAACTCAGATTGCCATAGCAAATTAGTACTTAGCAGAAGGCATAACTAGAAGGCTGCAAATCCTTATTGCTCAATTTGACTAATAAGAATTGTTTTACCTTCAGCATGCACTTTGAAGACAAATGCTCTTAAATACACATTTCCAGCACATGAATGGAGTTAAGAACTCCCCATTTGCTTGATACCGCTAGAAATGTCTGAAGTAACAACAGTTCAATGAATTAGTAGAATGTGATGAATTGCTTTTGTCTTTCCCCTGACTAACTTTCATCAGATTACTAGGGCATACTGTAGGCAGCTATTGTATAGTTTCCCCTGCCAGAGCTTTCTTTTACCTATAATAAGACGATATTTCTGTATTATTCTGTTCCCAAGATTGCAGCTAAACCTTGGCAGGGATGTTTATAAAAGATACTTTGTTATAAATGTCACAATTAGCATATTCATTTATTTTCACGTCTCCCACAAGGAGAAGCAGACAGCAGAGAAGCGCTTTAATAAATCAGTCTAATAACACCAACCTGTTCATTAAAATTCAGCCATGGGTCCGGCCTGTCGGCTCTGTGGCATTGCTGTGCTCTGTTGCGTGGAGAACCTGGGTTCAGTTCCCGGTTCAGGTCTTCTGCTTCCTGGGTTGACCGACTCTGGAATGCTCACAGCCCAGGTGGGGAGGAGGGAAAAAGGGTCCAAGTCATGGCAGAGCAGTGACAGCCAGTGAGCACTTTTTATGACCTTGATTTCGGGGTTCCAAAAGGAGCCCTAGTGTCAGGCCAGCAGCTGAGCACCGTTGCTGCAAGCACCTGGCCAAGTAAGGTGGGACTCGGGAGGGCATATAAAATACTAGGAAAAGGCTTTGGCAGTTGTGAATGAAGGATCACGGTACCACAGCCCAGCAATTAGCCGCTTCAAAGGAGCAGGAGGAAACAGATGGGCCAAAAATGTGTCATGTGTAGTGTATACCACCTTGTTTCATGAGTCCTTCTATCTTGCAGTTGTACAAGAACTGTATATCTTGCTGCAGAAAAAGAGAAAACATGGAGTCCCATTATCTTGTGTGAACAGTGTCCCTTTAAGAAGAAGGAACCAGCAGGAATAGAGAGTCTCCAGTAGAGACAAACAATATTTGAGTAGAGCGGAGGACTTTTGTTAATAGATCACAATAATATATTGGAGCCCCGTTATGGTCAATGTGTTGACAAATTGCACTAAGGTTCAAAATATTGTATTAGTAACATACAAAACTATCAAATAACTGATAACTATTCCAACATGCCTGCTACAGTGAATTTCTAGGTGGCGTTAACTTTTTTTGCTTTTGCAATCCTTTTTCCTTCCATCAGTGGAGCAAAACCCATGTAGTAGTGAAAGCTGCTGGAGAAGCCCCTTGATAAATTAGGCTCTAATTCTGATAAAGAGATGAACCAAACCAGAAGTGTAGAAAAGAGAGTTAAGTGCCTTTAAAAGAAAGGTATGGTTTGAAATGTGTGCAGACCCCTGTCATTACCAATGAAATACTGTTCCCTAAACTTAGGAAGCTCACCCCACCCACTATCCCCCCATTCCCCATCTTCACATCCCCCTTTTTTTTCAAATGGACAGCAAAAACAGATCTACCCCAACCTACAGGTTCAGTCTAGCTGTTCTCAATGGTGTGCCCTGTGTTACCGCACCATCCACACCACTCTGCCCTGGTCACTGCACTCGCGTCAGCAAAGACAATTGTATATGTTTCTATTCCCTGATTGTATAAACTGATCCAAAAAAGAGAGTGTCCACTAGGGATGTGAATCGTTTTAGGACGATTAAAATTATCGTCCGATAATTTTAATATCGTCTTAAACCGTTATGGAACACAATACAATAGAGATTCTAACGATTTATTGTTATAAATCGTTAGAATCGTGAGCCGGCACACTAAAACCCCCTAAAACCCACCCCCGACCCTTTAAATTAAATCCCCCACCCTCCCGAACCCCCCCCCCCAAATGACTTAAATAACCTGCGGGTCCAGCGGCGGTCCGGAACGGCAGCGGTCCGGAACGGGCTCCTGCTACTGAATCTTGTTGTCTTCAGCCGGCGCCATTTTCCAAAATGGCGCCGAAAAATGGCGGCGGCCATAGACGAACACGATTGGACGGCAGGAGGTCCTTCCGGACCCCCGCTGGACTTTTGGCAAGTCTTGTGGGGGTCAGGAGGCCCCCCCCAAGCTGGCCAAAAGTTCCTGGAGGTCCAGCGGGGGTCAGGGAGCGATTTCCCGCCGCGAATCGTTTTCGTACGGAAAATGGCGCCGGCAGGAGATCGACTGCAGGAGGTCGTTCAGCGAGGCGCCGGAACCCTCGCTGAACGACCTCCTGCAGTCGATCTCCTGCCGGCGCCATTTTCCGTACGAAAACGATTCGCGGCGGGAAATCGCTCCCTGACCCCCGCTGGACCTCCAGGAACTTTTGGCCAGCTTGGGGGGGCCTCCTGACCCCCACAAGACTTGCCAAAAGTCCAGCGGGGGTCCGGAAGGACCTCCTGCCGTCCAATCGTGTTCGTCTATGGCCGCCGCCATTTTTCGGCGCCATTTTGGAAAATGGCGCCGGCTGAAGACAACAAGATTCAGTAGCAGGAGCCCGTTCCGGACCGCTGCCGTTCCGGACCGCCGCTGGACCCGCAGGTTATTTAAGTCATTTGGGGGGGGGGGTTCGGGAGGGTGGGGGATTTAATTTAAAGGGTCGGGGGTGGGTTTTAATGTGCCGGTTTTGCGATTTTACGTTTTTTTCGATTTTCACGATTTTTCACGATATTTTACCCCCCCAAACGGCAACAATACGATTCCCTCCCCCTCCCAGCCGAAATCGATCGTTAAGACGATCGAGGACACGATTCACATCTCTAGTGTCCACTGCTGCTTTTTAAAGTACAACCTAGATTTCTCAATATAATTCCTCGATAGCAGGACCCACTATTTGGAACAATTTACCTCCGGACCTCAGACAGGAACCCTGCCTACAAACATTTCGAAAAAAAACTTAAAACCTGGCTATTTAGCCAAGCTTTCCCTTAATCTATTCACTTTCGGAACTCCACTTCTCAAGCCTACCGGACAACTTACTTAGCGATACCCTTTTATCACAATGGTTATCCCTCTGTCCTTCTCTTTCTTCTATTCCCAAGTTCGATCTCCTTGTTATATGTAACTTTTTCACCTCCTCTGATTATTTTACTGTTAAATGATTGATAAGAATGTTTTTTTCCCCCTTGTTACATGTAAACCGATTTGATATGACACCTGTCATGAAGGTCGGTATATAAAAGAATTAAATAAATAAATAAATAAATAAATACCAACTTGACTGTGACTGACTCAGTTGTTTCCTTGCTGCATCTTCTTCTGTGGCCTTCTGCGTTTTTGGACCAATATGTTGTATTTCTTCTGGGATAAGAGGCCGCATGCGATCTTGTGACCACACACTTATTGTTTTTCAAAACCTCCTTCTCTTGTGTTCCCGTTTCAGCTGTTCATGCTTCATTTACCAAGCTCTGCTAAACATTGGCACACAAGAACACCAATCTACTTGGATTTACAACAGAGTGAGAGGCTGAGTAGGAGGACCTCTAGAAACATTAACTGCCCCGGGAATGAAATATAGATCAGATTGAAAAAGGAGATCTTAAGCGTTTTGTTTATTTTAGCCGTTGACTGAATTATCATTTTACCATAGCACTATCTAATCCTGGCTGTAATATGTTTCTCCCATAGCGACATTATTAGGTCTGTCCTGCAGGAGTCACACAGGGCCACCTACAAACTCAGTCTTGTTTAGCTGGAGAGATGTGCAGATGGAGAGCCCAGCAGGAGATGGTGTGTCTGTCGCAGCATGAAGCGTTTTCCTAGTCTGGAAGAGATACTGTAACATTGTCCTATTAGTGTAATAATAATTAGGTGGTTGGATCATTTAATTCTCAATTGGGGGGGGGGGGGGGGGTTAGAGAAAAAAATATCCATTACGTTTCACATTTTGCTGACCTGCATCAGACCTGGTAATATGGATTTTATGAGCTGCCACATCAGCAGTGCAGGGCTGCAGGCGCTCAGTCACTTCTTAATGCATCTGCTTATCTCGCTGTGGCCGCTAAGCAGAGCTGTGCTGGAGCACGTAAAAAAGTGCCACGAAGCAGGGATTTAAATCAGGTCTGAAAAAATAAAATGACATTTTTTTTTTACCTGTCTTTCTGCTTATGTCAGTCTGCTCTGCTGCTCTTTCACATCTCATCAAGTCAAAAGTCAAGAACCAGCTCAAAATAAGACAAGAGAATCTGATCTCTACCCAGACCTTTCTTAACCTTATTCCCCACTGGTAGTTAACACCCATCTATTTAGCCATAGTAGGAACACAGTAAAAGACAGCAGATAAAGACTAACTGGCCCGCCCAGTTTCTCTAGTTTTTCTGCTAAGGATAAATTTCAGTTGGGAGCCATAAAAGCTTGACCACTTCAGTGGAGGTGCTGGAGATAAGGGCAGTATCTGAATACAAGAAAGCATGGGATAAACAAGGGATCTCTGAGGGAGTGATAGGGATTGTAAAGCTGGAAAGTTGGTTTGGATGGGCAGACTAGATAGGCCATATGGTCTTTTTCTGCCACCATATTTCTGTGTTTCACTTGTACGCTAGTACCACTTGCAATCTCCTTCCCCACCCTTTTCCTCTGGCTGGTCCTCCAATTTAAACCACCCTCTCCCCTGCACCAACCATCCTCAGAGCTCTGGCTCCAGTACAGGTGCTGCTGTTATCTCAAGGAAGCAAGCAAGAATCCTGTGGCTCAGTGCTCATAGGTACTGTGTGATTTCTCCCTGTCCCCTTTGGGCTCCTGAGTGAGAAGTGGACACTGTGAATACAGAACTATGAGATTACTCGGTTCCTAGTTGCTTCCTTGTGATAACATCAGTGCTGGCTCTGGAACTGGATCTTTGAGGTTGGGCGGGCAGAGGGCCATAGGCCCATATGGTGCATGGTCTGGAGTGTGTGGGATGGGAAGCTTGCGAACGGGTAGAGGCAGGAAGTTTGCCATCCCAGAATTTTACTTGTCTGTAAATCCAGGCCAAAGCTCGGCATCCTGACTCTGGCAAACGTGGTCAGCGGGAAGTATCTGGCAGATCTTCAAGGGGAAGTCCATTTCTTATTGCTTACTTTCAGATGAAAGAGATGGAGATTCTATCTGGTTAAGAATTATTCATGGACCCAATTCTCCAGAAACATGTCCAAACCTTTTTTGAACTCTACTATTCTATTAGCCTTGACCACATCTTCCAGCAACTATAAAGATATGGAATTTGTTCCTGTATCTCTTGAATATTAATTTTGCTCACCTGGATAACTTGATCTGTTTATGACCTTCTAGGACAGGAGTTGGGTGTCTGTATTGTAGACACATTCATCTAACAAAGATATTACCCCATTTCTAACATTCTAAATAAAAACAATAAATAACCATTTCTTAAGAGTCTCATTCAGTAAAGATTTTTCCCCATCTGCACTGAATGAGAAAAAGTCCTTTTTGAATAAAGTCCTTTGTGTCCACGGATATTCAATGAGACAAATCTGTACTATTCTGTGTCCTTTTTAAGTCTTCCCTTGTCACTAGTGTCACACGGTTAACCAAGCAAATCCCTAAACTGTGCAGTATCAATTAGTTAAGGATACAAATAGCACACAGCACAATCAGACTGGCTGAAAATCTTCTATTGCCTTCCCCTAACAGGCTCTTGGGTTATCTATGAGTTTTCTCTTCAATACAGGATCTCTATTATGTTATAAATTCCAGGAAGAAGAAAATCCAACTTCCTTTCTTTCAATGACTGGAAGGTCCGTACAGCTAATTTGGAAGGGGGATCCCAATGTACTTTATTGTAAAATTCCTCTGGGAGCAGCAGAGTAATTGAATGGGTGAACAAATGTATTGAACATGGTAGCCAAAACCATGCCCATGCCCGAATGATGTGGTGCTTTTCCCACTTATCACTCAGGATCCTGTGAATGTCAATTGGGTACATTCTGGAACCATGTTAGCCTTCACATGAAGTGCTATCCTCGCTCTGGATGGAAGACAGATTGAACTGCCGTCTTGAAAAGCACTAAAGAGGCTTTCAGTGTTTCCATTTGTGTTTATTTTGTACCATTGCCAGGTTTTTGGAAATGGCACAGCTGGAAGACAGAAAGAATTCAATATCCAGAATCCTATTATGTAGAACAAGCAGGCAGTCGATACACATATTATCTCTGGGTGTTGAAAATCTGCTTTGTTCAGAGCCAGAGCATCCAGATGTGCTCTAATCCAGATGTGCTAATTTTTCAGAGATAGTATTATGACTTAGCAAGGAAACTTGATACATGTGACCAAAAGGGAAGGATGTACCAGGGAGTAGCATCAGACTTGCCAGTATGGAGAGTGGCGAGCTTAGGGCAAACACCAACCAATCTGGTAAGAAGGTGGTAGGACATTATGCCATCATGCAGAAGATTCAGGTATGGGGAATGATCCCCAGGACATAGTATTAAATGCTGGGCTGAATCTGGGGAATGTGGCAAGTCTCATTGAAATCAATAGGGACCAGGTATGGAGGGTCCTATAAATGTTCTGTTATATCAGATTTGTAATAATAGAAGAGCTGAATATTTTAAGGGCATTTATTGAGCAATTAAGAGGACAGGAACAGCCAGTTCAGACTAATTAGGTCTATAATAGCACTTTGTTTGATTAAATGGAGCTGCTTTGGCTGCAGTTGTTATTTCACAGAGGAACCCCCGTAAACTACCTTCTGTTAACACCATGCCTGCACTTCAGAACAGCAGAGAGGAACACAGACTTCCATCCAGCACTAAAATACAACTGTGAAAGGTATAAAACCAGTTGGGTGTAACTCCCTCTTTGCTGGACTGGAGGGTTAATCTCTATGTGAAAAAAGAAAGTTCATGAGGACATAATTAAAATAAATAGGTTTTGCCACTGTTGTAGAACAGAGAAAGCTTTTTGTAATGTAAGGCCCATAAGACTTAATAAAACCCAGAGATGTTGCTGTTACATGCACTAATGCATATGGGAGCTTACGGTGCCCAGTTCAGTTGCAAAAGCACAAAGGAAATGTTCAGGTGTTTGGAGTCCCTTTGAAGACAGGCTACATTCAACCAAAATGGTTCTCCCATCCTGTGGGCTTCCTTCTGCAGACAGACTGAAGGTACATCCAGCAGGGAAAGCAGAATGAAAATACAAACAAAAAACAAACTTTGAAATGTTTGTATGCTAATGCCAGAAGTCTAAGAAGTAAGATGGGAGAATTAGAATGTATAGCAGTGAATGATGACATAGACTTAATTGGCATCTCAGAGACATGGTGGAAGGAGGATAACCAATGGGACAGTGCTATACCGGGGTACAAATTATATCTCAATGACAGAGAGGAGCACCCGGGAGGCGGTGTGGTGCTTTATGTCTGGGATGACATAGAGTCCAACAGGATAAACATCCTACATGAGACTAAATGCAAAATTGAATCTTTATGGGTAGAAATCCCTTGTGTGTCGGGGAAGACTATAGTGATAGGAGTATACTACCGTCCACCTGGTCAAGATGGTGAGACGGACAGTGAAATGCTAAGAGAAATTAGGGAAGTTAACCAATAGGCCGATACAGTAAAGTCCGCGGGAGACTCTCCCGGCGCGCGCACCGGCCACTCGCCGGTGCACGCGATTCTGTATTTAAATTAGGCCCGGCGGTAAAAACAGGCAAAAGGAGGCGCTAGGGACACTAGCGCATCCCTAGCACCTCCTTTTTGACAGGAGCGGTGGCTGTCAGCGGGTTTGACAGCCGATGCTCAATTTTGCCGGCGTCGGTTCTCCAGCCCGCTGACAGCCACGGGCTCGGAAACCGGACGCCGGCAAAATTGAGCATCCGGTTTTCAGCCCGACAGCCGCAGGCCGAATTCAAATTTTTTTTTTTAACCTTTTTTACTCTTCGGGACCTCCGACTTAATATCGCCATGATATTAAGTCGCCATGATATTAAGTTGGAGGGTGCACAGAAAAGCAGATTTTACTGTTTTTCTGTGCACTTTCCCGGTGCTGGAAGAAATTAGCGCCGACCTTTGGGTCGGCGCTAATTTCTGAAAGTAAAATGTGCGGCTTGGCTGCACATTTTACTTTTTGTATCCCGCGCGCATACCTAATAGGGCCATCAACATGCATTTGCATGTTGAGGGCGCTATTAGGTGCCATGGGTTGGACACGCGTTTTCCTCCCCTTACTGAATAAGGGGTAAGGGAAAACGTGCGTCTAAGAGCAGGCTAACAGAGCGCACTGTACTGTATCGGCCTGCAAATTGGTAGTGCGGTAATAATGGGTCCTGGACTTTAAATAACCATGTTTCTTTGAGAATTTGTGCCACGCCAAGGAAGGTATCACCCCGATAGATACTTTTTACAAAAATACTAAAAAACAAAAATATGAGAGAAATAATAAAGGACTTGGGCCAATGATTAAACACGACCTGAAGTGGCAAAACCTCAAGCTAAAATATGCTGGTATGCCCGCAGGTGTTATGATGGTCCTATAAACAATAACAGCTTATAGCACATTGACTAAGAAGAATTACAGGTGCATGACGTCTTTTTAGTGGTAATTGTGTTCGTTGTGTCTTGAACATAACTGTTGATATTGTGTGTAGACTTCAATTACCCCAATATTGACTGGGTAAATGTATCATCGGGACACGCTAGAGAGATAACGTTCCTGGATGGAATAAATGATAGCTTTATGGAGCATTTGGTTCAGGAACCGACGAGAGAGGGAGCAATTTTAGATCTAATTCTCAGTGGAGCACAGGACTTGGTGAGAGAGGTAACGGTGGTGGGACCGCTTGGCAATAGTGATCATAATATGGTCAAATTTGAATTAATGACTGGAAGAGGAACAGTATGCAAATCCATGGCTCTTGTGCTAAACTTTCAAAAGGGAAACTTTGATAAAATGAGAAAAATTGTTAGAAAAAAAACGAAAGGAGCAGCTACAAAAGTAAAAAATGTGCAAGAGGCGTGGTCATTGTTAAAAAATACCATTCTAGAAGCACAGTCCAGATGTATTCCACGCATTAAGAAAGGTGGAAAGAAGGCAAAACGATTACCGGCATGGTTAAAAGAGGAGGTGAAAGAAGCTATTTTCGCCAAAAGATCTTCATTCAAAAATTGGAAGAAGGATCCAGCAGAAGAAAATAGGATAATACATAAACGTTGGCAAGTTAAATGTAAGACATTGATAAGACAGGCTAAGAGAAAATTTGAAAAGAAGTTGGCCATAGAGGCAAAAACTCACAGTAAAAACTTTAAAAAATATATCCTAGGCAGAAAGCCTGTGAGGGAGTCAGTTGGACCGTTAGATGATCGAGGGGTTAAAGGGGCACTTAAAGAAGATAAGGCCATCGCGGAAAGATTAAATGATTTCTTTGCTTCGGTGTTTACTGAAGAAGATGTTGGGGAGGTACCCATACTGGAGAAGGTTTTCATGGGCAATGATTCAGATGGACTGAATCAAATCACGGTGAACCTAGAAGATGTGGTAGACCTGATTGACAAACTGAAGAGTAGTAAATCACCTGGACCGGATGGTAAACACCCCAGAGTTCTGAAGGAACTAAAAAATGAAATTTCAGACCTATTAGTAAAAATTTGTAACCTATCATTAAAATCATCCATTGTACCTGAAGACTGGAGGATAGCTAATGTAACCCCAATATTTAAAAAGGGCTCCAGGGGCGATCCAGGAAACTACAGACCAGTTAGCCTGACTTCAGTGCCAGGAAAAATAGTGGAAAGTGTTCTAAACATCAAAATCACAGAACATATAGAAAGACATGGTTTAATGGAACAAAGTGAGCATGGCTTTACCCAAGGCAAGTCTTGCCTCACAAATCTGCTTCACTTTTTTGAAGGAGTTAATAAACAGGTGGATAAAGGTGAACCGGTAGATGTAATATACTTGGATTTTCAGAAGGCATTTGACAAAGTTCCTCATGAGAGGCTTCTAGGAAAAGTAAAAAGTGATGTCCTTTCGTGGATTGCAAACTGGCTAAAAGACAGGAAACGGAGAGTAGGATTAAATGGACAATTTTCTCAGTGGAAGGGCGTGAGCAGTGGAGTGCCTCAGGGATCTGTATTGGGACCCTTACTTTTCAATATATTTATAAATGATCTGGAAAGAAATACGACAAGTGAGATAATCAAATTTGCAGATGATACAAAATTGTTCAGAGTAGTTAAATCACAAGCAGATTGTGATAAATTGCAGGAAGACCTTGTAAGACTGGAAAATTGGGCATCTAAATGGCAGATGAAATTTAATGTGGATAAGTGCAAGGTGATGCATATAGGGAAAAATAACCCATGCTATAGTTACACAATGTTAGGTTCCATATTAGGTGCTACAACCCAAGAAAGAGATCTAGGCGTCATTGTGGATAACACATTGAAATTGTTGGCTCAGTGTGCTGTGGCAGTCAAAAAAGCAAACAGAATGTTGGGAATTATTAGAAAGGGAATGGTGAATAAAATGGAAAATGTCTTAATGCCTCTATATCACTCCATGGTGAGACCGCACCTTGAATACTGTGTACAATTCTGGTCGCCGCATCTCAAAAAAGATATAATTGCGATGGAGAAGGTACAGAGAAGGGCTACCAAAATGATAAGGGGAATGGAACAGCTCCCCTATGAGGAAAGACTAAAGAGGTTAGGACTTTTCAGCTTGGAGAAGAGACGGCTGAGGGGGGATATGATAGAGGTGTTTAAAATCATGAGAGGTCTAGAACGGGTAGATGTGAATCGGTTATTTACTCTTTCAGATAATAGAAAGACTAGGGGGCACTCCATGAAGTTAGCATGTGGCACATTTAAAACTAATCGGAGAAAGTTCTTTTTTACTCAACGCACAATTAAACTCTGGAATTTGTTGCCAGAGGTTGTGGTTAGTGCAGTTAGTATAGCTGTGTTTAAAAAAGGATTGGATAAGTTCTTGGAGGAGAGGTCCATTACCTGCTATTAATTAAGTTGACTTAGAAAATAGCCACTGCTATTACTAGCAACGGTAACATGGAATAGACTTAGTTTTTGGGGTACTTGCCAGGTTCTTATGGCCTGGATTGGCCACTGTTGGAAACAGGATGCTGGGCTTGATGGACCCATGGTCTGACCCAGTATGGCATGTTCTTATGTTCTTATGTTCTTAAGGAGGTGTTCACAGAGCTGGCTCAGAGACAGCGCTGTGCTGCAGGAAGATCTGGGTTAAATTCCGCACTCCAATTCCCCACTCCCCAGGTGGGCTGGAGATTATAGACAGAGGCAGCATTCACAGACCTTGCAGGTAAGTATGTGTGGGGGCGGAATTGATTGTGCAGCTGCAAAAACTAGTGGCGAGATGTAGGGCCCAGAATTGCAGGGCCCCCCAGCTGTCGCTTCACTAGAATAGGAGAGGCAATATAAAAATAGGGGGAAAATATCCCCAGGTAGCTTTGAATAGAGGCTCATAGCTCCAGGTCCCAGCCCTGCTTCTGATTGGACTGGAAGTCCAAAAAATAAGCAGGAGGAAACTGCTGGGAGAAAAAAAAAAAAAAAGACAACAACGACGTTGATATCACATAGATTAAGGTGTAAACAGTCATCTTCATTTATTGAAAAAAAAATTTATTACATGTATTCCTTTATTACACAGGT
This sequence comes from Rhinatrema bivittatum, assembly GCF_901001135.1. NCBI lineage: Eukaryota > Metazoa > Chordata > Amphibia > Gymnophiona > Rhinatrematidae > Rhinatrema > Rhinatrema bivittatum. The sequence goes on along the minus strand of NC_042622.1, from coordinate 93,360,970 downwards.
TTAAAATATTTTTTTCTTTAAAAACATAAAAAAACCTCTTATGGCACCACACTGAAATTTCAAGACATTTTTATTTGATTTTTTTTTTTTTTTTTTTTTTTGGATGTGTACAAGATGTCATTTGACAAATAATATTGTAATGGGCCATAAAAGGGGGGGTCAGATGTACCAAAATCTTTTCCATAGGTTTCTGTTAAATTTTTTCTTTCTTAGCAAAATTTGTTCAAGTCATATATATTAAATGAAAATAAAAACAAATAAAGTTACACAAAAAAAAAGAATTCTCTGCATGAACAAGTAGTAATTTTATTGCAGTACAGCTTAGTGGTCTGGAAAAGTTAAGAGGGGAGGGAGAAGGAAGGTTGGGATTTTAGCATAATTACAACATGTTTGTAGAAATGAACGAATTTAAAACAAGAAAAAAAAAGAACAAGATGCTCCCTTAATAAAGATGTTATTGTAACAGAATCACATGACCTAGACATAATCACATGTCAGCAAAGAAGTATTTACATTTGGCTTTCTGCTATCCATATAGCTGTATGTGCAAACGCCTTGGTCTTCCCATCGCCTTTTGGTAAGACTTGACCCCACTGCGGTGGTGCAAGCCAAGGTATAACCCTATGACCACAGATTGCTATCGGCCCAGGACATAAGCGCTATCTCTCCATAGGTGTGGCCAGTTATGGCACAGCATTACCCGTCAGAATGGCAGCTGCAGCCTAGCCAGAGCTCACACCGACTCACTCTAGGAGTGCCCTGTCTGCTCGGGCTGAAGCAGAACTTTCCAATGCAACGGACTTAAACAGACATCATCGTGCTATTCAACTGGCTTTTCCTCCAGATCTTTGGTTAATTAACGTTAACATACACCCCTCATTCTCTTTGCTGAATCTTTTTAGATTTTGGTGCTGGTGGTTGAGGATTAGTTTCTAGCTATCGACTACAGCAAGGCATGCAAACCAGATGTGGATTTTGCATTATGGACCCTATTCTGCAAGACATGCCTGGCTACTCAGGGGCATTTAAGTGCTGAATCAGGCTCTATGATTGGATGATTCAAACCTTAACCTTTTGGCTGTTAGGTTCAGATATATCTGAACTATTTCAGATTACATTTAAATTATGCAGCTAAAGGGTTAAACTATCTTCTCAATTGTGAAAACAACTACATATTCCCAAGAATACATGGCTATTTACAAACTGAAGCTGAGATTGGTGGGGGGGGGGGGGGGGGGGGGGGAGAGTTAATGATATATTTTTAACCTGTTTTGGGGTGGGATGCTTCAATGTTCCCCAACTGCAGTTTTTCACCTGAAAAGAAAAACCAGGATGATTTGTGCAATTTCCTCCAGGTGAAAAGTACATCGTTCCTTTTTACAGCCTTGGCAAACCTTGTAGTTCCATACAGTGCCAAACTGATTGCACTAGCACACCGCAAAACAGGAATCAAAGGGCTCAGCGGTGCATCTCAACTCTGCCCTCTTTCTCAAGGAAGGTTTAATTTTTCTTTAGCCAGGAAATGACACCATATGCTGGCTTCTTTTTCACAGTAGACGTGATGTCATATCCTTCAAGTGAAGCATCCTTGTTCAGATACACCACAGTGCTCTATCAAAAAATATATGTACATATTTGCATCCTAGAGCTAACCCAGCATAGACGTATTGATGGAAATCCATATACGCTTACATTTGAATTTATTTCTGAAAGACTAATGGCATAAGAAGTGATGAGGTTAGTAATCATGGCTACTGTGAGAGGAAGAAGTTGCCTCATACTGTTAGCACATAAAAAGTATTCAGAGATATTTCTTTTTTTCCATACCTAACAAAATATTAGGGCCCATTTTGGAAGTATACCTTGAATATATTTCACGGCAGATCTGACCAGTGCGCACGCCCTGCAGTCAAGAAAAATCTAATAAACCAAATCTTTAATGAATACCATACATCTCTGTAGAGGGCTCCATCTGAAAGGATCCACTCAAAGCAACTTATGTTGATCTCCCTGAACATCTGATATTTCCAAGATCACTCTGAAATTTACCAGAGTTCTTTATTTCTGGTTGCAAAGCCAAACCAAAACAAAGGGTTTCCTCCAGTCCCTAGGAGCCTCAGTTTTGAGACCAATGGAGAAAGCACCATATTAATATTTTATACAATAAATACAATTATTTAGGAGAATAAATAAACCCTGTTTATTGTACAATCATTTTATGAAGCCTTCTCCATTTGTGTTAAAACCTATGGTATACAACAGAGCTCTTTGCAATGGCCTTAACTGGAGCGAAAGTACATCCCAAAACTTCACATCTGGACCAGGATTACTCACAGATCAAGAAGCACAACTGGGCTGAACTGAGTACTGGAGTCTCCCAGAGAGAAGAATAGTCATGTCAATGAAGTGGATATTACAGTTATGTTTATTCAGACTGAAATCTTTTTGGAAATATCTGCCGTGGAATATAAGTGACTTATTAAGTGGGTCAAGTATTCCCTTAAATTAGCACCACAGATATTCAGCAACTGAGTACAATATAGCAAAATTACAGTCTAATAAAATGAAAATTTCAACAAAAAAACAATCAGACTAACCCACTTTACAGTTTCCTACTTGGGCCAAACAAGCTGAAACATGGAACAGATTTTTTAAACTGAGCTACAAGGGGGATGGACTTGAGAACATGCACTATGAGATAGATCTAGAGCTGGTGCTGAAAGTCACCAAGACAAAGAATGAATGGGAAATATATCACAGTGGGAGATGTGTCCATTGTAGGGAATCACCAGTGTTATAATAGAGTGTTATTACAAGATATATATAGCACCACAGAGAGAAATTTAAACAAAAAATAGCACCTATTTTTTTTTAAAGTGTGATTTCCCTCCTAGAGACAATCTCCCATCAGGACATGATAAAAGTGGAGGTACACAAACATATAAAAAGGACTTAGAAGGTTTTTAATTGAATTCTCTACATTAAGGCAAGCAAGTGTTTAAAAAATATAGAACAAAAATCTGGTTTTCCCAATGATTTGATTCTATTTTTTTAGCCTAGTTTACAAAAAAAGAAAAACAAAACTGGTGTGAAAGAGTGGCACAAAATCTTAAATAATGTGTACTTTTATAAAAAGAATTGTATTGCAGGTTTGTGCAATGAAGGACATACTTTACAGACCAAAAAAAGCTGGATATTTGATAAGCTGCCTCCATATCTTTTTTCATTTGTTCTGTTATAGAGCAGGTCACATGCATGATTCGAATCCAGGAAAACTTAACACTTTAAAATAATATATAATACAAATATTTACTTACAAACATACAAAAATATAAGCACCTTTAATACAACGGGATGAGATATGCACAGATCAGCCTCCAGCTACCTAATTCATCTTGGCTTCTTTAAGAAACTGAAGGCACTGACAATTTTAGACATGTCCTGTATCTTCAGATTTAAAGCCAAGGTGGAACCATTATTTTTTTGTTGTTCAAGTTTCTTGGATTCTTTTTTTTTTTTTTTGCTTTTTAATTTTCTTAAGAAGAATTCCGTAAAAAAAAGTACTGATGTGGTTTCATGGCAGACACAGTCTTGGTCACATCGATTCTTTTTATTTTTTATTTTTTGGCATTCGAACTGATGTAAAACTCCATCGGTCCGTCAGCAGCTGGGAAATGGAGCAGTAGGTGCTGCGATTGTCACATGTGATGCATTCTAGGTCATGTGATTCTAAGCTGGGTTCTTCCCCCCTCCCCCCATCTCTTTCCTTTTTTTTTTTTTTTTCCTTTCAGTGGCAGAGTTGAAGTTGGGGTAAAACCCAGCACTGTCCAGTTTCAGAACGTGGATGTGACAGAGTGGCACGATGAGGTTACGAGGTTGCTCGTTTGGAGACTTGCGTTCTGATTGGTTAATTTTATTATATTATCATCATTATTATTATTATTTCTTATTATTATTATTTTGGTGGCAATTTCTCAGCCCAGGAAGCAAACTGGTCCCACCTCGAAGCCAAATTTCTGTGTTGCATCTCCAAAGTCATTGAACATAAGATCCATTATTGGTGCCTGTTCCACCTTGGGAGTGTTGATCTCCAGGACAGTCTTTTGATAGCCTTTCTTTGTCTGGTAATAGAAGAGAAAAGGAGAAACATATAAAGTTATCTCAATATTTGTGAGGCACATATATCAGTTCAACAGTATTTTATCTCCAAGTGCAGCCACATAACAGTAACACTGTTATACCGCTACAAAGGCACATATGTATGGGAAAGTATCACTTGTGTGCATGTTTATATCACTGGGCTCTTCTCTTTAACTTCTGTGTAACTCAGAGATATAGTGCAATACCAAACAGTGAGAAACAGCCTTGAAACAGAATCTGAAAAGCCTTATAAACACAATTGGAAACCCTCCAGGACTATGTTTTTTTGTTTTTTTTTTAGATTGAAGAGATTGACTTGCAACTTGTTATCTGTCATTCTAGGATAAAAGTTGCTTTGAAAATTGGAAGAGTGGCTTCGGCCTGAGGTTCCTGAATTGCAAGCTGCTCTGCTTAAAGAACGGTCACCTCACTGACATATGGAAGAGGATGGAGTGGCACTAGTGCTGAAATTCCTCAAATGCACAATCAGATGGCCCAGACTCTATAGCTAAGCTAGCTCTTTGCTTGAATAAACTGACATCCCTCCCCCCCCATCATTATAAAGTTAATTATAACAATAGCAACATACAGGGTATCAAATATAGAGAAGAAATATCCTTATACTGCAATAATCAAACTGATCAAACTAGTCCCCCCCATAGGGAGGAACGAGCAGTTTCTTTCCAACAGTAATGGCTGCTGGTCCAAGAGCAGCATCTCTAAAGGGAGCTGCATCCTGTTTTCCTGACCAGGGTCAGCTTTTGGGGTGTGTGACCTGTATGGCCACACAGAGTGCTGTGCTCAAAGAGGCACCTCGGTTTCCTACCTCCTGCATCCTTCTAAATCATTTTTAAAATCAGGAGACCTGGGAATGCTATGCAGGAGGAGGGAGGCTCCTCTTTGTCGAGGTAGGTGAAGAATTAGTCTGCTGAGAGGAGAAGGGGAGGAGATAAAAGAGAGGGAGCTGCAGCTAGGCAGGAAAGCTGGAAGGGGGAAAGAGAGGGAGGGATACTGGGTACCACAGGGAGGAGAAAGGGCAGAGGGGATACCGGTGCTGGATAGGGAGTGGCTATACTGTGCCCGAAGGAGGGAGTGCTGTTCCAGAGCACCAATTTCAGTTTTTGCACAAGGTGCCAATTAGCCTGGAGCTGGCCCTCTTCCTGGCCATGGCAGCTTACTGCAGTACATGCGTGTCCCATCAGAAGGCACACAGGAAAATGATGCATTGTCTCTCCCTGATAAGAAACAGATGGAAAAAGCAAGGAGAGAGGCCTTGACATGGACACTAAAAACACAGAAAAAAATCAAGTATAGCAATGAAGCCTGGGCTGCTGGCACCAAGCAGCAATACCTTTTCATGGTGGTATTTGAATAGCAAAACTACTTCCAGTGCCATCCGTCCTCTCTAGGGCATACAGACTGCCAAATTCAACAGCTGATGAAAAAAAAAATCTCTAGCCGTATGCAGGAAGAAGAGGACCGTGTTATACATGTGTTTGTATTTATGTTTCTCACCTCATCTTTCTGTTTTGTGATTTGTGCATTGTGTAAGGCCGCAGAACGAAATCAAGCACAGCAGCAAAATTGGGGTGACAAGATTAGCAGTAATACTTAAGCCATTGTTTCCTTATCAGTAAGGATTCTTGTGCTAATTCCTGGCCTGGAAAATTAAAAAAGCACAACCAACTCGCTGGGGAAGAAAGACGATCTGCTGCCTGTCCTTTAATTATAATTCAGCACCAATTAGTTTTTTTTTTTTTGGATTGTGAAACTACTAAAACATTTGGACTGGCCATTTAAGCAGATATTATGCCCTGGTAGGAAAGCTCACGGGAGAAAACAATGCTGGAAACGATTTATTCAGGGAGTGGTGTTAGGAAGAAAAGCTACAATAGTGTGCATTATTTAAGGTTTCTCTACTTGAAAGGGAGTGTGGCGGTCCATATTCAGCCGCCGCGCAGCTCTGTTAGTTAAGCCAGTTATACATGACTGGCTAATTAGTGATGTAGATTCAGTGGAACAGCCATGCTGTTGAATATTCCCGGCTACCTTAAAGTTAGCCGATTATGTAACTTTAGGACGGCACTTTGGCACGTCTAGAGTTGGCCGGATAAATTAGCCAGCTAACTCTGAATTTCGAATTAAGCCAGTTAATTTATCCAGTCAACTTGACTCCTCTCCAATCCGTCCATTCCCCGTCCTTGACTTGTCCAGCTAAAAACTTACCCAGCTAAGCCACTGAGGGCTGGATTTTATAACGGCGCAGGCCTCTGTGATTCGCGCAGTACCGGGGGAGGCAAAGTAGGGAGGCAGGCCTGCGAAAGCCGGCAGCGATTGCACCACCGCGGTGCAATCGCTGCCGGCTTTCGCACCCAATAGCGCCGCTGTGAAAGGTGGTGCTTTTAGGCGCGCTACTTGGTCTTACATTTCGCCGTCAGCGAAGTCGTCACGGAGTCCGCCCCGGTGCTTCCCCAACTCCTCCCCTTCCATTGCAGACTCCTCCCCGATCTGGGTATCGCATGGGAAGAGGGATTTTTCGCGTGCAATCCCTTTAGAAAATGACCCCCTTAGATGGCTAAGTGGCTCTCTCTAACCGTAGCCTGATATTCAGCAGCAGTATTTATCTGGCCAAGGGTCATTTTTCATATTGGGCTCTAGGGTGATTAAAGTAGGTGCATGTAGGTGAAGTTCAGTTTTTAGTGAGAACTTGTTGTTGTGAAGGGAGTCTATCCATCCCAGCACCACAGAACAAGAGGGTGTAATAAAGAGAACAGTTTTCTGTCTCTGTGCAGCACAGGACAAGCTGCTATGTACTTAAAATGCAGCAGGGGTGCATTAGGATAGACATGAAAGACAGCTTTGTAAATGCCGAGGCAGTTAAGCATACAAACAAGCTGTCTAGGGAGCTGCTAGCATCTCTTTCACTGGCGATTTTAAAGAACAGGATGGACACACATCTGTCTGGGATGGTTTAGGTATAGAGGATCTTGTCTGGAAGCAGGGAGAAGGTGTCCTTTCCAGACCTACCCTGGTGAGGTAAAGGATATCTGCCCTGCTCAGGCCCAACTCCTCTGGATGGCACTACCACGCTTGATTAGAATTGCTACTGTTAAAAATGGCTCTCTATAACAATAATAACGTCCTGGATAGGCAAAGCTAATGGACAAAGATTTAATTTCTCTAGCAGGTTATTAATTACAAAGAGCTATTTCCCCTCGGTCATTACAAGCCATTTTTTGAAACAGATATATCTAGGCAACTAAATGCCTGTTATATCCAGTGTGTCGGATGTTAGGACTGGTAAAACTCATGGTTTAGAGAATCTGTAGGATAGTAAAACTTGACTGCTGTAAAAAAAACCAAACAACTGTTAATTGTCCAGATTCCCCAGGTCTGACATAATTTTGTGATACCATTCTCCCAGCATCTCTGCCAAAATGTATCAGAGGAATTCCACACAACTATAAAACTACCAACTTGCTCCAAATCATATGGGGCATTCCAAGGCAGCCCTGGTTCTTTGAGTTCCATCTGCAGGCATTCTGGGATTGGCAGAGTTTGTAATTTTATTTTTATATACACAAAATGTAAACAGGGCATAATGAACACAAGATGGAGTGCCACACAATGTCCCTGATGGATCAGAGGCATCAGCTAGGAGCTCTGATTCTATATAAGTTGAAGACATTACCCCCCTGCAGGACCTTCACTGTGACACATCCCATGTTCTGGCAGTGTGAACCACTGGCTGAATAAATCTTCAATGTGTTTTCACACTTTATTTAAAAAAGACACACAAAAACAAGGAAACTTTTTAGAATTATGTTTCCTTGCCTGCAGTGTCTGCCAATGCAGATTCTTAAGTTCCACCTCCTGATGACATCATTAGCCTATAGGTTGAACAGCTGGCCCAGCACCAAGGAAATTTGCCCCTTTGGGAGCCAAGAAAAAGTTATGAGGGTTTCCTGGTGCTGCATTGGGTTGTTTAAGCCTCCCCAGAGAGTGGATTATAGTGAACATTTGTTTTTCTCTACCTAATTTACCTCTCCTTGGGCACTTAATCTATCCCAGCCCCATTATGAAAGAAGGGAATTGATATTGGGCCTGGGGAGGTTTTCAATAGACAGAAAGGAATAAGTATTAGGATATTTTAGATATGTTTTTTGATATTTTTTTTTGTATTTTCTATTTGTTGTTATTTTAATGATGAATTGTATTGTTTAATTTTGATTGATTGTAACCTACTTTAAGAGATCTTTTTTGACTCAATAGACATGGTACAAATCTAAAATAGAAACAGATATTCATAAAGACACAACTAACTGCAAGATTTAAAGAAGGCAGAAAGTTATTTTGCTTGTATATTCAGGCTGTATTTCTCTTCATTACTCACTAAAGAAAGCCTGTTCCAACTTAATAATTTCCTTTCACTGACTTTGATCAATCCAGTTTTGAATGCACCTCCTATTGAGTGAAATATTTGGAGCAGACTTGTTCTCCATAGTTGTGCTTTCATTAGATCCCAGAAAGATGCTGGTAGTTATGAGGAAGACCAGAAAGTTTTTCCCAACTTGGTTCATCACTTCCTTTATCTGTTTCAGGAACAGAGGTCTTTCAGTAGATGATCCTAAGGTCAGTCAGCTAATCAAATACAATTGCTGAGGTAACTAACGACATCCCTGTGAACTAAAATATTACAACTCAGTTGTCCACTAGGAATTCCTTTGGCACATGGCTAGGAAATGTTTATTATCTCTTAAAGTAGTCAGACTCACTGCAGAATTCAGATTTGCAGCTTATAGCACTTTAGATTAAATTCTTAATGAATCACTGGCCACAGTTCCAGTTACTTCATCCAAAAGCCCGAAGCCTGCTCTAAAAATACATTCTGCAGGATCCACTACAAATATGCATCTTCTCTCGCCCCGCAGGAGTCTCTCTATCTCACTAGTCACTCAGTCACCAATAATATTCTACTTAGGGCTGCTTCAGAAAGCACCTGAGGCTGGGATGACAGAAACAAAAAGCAAAGTGACACATCCAGAACGCATTTGTAATGCAGATGTTTGAGGTGCTCACATCACATCCATGGCAGTAGTCTGACAGTTCAGGAGAAATGCAGATGCCCAACCTATAGTGCATCTGAATTACAGTATGTAGCAACTAAATGGGCTGTTTTTTGAGTAGGGATGAGGTGGATGGATCTGCATATTTTTAGTGAGTTTGGCCTTGTCAGGTTACTTAGCTTGATAATTTGTTGTTTATTTAATGGATTGAGTTGGGTTGGGTTTGGCATGGGTGAATCTTGTTCTATCCAGTCCATTGGTGAGAGAGAGGGGCTGGTTAGGGAAGTTTGGGATGGCAGAGATAATTGTTTGTAATGATAAGAACATAAGAACATCATCAAGCTCAGTATCCTGTTTCCAACAGTGGTCAATCCAGGTCACAAGTACCTGGCAGGATCCCAAACAATAGATAATTATTATATTGTATATTATGTAAAGAACCTGTTAAATCTCGACCAGGAACCATATAGAATATTCCATTTGCGTGGGGAAGAAACACAGTAGAAATATGGGCAGGTAGCTCCCCCGTGTGGGAGTGTGCACATGGTGTGGTCCTTTAATATAAATACTCAGACCACCATCTTATTTTGTGGATTTTCTGTTTCCCTTTTCAGGGGCAACATGCCATGGCTGTTCCCTGATTTTTCTGTTGTTTAAGTCCTAATGCTTCCATGGAGCTTCTTATTTGGATATGGGAGTTTCTTTCCACCCTCTCTACTCCTTTTGTACTTTTGATGTTGATTTCCTTGGAATTCTGAGTATCCAGTAACTAGGGACTTGTTTTTCTGTTCTAATAACAATGGGAAAGGTTCTCTTTACTGAAGAGGAATCTGAGATCACTGGGATCATCCGGAGGAGAAAAGGAAAGAGGGGAGAAAGGAGTTTGGGAAGGACCCCCAGCAGGGCCCATGAACATCTGCTGAAGATTTGGGAGAAGAAAAATAACAGCAGTATTGCTCTGATACTAAAAGGGAGAAGTGGAGAATAACTGGTAGCCATTTCAGGTACTGTGAGGAGACTAAGGTGTGTAAGAAGGTAGGAGATCAATGACTGTTTGTTTGGATGGATTTCATCTTTGATATTTTACCTACATTGGAAGGAAAGTAATAAACTTGCCCTATGCCAATGGGATGGGAGAAACATCAGATTAAAGACCAAATTAACTGGCTTTACCATCTTACATTTTAAACAAGACTTTGAGAAGTCACAAATTTATTTGAAAGCATATGTAACACCGAAAATGCGGCCTAAACTGCTGTAAAGAACATTTTCATCATTTTATAACATCTCAGTAACAGTAATGTGGGAACCATGACAGTTTTCAGTGTTCTTCCTATAGCTTAGTGAATGTAACACTCATCAGTGCTGTTATCCTCACTGCTGGCTACCGTTCCTATGAACTGGGACTTTAGTGTTTGCAATGCACAGGGCCTTGTAAGTTATATTTCTCTCCATTCAGGGAATCCTGGAGGTTAGAGTAATGTTATATCAAGGGAAGTGTACCACCCAAAACTGTGATTTGAGATATGGCCTGTGCAGGCACAGAGGTTACAATTATATGCTGATTTTGTATATACATGCCTTTTATGTTATTTGTTATTTATATATTGCATTTTGAAATTGTTTTATTATAATCTGCTTTGGGCAGAATTGCTAGACCAAAATGGCAGGATATTAAGTGTAAATAGAAACAGAAAGAGACACCTACACCACAGACGTCAGTCTTGGAAATGTGATGCCAGAAATGATCTTGCTGATTTATCTCCACCCAACCTCCAATTTCACTTTTGCTGTTTCACTAAAGGAGTGTTGAACTCTGAATACATATTTTGGAAGCTAATTCTTTGTGTTGTGTAGACACTGATCAAGACATACCGGGAACAGAATCCAATATTATACAATGATAGTCAGTTCCATGGTGTGTAATCCATCTGTACTTATGGAAAAAGTGATGGTCAAGTCTCCAGAAAGAACATTTTAACGTTGATCAATTTAAAGAAATTGCTCATTTCCCATTTGTTTTCCTAATATATTTGAAGAAGATAAAAAGGTGAATTTTAAAAGCTCAGCACACGCATCAATTAGGGGATGAGTGAACAAGTCGGGCTCACACACACCTACCATATTTTAAAAGCCACCCAGATATGCACATATCTCCCGCTGCATGCAAATCTCGCTCTGGTTCAAAAGGGGGTGTGGTCTGGGCAGAGTCTGGGTGGGGAATGAGCATTTCAGGGCAGGGCCATGAGATGTGCACGCAAATACTTACTTGCCCAGGACTAGTGCCGCGTAAGTTTTCTTCTGTTATGGAGAAGGGGCAAGTTGAAAAAAAAGAAAACTAACCATATGTGAGGGGGTTTTAAGGATCTGGGCTAACTAAGGAAAGTGAAGACTATTAAAGAAGAGGGGTTTGGAAGACCTAACTTTTAACTGGGCAAACTGGTGGAAGAACTGGTGAAACTTGCAATGGCATGGATGCGCACCCCTTTTAAAATCCCTCAATTTATGCAGTAGAAGCGGGATTTGTGCACTCATGCATGCACACACTTAAAATTAGGCATATATGTGTGTATGGTCAGGCTATTTTATAATATGTGTGCATATACACACGCGAGTTATAGAATGGCTGCATCCCTGGGCACGCAACGACACACATGCATCAACAAGTATGCTCATTTGTCTTGCTATCTACCCTCCAGCCTCATATCTCTTTGTTAAAAGTAGTCTTATGTGAAGAACACACATTTGGACCTTTTTCAATCACATTATGCAAGATGCAATATCTGGTACTTACAGCACAGCCATCGACCACAGCTGTTATGTATGGGTTGTTGTCATAGGACATCTCTTCATCGTTGGAGCCCAGAAAGCGGATGGCTTTGTCATAGCTGTTTGTGGTGGCATCATGCCATGCTACAGATTGATAGCAGGTATAGGTGATGTTCTGGTGAGCAGAGGCACTCAGGAGCCGTAGGAAGGTCATCTGTACCACTCCAATTGGATTGCCATCTGAATCCACGTATGAGAGCTGAAGGAGACCACAAACAAAGGGGGAAACTCGGCAGTGAAATATAGATTACAACAGAAATGAGGAAACTGAGTCCAGTATGTTGAAGAAATGCTGGAGAGATGGACTAGGTCAAATATATTCTTCACCAAAAAAGTACCAAGATAAAACATGCAAGATAGCTAAAATGTTGCAGATTTCTATGGTTCATTTGTGGCTTTGGGCTACATTTAGTAGCAGACTCTGATCCTGTAAAATGTAATTATGAAGCCTATTTTTATGGATAGCAGATACAAAGAATCCTCTTATAAGACCATGAAAAGTCAAATAATTACAGGTTGCCTATCGGTTTTCCGTAAGGTAATGGACAGCTTTAAATACCTGGGCATTTGTTTTACAAGAAATTTTAAAGATCTCTATACTAGAAACCATATCCTATTACTAGTTAAAATTAAACAAGACTTTGTTGTGTGGGAAAAATAGATGATTTCCTGGGCAGGACAGATTAGTTTATTAAAAAATGAACATTCTACCAAAGCTACTCTCTCTCTTTCAGCATCTGCCATGTAATATCCTGTAACAGTTATTTACAGACCTGCATAGCTCTATGAGTAAATTTATCTTGAAACAACGACAGCCTAGAATAACAATCGCACAGTTATGGTAGCCGAAACAACACGATGGTATGGCTCTCCCTAATTTACATATTTACTATTGGGCTGGCTAGGATTCTCTGCTTACATGACTGATTTAATGGTGGTGAGGTATCCTAGTTGGCTTTGGAAAGGGAACAAGCAGATATGATCAATCTAGCTGTATTTCCCTTTTGTACCTTTGGGCTTCACTCAAAGCTGCCGGATATGTAGAAGCAGTTCACATTTGGAAACAGGTTACTCGATATTTGGGTGAAGAATGTTTTAGCTTCATTAACACCAACTTTTGAGAGTCCTGTTATCTCTGGACATACATTCTCACTGACACAGCATGGGTGGAAGGATAAGAGACTTGTTTTCTTTTTCAACTTTGGGATAATGTTGGATTTTTACCTTTTAGAGAGCTCACTCAGGAGTATGATCTGAGCCCTGGATTGCAAGCTCATTACCTTCCATTGCAACAAGTCTTAGAAAGTTGTTGCAACCTCACAAAATCTTTGAGATCACAATGCAATAGAGTAATTTTTAAGTGATCACAATGCAACAAAAAAAGGCATAGTGCTAATGTATAGGGGTATTCTTACTGGTAGATTGGGTATGAATACATGCTGTGCCTTGCTAAACACCTGGAATGGGGATCTAGGTATAGATCTTGGCACTAAAGCCTGGAAAGTTATCTGGAACTCGGCACATCATCTTACCATCTGTGCCAGAAGGACAAAAAACTTATGGTAACGTTGTTGCATAGAACATATCGCATGCCACTTTTTTATCCTAGGCTTACTCCTGGGATGCACTCTTTATGTTGGCGAGGATGTAGAGAGGTTTGGTACCTATATACATATGTGATGGCATTGTCAGGGTGGTTCATCAGTTATGGTCACAAGTTAAACGAGAGCTTTCTGATATTCTGGGAATTGCTGTGCATGTCATGCCTGTGTTGGGCCTCCTGGGTTAATGGGTGGGTTCAATGATACCAAAAAAGTACCATGAACTAATAGGTCAATTATCGCTTGCAGCTAGATTTACTATAGTGACCTTTTGGAAAAATAATCCTTCTTTTGACTACTGAGAGTCTGGGATACTTATCATCCCACCCTCCGGACCCCCCCCAAATTTTTAAATACCTGGTGGTCCAGCGGGGGTCCCGGGAGCATTCTCCCATGCTCGGGCCTTCGGCTGCCAGTAAACAAAATGGCGCCGATGGCCCTTTGCCCTTAGCATGTGACAGGGTATCCGTGCCATTGGCCGGTCCCTGTCACATGGTAGGAGCAATGGACGGCCGGCGCCATCTTTAAAAATGGCGCGGGCCATCAAGTGCACCTACCATGTGACAGGGGCCGACCAATGGCACTGATAGCCCCTGTCACATGGTAAGAGCAAAGGGCCATCGGCGCCATTTTGATTAGTGGCAGCCGACAGCGGGAGCATGGGAGAATGCTCCCGGGACCCCCGCTGGACCACCAGGTATTTAAACATTTTTTTGGGGGGGGGTCCGGAGGGTGGGGGATACTAACAAACTCATTTTAAAGGGTCAGGTTGTGTTTTTAGGTTATGTCCTTTCTTCCCGCCCCCCCCCCCCCCCCCCCCATAATGATAAGAAAACCCACTAAATTAATCGTGGGGTTTCCTATCGCTATCAGGGACCTCCCGATATCTGACGATATTGAAAATATCGGACGATAATTTCAATCGTCAGATAAACGATTCACATCCCTACTATATAATATTGTTACTAATATAGCAGATATAATTGTGGGTTGTCTATTTTATATGTTGTTATGTCTAAAATGAGATACTGACCTAGAGTAACTTGAGATTGTATCTTTCTTGCCTCTAAATTGTTGTATGCCAAAAAACTTAGTTAAAAAAGGCAAGTAATTAAATCTCAAATTCAATTCCTATAGTGATTGTATAGATTTTTTACCTACATGTAGTATGTTAAAAGACATCTCATTGTGGGCCAGAATTGCTAAAGGATTTTTCCCATTTTGTATCTATAGGAAAACTGTTTTGTCCATCTGGCCCTGTAACTGCTATTTATTCAATGTTTTTTTCAGTAGCATTTTCTGATATAACCTGAGCACACACATTTTAAATACAGTTAAAGGTGAAATAAAATATTCAGTTTACTTCATGTAATCTGGTGTGTTACAACAAAGGGGAATAGACTTTCTAAAGCTTTGCTCCAGGGCAAAAACTGTTCCAGTATCATCAATGGAAAAACCACAGGGGAAAACCTGGAACAATATTTGCCCTGAAGCAAAACTTTGATAAATCAGCTGCTGGGCATTCCCAGCAAAATTTAGCTTATGATGAAAAGAATGCTTAATGTCCTATTTGTGTTAAGGGCCCAAACCTCAAGCTTCCCCAGATAGGGCAATAATTATAAGTGTATAATTTAATGTCCTATTCATTAGTCATTGTCATTTAACAATATACCTGGAGGGGGAATGCTGAACATTGTGCATTATGATTGGACAAACAATGGCAAAATATTCAGAATGTTGGCCAACTAAATGATGTACGTGATTAACCTTGCCTTCAAGTCTCAACCAATCACAGTATTCTATGAAAACATCCTTCTTCAGGATAGGAGAGCTCTGCTGTTAATCTAGTCTTGAATACCACCAGTAGAGTTGCTCAGCCAACAGCCTTTCTTGCCATTACCTAAAGAGAAGTTCTGAAAACATCTCTTAAGCCAAAGAAGATTTTTGGAGGGTCAAGTAAACATCTTACAAGGCAATGATGAGCAATGTATTCAAGCTTAGCTCATTTTCGCCTTGGACTTTTAATTCAGGGAATACCAACTCTGATCCTCAATGACCAGAAAGAGGTCTGTTTATTATCTAGATATAAATATGCAGGTGCAGGTACATACAATAAAGTAATTTAAATAAGAAGGTAGTTAATTTGCCTGGGTTGGATTATCCTATGTTCCCTTTTCAAACTGAAGTTGACTTGTGGAAAATTCAAGGTTGAGCTCAAACCAAATGAATTTCAGTCTGGTTTGAATTCTTGGTTGGTTTTTTTTTTTTTTTTTTTGCAAAATGATTTTTATTGACAAAAGGAAAAGAGTACATTACACAGCAAGCAAGAACACGTACAATATAAACAGATATGGGCACATAAAGACATCACCCTGCTGGTCAAATAAAATAACAGAGCAAGGAACTGCTCCTCCTTTCCATTTTAATCCCTACAAATAAGAAAACCTCTGCACACACCTGAAACACATCACAACACACACCGACAGTCACACAGGGGTAGAAAAGAAGAGGTGAACAGAGAGCAGACTGCGAACTTCTCGATCAGTGGAATGGATGAGATACAGCAGAGACCAAGGAAACAGAATATTATCCATGAGGCCAGGTTCACAAAAAACAGACCTGCCAGTGATCCACTCTCTGATGAAACACAACTGTCAAGCAGCATTAAAAAAACATAGGTTTGGAAAGTTTAGGCTCCCAAACACCCTAGCCCCAATAAGTTTAGCTAGATTAATCCTAGCCCCCTTACCATTCCGAATAAAGGTAAGAAATGCAGATTGTAGTAGTTTAATATTGTGAGCCAATAGGGAAGCACCTGCAGTTTATATAAGATCTTAAGTATGATCACCTTCTTCAAAAGCGCAATTCTACCAAAGAATTATAACAGTAGAGATTGCCATAACCTCAACGTCTCCTGAACAGACAGGATTAAGTCTCAAATACTGAGTTCATATACAGAAGTCAAGTCCCTGGGGATCCACATTCCCAAATATTTAATTTTATTGGGCACCCATGTGAGGGGAAAGTGGCCCCCCCTAAGACAGAGCCAAACCATGGTCTACTGCTAGGGCCTCTGACTTAGCAAAATTGATTTTTAAACCTGTTATCTGGCGAAACTGGGAGAACAGGCCAATAATCCTAGGTATGCTGTCCCGCACACGGTCCACAAACAAAAGAATATCATCCACGAACATAGCGATTTTCATAAGATGTTTACCAATCGAGAGGCCCTCGAATACCACATCTCTTCGTAACTGTATTGCCAATGGTTCAATTGCCAGAATAAATAAAAGGGGAGAGAGGGGACAACCTAGCCACCAGTATCTTCATGTCCACGTTAATGAGTGAAATGGGGTGATACGACCCCACCTCTATGGGGTCTCTGCCTTTTTTATGATAAAACAACAATAACTGATTGATTCATAAAAGATGCTAATGAACCAGAGAGGGTAAGATCATTGTAAAAGTTGGTCAGCACAGGTAGTACTGGGAACTTCAAAATCTTATAGAATTCTGAACCGAGGCCATCTATCCCTGCAGCCTTCCCTAACTTTAGCCCTTGAATAACAAAGAATATTTTGCCATCACGGATGGGGGAATAAAGTTTGGTCTTCATGTCCTGTGAAATCTTAGGCCAAGGAAAACCTGAAAAAAAAGACTCCTGAACGGAGGTGTCATGCCTTTGGAACCATAGAGCTCCCCATAATACTCCAGAAAATGGTCCATAAAGTCAGAGAGCCGATGTTTACAATTACCCACCCTGTCTCAGATACCTACTATGCTTGAGCAAGATCATCGATTATCCACTAAATTTGCTAAGAGCTTGCTAGACTTGTTCCTGAAGCGGTATAATTTATATTGAAAGTAGCTCAAGGATTTCATTGCCCTCTGATGTAGAAGGTGGTTCAAGGTAGCTCGCACCTGGTTAACCTTGGACTTAGAATGGTTAGATAAATCATTAACATGTTGAGACTGAGCCGCATTCAGAGCCAAAGTAAGTTTCAAAATAGCAGCACTGCAGACGCTATTAACCTTGGCAACATAAGCAATGATGTGGCCGCGATGTACTGCCTTACCAGCCTCCCACAGCAGGGATGGAGAAATAACTGGAGACGAATTGGTCTCTACATATTCATCCTATTTATCCTTCAAAAATGTATGGAATGAATCATCCAGATAAAGTTCAGGGTTCATCCACTATGAGAAAGGAGAGTGTTGAGAGTTTCCCAAACTCATGCCCACAGATATCGGAGCATGATCGGAGATAAAAATAGACCCAATCGTAGATTTCCTTACCAAGAAAAACAAACCCCCAGACACCAAGAGATAATCTATCCTGGAATAGAATTTGTGCAGGTTTGAATAGAAAGTGTAGTCTTGCTCTCCAGGGTGTAGGACCCTCCAAATATCCAACAATCTGAGTTCCGCACATATATAATTCACCCCTAGAGTGCAATCCTGAGGTTCAGGCCTTTTAGCAGGCTTGCAATCAAACCTCTTATCGGCCACAATATAGAAGTCCCTACCAACCACAAGTTTATAATCTGGGAAAGAGAGCAGAATACCCACCAAATTAGTAAAGAAATCATACGAGTACATGTTTGGCGCATATATGTTGCAGAGCACAACTTTATGTTGGTGCAGGGTACCCACTACTTTAACATATCTACCCTCCTGATCCTGGAAATGGCGCTCAATCTGAAATGGCAGTTGCTTATGAATGAGGATGGCAAACCCCCGTTTCCGGCTAGAGAAAGAAGAAGATATACATTGACCCACATTCACGCTTCAGCTTCCTGTGTTCGTCTGCAGGTTCTTAAACAGATTTAATATCTTCTTCCTTTTCACTGGAGAGTGGATCCCAGCGGTGTTTAAAGAAGAGACTTTAACCCTTATCAGGGCTGGATATAAGCAAAACAGAACAGAGGGCCCCTCGTGGGGCAAACAGAGAATAGAGCAAAACTTCAAGGAACCCCCTAACCTAGGCCCCCAAAGTTCCACAGCCTTTGTGACTCACCAAGATAGGAACCACCATGTTATAAGATGTCCGGTTTCACCCCCAACAAGCTGAATCCCCAGATCCCCACACACTCACACACCCACACATCTTCATTCAAACACACGGCTATACACCAAACATTAAAAGCCAGGAAAAAACAAAAACTCCTAAGGCTCCTAAAGGGCAAAAACAACACCCTTCCCAGTACTACGTATAAAGGAACGACTTCTGGGGAGGGGGCCCATTCATCATCTCCTCCCTAAAAAAGAGGCAAACAAATGCCATGGCAAGTCTATAGCCTTACAGAAATAGTAAAGCAATAGGGCAAAGACCCCAGGCAACTGGCCAAAAAGGAACCTCATAAGTAGATAACAATAAAAACATCAATAGCGCATTCCTACTGGCACCAACAAAGGAGAAAAACCAGGGAAAGATTACCAAAAAAAAAAAAAAAAAACCAGAGAAACATTCAAAAGCCAGGGAGTGGACCCTGGAGAGTATAAACTCGGAGCCCAAAAAGGCAGAAAATGTACAAAACCTCCAGCCTGTGCATTGATAACAAAAAACAAACGCAAGCTGGGTATCACCATGATGGAACAAAATAGAGGATTGTGCAGATCCTCCATGTTAAGAGCCCCTGAAAGCTCCAGAGCAAACCTCAAAAGAAAAAAAATAAATAAAAAAGAGAAGAAAAAGGCAGCTGATGAAACCTGTTATATAATGGATAGCACATAAAAGTCAGTTCAGAGTAGCCAAGAAGGCGGCAGCTTCCTCCTTAGTGGCAAAAAAAAAATAAATAAAAAGACTTATTATTGTGATCACATGCAGTTTTGCAGGGAATATGAATGCGAAATGGATCCCTCTGCGATATAATTCAGAGCAGGCAAATGACATTTCTCGCCGTTGCACAGACTTGAGCAGAGAAACCATTAAACAGCAAAATCATATGCCCTTGATATTCCACAGGTCACTGACGAAAGACTCGCATAAGCATTGTTTTTTGGGACCAATTAAGATTTCTCGCCATGACAGGCATCCCTGGCTTGCTGCGGCCCCAAATGCTGTACACGCTCACAGCGGAGTCGATCATGGGAGATCTCCAGGCTCAAGTGCTCAGGCAGCCATTTTCCATAAACAGATATAGCTCATCTTTTGGTAGCGACTCGGGTAGGCCAATGATTTTTACATTCTTCCAGCGATTGCAAGTTTCCTGGCCCTCCCAAGTGTTCGAGAAGGGTCGCATTTTTGCTGGTGAGATCAGCAATATGGCATTCCGCCTCAAGCAGCCTGTCTTCCTGTGTGGAAATGCGTTGTCTGCGGAATCCAAACGTTTAGATTGGCCCTCCAAGCTGCCCTTAATTTCATCCATGGCAGTCTGAATTTTCATCAAGAGCAGCAGTAACACTGTTAGAGATTTGAAGTACAGCCTCTTCTGAGATTGCTGCCAGCATCTTGTCTCTCTCTGCCAGTGCTGCCATTTTAGGGTCGCCGGTCTTCTTGTCCTGCGCGCCGCGGACCACTTTACAGCTCATATACCCGGTGGGAACAGCCATCTAGCTTAAAAAAACGTCTTTGCTGCCGTGCATAAAAACTGTGCACTGTGATCAAAACAAAACAGGATCAGGAAAAAACCAGAAGGTAAGGCGATTATGGAGGAGATGTCCTGGAGAACCTATACTCGACCTCCGCTCAGCCTGACACCATACCCGGAAGTCCCCAGCCTGGTTTGAATTCAATGAAATTTTCAAATTTTTCTCCAGGTTAACTGGGGAAATACAGTAGGTATAAAAATGTCTGCTCAGCAAATGTGAGCAAAATTCGATATTCAATGTTCATTTACCGATTTTCAGGACTTTGTGTCAAATCAGCCCACTATGGATTCCTCAAATCAGGAAAACCTGCTTGAACTTAAATGCAGATTCAGCAATTCCAAGAATCCACACTGGGATTTTTTTTTTTTTTTTAAGAAATTCGACAAACACATAAACTTCTTGAGGGTCTGATGAAGTTGTTTGCAAATTTAGATTTAAAAGTTTGCACATCTCTAGCTGTCTGCTTTAATCACTTTAGTGGGAACCTTCTGCCTATCTGACCAGTGAGGCCTTCCGAAATGGATCACTACTGCTTTAATTAAAACTAGGGAAAATTACTATGGTACATGCTCTAGAGGGACTTAAATGCAATTAAAAAAAACGATATTAGGCTTGGTAATGAATTG
The DNA here is from genome assembly GCF_901001135.1 of Rhinatrema bivittatum. NCBI lineage: Eukaryota > Metazoa > Chordata > Amphibia > Gymnophiona > Rhinatrematidae > Rhinatrema > Rhinatrema bivittatum. The sequence goes on along the minus strand of NC_042622.1, from coordinate 93,340,117 downwards.
ACGGTCAGTGACTGTGAAGAGCAGATGAGTTCAGATCTGTATCTGTGAGATGAACTTAGCAAGCTTTCTAATTCTGATGCCAGTGGCGGTGCGGGATTAATAGCACAAAATGCAATGCAATTCATTTTGCTAGTAATTTTAGAAGAATGCTTTCAGGAACCCTTGGTGAAACATTTGCAGCTCCTTTTACAGAAGTAATTGGGTGGGTGTGTAATGTTTCCGCTCTTGGCGACTGTATGTGTCTTCTCCTTTTGCCATTTCCATGTAGAGTGTTTCAGAAGTTAGTTTATAGGTAGAACCAGACACATTTTCACACCTGAGCTTAAAGCTGCACTGTACTTACAATAAAAAAAAAAAGCGATTAAAAATGGGAACAGTAGATGAACACTAATACTTCTGCATCTTCCACTTGCTTCCCGAGAACCTCAGTGCGTGCAGAGTACATTTTGAATGTTTTCTTGCAGAAAGGTGTTTTTAGCTTCCCAAGAATATTCTTTGTCGTTGCACCACAAATTGTATCTACAGCAAGGACTACATGGCTCAGAAGATGTTGCTCTGAAATTACTTATATAGCCTTGTCAGGGTGCACAGTGTCATATCGACTGGGTCTTGGACCAAAAAGGTGATAGTCTGAGCACAGGAAGATTAAGTGATTTTCTCAAAGTCAAACATTGACTGCTAGATAAAGGAAATTAAACCTGGGCATCCTGATGTGCACTAATCACTGGATTATATAGCAGTGCAGTGCTATTCATTAAATTCTGTGGAACTGCGACTGGTGCCCATGGCCACAGAGGTCTTGCCATTTTGAAGAATGATTACCTTGTTCAGTATTTACATAGGAAACAACCAGTTAGGTCTTTGAAAAAATAGTCTTGTAGAAAGAATGTTCTCATATTATTTTCATATAGCAAACACATTTGCAAAGGTGTTCTAACTGATTTACAGTACATGTATGAGAAGAAACATGCGGGAACTATGTACAAGTTTTCTAATGTATGCAAAGTTCCTGTGCTCTTAGTGCATGTTCTCTTCTGTATTCCCCCTCCCCTGTACATACCTCCAAAATTAAGAAAGACATGAAGCATCTACAGCGAAACCTACATGAGACCAATTTGTCTAGTTTAGTTGAATCCAACGTACCATCATTTGCTGGTATTCCTCAATCTATCATCAGATTTGCAGACCACTGCAATTCTAACTCCTGAATAGATAGAGTTAAACCTTTTTTTATCCTACTGTATTCCTGGATTAAATCAAACTTAAACTGACTCTGGTATAACTTCAGTCTCTGGTTCAATAATTTTTAGCATCCATAACTCATAGAATACCCTTCTTCTATTGGCTTCCAATTCACTTTGTGACCTTTTACATATTAGGACCTTTCACTTGTTGGTACCTCTGTACTACTGGCATTGTCCCCCATATGGTATGTACATCCTGATCTCCGCAGCACATGTAGAAAATGGCTAAAAACTCATCTTGCATGTAAATATTTGATGTACTTTCTTTGGTAATATAGCTTTGTCTATTGTGCTCTATCGTGTTCCATGTTCTGTTCATGTCTCTGTTGCATGATGCATCTTTGTATAATGGTGCTCTGGATAAAACCACCACAGGTGTGTTTAAATAATTATAACACCACTCATTTTTATGTAACGTATCCATGGTTAATAAAGCCAATACAGGGATGGATGTACCAGCAACATACTTAATACTATGTGTGATACCTGAAAAACCTCACCTGTTCTTGTAGTAATGTCACCTGACCTGATATTAAATGCCCATTGGTAGCTTTCCTGGAACAAGTTGAAAACCTAACCATAATCATTATTATGAGATTATCAAATAGGAACATACCAACCAGTTGTCAGGATCCCAGCGTGCCTTCCTCCTGAGAGTTAAACATGACTGACCACTGGAAAGAAGACATGCAAAGCAAGAGAAGAAAGGCAGCCACTGCTATGAAGGAATGGCATCCAAAAGCCAGGCCGACTATCCAGCACTAGATATTTCAGCTGGTATTGGACACTTCAGCCATGCATTCCTGGTAGTAAGCTGCTCCTGTATACTTTCTCGGTGGTACCTCTACTCAAGCTCATTAACTAGTACAAAGATGTGTTGCTTGGATTTACAGTCGCTTTTATTTCTGAATATTGACTAAGCATTTTCATCTTATAATATGTATGGTTTGACAATAATTATGGAAATTCCTTTCAAACATCTCATAATTTATATGTATATATGCAGTATATTTTAGTTTATAGGGCTATTACATATGAAATTGCCTCATAGTTCAAATATTCCTTAGGAAAGCATTTCATTTTGGAAGATTACTGGACCCCGATGCTGTAGTTTCACTGTAATTACACGGCATGCATTGTACTCAACTGAGAACAGAGGAGTCGCCATGTAATGACTGCTACTACTGCACAATTATTGCCTGTGCCCAGCAAATACAACAGTATCAAAATCTGTTTTAGTTAGAATGTTTTTAACATGTACATTTTTAAATTATTTTAAATTTCTTATAGCTGTTACCAGCCTAGTTTTTAAGATGAAATGCAAATCCATAGCCACCTCTCAAAATAATGGTAGCACAGTATTCTCAGGGCTTCTGCTAGTTTAGAAATCACAAGCACAAGCCCTTGACATTTTGACTGGATTAGGCTGATAAAGTAATTAAAGAGAGAGAGAGAGAGAGAGAGAGAGAGAGAGAGAGAGAGAGAGAGAGAGAGAGAGATCTGTTCCAAAATTAAAGCAACAGTACAACCTACATTCCTCAAAAATATCAATTAATTTCTTGCCCCGTCTTATTACTATTGGTCCTGGGTCTATTTAGATTTTTTTCTTTTCATATTAATAAATTAAAGATGTCATGCCATGTTTCTGGAATGAAAGGGATGCCTCTGGGTTTCTATGTCATCTATTAAAAAATAAAAATAAAAAATCTCCTTCCCGCAGGCCATTCTACATCTGATGCTTTATTCAAATTTTGGATACATTATGGCAGGCCTGTAAACTTTGATGATGAACAGTGTTGGGGAGTTGATACCCTAGTTTACTTAGCTCTAGGATGGTGGTGGTGATTTAAAAAAAAAAAAAAAAAAAAAAGGAGTTTTTACAAATTTCAAATACTTTACCTTAGGAATGAAATAAACATTTTCAAAAAGGGCACATTCCAACTGAGTTGTTCAAAATAAAATTAACGGTTGTACTGCTGCTTTCTGATGTAGAACATTGGATGCTAAGATAACATTTCTGCTCTAAGCTGTCTCCAGTGCAGAAGAGCAGAACTCACTGTTGAGGGCACATTTAAAGCCACCATAGCTATGGCTTCTATGGGGTAGAATGCAAGACAGCAAAAGACAGAGCTTGGTGCCTTGTGCCATTCAGTGTGACATAAGAATAGCAGGCATATTTTAAGGTGGAAGTTTTAGGAGTTGATGTATAATTGATTCCATAAAGCAAGTTTGGGAGGTACCTTGGCTCCCACTAAAAGCACCCACCTGCAGCCATGTTTTTCCTGTTCTCAAAACAGGACCACGCACCCTACTTGGGGGCTCTATAAAGAGGTTGCAGTAATGCCCTGGTGAAGATGAAACCATAAGTGTCTTCTAGAGGGGAACAATGATCTTATCAGCTGTGCTGGTACCTTCTAAACTAAGAAATCTGTATCTCTAGAGCTATCTAAGAACATAAGAACATGCCATACTGGGTCAGACCAAGGGTCCATCAAGCCCAGCATCCTGTTTCCAACAGAGGCCAATCCAGGCCATAAGAACCTGGCAAGTACCCAAAAACTAAGTCTATTCCATGTAACCATTAGAGATGTGAATCGGAACTGAAATCCGAACCGATTCTGGTTCCGATTCACATCTCTAGTAACCATTGCTAATGGCAGTGGCTATTCTCTAAGTCAACTTAATAGCAGGTAATGGACTTCTCCTCCAAGAACTTATCCAGTCCTTTTTTAAACACAGCTATACTAACTGCACTAACCACATCCTCTGGCAACAAATTCCAGAGTTTAATTGTGCGTTGAGTGAAAAATAACTTTCTCCGATTAGTTTTAAATGTGCCACATGCTAACTTCATGGACTGCCTAATTGGATTAGCAGTCCTTCCCCACCACTGTATCTTTATGGGCAGTCTACTACTGATCTATTCATTTACACTAATGCATAGGTCTGTTCCTAAAAATAAGAACTTGCCTGAGCAATGTATATGAGCAGTTTTAACTTGAAATATATGTTGCAGACTTCTATTCTAGGCCTGCTTTTGATATTAAGATAAATACTTTCTTCAGACTCTATTGATCAGAGCCACTTAATTAGGACAACCACCTTCTACCTTCTACAGACCTAACTTCCTCTGCAAATAAGTGGCTTCCAAAATTTAGCAGGATTTAGTTTTATTCCTCATTCCACCTTAAATGTTTTTTATTTCTCTTTGGTGCCGTGACAGTATTTCCAAAGACGAGGATTAGTCAGACATGCAGGGTGACATATATTTGGCCATGACCAAAGCAGAAGGTACCAATGTGCTCCGATTGAGACTGGAGGCTGGGTTAGCCACTTACCAGGGAACCTCGCTTGTAATGACTATACCATGTACCAGGCACCTCTTTGGGCCAGCGGGCCAGTTTATTCTGTAAAATATGACACGTGTTAAAGAAACCAGAAGCTGGGGTTTAGATCTTACCAGTTTACCACGCTTGAATTCACTGAACCATGAGCCTGGGTTCTCCTTTGGCCAGGAAGTGATTCTAGCCTAAATTGTGAAAGGTAAGGGGTGGAGAGGAAACAGACAAAGAGAACAAGGTTACACTCAGCAGCATGCTCTCGTAAATACTTACTTAAAGTGTTCAGCTTTCGTTCAACACAAAGCATTAAAATACCCTACTCATAAAACTCAAACTGTGGATTAGCAAACTGAAGTTTCACCATTTCACTGACTACCAGGGTATTGCAATGACTTAAGCACCAGAAATGATGAATTTTCCTTCCCCAATGGTGTTACTAAAATTTATGTTCTGAAATGGAAAGGCAGTTGGGTTTTATAATCCATGTATACAACATTTAAATTCAGTATTGTCAAGGAACACAAATCAGAAATTTCATATTAAGCTACCAAGCTACCATCCATATTAATGTATTTTCCTTTACTGAACTTAAAAATATATTTTTTGAATAAAGTGGGAACATTAAAGAAGGGGGTACTGTATATTTTTAAGAAAGGTTTACCTCAGTGCCCCAAACCTTGCCTTTACAGGTAAATTTGAAGGGCCACAGGAGAGGTATTTGCAAATTAGAATTCCTAAGTACGGTCACTAAAATTTCCAGTTGGACATGCAACTAAACTACTAGCCTGGATGAAATGCAGATGCAACTTCAGCACAGTGAAACTGGACACACTTTATTTTGCATGTGTAGTTAGAGAAAAGTAATTAATAAGTTTTGCATTTTTAGCCTGCCTTTCCAAATGATGCTCAAGGCAGTTTACGGCCTTATTATCTATTTATTTATTTAAAATTATGTTTAGCCCATACCCTTCCAAACTTTGGAGTGGGTAATATGGTTACACACACAAGGTTTTAAACAAAACAGCCAATACATAATAAAACAACAGATCATAGGACTGCATTATCACATACCAATTGGGCATTGACAGAGGGCACATGACAGAGAGGCTATCACTTGGCAAAGATGCCTAGTTGGCCATGTATCCAAGGGTGAAAGCGGCAACAAACAGGTGCGACTTGAATTCTTTCGAGTCATTCAGAGTGCGTAAGGTTTGCGGAAGGGACTTCCAAAGAGTTGAGCTGGCAAGAGAGAATACTCATTGCCAATCTGGCAGAGCAGAGGGAGCAGATTTCCAGAAGGGAATGAGAAACAGAACAGAGTGATCTCCTTGGAGTGTAAAATCTGAGGATGTTGCATGGGGAGGTAAAATAATGTATGAGGATATGTATTATAAATGTAGGTTTATACTGAATTCAAAACTGAATGGACAGCCAAGAATTGGTGTGATTTTTTTCTCACCTCTTGGTACCAGTAATGAGCAGTGCAGCGAAGTTTTGGACTATTTGGAGGGGCCTAAGAGTAGGGTAAGGAAAGCCGGAGTATAAAGCATTACGATAACCTAGATAAGTAATGATTGCAGAGTCCTAAATGCATAGGCTTCTAACAGAGGCTAGAGATGTCGAAGAAGATGGCAGTTTGAAAAAAATGAGGAGCTTACAACCGCCTTCACATAGGCACACATGGAGAGGGTGGAATCCAGCAATATACCGAGATTGTGGGCAGTTTTGGAAATTGGTATGATTGACCATCAAAGTATAGTGATGTTGGGGTGTTATCTGGGATATTATGCCCTAAGAACATAATTTCATGGGGTTTTTTTTTTTTTTAGATTGAATGCTAGTCTGTTATAAGTTAGCCATGTTCTAACAGAAGAAAGGCAGAGGGAAACAAACTGGCAAGTGAATGACCATGTCATTTTGATAGGAAAGAAAAACTGGATATCATCTGCATAAATTCGGTATGATAGACTGAGAGTAGACAAAAGACGGGATGGGGTGTTGAGCTCTGTGGGATATCAGTTGTGATGGGGAACCAAGAGGAGGATTCATTGGCTATGTGAGGAAGCATACAAAAGTCTCCCTCAAACTACCTTAAAACACAGGCTAAAGCCATCTACCCGGTCCACCTTAAGGCATCGACCCACAAAGGATTCTGGATCCCGGGAGGATCCCTTCCTAACAGCATAGAGCAGGGATGGCAAACTCCAGCCCTCGAGGGCCACAAACAGGCCAGATTTTCAGGATATTCACAATGAATATGCATGAGAAAGATCTGTATGCACTGCATCCACTGGATGCAAATCTTTCTCATGCCTGCTGATTGTGGATATCCTGAAAACCTGGCCTGTTTGCATCCCTCGAGGACTGGAGTTCACCATCCATGGTATAAATGATCAGGACCCAGAAGGGTTAGGAAGGCCCCCAGGAGCTGCTTTGAGTCCATGGTATGCACATACAGTGTATGTATAACTGCTTTGGATGGTTAAAGCGAGGTGAGCTACTGTTTTCTTTTGCTGCTTCTTTGAACTCCTGTAAATAAACCTTTGTTCCTAACCAGAACAGCCAAGCCTTGCTCTCTTCCTTGGCCGTTCCAATTGCCACGACCGGCCCAAAATGCTACAGGCTATTCTTAACTGCTGTGTCCTGTCGGTGAGATAGGACCTAAATCAGAAAAGGACAATGCCAGAAAGCCCAATATCTGAGAGTCGAGAGAGGAGGATGTCGTGATTCAGAGTCAAAGGCGGAGCTGATGTCTAGAAGAATTAGTAAATATGATGTACCCAAATCAAAACCTCTATGAATGACATCCATGGAAGGAAAAAGAATTTGAACTCTGGCACTCAGCCCATTTGCTCTAACCACTAGTCCTCTCCTTCCCCACAATAGTACAGGGAGTAAACATCAATGAGTGGGAACAGAAGAGGCAGGGTACTAAATGTGAAGAAACGTTTGTACTCACACTATAGCTAAGGTATCCGATGATTAGCCTACGTTCTGGTAGCAGGGTTACACTAAACACTGGAGACCTGCCATACTGGTATGGTACCACTGAAATGCTAGTGGTCAATATTCAAAAGCCATTTAGATGGATAACTCACAAGTTTTCCATCTAAATGGCAAACTAGATATATTCAGCACTTCTCCAGCTAAATTAAAGCCGGATAAGTCAATATCTAGCTATAATTTAGCTGGATAAAAAAGAGGCTTTTTGGGGCATGTTTGGGCAGGGTTTAATTACCCTACCAACTTAGCCAAATGTCAGTTATATCCGGCTAACAGGGTCATTTATCAAAATGTGTTAGTCTGTTATCATGGGCATTAGGGCCCTAATGCCATAACACATGCGATATTTATCGCAACACGGGGAGCGAATGCAAGTTTTTGGAATTTATTCAAAGGGGAGCATCTATTTAAATGAGGCATTATTGCAGTGTGCGATAGTGTAACACACGCTATTGCACCTTTTTAAGGCCAGAAATAACTACATCCTTTATCCTGGCGTTAAGCTGTGTGATATGCTCAAAATGGAATGCATGATATATATCACGAATTCCATTTCGGGCGGAGGGGGAAGAGAAAGAGAGACAGACTGTGGGGTGGTACACCTAGTAGTCAACTATTTATACCACTATAGGAGGGCCTGCTAGTAACTCGAGGTGAGGTTTTGGTGGTGGTCTAGGATTTTGGGGCCAGTTTGACATGTACAGTGAGAAGTACGAATAGCACATTACACATCACTGAATATTTTTTTTTAATTCTTTATTTATCAATTTTATCACAATTACAAAAACTAAATTTTGCAAGACAGAAAACATGGAAAGATATTCAAATATCAATTATTTATCAACAAAGAAAACATGAATATAATTCACTCTTAGGAAAACCTTTCCTTTAACCAAAAAAAACCCAATATAATAAATTTAGGTGATCCAGAGAATTACAGAGAAATATAACAAAGCAATATTTTAAACAAAAGGCTTATCACGACTTCCAACTAATCAATATTTAATTAATTAACTATGGGAGAAGAAGTGGCAGGAGGTTTTGATGCCAGAAAATTTTTTACTTGTTCTGCATCAAAAAATATATTCACTTCCTCTCCCTTCCTCAACACACATTTACAAGGAAATTTTAATTTGAAGTTAAACCCAAGGGGTAGATCTTAAAAAAGTATGCGCACGCATACTTTTGTTCGCGCGTATCTTATAAAATCCGGGGTCAGCGAGCCTCAGAGGGCTTGAGGCAGGCGTAACTTGTGCACGCCGCCTCGCCATCCCCCGGCACAGGCCACAGTGCCGGGGGACTCGGGACCGCCCTCCTGGCCCCGCTCATGAACCATCACCACGCCCCCGGACCAGCCTCGGACCGCCCCCTGACCCTGGACACACCCCCCCGGACTGCCGAGACGCCCCCCGGACACGTCCCCTCCCGCCCCTTTTACGAAGCCCTGGGACTTACGCGTGTCCCGGGGCTTTGCGCGTGCCGGCGGCCTATGCAAAATAGGCGCGCCGGCGTGTGAGTGCCCTGCGCACGTAAATCCGGCAGGATTTACACGCGCAGGGCTTCTAAAATCTACCCCCAAGGAAATTGCTTGTTGTCGTAGTGCTAAAAAAGCTCTACACTTAGATTTTGTGGTTGAAGATAGTTCTGGAAATATCTTTATATTTTCATTGAAAAAGGAAATAGGAAATTTTCTGAAGTAATTTTTCAATACATTTTGGACATCTGCGGTTGAGATTAATGAAACCAACAAAGTGTTTCTATCCAATATTTCAATAGAAGAGTTCTCAATAATTTCTGTAAGATTTTCTTGTAGGTTTAATCTGTTTGCTGTTGTCATTGTCCTTGCATTAGGAAGGAAATAACATTTATTTATGGCTGGAGAATTCCCATCTTCAAAACCTAAAATCTCCTGAAAGAATTTTTTCAAAGTGGCAAAAGGGGTTTCTCCAATAATTCTGGGGATATTCAAAATTCTAACATTCAAGTGCCGTGAAGCATTTTCCAGCATTTCCACTCTCCTAGCTATTGCATTTCGGTCTTTTGCCACAGAAGCCTTGAAATTAAGGTTTTTTTATTTCCTTAGCTTTTGTAGTAAAGTTGAAAATTGAGTATTTTGGGTCACCAAACTCTCAACCTTTGCACTTAAATTGTTCATGGCATTAGCCATTCCTGCCATTAAGTCCCATAGCTCAACCATTGTGATGTTTTCAGGGCGGCTTGGAATCACTAGGAATTTAAACTCTGGGGGGGGGGATTCTTGGGATATATGCAGGTTATTCCCAGGTGTACTTACCCCCAGAGTCTCTTCTTCCAGCCCAGGTCTCGAACTTCTCTTGCCAGTTGGGTCCTCCGGGACACCCGCTGCTAAAAACGCTGTATTAACAGCACTCGTTGGCGATATCTGCTCTGCTGCCCCAGAAGCAGTGCTCTCACTCAGCAGTCCATGCTGCAACAACAGCCCTGGTCTCTGCGTCGGCGGCTGTCTTAGGTCTGGACTCAGCGAAGTTTCCTCCGGTGTCAGGACGGCTCTCTCCGCTCCTGGCACAATGGGTTCCTCAACTCGCGGGATTGTAGTTGTCGAGTTTAGAAATCGTGTGATTTCTTGCTGCATAATTGGCGATGGAGGAGGGTTTGAAGGGTAAACCCTTATCTTTCCCTTCCTTTTTGGCGGCATTGGGTTAGGAAAACAGGTAAGTCCAAAGTGCAGTAGAGCTCCAACGTGTCCCTACTCACTGCATGTCACCATCTTGGATCACACATCACTGAATATTTGACGTGATTTAGAGTGAGGAAAGTCACATAAAGATGAGATTTCTACAATGTTCTCTCATCCTAGCTTCATTAAGCTAGGGCGAGAGAACATTTCTGATTGCTTCGGGGAAGGGGCTGGGGGGAGGGGGGGTGCTACCTGCTGACCATGCACAAGTTTGATTAAATTTAAAAGGGGGATTGTGGGTTGGGGGTGAATGGCTCAACAGGATATAATTGAAAGAAGGTTAAAAATCCACCGTAGGCCCTTTACAACTTCCTTAATCTTATATTTGCAGCGCTACTTTCCCGGATTATCTTTTGAATCTATCTGGATATGTAGCAAGGTATCCAGCCACACAAGGCCAGATAACCTAGAAACCTAACTAGCTATATTCAAACATAGCCGGTTAGGTTTTCAAACTATCCGGTTAGGCAGATAACTTTAAGCAGGACGTTTCTCTTGCTGAATATACGGGTCAAGATATGATGCTATCCTTAGCTGCATAACTCGTCCACTAACTGCCCTACTAAATATGGACCTCCTAGTTTTCAGAAGATGGTAGTTCTGGGGGAACTATAAGAAAGGACCTGCTTCTTCAAGAAAATACAGTGGTTAAAGTATCAGTAGCAAGCAAAGGTCAATCTTACAAAGAAATAGCTGACCCTGAATAACCCTCAATCTCTTTGTCATGGAGGTCCTTAAAGTTCACCGAGCCATAATCTTCCACCTGTACCTTTCATTTGTAATTTCTAATGTTTCCCGGTTTGATCTTTCACCCGTTGTTTAATGAGATCCTTCACTTTGTTCATAACTCTCCTTTAAGAACACAGTTGGAGCTGAAAAATGGAACGCAGAACCTTGTTGCCATGGAAACCAGTTCTACATGACTGTGAAACCACTGCAAAATTAATTGGCTCCCAAAACAATGGCGGCCCAAAGCCTCACAGAAATTCATGTTTTGTTAGAAAAGAAATTGCCTTTGAAACTACCTTCAAATATTTCAGACATCTGATATTACACTAACAGAATAGTACAGATTAATACAAATCCTTGCCACTGGAAGTTTGACATACAAACCCTTGAATAATTTTCTTCAAAATACAATGAGCAGTTTTAACATGTTGTACAACGGCTGAAAGTTGTTCATGCTGTAGCTTGAAACTAGGTTCTGAACTGACTGGATGAGAAAGTTCACGGACTGTACTGTCTCTGCACGGAAGCTGCTTAGATTAGACTCCGTGTGGAGTCTTTTTGAGAATCTTTTCGGACTTTGCTGAAGTGTGAGTGTGAGTGTGTGTGTGTGTGTGAGTGTGTGTGTGTGTGATGGTGGTGATGGCATGTTGGTAAGATTCACCTAGGACTATGTTCCCATTCAGTATCTATGAGAAAAGTTCTTGATGAGGCAGGCCCAGAATGTGATATCCCTCCTTATTTTGCAGAGAGACCAACAGAACCTTCTCACAGTGGAGCACAGAAGAGATCTAACATTCAGTCGATCCAACTGGGTCAACTCAACAACTGGAAAGTATTTCATTTTGGTTCTTAAAGTAGAGTTGCAAAGAACATGCACATATCCATAACATATTCTGTATGGACTGTATAATCAATATCAATGCTTCTCAACCCTTTTATGCCAGAGACCAGCTGGCTAGTAGAACTGCAGGAGAGTCCTGAAGAGAGGAAGCAGAGCCAGGGGAATGCCCCCTCTGACTGAAGAGTGGGGTAGGGGGCATCTCCTTATGGCTGAAGAATGAAGGAGAGAGGGAATCCCTCCCCCATCCCATGCCTAGAGAGAATCTCCCCATCTATCAACCAACACACATTGGTGTCTGAGGAGCCTGCAGCAGTTTAATTGCCTGCAAGGCCAGCAACTTTGGGGTTTTGCCACCCACAAATTTTTAAAATATATAATAATAAATACTGCCGTTAAATTCAACCCATGCCAAATGCATTTTAAAGAGATTTTTTTTAGCCATAATGTTTTTCTTTCACCAATACATGGCAGTAATTGTACATAGTTCCAAAGATCAGAATTGTTAGTTTTCTAGCTTCATGGAATCTGTCCTAATACAATAGGAATGGATGCATTGCTTTTAAAATTTAGCCAAGTAAGCACCAATCATTCTCTAATTTTAGCATGGATTGGGGTCAAATCTAATCTCTCAATTGGAAGAGGGGGACTTTTTGAGCCCAACGAGAATAGGGATAAGGGAGACCTCACCATTCATTAGAAATTGAAGATAAAATAGAGGAACTACAGCTTTATGACATGGACTGTCAACTAAGGATATGCATTAATTTTCTTTCATTTTGTTTTAAAAACAAACCAAAATAAAAATGAATAGGATTTTGTTCATATGCAATTGTTTTATTTCTTTAAAAAGAAACCCAGCCCTGAGCTTCCGCTGAAAAGAGAAGGCCATTACAATTAAAAACGAAAGCACCTTCTCTCCCGCAGAAACCCAACACACCCATAATTTAAAAAAAAAATGAATGGCCCTGCCCCAAACCTTTCCCTATCCCTTCACCACCTTCTCTGATCCAATTTATGTCTACATATCAGTCCATTATCAACTAGAAATCCAATGGGGCAGGATTGACTGGTAATTATTACTGCCCAGTTTGCACTTTTTGACCACATGGATTGGGTAAGTTGGGGCAAGGAGGTTGGCGGAGGGATAAGACAGAGCCTGTGTGGCCTTCTGTTTCTAAATTTCAGATGCACTGTTTCCTCTAGGAGGAGGTGCCTTTCTTCTTCCTTTTTTGTTTTATTTTTCAATTTTTCAATGTTGTTTTAAACAAAAAAGAAAAGAAAAGAAAGAAATGCAAATCAAAATGAAATGAAAACATTTAAATGTGCACTTCAACAAAAGCAAGACCTCCAACAGAAATAAGTAAGGTTAATAATATGCATTCACTGAGCCATCAGTGTCTCAGTTATTAAACTGATAGCTAAAATGCAGACTTTAGAATTTATCCCTGCTTTAACTGGATTTCTTTGAGGCTTTGAGAATGTGCATTTCTTGAGCAATTTGAAGTTTTATCACCTTCAAGGAAAAATAATGTATCTCTGAACATACCCCTTCAGACTTCTTATCAGGGAAGATACAGGTCTCTCCACCAGCTGTGAAATTACAGTAAACTTTGAAAGAGTCCCTGGAGCAGCCTTGGTTAGGATCAATCCAGTATTCACCTGAATATGGGAGAGAAGAGAAGACAATTTTGGCTTCAGCAAAGAAGAGACTCTTGGATTTTCAAACTTCCTTTCATCCCTCACCCCTTGACTGAGTGGCAAATCTGTACTAGATGAAGTAGATTTAATGTCTCCTTTTCCCTAATAAGTCTATTTGACATTTTACAAATATTGACTAATGTTCATGAGCACATCTAGCTAGATTTCAGAATGAACTGTCAAAAAGACCTATGGCATTATGGTTGAAAGAGGGATTAGCAGCTACTGTAGAGCATATAAAAGTGTCTACAGTATACAATATACACTGTAGACCCAATATATCATGAACAATGGAGTCAAAACATTTGCTCTGCATTATAAGTGGACCCGTGTTATACTGAGTTTATATTCAGCACCATTTAGCTGGATAAGTAAAGACAATCTGGCTATGTGGTGCTGAATATCACCACTTAGGGGGTCATTTTCTATTGAAATCGTATGCGAAAAGGGACTTTTTGTGTGCGATAGCTTCATAGGGGTGGAGTCATGGCGGCGTCGGAAGAGAGGAGTTGGGGAGGCTCCGGGGCAGACGCGGCGGAAACATCGCTGGCGGTGAAAAGGTAGGAACCCTTATCACTGCCAGTAGCGCGCCCAATAGCGCCACCTTTTACGATGGTGCTATTGAGTGCAAAAGCCGGCCTGCCCCTTGCTTCGCCCCCCGTTTGCGCCGGGATTCAGGTAGCCGTGGTAGTTTAGAAAATCCGGCCCTTAGCTGGATAAGTATAGGCTTATCCAGCTTCATGGCACTGAATATCTGTTAAGTACCACTTAGACAGACTAATATGGACTTATCCGGCTAAGTGGCAATCTATCAGATTTGAAAGATGAAATTGGGAGCCAACCTTTGACCGCATTATAAACGATCTCATGTTATATCAAGCCGCGTTATATCGGGTCTACAGTGTGCAATGTCTGATTATGGTGCTTTTGGGAAATTGTTAGAAAATATTGGTTGCAGTGAAATTGTCACTGCAGCCATGTTCACGCATCCACCCAGTGGATTTTATGGGATTAACTGCATGTCTGCTGGGAATTATTTCTCCAATTTATTTTTGGAAGACTCACCATCTGGGAAGTCTTTATGGCAGAGCTGCAAGTCCTTGCAGGTACGAGCTGGGTTATTTTGAGTGCCAAGTGGGTGCTTCATCTGCTCAATTTCCAGTTTCAGAGAGTTCAAAGACCCAAATATTTCTTCCATGCCATCCGCATAATCCATATAACTGTCTGTGTTGCCTTCGTCAACCAGCTGGCTTGCATCTATGTTACGCTTAGCCCTCTTTGAAGACTGGATAGGCAATGGTTGGATGACTTCACCTGGAGGACCCTTTGAGGAATGATGCCATACAATTAGAAAGAGTTTTTACACTGATGTAAGAACACTGACAGAATTCTTGAAAGCCCTATGTCATGGCAGGAACATTCAATATTATTTATGGTGCCAGATACAACTGGGTCATGCATTAGTGGCAACCCTGAGTTGGAGGTTTATGAAATGCATGCTTGCAGTTCCTGCATTAGTTCCAAAATATATACATATGCTAGGGGAAAGAATAAATGTATTTTTTAAATTGCTAATTTTCCAAGGTCTTCTATATATGAATGTGTGGTGGGTAGGGGGAGGGGAGCTATCACCAGAAAGTGCATTTAAGGATCGCTAATAATTACCTTATTGAGAATGATAATATCTGCCAAGGATACTGGCTACTAAACATATAAGGTTGAATATTCAATGGGATCTAGCTGGCAAAGTAGGGACTTAGCAAGGTAGATCAAAGTCTTCAAAAATTAGATAGCATAAATTTATCCACCTAAATTTCAGTAAATTTAGCTGGCCAAATTCTGCGTGAGCCTAGGGGCTGTGATAGGACAGGTCCAGAAAATTAGGCAGCTAACACATATTTCCAGCGCTAGCTGCCTACCTTGGCTGGACAAATCTAGGCACTGTAAAAAGCAGCCCCCACCCCTTGTCTGGCTGGTCATGAATTACAAAATATTATTTGCCGGGCAGCCCCATCCTCTCTCTCCCACCCTCCTAATCTTTACTTAATATAAAAAAGTGATCCCCAGCCTCAGCCTCTCTTCCCCACATCCCGATCTCTATGTAATATAATAAAGTGACCCCCCCGCCCCCCATCTCCAAAATCTCTACTTAATGAAAAAGTGGTCCCACTGGCCTCAGTCCCTCTCCCCCATCCTCCCAAAGCTCTGTCTTGTGAAAATAATGAAATGAAATTGCTCCATGGCCTTTCTCCTCTCCATCAGACAAGGCTTCCAGGAAGCCCTAACATTCCCGGCCCATCCTAATTTGGATAAGAGGGAGGCAGGGGGTTCTTAGAGCTTCCCGGCACCGTTGCCTGCTGGAGATGAGAGAGAGAGAGCTCGGTAATGGTTGGCCATGGGGGTTATTTAATTTACTTTTTTTTCACAAGGCAAACCTTCAGGAGGGTGGGGGAGAGGGGGGATGAGACTGGTGAGATCACTTTTTTTAAAATTAAGATCGGAAGGGTGAGGGAGAGGGTGTGAAGTTCCCTGGGGTTCACTTTTATTTTTTTTTTCTTCTAAAATATCAGGAGAGTAGGGGAAAGGAGATGGGGACCTGGGCAATTTTTTTCAAATGTAAAGAGTTCCCTGGCTTTTTAAAAACCATTTCTTTTTTTTAGAGAGCTCAGCCAGTTAGTGCCAGATTTTCAGCACTAACCTGCCACGTTTAGCAGAGGAAGCCCAGCCACACTAAATTTGGCCGGTCATATTTTTAGCTGGCTAGATTTAGCCAAATATTCAACTGAAAACTTAGCCATTTAAATTCAGCTGAATATTTGGGTAAAATTAAATTTAGCTGGTTATCTTACCCGGTCAAGAACTATTTGCAAATTGCCTACATTGGGCCTAATGTTGGCAAGAGACCCAAGTCAGAAATACTGTGACGGAGAAGGATACTGGAAATGATGACAAAGTATTGCTTACTTCTCTCTGCACAGTAACATAATTTACTAGGGATGTGAATCGTTTTTTGACGATTTAAAACAATCGTCAGATATATTTTAAATCGTCAAAAATCGTTAGAGCCGCGATACAATAACAATTCCCCCGATTTATCGTCAAAAAATCGTAAATCAGGGGAGGGGGGAGGGCGGGAAAACCTGCACCCTAAAACCCACCCCGACCCTTTAAAATAAATCCCCCACCCTCCCGAAGCCCCCCAAAATGCTTTAAATTACCTGGGGTCCAGTGGGGGGGTCCCGGCGCGATCTCCTGCTCTTGGGCCACGGCTGCGTTAAAAGAAATGGCGCCGGTGGCCCTTTGCCCTTACCATATGACAGGGCAAAGGTAGCGCCGGTGCCATTTTGGTTCCTGTCACCCGACATCACGAATGCAGGAGATCGCTCCCGGACCCCCGCTGGACCCCCAGGGACTTTTGGCCAGCTTGGGGGGGGCCTCCTGACCCCCACAAGACTTGCCAAAAGTGCAGCGGGGATCCGGGAGCGACCTCCTGCACGCGGGCCGTATTGCCAATATTCAAAATGGCGCCGGCGCTACTTTTGCCCTCACTATGTCGACATAGTGAGGGCAAAAGTAGAGCCGGCCGTATTGCCAATATTCAAAATGGCGCTGGCGCTACTTTTGCCCTCACTATGTCGACATAGTGAGGGCAAAATGGCACCGGCGCCATTTTGAATATTGGCAATACGGCCCGCGTGCAGGAGGTCGCTCCCGGACCCCCGCTGGACTTTTGGCAAGTCTTGTGGGGGTCAGGAGGCCCCCCCCAAGCTGGCCAAAAGTCCCTGGGGGTCCAGCGGGGGTCAGGGAGCGATCTCCTGCACTCGTGATGTCGGGTGACAGGAACCAAAATGGCACCGGCGCTACCTTTGCCCTGTCATATGGTAAGGGCAAAGGGCCACCGGCGCCATTTCTTTTAACGCAGCCGTGGCCCGAGAGCGGAAGATCGCGCCGGGACCCCCCCCCCCACTGGACCCAGGTAATTTAAAACATTTTGGGGGGCTTCGGGAGGGTGGGGGATTTATTTTAAAGGGTCGGGGTGGGTTTTAGGGTGCCGGTTTTCCCGCCCTCCCCCGATTTACGATTTTTTACGATTTAAAAAAACCAAAAACCATGATGATCAGATTTCCCTCCCTCCCAGCCAAAATCGATCGTTAAGACGATCGATCACCCGATTCACATCCCTATAATTTACTGGTTTGCTGCTACCTTTTAAAGTGAAGATGTCCCACTGGAAGAGTCCATTAGGTCTGACATCATCTTCAGGGATGCAGGTCCCTCTCTTTTTTTTCTCCTTTCCCTTAATGACTGTTCTCAATACTCAAAGGTGAATTTTCAAATGGGTTCCGCATGTTAAAATAGCACATACGCTCAGAAGTAGCATGTATGTGTGTGTATATGCTATTTTGTAAACATTGAAAATCTGAATATTCAGTTTTGTATGTAGATTTTACCGGGGAAGATAGGGGTGGTCAAGGGCTATTTCAGAGCTGGGTTCAGAAATTCATGTGCTAGCTGCTATTTTGTAAGAAATATCCTTATACATATTACCAAACTTATCTGTACACTTTTAAACCTGCTAATTGACTCATACTAGAGAAAACGAACTTGTTTGTTGTCTGCTATTTTTGAGTGGGTTTGAGTAAACTGTTAGGGGTTTAGGGTGAAGTGCTAGAGGGTCTAGTTGAACTGGAGAAGGACTGGGTAAACTGGTGGAGGTATCAACTAAGTGGTGAGTCCAAGTATGTGCAAGTATTTTCAAAATGATATATACACATAATGTATAAAATACTTGCCTCCCTGTTTAATTCTGGGTATTTATTCATGCAGTGTCACAATTATTTTGCATTTTAAATATACACACAAATGTTTATCAAATGGGTCAAGAAAGTGTGCATTTTTTAGTATTAGAAATATTTGTGCATATTGAAACGTGTGCACTTTTATAGCAGAAATAAATGGTATTTTTAAATTATGTGGATACTGCTGTACAGTTTATAAAATACTAGTATTAATCTTTGCACATCCATTTAAACACACAAATGTACTATAGGTAGGTTTTAAAGGTATGTTCTTAGGGGTAATTTTCAAAAGGATTTATGTGTGTATCATAGCAATTTTCAAAAGTCCATTTAGGCACAGGGAACGGTAACTTTCAAACTGGTGTCTGTACGGACATTTGCACACATATGTCTGTCCGCATCCAGACATTCGGCCATTTTATAAAGGAAAATTGGTTCTTACCTGCTAATTTTCATTCCTGTAGTACTACAGATAAGTCCAGACTCCTGGGTTTTGCCTCCCTTCCAGCAGATGGAGTCAGAGAAAGTTTTGCAGGCACCGCCTCTTAACCCGGTGTGCCAACTGCATCTCCTCAGTATTAAACAGTACCCAAATAGAAAATACTTAATCAAAACGATTTCTAACAAATTAACTCTACCATA
Organism: Rhinatrema bivittatum; assembly: GCF_901001135.1. Taxonomy (NCBI): domain Eukaryota; kingdom Metazoa; phylum Chordata; class Amphibia; order Gymnophiona; family Rhinatrematidae; genus Rhinatrema; species Rhinatrema bivittatum. Next base: position 93,321,104 of record NC_042622.1, on the reverse strand, counting down.
ACCCACGGACTGAGCAGAGGACAAGGAAATTCGTAATTCAGAACTATAATTAAATTTAGAATATATCTGAAGAGGAATAATGAGAAACCTGTACCAGTCTTCATTTTCAGATTAATCAGAACTATTAAAGAAGACAGATCGAGTGGACTCTCCAAAAAACTCCTCTTCACCCCCAGACTGGACTCTGGACTGATCTATGGACTACAGGAATAAAAGTTAGCAAATAAGAACCAATTTTCCTTCCCCTGTACGTACCCAGATCAGTCCAGACTCCTGGGATGTACCAAAGCTTCCCTAACTGAGGTGGAACTGCGAGAGTCCTGTTCGAAGTATACTTCTACTAAAGTTGTCGATGTCCAGAGCCTGGACATCCAATCGGTAATGTCTGGCAAAGGTATGTAAAGACTTCCAAGTAGCCGCCCTGTAAATCTCTTGCGGCGAAACCAATTGGCACTCTGCCCAGGAGCCACTTGTGAACGGGTAGAATGAGCTCTTAACCCCTCTGGCTCAGGCCGACTGCAACAGATATATGCGGAACCAATGGCCTCCTTCAACCAGCATACCATTGTGGCTTTTGACGCTATTTAACCCTTTTTTGCACCACTCCATAGCACAAAAAGGTGATCCGACAGCCGAAAACCGTTCGTGATGTCTAGATACCGCAGCAAGGCCCTCCTGAAATCCAGACGCCTCAATTCCCTTGCATGAGGCATTAGGGATGTGAATCATATTTCTGACAATTGAAAATATTGTACGATATTTTCAAAGTCGTCAGAAATCGGGGGATCTCCGAAACCGATAGGAAAACCCCACAAAATTGTTCGTGGGGTTCTCATCGTTTTGGGGGAGGGCAGGAAAAACGGCACACAAAACCAACTCCTAAACCCACCCGACCCTTTAAAACGGCTCCGTTAGCTTCCCCCACCCTCTCAACTCCCCACAAAATGTTTTAAAATTACCTGGTGGTCCAGTGGGGATCCCGAGAGCGATCTCCTGCTCTCGGGCCGTCGGCTGCCACTAATAAAAATGGCGCCGATGGCCCTTTGCCCTTATCATGTGACAGGGTATCCGTGCAATTGACCGGCCCCTGTCACATGGTAGGAGCACTGGATGGCCCACGCCATTTTTAAAGATCGGATCCCAGAGGTCTCATATGAGAAAACGCCCATGGGACAAGTTCCAGAGTTGAGGCCATTGAACCAAGAATCTGCAAATAATCCCAGACCCTGGGTATTTGGGTGCCCAACAGGTGCCGCACTTGCACCTGCAGTTTGAAAATTTGCTCCTCCTTGAGAAAGACTTTGCCCACATGGGTATCAAAGCGTGTGCCGAAGAACTCCAGAAACTGGGAAGGAAAAAGGTGGCTCTTGGTCAGGCTTACAACCCAGCCCAAGGATCCCAAGTGATGCAAGACCACTTCCACTGTCTGTCTGCAAAGTTCCTCTGACTTTGCTCGGATGAGCCAGTCATCCAGATATGGATGAACCAGCACACCCTCCTTTCTGAAGGCTACCGCTACCACCTCCATCACCTTTGTGAAAGTCCTCGAAACCATAGCTAGGCCGAATGGAAGAGCACAAAACTGAAAATATTTTCTGAAAGTCATGAATCTGAGGTATCTTTGATGATCCCAGCGGATAATGATGTGTAAATACACTTCCATCAAATCCAGGGAAGCCAAGAACTCCCTGCTGTGCACCACCATTATGACAGACCTGAGAGTCTCCAACTGGAAACATGGAACCTTGAGAGCCACGTTCACCTTCTTCAAATCCAGAATTGGGCGGAAGGTTCCTTCCTTCTTTGGCACAACAAAGTAAATGGAATAACGTCCTGTCCTCCACTCCTCCTGGGGGACAGGAACAACAGCCCAGAACATTTTCAGCCTTTGGATGGTCTCCTGAACTTTCAGTTTCTTCATTGGCAAAACATAGGGAGATGTCATGAAAAGGTTTCTTAGAGCCTGAGCAAATTCTAAAGCATAGCCTCATCCTATTATGCTTAGAACCCATTGGTCTGACATTATCTTGACCCACTCCTCATTAAAAAAGTGTCAACCGACCCCTGATGACTGGGATCGAGGAGTGAGTTGGCCTTATCTCATTGTGCTAATTTGGCTCCGCTAGACTCTTGGTCAGAACCATCTCAGTTCGCTCTACATCCGCGAAAGGACTGAGACCAGGACTGAAACTTCCCTGAGTTTTGTCTCTGGTGTGTGCCCAGAGCCTTGCTCTGACGAAAGCACCATTGGCCCCAAAAGTGAGAGCGAACTGGCAGAAAACGTTTGGCTCCCTTAGGCTTGTCTTCCAGTAGCTTGTGCACCTTATTATCACCAAGCTGATTTATCAGTTGTTCCAAATCTTCTCCAAAAAGCAACTTGCCCTTAAAGGAGGTGAGCCTTAAGGTGACCAGTTTCATAACCACAAGAGCCTCCTAGCCAAGGCTGCAGACAACATAGTCCTAGAAGAGGTACAAAGCAGATCATATAAGGCGTTGGCCCCATAAGCCACCACTGCCTCTAATCATTCTGCCTGCTCAGATTCTTGGGACAAGAGATCTCTGGCACTCTAACTGCTGTACCCATCTCAGTCTTGCTCGAAGTATAAAACTGCTACACACTGTAGCCTGGATGCCCAGGGCCAAAATGATCTAGAAAGGAATATGACGAGTGAAATTATCAAATTTGCGTATGATACAAAATTATTCAGAGTAGTTAAATCACAAGCGGATTATGATACATTACAGGAGGACCTTGCAAGGTTGGAAGATTGGGCATCCAAATGGCATATGAAATTTAATGTGGACAAGTGCAAGGTAATGCATATGCTATAGTTACACGATGATAGGTTTCATATTAGGAGCCACCACCAAGGAAAAAGATCTAGGCATCATGGTGGATAATACTTTGAAATTGTTGGCACAGTGTGCTGCAGCAGTCAAAAAAGCAAACATAATGTTAGGAATTATTAGGAAGAGAATGGTTAATAAAACGGAAATTGTCATAATGCCTATGTATTGCTCCATGGTGAGACCGCACCTTGAATACTGTGTACAATTCTGGTCGCTGCATCTCAAAAAAGATATAGTTGCGATAGAAAAGGGACAGAAAAGGGCAACCAAAATGATAAAGTGGATGGAACAGCTCCCCTATGAGGAAAGGCTGAAGAGGTTAGGGCTGTTCAGCTTGGAGAAGTGACGGCTGAGGGGGGATATGATAGAGGTCTTTAAAATCATGAGAGGTCTTGAACGAGTAGATATGAATTGGTTAGTTACACTTTCGTATAATAGAAGGACCAGGGAGCACTCCATAAAGTTAGCAAGTAGCACATTTAAGACTAATTTGAGAAAATTAGTTTTCACTCAATGCAAAATTAAGCTCTGGAATTTGTTGCCAGAGGATGTGGTTAGTGCAGTTGGTGTAGCTAGGTTCAAAAAATGTTTGGATAAGTTCTAATTCCATTAACTGCTATTAATCAAGTTGACTTAGGGAATAGCCACTGCTATTAATTGCATCAGTAGCATGGGATCTTCTTGGTGTTTGGGTACTTGACAGGTTCTTGTGGTTTGGTTTGGCCCCTATTGGAAACAGAATGCTGGACTTGATAGATCCTTGGCTGACCTAGCATGGCAATTTCTTATGTTCTCATGTTCTTATTTCCTTGAGGTGCACTTCAAGCCTTCTATCCTGGAGATCTTTTAGAGCCGCCAACCAGCCACTGGGATGGTTCTCTTCGTGACCGCTGACACGGAAGCATCCATCTTCAGTACCTTCAAGAATTCCTCTGGCAAGGGATAAAGCTTGACCCTAGCCCTGCTGACTTTAAGACCTGTCTCAGAAGTATCCCACTCCCTGACCATTAACTGCTGAACCATCCTTTGAAAAAGCCCCATAAGTCCGCCATGACTGGATCTACCATGTCCTGGTCCGGCTCCACCTGCGGAACCCCTATTCCCAACTCTGCCAGTACATGCGAGATCATAGGACCCAGCTCTTCTCTCTGAAAATGGCGAACGACCTTAGGATCATCCCCGGCCATGGGAGGAATTTTCTCCGGCCCCTCCTCTTGATTCTGACCACTGAAAGAAGAGGGGGCACTGGGAAGACCATCCTCTGAGGGCACTCCATGGTTAGACTCCTCCAAGGAAGGGTCAACCATGCTACCCTGCACCGCAGGACCCTTGACTTTCCAGATCCTCGTGGCCCCTGGCATCTCTGACCACCTGGGCACTTTTCTGGGCAGCCCCTCAGAAAGTCTGCAAATGGGGGAGCAACTCTGCTTGGACTTACTAGCCAGATATACTTTGTGCAATAAAAGCACAAAGTCTGGGGAAAAACAAGAAGGAACTCCCCCCCCCCCCGATCCCCCTCCAGGGGATCAGGATCTTCACCAGACTGCTCCTCTAGGGCCTCCTGGGCCTCGTCAGGGCTCAAAACGGCTAGCAACAGCACTGGCTGGAGACCCCCTTCCCCTGCTGCTCTCTCCTCAGCAGCCTTAAAAGTTTTCAAATTGGGCAGTGTTCCCGCGATGAACCCTCCCCCCTGGAGAGTCAGCAGGAGCATCGGCCACCCTGGGAGAGTCGCAAAGATTGCTCTCCACAGGCAGAGCAGCAGCTCACGTGCGGCATGGCCGGCATGACTCTGATGACGTGGCAGGTGCCGACATGAGCCAGCAAGATTGGAAGCCAGGAGCCGCAATAGTGCTACAGCTTGAGCACCCTGCCTCCAGCCATCTCCAGCGATGGGATGAGCAGCACTTTCCTGTAACTTCCTACCATTTTATTTTTAAACTTTACAAAGAAACAAGGGACAAACTACTTCTCTGAAGAAGAGTGGCAGAGGCGTCTCACGATCCTCGCTGAAGGGGAGGGAGCTGGACCACAAGCTATCACCCCCAGTACACCAGAAAAGGGCAATTTGGGTTCCCAACCCCTGCTCGTCCACAACCTGCTACCAGGGGGGATGGTCCCATCAGGCCCTGCCAAATCCCTGGGAGGAATTTCTTTCTTCTTCTTTTTCTGCTTTGTCTTTTTTTACTCAAGTACCGAACTGCAGGTTTTGCACCACCTCCATCTGCTGGAGACAGAGAAATACTGAGGAGATACAGATGGCACTCCGGGTTAGATGGCGGTGCCTGAAAAACTTTCTCTGTCTCCATCTGCTGGAAGGGAGGCAAAACCCAGGAGTCTGGACTGATCTGGGTACATACAGGGAACATATGTGTGCATATGTGCGCGTATTAGAAAATAGCCTGGCCGCATGCACGTGTGCCAAACTTTAAGAGGGCATGCACATGTGCGCGTAAATCCTGCTTCTACCGCATAAATTGGATTTTGAAGGGGGCGCATGCTGACACCATTTCCAATTTTACCAGTTCCTAGATAGGTCCTTCAAACTCCCTAGTTTAATAGCCTTCACTCCCCCAATTATCCCCAACCCTTAAAACCCTGCTGATCTGCATACTTTTCTTTAATTTTTTATTTACACATCACCCATAGCAGAAGTAAAGTTAAACAGCAGGGAACCTTGGCACGGATCGGTCGTGTAAGTATTTATGCACTCATCTCAGGTTCCCGCCCCTTTTTGAAAACTTTCGAGATATAAGCACTGCGGGATATACACGCGTTTATCCATCTATTTTAAAATCCGCTTGGTGCTCGAGATCCCAACTTCTTCACGCATCCCCTAATTAATGCGTGCACCAGGCTTTTAAAATTAACCTCTTAAAGTGCACAAAAAACTATTGCCAACTGAATAGCATAGATCATAGCAATTTTCAAAAGTCCATTTATGCATATAAAACCTAGTTTTAAGCAGGTAAAGCCTTTTGAAAAATAACTCCCATAGGGTACACAGTGGTTCTGTAACTATGGAGCACTAGCAGAAGCGACGCTCTGTGACCAGCTAGAGGCATCAGTGTGCAGCTGCTTGCTCCTCCCTCAGGGGCCTAATGAGTTACCTTGTCCAAGAGTCTTTATCTTTTCATTCTCCCCTCATTGCCTGGTCTCCATCACACACAAAACTGCTTCCAAACATGAGGCCAGCCCGATAATATATATCTCCAGTTACAGAAAGAAGGAATCTGAGAGGTGTGCAGATACATTTTTACACAAAGATGAGGGGTCCTCCTTACACTGAAGGATATTTGCAAGTTACCACATGATGACAAGATCTTTCATAGTTGGACGACTAATAATGATCACTTACTGGAGGACCAGGTGGGCCGGGGACACCTGATTCACCCTTTGGACCAGTTGGACCCTGTGAAAATAAAGTGAGATTGAGCAACTCTGAAAATCTCAAATAGCAAACCATTTTCTTTTGAGGTTACTGTATCTACCTTATAAATGGGCTCTGACCGACGGCCCGCAAATGCGCAGTAGAGAGCAACTCTACCGCGCATGCGCGAGAGCACGTCGATCAGAGCAGAGCGGCGCCGGGAGGAAATTAAGCCATGTGAGGGCTGCGGCGAGGCACGCGCGCGCACGAGAGAGAGAGAGAGACCCGCGGCTCTGACGGACGGAGAGAGAGCACGTCGGTCAGAGCGGAGCGGCATCCGGGAGGAAATGGAGCCATGTGAGGGCTTTGGCGAGCCACGCGCGCGCATGAGAGAGAGAGAGACCCGCGGCTCTGTCAGACGTGCATGCAAGATGAGTGCAAAGGGACAGAGGGTGGAGGGGGAAGAGCATAGTAAAAGAAATGGGAGGACCAGAAGAGGAGAAGTGGGAGAATAAGGAAGTGAAGGGTGTTGAGTAAGTGAGGGAAAGGGGAGTGTAATGAAGAATGAGGGGAGAGGGGGGCTGCAGGGGCAGACCAGCGGGTGATAGAATGGGAAGGGGCTGTAGGAGAGGACCTGTGGAAGAAAGGAGGGACATTGGGAGGATGAGAGATGAGGAGGAGCAGTGGGGAGGGGGTTGGGGAGATGGGGTAGCAGGACAGTAAGAGGGGAGGGGAGCTGAAGGAGGGAGCATAGAGTGCAAGGGGGGTGCAAAGGGAGAGAGGGTGGAGGGGGAAGAGGATAGTAAGAGGAAAGGGGAGGGCCAGAGGAGGGAGGGCCAGAGGAGGAGGAGTGGGAGAATAAGGAAGAGAAGGGTGCTGAGCAAGTGAGGGAAAAGGGAGTGTAATGGAAGAATGAGGGGAGAGGGGGGCTGCAGGGGCAGACCAGCGGGTGATAGAATGGGAAGGGGCTGTAGGAGAGGACCTGTGGAAGAAAGGAGGGACATTGGGAGAATGAGAGATGAGGAGGAGCAGTGGGAAAGTGAGAGGGGGAGGGGTTGGGTTGGAGAGATGGGACAGCAGAAGAGGAGCTGGAGGAGGGAGCATTGAGTGCAAGGGGAGGGCAAAGGGAGAGAAGGTGGAGGGGGAAAGAGTACACATCCGGACACCTCCACACACAACACTTAGCTGGCATTTGGAACAAACATCTCGCCCGTTTAACGGGCTTAACGGCTTGTTTATTTATATTCAGACTATTTCAGTGATTTTCTTTTTAAGGAGGAGAGGGATCTTATACTTAAGTTTAGCCTTACCCAGACAACTATAAAGCAAAGCCACTTTTCCTTCTTGCCTTTCACACTGAGACCCACAAAGAGACTTGGCTTAATATTTTACAAATCCATAATTACTAGACATCAATTGATCTTCAGTACTAACACAGAGGGTAACTGGCTCAAGTGAAGGTCCCATAACTCATTTTGTTTCCTCTCAATCAAAACAAACACAGGCATTGGAGAAAAGTGGGTAATTCAAGAGGGATTTTCCTTGCATCCTGACCTCTTCATTCAACCAAAGCTACAGGGGTTTCCAAATTGCATAATTTTGTGAAGTGAACAGTGTTATCAGCCTCATTGTTTCAGCAGCATATTTCTTGCAGCTGTGGTATTATGATATTTCAGCTGAGGTCCAAAGTTGCTGCTTTATATGGCTATGGAGTTGTTTGATTCCCCAGTGCCCGGTACATTTTGAGACAAGAGCTCTGCAGCCAGTAGAAATACTCCTTTATAAGATAAATTGCCTAGAGACCTTACGTTATTGCTTCAACTCTTACAACTTCCCTCCTTTCTTACTGCAAGGTTTATATAGCACCTAGTGCAGATACTATTATACTCCATGAATATAATGGGATAGGGCACAGGTTAGACACCATGGCAATAGAATTTGGGAGGAAAAAACATTTACTGTGCCAGTGATAACTCTTCTAGTATGACATGTTGCTTCTTAAAGCAAGATACTTGCTTTAAACCGAGGTGATGTTTCGACTAACATCGGTATAGAAGACTTTTAAAATAAATAAATAAATAAAATAAATACTAGGTATGGTAACTGGTAATATCCCTATTGTAAAGTAAGAGGTGGGCACAACTCATTGAATCCTGTGGGGGAATGGGGGAGTGGAAGGGGAATTGAATTCAGATGACAACCAACATGGGCCCTGACTTTTACGGTCTGGGATACTGATAATGCAGACATAAGGGGAAAAGCACGGGACTGCTTCTACGGTCAAGTCCATAATCAATGCACTTCAAGCAGCACTGTCTGAATTTTCGAGAAAGCTCATCACCCAGTAAAAATGTTGCAAGCAGTACATTTTTAATGGGTTATCATAAGGCCCAGGAATATGTGCATGGAATGGCAGTTTCTGCCCTTAAGCGAAACATGGGGGTAACCTGCACAGTTCGGCAGAATCTGCCCTAAGAAGCTTGCTGGGCAGACTGGATGCACTTTTTCTGCTGTCATTACTATGTTACTATGTTAAATGTGTGTATTTGCAAAGACTTGCAAGCATGAAGTGATAGATAAAAGGGTTAATAAAAAAAAAAAATAACTGTAGACAATTTTTAAGTTAGTACTTACCGAAGAGCCTTTGGCACCCTTTGGACCGGGAGCACCCTTTAAAAAAATGAAAGAGAAGACAGAGCTTTAGTACAGGGACCCTCTATCAAGAAGATTTTAAAAGGGGTGCACTTGTACCCATAAACTATTCTTCACACGCATGTCTGCAGCTTTACCAGCAAGAAAGAGAGAGAGAGAGAGAGAGACTCTATAAAGTGCAGCCTGACACTCAATATATGGACCATTGTAAGGCGGCTCTTTGATTCGGGGTGAGTTTTTGGGAGGTGGGTTGGGGTTGGGGGGGGGGGGGGGTTGTTACAGGCATGTTCAGAGGTATTCATTGTAAAATTGACATCATTAAAGAATTTTAGACCTTATAAGTGCATTGTACAAATCAACTACTTTTCATCACTTATAAGGTCTAAAATTCTTTAATGATGTCAATTTTACAATGAATACCTCTGAACGTGTCTGTAACAACATCTCCCCCCAACCCCAACCCACCTCCCAAAAACTCACCCCGAATCAAAGTGCCGCCTTACAATGGTCCATATATTGAGTGTCAGGCTGACCCTCATAAAGAGGCTCTCTCCCTCCCAAGGTTCACCAGACTCTTATGCCTACTGAGGAGCTGTAGCAAAGTTATCTGCATAACATACACATGCTGGCAGAGGAAAATTAGGGGTTACTTGTGTCAGTGCTGGCCCCACCTCTGGAACACCCACTCTCCACCCCTTTTCCACCAACTTGCCTTGCCTGGCTATTTAAAATTCACATAGCTCCCACACAGCCCACTTACACACATATGCAGCCATTTTTGCACACACAAGGATTTATATCTACTGCTATGGCTTTAATTGCCCTCCCCACTGCCACGCTTGACCATAGTGAGCACAGCCCTGGATCTAGATAAGAGTTTTAATTCTCCAAACGTAGATATGACTTGTCACACCCTCTATCCCAGTTCAGTCAGCTCACTCTGCATGCTAAGTTAGAGAGATGCATGGCTCACTCAGTTCCATGGCACCCTGCCCGACATTATGATGCATAGAAAGGCAGGTTCACCCCGTTAAACAGAAATCTGTCTATTCCTTTAACCATACTACCGCATATTAAACAAATGAATAACTCACCCAGTGAGGTAGCAACTGATTCAACCCACAATTATATTTATTTAATATTGGACCCAAAATAACCTGAATTATTTTTAAGCAGTATTCACCATTTTTGTTTCCTTTAATGTTAATAAAAACACCTGAAAATTAGATTTTTCTATTTAAAGATGTCACAATTAGAAGTGCATACCGGTAAGCCAGGAGGACCAGGAGGACCAAGTGGGCCAGATGGACCATTGATACCCTAGAAGAGATATGCAAGCAACAATGAAAGAACCTGTGCAGGCAGATCATCAGCTTTAAGAATTTTTTTTTATGCAATATGTTTGCAAGCTTTATAGATCTTATAGAGCAGCTGTGCCTGTACAGTTCTAGTGGCTTCATTTTGTGGGCACAGACAGACTCGAGCAAGCATGAGATGTTCATTAGCATCCTGCTGCTGAGACCATTGACAGTAACACACACAGAGCTGAAAACATAAAGGACACAACCTGAGTGAATAATGTTTGGTAACATCCACAGGTAACTATCAGCATGCGAGAGGTGGATTGTTTAGTTGCTGGTGGCCACCGGATGCCATCACTGTTCTCCACTCGTTTTTATCTACTGTGCCATGTTAATACAGGAATGATGGGCTCATGTAATTCAGTGGCTGATATACACCCATGCAACACAATTACATTCCCAAGCTAGACTTGGTTCTCCGAAACCTGGAAAAGAAGTTTGGCTTAACTTCCTCCACTATGAAGTTCATTAAAGGAGTAATTTTCAAACTGTCTGTTCTGGGTCAAAGACTGTGTGCCAGTTCTCAAATGCACGTGTGCATGCCACCTACATTTCCTGGCAAAAAATGTGCAAAGGTTTAAAGGAGGGTGGTTAACTTTCAGACAGCCACTTAACATGGGAAAATGTTTTTAAAAATGTTCCTGCCCATGACTAGCGGTGCTGGAAGCCGCTGGCACTAGATGCCATGAGGGAGGGAAATGCGATGCAGAATGCCAGTTGAAGAGAGCCTCTGAACTCATCTGACAGGGCCCTGCTCAAGAGATCCATCAACAGCTTTCACTCAGGGATACATTTTAAGATCAGGGCACCCACAGGCAGAGGATTGCCTCTGGAAATCAGAGAGCAGCATGGGCAGTTCTAGTTTGCTCGTGCCTTCAGAATTTGGAGTCCTAGGCATGTGCCTATGTTGCCTCTGCCTAAATCCAGCCCTGCTTTTAGTGCTTTACTTGGTGACCTTTGTGATTTACTTGTGGGTGAAAAATGTACAGTTACCTTTTTAAAAAGGTAACTGTCCCATTATTGGCCAGTCTAAAATTAAACACAGCAATGAAGGCACCTTGGTACCCAACAGTTTTTCTGGTGTACAAGATGAAAGAAAGATCTACCTGTGTGGAAAACGAATTCTTAATTTTTAAGACTGGAACAATATCTCAGGAAAAAAATGTAAGCTTTTTTTTATTAAGACAATGTTTAAAAAGCTGAGAGTAACACTGAATTTCAAGAAACAGTTCTCATTTGATGCTACAGTAAGCAAACAAAGCCTACCTGTTCTCCTTTAGCACCTGTGGAACCCTGGGGCCCTGGCAGCCCTCGGTCACCCTTTTCACCTTGCTCACCTGGTGGTCCAATGAGACCGATCAAACCTGGGTGACCCTGAAAAATAATGAAAAAAAAAATCAGCTTTATAAAATTGTATTTAGAATTATTTTATGACTTACTCATCACTTATGCCCTCTGAGCTGGCCTTTTGGACTATAGTTTGATTTAATAGATTTAGAAATGTATCTATTTAAATAACCTAGTAAAAAAAATGTTCAACAGTGACACACGAGGGCATGAAATTAACAGAAAGAAAAAAAATCTGAAAAAAAAGTAGTGGCCTTTCTACTCCTGTGAGACCTGCGAAGAGAGCCAGCATCAGGACTGGTCGACACATGGATGTAAGATCACTGTGGCATGCCCTATGCTGCAGGTGGTGGTATTGGTGGGTCAGTAAGGGTTACTCTTCCTTGCTAAACCAATTAACCATCATACAGAATGAGGTACATTTTAAGACCCGCGTGCAGGCACACAGGGTGTGCAGGTTTGCTGGCTTGTGCGCATGGACGTGGCGATTTTAAAACATTCGCACGTATATGCACACATATGTGTGCGTGTTTTAAAATCGACTATTCGTGCGTACATGTGCGTACGATTTCATATTGACGTGCGCACGTATGCGCAAATGCTGCCTCGCTCGCATATGTAGGGGATTTTACTAGACACGCATGCTGACACCATTACCTCTTTTCCCAGTTTGTTCCCTGTTCGCCCCAGTAAAGGAGAGGACTTCCTAAAACCCCCCCCCCCCCCCAGCTAACTTGCCTCCCTTTTACCCTATTAGCCCTGACCTTTAAAACCCTGCTGACTACCCTATTTTTTTTATCTTTCACAACTTACATGCCGTCCACAGCAGAAGTAAATTTACAGGGTAGGGGAACCCAGTGCGCACTTGTGCACGTAAATACTTACGCGTTGAATTCATGCTTCAGACCCAGCCCGCCCCTGTCCTGCCCATGCCCCGCCCACGCTCACACTACGCCTCTTTTTCCAGAAAAAAGGTTTTGGGCACGTGACGGGAGATACTCGCGTGGTCATGGGCTTTTTAAATTCTGCGCAGTGCACGGGTCCAAGACCCAAGCATATCTCCTGGTTTTGGCACACATAAGGCTTTTAAAATAGACCAGTTTGTGAACCCCACTGTTCCCTATAAGTTGTATGTGTGTGTGTGTGTGTGTGTGTGTGTTTGTGTGTGAGCATGCACATAGGGGCGGATTTTAAAAGCCCTGCTTGCGTAAATCCGCCCGGATTTACACGAGCAGGGCCTTGTGCGCCGGCGCGCCTATTTTCCATAGGCCTGCCGGCGCGCGCAGAGCCCAGGGACTCGCGTAAGTCCCGGGGTTTTTTGTCGGGGGCGTGTCGGGGGCGGGGCCGATCGATGCGGCGTTTTGTTTGCGATTGGTGCGCCAACAAAAGTACGCGAACGCGCATTTTTTGTAAATCTACCCCATAGGTTGTGAACCCAGCACACACGGTAAAACATTGCACACAACAAGTCCCGATATCATTTGCATTATACTGGCTTGTACCCTACAAAATTTTGTACACATAGCCTTTCCAAAATTAGAGGGAATATTGGTGAGCACTCTTCCCTCTGAACAATCAATGTCATAAATGTATTCCTACTGAGCATATATTGAACCACTGCCCAGCAAAATGCTTGGGGAACATTCTTCTTCTTCAGTTAGTCATAATCTAATGGCAAAGCATTGTTTTCTAGAAAGCATTCAAGTATTCCCTGTAAATCTTAGACTACCATGTATTCTTCCTTAATTATACATAACTTGCTTATTTTGAAATACCTTCAACACCTACTCTTTCTTTTAATAACTTTTATTTTCATACAAAGAATTGACTTCAGCACTGTGGAACTATCTAATCATACCTTTTCACCTTTAGGGCCTGAATCTCCCTTAAGACCAGGTAAACCAGGTGGACCCTGTGAAAAACAACAAATAGGAACATTGAATCTGATAGAAGATTAGGACCATGAGGCCTATCTCGTCAGAGTCAGATCTCCAGTTTATGTAGACTTGATTTAAAATGGAGTACATACCATTGGACCAGGTGGACCATCAGGACCTGGAGAACCTGGAAGACCTTGTTCACCCTGGAAGAGAATGCAGTCATCTTAAATTAAGAATGCATGCTTCCTATATAGCACTGTGGAAGTATACTTTCCCTGGGACTGGGAAAAAAATCTCTAAATTTCTATATTACCCAGTTCAGGTTTTCATTTTATTTGTATGCACATATTCTGAAGTTGTATTAAAGAAACTTGAGGTGCTAAACTGTGGTCTACAGCATCCCATTTTTACCACATAAGCACCATTAAATAGCACAGTTGTCTGTGGTTGTCCTTAAGAACAGGAGCGGATTGGCCTACCCGGGCTTCAGGTATGCCCTGGTCGGCCAATCCTGGTTGTTCATGTGATGAAAGGCAGCAGCATGACATCTGCATTGGTTGCTTGCTGTGCTGTGTCCCTGTGCTCTGGGCCCAAAGAAGCTGCCGGCAGAGTCATCCTTCTGGTAACCAAAGGAGCGGGAGAGATCTGGGCCGCCATTGGAGCAAAAGAAGAGAGACCCAGCTGCAGCCGCTGTCAGATCCCAGGCTGGCGGGCCTGAAATAGAAAGAGAAACTTGCTGCAGGCTGCCGCCGGATCCCAGGCCAGCAGGGCTGAAAGAGAAAGAGAGACATGCTGCGGGCTGCCACCAATCCTGAGAGATTGGGAGCTGCTGCACGTATAAGAGAATGGCTGGGTGGCTGCATGTGTGTCAGTGTGTGTGTGTGTGTGTGTGTGTGGAGGGGAGGAGGAAGGAGAAAGGTTGTGTACCCTCCTCTCTCCTGCTAATAATAATTCACGACAATTTTATGATGAGTGGAAATCAAACATTACCAGAGATGGAGAGCAGGGTATATTTTTTATCCTTGCTAGTTTTACTTATTTGATATTATATAATGTGTCTCCTAAACACCAATAATAATATTTGAAAAGAGTACATTTTTTCAAAAATGTATGAGTTTTCAGTTATTGGATAATCTATTCATTAGCTGTTTTGAAATATTTGTTCTGTTTTTTAGTATGGTTTTACTATTATGTTTTATATTTCTTAGTTTTATTGTTTGATGTTTTATGAGGAATAGTAATGTTTCTCTTTTCATTTACAGTGTCTGGCTTGTTGCAGTTTCCAGTTCAGATTTTGTCTCCCCTTTTTTTATACTTTATGGTCTCTTTATTCTGTTTTCATTGAGGGTCTATCTATATTCTGTCTGTGCCAGACCAACGTGGGGTATTTGGTTAGGGTATAGTTTCTGTGTAGAGGATCTACAGCTGCTTGGCTTGTTCTGTTTTCCTAACAGAGTTGTTTTTCATAGGTAGGGTTGTTACTGTTTGAGTGCTGGAGTTAGTGCCGTTTTGATTGGGGGATTTACTATATATTGTAATTGCAATTCAGTTTATTCATTGTTTTCTTAAGTCCAAGCCCAAACCCAACACGTTACAATAGGCCTAATACCATATGAGTTCCAAGTGTTTTACTATCTGCAGGGTTCTATGACTGGCACCACAGCAGTGTACGGAAATACAGTGTACATGTTATACTTTTATTTCAGAACACTGTACTTTGAATGTCCTTTTACATGTGAAATCTTATTACAAATGCATAATTTTTAATTATGTGTGTGGAGGGTGGGCTGGGGGTGCACGGCTGTAAGGTTTGTCTAGGGTGTCTAATACCCTTGCACCAGCCCTAGCTGCTCTGGCTCCATGTGGGAAAGCAGAATTCCATCTGGAGCTGTGTTGTTATGGGTCAGGCTCTCCCTAGTCTCTGCTGCATATAGCCTTGACCATGGTGTAATTTTCTTTTTCTTTAGCCCTGTAGGAGCAGGATCACTTCTAGTATGGATCACTTCTAGTATCCCCCTTTCCAGGCAGAGCTGAGCCTAGGGAATCATAAAAGCAGCAGACTGTAGTACACAAGTCAATGAGAATGTGCTGGAGTGGGAAAGGCCCTGAGAAGTGGAGGCAAGATGCTGTCATAGGGGCCGATGCAAAAAAAGTGCGCTGAAAGCGGGCGCTGAGTGCACCTCCTTGACAGCATGCACCCGAGAGAGGTCTGCTGTTGGCTGAATCCAGTGCACATCCACGGCTTAGGAAAACAGATGCTGATAAATTCAGTGTCCATTTTCTGAAGCTGACAGCCAGCACCCGTGTCTGACCTGCCCTAAGCTCTCTTCCCCCTGAGGGAGCTTAAGGCAGGTCAGAAGGAGTGAATAAATCAATATTAAAGTGTCGGGCACTTAATATTAATTTATTCACTCCTTCACTTATTGCCCATTGGTCCGTTCAGTGTCATATGTCCCTTTCAGGACAGCCTTCTGAAAGATGATTGGTCCTTTCAATGACATGAGGCAGCCTTGGGGCAGGGAGGCACTCACTGAATGAGCACAACAGAAGTAGCACAACAGCAAATATCTTTGTATATGTGTATCAGAGCCGCTGGCTGTTAGTGTGATCTGATTTTCTTATTACTTGGCAAATGGCTCAAAAGCTGATTTGTTGGGAAAAGACTTTAACACCAGACCAGGAATTGAGGATATATGAGGATATATGAGGGATCTAACCAAATTTGTGGAGGGACCAACTGATTACATGGATAGAAGAGGGATTGCAGCTCAGCTTGCTCACCCCTAGTCAAGGATGTGTTCTACTTAAATTTCACCTATTTCATAAAAAATTATGTTGGAGAATTTTTGTCTCAATTTTATCAGGCTCTAAGTTACATGATATGCCTTTCAATGATTAGCTCGGTGTGCTTTTGGGTGGGACTGATTCAACTACTGCACAGAAACCACATTAGTTGGTCACAAATACCCTGTGGGCTGGTTTTGCAAAAATCCCCTGGGCTGGCATCTGCCTGCAATCTGCCCCTGCTTAAGAATTACATGCATAAATTACAATGCTAATGGCTCTCAGTTCAACATTCATTCGTGTTTCACTCGTCACCGAGACTGCCCTTCTCAAGACCGATTCAGATTGAAACTGGCCACTTCCAAAGTTAGAATGGTTTCCACAGATAGCACAGGAGTGTATGGAAGACAAGCTAAGCAGAGAATACATTTTTCCATTGCATTTTTTAATGTGTATTAATATTAACATTTTATTTAATGACTTTACAATTCTTCGCTTAGCTCAGAAATACTCACCACAGGACCAGGGATTCCTCGAAGACCTTCTGGGCCAGGTTTGCCTGGAGCTCCCTGGGGACCAATGGGACCTGTCTTTCCTGACGGACCCTCCAAACCTGGTTCACCCTAAGACAAGAAAAAGATTTTCAATACCAAAATATACACAGGAGCCCTGGACAAACATTCTAATATCCATGGTAGTATGTTGTAGGAACGTAAGGCTTTGATAGGAACAGACACACACACAAACACAAATGTATACATCCAACTTGAACAGTCATATAGAACACTATGGTAAAAGTGTAATGCAGCTGATCAAGCTACTGCTTTGGGTGAACTATGTATTTAAAAAAAAAAAAAAACAAACAGCTAAATGCAAATAAATAAATAAATACTCCATTGATGCTGCATTATAAATTGTTCACTTCTCAAAAAATTGGGCAAATTCTTTACCTTTGCTCCTTTTTCTCCTGTTCTTCCTTCAGGACCTGCTGGGCCTGGTGGACCCTAAAGAAGAAAAGCAAACACATAAAGTGTGGCACACAATGTAACACAAAAGCAAACATTTTTTTTTACCAAGCCCAATACTTGGAGCTGTATAATGCATACACTAACTCCACTATTACTCAATATAGCTTGCAGGCCATTCCTCCCAGCCTCTCACACGCTTTAACTTCACCGTCGCTGCATCTGGAATCTAAACTCACAAGCCTTTACTGTGGCTGGAACACCTGAGTGGGGAGTTAAATCCCCTTAACCCTGATGCTTTAAAAAATATGTAATAGAGCATGTTAGAGTATCAAATTAGGCCCAAACCAATAATACTGAAGGAGGAGTAGCCTAGTGGTTAGAGCAGCAGGCTATGAACCAGAGAAATCAGCACGCAAATCCCACTGTCGCTCCTTGTGACCTTGGGCAAGTCACTTTACCCTCCATTGCCTCAGACACAAACTTAGATTGTGAGCCCTCTGGGGACAGGGAAATACCTACAGTACCTGAATGTAACCTGCTTTGAAATGGCTGAAAGGTAGAATATAAATCAAATACATAAATATAACTAAAATACTGGCCAAATCATATGGGGAAAGAAAATGATAAAAATGTCTTTACTATTGTATAATTCATAGTTAGATAAATGTTTTGTATTATAAGAAATTAGGAAAGAAAATGTATGATTCATTAAAACTTTTTACACTATCAATATGAAGCAAAGTTATAATATATAAAAGTCATCAAATCATTCACATCCCCATCAGTACTCCTGAAAACAAAAGTATAATTTTTGATCTGTATGTCACCATACACAAGCACAGTTGAGTGAACTGATGATTGGTTTAAGGCAATCTTGTTGAAAGATTTAAAATACAAATTAAAAGCAATAACTTACTCTTTTGCCTGGAGGTCCAGATGGACCAGGCTCACCCGTTGGACCTGGAGACCCCTAGATAATGAAACAGACAAAATATAAAGTACACTCCTCGATATATCACATGGTCAATCTGTCCTCTAACTTGACATTTTGTAATTTGTCTTCTTTTACTGTCAATATATAGTTCCATTTCTAACTATTAACAAACTTAAGAGCATATCTGCATTTAATACAGGAAGTGATCGTTTTCTGGGAGCATGACCATATCTGTTCCATTACTGGTAACAAATTCAGCATTGCTGTCACTTCATCTTAGTGGAGTAGCAGCCTAGCAGTTAGAGCAGTCAGTTAAAAACTGGCAAGCCAAGGTTTAAATCCCACTGATGTTCAGTGTAACCTAGGGCTAAGGCACGTCACCCTCCATTAATTACCTCAGGTACAAACTTAGGGTAGAAGTAAATGGAGTCACTCTGTGGAGGGGAGTGTTATTAGCAGTATACGTCAGGGACTGGTTCTTTGCAACATAGCAGAAGGATTGTCAGGAAAATTTGGTCTTTTTGTCAATGATAACAAAATGTGCAACAGGGAAGACAGCCAGGACAGTATGGAAAACATGAGGAGGGATCTAGCGAAGCTTGAGGAATAGTCTAGGATCTACAGCTAAGATTTAATGCTAAAAAATGCAAAGTAGTGCATTTAGGATGCAAAAAAACAAAGAGAGAGATACAGCATTGCAGGGTGAAATTCTTCTAAGCATGAAAGAAGAGTGGGATTTGGGGCTGATTACTCCTGAGTCTACCCTTTTCACCCTTATCCTATGCCCCTTTATTCTAGAGTCTCCTTTCCATTGAAAGAAGCTCACTTTCTGTGCATGGAAAGCTTTGACATATTTAAATGTCTCCATGATATCGTCCCTATCTTGCCTTTCCTCTAAGGTATACATGTGTAGATCTTTAAGTCTATCCCGATATGAACAAAGACCACTGACCATTTTAATAGTCACCCCTTATTGACTCCATCCTGTTTATATCCTTTAGAAGGTGCGGTCTCCAGAATTATACACAGTATTCCAAATGAGGTTTCACCAGGGACCTATATAGAGGCAATATCACCTCCCCTTTTCTGCAGACCATTCTCTCCCTATGCAGCCAAGCATCTTTCTGGCTTTTGCTGTTGCTTTATCCACCTGTTTAGCTACCTTAAGATCATCAGAAACAATCTTAGGAATATTTCTTTACAGAAAGGGTAATGGATGCATGGAACAGCCTCTCAGAAGAGATGGTGGAGACAAACATAGTATCTAAATTCAAGAAAGCATGGGATAAACACAGGGCATCTCTGAGAGAGTGATGAGAATTGTAAAGCTAAATTAGTTGGACAGATGGGCAAATTAGATAGGCCAAACTATCTTTTTCTGTTGTCATGTTTCTATGTTTCATCTTTAAGTCTACAATATAGTTAGATGAAAGCAATTCTTAACATATTTTCACAAAAGCTACTCACGGGCTGACCAGCTTCACCATCATCTCCCTTATCACCAGGTGGACCATCTTGACCCTACAAGTGGAAGCAATTCCAGTTTCAGTTTACAGCACATTAGATCTATCCCCTTTACACAATTTATGATTACATTCACATAGTCATGCTGTATTGCTTTCCATTGAGCCTTGTAAAGTTTGATTGAGCTCAACCAAAATTCACTGTAGACCAGCATAAGACATTTGGAAATATCTTCATGACCATGAATGAAACATTAATGAAATTTTAATGGGCATTTTGTTTTACGAAATTAATGATTATTATCATTTTTGGCAGATAAAGCCATGTGTAGCAAAAGAGATTGATCAAGAATGTGAATACATACCGCAGGGCCAGTCTCTCCAGGGGGACCAGGATCACCAGGAAACCCAACGGGACCCTACACAAAGAGAAACGAAGACACCTATGCCATTAGAACTGTACAGACCCAGTCAGATCACACAAATCTCTCATTCTATTCCTCTGTTATCATGCTTTAGCTTTGCTGAAAGGCCATGTACTATAACACAAGATAAAGCTCTACATTCAGTCTTCACAAAACCTAGTAAAATAATGTAAGTGTTACAAACAGCATAGTGTTATACAGCACAGTCATCATTTAACTTCTGTACTCAATGAGTATGGAAACTGCTTTCAAACAGGTTTTACACTATAAAAGGAATTGTTTTCACCCATGATTGGAAAGTTAAATAAGGACTGAACTATAAGGAAGATGATTTTTCATATGGCTAGTTAAAAAAAAAAGATTTATTTTGTATTTCTGATAACAGAATGCAAAACCATGAGCATCTAAAAATGCATTACTAAGTGTTATACAAAGCCAAACTAGTTCCTCAGATTAGATGAAATAATTAAAAATTAAATGGGTAAATTTAAGACTTTGGAGACACAGGCTTAAATTCCTAGGTTTCTCAAAGTAAGATTACATTTCCTGCTATATCTTCTTTTCCTGTACTTTTTGCTTGCTTTATGTAATCTTATTCAAAAAGGAATTTTCCCCATTCCTATGAATAAGGCCCTCAGCCTGCAAACACAACCAGTTTTAATTAATTGAGAGAACATGTTGAAATCAGGCTACTTACAGGACTACCTTTGGGACCGTCATCTCCTGGAGGACCCTTTGGGCCAGGTGGGCCAGCAGCACCAGATGGACCTGCTTCTCCTTTTTCACCTCTTTCACCTTTAGGACCCTGGAGGAAAAGGTGACATGTTCCTTTAAGAAATGGTAGCCTCTGTGTGTATTATGAATACAATAAATTCCTGCTGCTCTAAATTGTTATTGCATTTATGTACATACTAATAAAGAATTGAAAATCTGCTTCCCTTTTACAGGAAAAATACATTATTTACTGAACATTAAAGTCTACTTATGCATGCAGGGGTTGATTTTCAGCTGAGTAAGTTTACTTGGTTATCTTTAGTTGGATTTTCTTTAGACGTATTTAACTGGCTAAAGGTACGGCTGAATATCCTTTTAGGTTACAACACTTACCTGGCTAAATTTAGTTGAGTAGCACTGAATAACGTGCTATCCAGTTACATTTAAAAAGCTCACTCAGGAATGCCCTGCCCCCTTTCTTACCAGGCTAAATCTGAGCCAAATGCAATCTTATCTTCATAAACTTAGCTGTATGGCGAGGGGAAGACACTTTGAACAGGTAAGATTTGCCCAGTTAAAACCAGTTTTATCAAGTAAATCTTTTCAATATCAACCCTTTTTAGAATGAGAATGTGCTAAAATGAGTGGTTGCATCCTAGTATCAACACATTGGTGGATGATTCTCTTGTTATTCAACAGCAAATCGCTTGTGCTCACACTGTACTATGTTGAACACAAAAATGTACAATGTGACCTTCAGACAAGAACTACAAGACCCATCTCAGTTACCTATCTATGCCTGATGCAATCCCATAGACCCAACCTATCTCAGGCTTCATCCTTACATCGTCACAACTAAGGATCTTCAGTGCTTATTCCAGGCTCTCCTGGATTAACTTATTGTTATTGTTCCAACCATCTTTATCTGAACAGAAACTCATTCTGATGGTGCAGAATATTAAAGGATGTGAAGGATGAGCAGTCAAGTTAAGGAAAACAAATTTTGCAAGGGAGCTTCCTCTGTAACACAGGGATAGCAGCCTTAATTTGGAATTGGAGAAAATGCAGAGAAGGGTGACCAAAATGATAAAGGGCATGGAATGGCTACCCTATGAAGAAAGACTAAAGAAGTTAGGGCTCTTCAGTTGGAGAAGAGACAAATGAGGGGGGGATATGATAGAAGTCTATAAAATCATGAAAGGACTTGAACAAGTTAAGGTGAATTGGTTATTTACTCTCTCAGATAATAGAAGGGCCAGGGGGCACTCCATGAAGTTAGCAAGTAGCTCATTTAAAACAAATTGAAGAAAATTGTTTTTCACTCAGCGCATAGTTAAGCTCTGGAATTCACTGTTAGGGGATGTGGTTTCTGCAGTTAGTGTTACTGGGTTTAAAAAAAAGGTTTGGATAAGTTCCTAGAGGTTAAATCCATAAACTGCTATTACAGGAATTAATAAGCAATAGTAGCTTGTGATCTATCTAATATTTGGGTACTTGCCAGGTATTTGTGACTTGGATTGGCCACTGTTGGAAACAGGATACTGGGCTTGATGGACCCTTGGTCTGACTCAGTATGGCATTTCTTATGTAATTGTAATGTGGAAGTAGGAAGGATAACTTTAAAACATGCGTGAGCTCGCAGCAATATGGACAGGCGTGCACATGCACACATATTTTATATCATGCATGCAAATGCAAGCACACAATATAAAACATGCATAAATCTACCCAAGAGCATGTTTGCGTTTCAAAAAAAATATACGGCATATATTTTTAACATAGATAAGTTTCAACATATCCAGCTAAGTGGCAACATAAACCCAGCTAAGTAGCACTATGGGGACTTATACAGGTAATTAGCACTTTTTAAGAATTATCTGGCTAAGTAACATAGCCAGATAAATTTTAAAAAAAAGCACTACTTTGCCGGATAAGTAAGATAGAGAACAAGCATTTGAAGACTTATCTGGCTATCTTACTTATCTGGCTAAGTAGCAATTTTTAAGATTTAGCTGGATAAGTCAAAATTTGTCCAGATAAGTGGCAGACAACTGCGATGCATGGCATTTGTGCTCCTAATTTTAATCATTTACATGAGGAAATGTAACATGTGTGCTTTTATAAGTACTTGTCAGCTTTTATGTGAGTAAATTCTCATATTTTAATTCATGTGCACATGAAGGAAATTACCAGTTTTACCAATTAGGCCACCAGTTTGCTCTCTAGGTCATCAAGACCCCCCCCCACCCCCCAGTTCTTCAGCCTGCACTCCCCCCAGTTTTCCCAGACTCTCACCCCATCAGTAATTGGCTATAAAGAATTCTATTCTGACTTACACCAGATAATTAGCAGGTGTAAATATGTGTAGGCAACAGCCATACATACGTGCGTTGTGTTCCCAGGTTATAAAATAGCACCTTATACGCAGAAACTGGAATGCCCCAGGCCTTCCCCTAGCCTGCCCCTTTTTTACAAAAGCAAATTTATTCACGCAGCATTACTTGTGCATGTACGTTTGAGATTTATAAAATAGCACTTGTGCAAATATGTGCAATTTGTACACGCATGAGCACAAGTCTTTTAAAATTAACCTTTGAGAGTTCAGTGATATGTATGAAGTCCTCTCTTAAGGGCTCCAAGTACTCAGCATTTAACCCATATGCACAGCATGGGAAAAACCCTTTAGGCCCTACTAAGGTGCTAGCAACGGGACACTGCACGATTGGAAATTCAATAAGGTAAATTCATTAATTTTATAAAGTGGATCCTATAGGGTATCTCTAGTAGCTCAGCTAGAGAAGTCAATCCTTTTGCTCACTTGTAGAGTCCTCCATCTACTGCCCCGATGACTAGAAATTCTAGTGCTTAAATTGCCAGTTGGAATAAGAGGCTGTGATACAGATTTGTGGCAGTGAGTGTGAAGCCCATGAAATTGGTGCATGTT
Source organism: Rhinatrema bivittatum (assembly GCF_901001135.1). Classification (NCBI taxonomy): domain Eukaryota; kingdom Metazoa; phylum Chordata; class Amphibia; order Gymnophiona; family Rhinatrematidae; genus Rhinatrema; species Rhinatrema bivittatum. The sequence continues at coordinate 93,297,415 of NC_042622.1, read as the reverse complement.
AAACCCATGAAACTCCAGCAAAGAGATGCACCCAGTTTGATGACAGTGCCTGTGGACCCTGCAATACTGTATTATTGGGGTGCTCTACTTGATGGCATCAAGGGTGGAACTCTTATATTCCTGGTATATTAAATCTAAAGTTTGTAGATATTTTAGTGCTTTCTAATATGGCATATAAAAGTAGCTGCATCACAGAATTCATCATCACACTGTATCAGGAAGGTGCCGTCGCTAGGAGGCTGGCATCTGATAGGTTAGAAAGCCAAAGCAGATGCAAGCTATACTGAAGAACATAGAAAGGCATTTCAATTATCCATCTCTTTCCCCCTCACGATGTAATTGTGAATTGTGCGCTATTTGCATGTGTAATTAGGCTTTGGAACAGATGTGAACGTTTAGCTTACAATTATATTTCTGTTCTATTCATCCACCAAGATAAAAGATTTTGCTGTGCTGAAAGAGTCTACAAGGAATCAGAATTTCTGGAATAATTTTTCTGTCCGGGGATTCATTGTAATAAAGCTCTGTTACATTGAAGTGTCTGGTAATGTGCTTCTTGATCATTTAGGATCATACTCACTAAGGGCTGCCTGGGGAAAAATCATTCTTCAATGAGACGATTTAAATCTTTGGAGGGATGTCCACTTTTGCTACACAGCTCTCATTTGCTGTTAATGACGGTGCTGGTGTTTTAACGGACACTTGGGAGTTACAATTTCATGTACTACTGGATGGGACTTGATCTGTGGAGCAGCAATATCTCTCCTAAGTACAATTTAGAGCCATTCTTCTCTCACAACATTTTTAGTCCAAGTGATAAAACCCTGCAATGTTTTTGTCCTCTCTTACTTACATGAGGGCCACCTTCTCCAGGGAGTCCAGGCTCACCAGATTCTCCAGGTTCACCCTACAGATCAAAATGCATATATGAATTCATGCAAACCATTTATATACTTCCTATCATACTAAAATTATGGTGCAATATGTCAAGGCATGATATATTGGGTTGTGAGCAAAGTTACTCAACAGCTGCATAAAATTAGCATAAAGACTATTCTGGTCCATTTTCTTGCAAACTTTCCTGGGACTTCTCCAGCAATCTATTCACACCTTGTTGTTACACTCCCCAGTTCTGCCCCTGGGAAGACAGGTATAGCTTGTAGCCTATTCCATTGCACATAGTAAGAAGAAGGATTTGCAAACAAACCAGAAAAAAAAAATAAAGGCATCTAAAAGTTGTGGAGAAGCTGGAAAACTGGGCAGTTTGCAATGGAATTGTACTGACCACTTTTTTTGTAGCATTGGCTATCAAGAAACCAAAAGGCAGGATCTTAATGAGGGACAAATTGAAAGCAGATATCTCATGCTACTAAGGGAGAAATTATTAAAAGCCTCCCTAGCCATATAATCACTATACAAATAAATATATAAATAGAATCAGTATTATAAATCTTCCATGTATAGAACACCCAGTAAGTTAAAAAAAAATGCCCTGTCTAATTTATATAGGAAAATCTTCACACTGAGTTTGTGATCTTGAATTCCAGTCTTGAGCAATTTTGTATTTTGTAGACAGGCAAAATATATAGGTGTGTACTAACTAAAAAAGTCTGGTATTTCCTGTGTCTCCTGGTGGGAGACACAGGAAAATAAATCTGAAATGAACGTCTAAGAAATATTTGACTGAACAGGTCCAAAATCCATGGGAGATGAAAAAATAACTTTTTGGATTTGAATATAATATCACATGCTTTTTGGGTGGTTTTGCAGAATTAAATTGTCAAAATGCATGTAATTTGGTTCAAAGCCAACTGTTCATGTATCTCTACTAATTAATCAATCTTCATTGATTAACATGGCACAGAAATGAATAAATAATAATGCCTCTGCCCCCTCCAAAAAAAAAAATCATGATAAATGATGATCATTGAGTATGATCCAAATTCTGAGCTTTCACTAATGGGAAATTTCACGATGTTATGCCAAGTTATCCACATTCGTAATTCTTTGTGGTCCCTTAACTGCAATAAAAAATAAGTAGCACTACTCTGAATTTAGATATTTATGACATTAACATAGTAGTCTAGAAATATAGAACCCAATATTCAAAGATATCTGGTTATCTAAGTTATCTGGATATAACTTATCCAGATAACTTAGAAGTGTTATTCTGTAGCATAGCTATGCTGCTGAATATAACCAGATAAGTTATAATTAGCTGGATAAGTTATATCCAGATAACTTTAGACCTGTCTAACTTATTTGGTTAACTTAACCAGATAAAGATAAATATAGGTACTTATCCAGTTAAGATAACCAGATAAGTTGCCCTGCCTCGATCCACCTATTGCCCGTCCCCAAGATATCCGGCTATCTACTTAGCCAGATAAATACTTATCCTGCTAAGTGGTGGCTGCTGAACATAGCCAGATATTCAGCAACTGTCACTTAGCCAGATAAGTCCCTATTTATCCAGCTATGTAGCGCTAAATATTAACCCCAGAATTGTTACCAGCAGATTGGGACCTACTTTCCACCAAGTCTGCCTGGACTATTAATTGAGCATTGCTTTTGTCCCTCCCTTGCCCTTATAATTCCCTCTTCATCTGACCAATACATGCTTCTATCACTGATATGGAACTCCCCTTGTAGGAAATTCCAGGTATCCACTGTCCCTCAGTGAAGACAAACTTCCTCCTGCTTACTCTGAATCTCCTTCCTTCCAACTTCATATCATGGGCCCTTATTGGTGAGATTCTATTACTGATGAGATAAGGTAAAAATTATAAGAAATACCTATACGCATCTGTTAAGATACTACTGGTACATGCATTTTGCACTACTAACTAAACAAAATAGCATATAGTTTCAATGTGAAAATATTTCTAAGGGGTGAATCAAAGTATGAAAGTATTAAATTTTTACATTTATTTGTATCAGGCAGTTCATTGGGGATAGGGAAGAGATGGCACCACTTCACTTATAAAACATCACCGGAGACCTAAATGAGAGTCAGTCTGCCAGTATATATGATTCAGCCTCAACTAGAAATTCATTTAGAGACCCCTTTGGTTCTCTACCAGTTCAGAGTTAAACTAAGTCTTTTGGTGGGAGGAAACAGAGCAATAGTGTGGCTGTATTGCTCCCCCATGTGGAAGAGAGTATTTTGTATGTTCCTCTGCTATATAAAGCCAGCCCACCATTTTAGGCTGTGGCTTTTCTGTTTGTTTTTTTTTTTTTTTTGCAAAGACAGCATGTCATAGCTGACCCCTGATTTTTTCTGATGTTTAAGTCTTAATATCTCCATGGAGACTTTTATTCTGGAAATGGGAGCTTCTTCCCTTCCTCCTTATCTCTTTTGTATTTTGATGCTGATTTATTTAAGTTCCGAGTACCTATTAATCAGGGACTCAGTTAAGTTATTTTCTGTGCTACTCTAATATAAAAGGGGGGAGGTACCTTCACTGTGAAGGAACTTGAGGATCATCAGTATCCACAGAAGGATGAGTTACAGCCATCCAGAGGTGAAGAAGGAGAGAGGGCAGAAAGGATATGGGATGGACCCCATAAGGGCTTGTGTACATCTGCTGAAGATTTGAGAGAAGAGTATAACAGATAGCATTCTGATACTATGAAAAGAAGGAGAGGTGAGAGAAAGCTATCGGGGTAGGAGATATGAGACTTTGTAATTGCATACACATCCACATTGATTTAAACATTCACTTTGCCAAGCACATGTGAGGGAATCTTAGAAACATGCCCTATACCAGGGCTTCCCAAACTTTTAGCCAATGTGACCCTAATTTTAGCACTTGAAAATTCACATTACCCTAAAGGACAACAAAAACAAATTTCCAGTGATACAGTCCCCTTCCAACAATCATTCCTTCTCACCCTTCTTGCACTCCAGCTGATCTCTCTCAATTTTCACCCTCTCCAGAGGAACTCCTCTTTTAACCTCCTCTCTTCCAGCAGACCCCATCTCTCAACCTCCACTCATTTCATCTTCCCAGTCCTTTTCATAATCCTCAACTAATCCTCTGTTATCCCCTCTATCTCCTATTTCCTCATTATTTATCCCACATCCTGTTTCTCACTTTCCACTCCACTCATTATTTTATAGACCTCTATCACATCTCCCCTCAGCCGTCTCTTCTCCAAGCTGAAGAGACCTAACCTCTTTAGCCTTTCCTCACAGAGGACTTATTCCATCCCCTCCATCCCTCAGCTGATCCCCTTTCACTCTCCCCAACTCCTCTTACATCTCCGATCTTCTGTCATTCCTCATTCTCACTCTCCATTACCAATACCTCTCATCTTATCAAACCCTCAAACCCTTCCTGCATCTCATCTCTCCCTTCTAATAGGCTCTCCTCCAAATCTTCCCCTGGCCAGGATCAGCAGCAACATTTTTCTTTGAGCCCGGGCCAAAGATGGTTGACAACTGGTGGGAAAAGCAGGCAGGTTGATGACAGGGGCAACATTTTTCTCTTGGGTAGGTTCAGTGGTGGGTGAGAAGAAAAGAATAATGGCAATCTCCATGGACTCATACACACTTAGCCCTCCTCTCCCCTCATGGCTGGTCCCAAGCCTGATGATGATCTGCAAGTGGCAGCACCATTACTAATAAAAGTCTGCACAGGGCCTGTGGGTTAATGCAAGCTCTCAGGCCCTGCAGTGGCCTTAATCCCTTCTTGTGCAGGGCTTCCTGTTACCATGGGGCCTGTGAGTGCATTCTAGCTCATAGGATGAGAGCTGACTTCCACTACTAATGCTGCTGTTGCTGATGCCTGAAGAGTACTGGAGATAAAAAAAAAAAGCTCTATTAAAAAGGTATTTACTTTATAAAGGAAAACTGGTTCTTACTTGCTAATTTTCATTCCTGAAGTACCACGGATCAGTCCAGGCAAGTGGTTTAGGCATCCCTACCAGCAGATCGAGGCAGAGAATAAAAGCTTTGAGGCACTGCTACATAACCAAGAGTGCCACCTGCAGTCCCTCAGTATTGACCTGTATCCAAGCCAAGATGTCTTACCTTAACAAACCCCAATAAACCTGGGGCGAACAGATACTTAAAAGTTGGAGCTCCCTGAAAAAACTAGGTTTTCTTAACCTGACAGAACGCACATCTGAAACTATGTACACTTCTCACTACTTTGAATATATCACATATCAGCTCAGCAACAACCAGAAGCGAGGAAGTCTTTCGAAAGATGGGGATATGTCTCTAGACTGATCCGTGGTACTTCAGGAACGAAAATTAGCAGGTAAAAACCAATTTTCCTTTCTTGTTTGTATCCCGGATCAGTCCAGACAAGTGGGATGAACCCAAGCCCTTTATTCTGGGAGGGAACTCGAAAGACCTACGCACAATACACTTCCCCCAAAAGCCGCCTCCTCCGGCGCCCATGCATCCAAGCGGTAATGTTTGGTAAAAGTGTGAAGTGAAGACCACGTCGCTGCACGACAAATCTCCTGTGTAGAAAACAGTTGACACTCCACCCACGAGGTTGCTTGCGCCCTAGTAGAATGCTCTTTCAACCCCTCTGGCACCGACCGGCCCTTACAGATGTAAGCTGAAGCTATTGTCTCTTTCAGCCATCATGCAATAGTGCCCTTGGATGGCACTATTTCCATTATTATTGCCACTGCACAGGACAAAAAGATGATCAGATCTCAGAAAGGCATTTGTCGCCTTAAGATATCACAAAAGAATTCTGTGCCCATCCAGCAAGTGAAGCTCCCTCACCACAAAAGCATCTGCAGACAAATATGGCAAGGCCAGTAACTCGATCACCTGGTTAAGGTGAAAGGGGGAAGCCACCTTAGGCAAAAAAAGAAGGAACCATACGTAAAGAAACCCCTTTCTCCAAAAAATGCAGGAAAAGGTCTCTTTACGACAAAGCTTGCAGTTCGAAAATCCATCTAGCTGAACAGATAGGCACCAGGAGAACAGCCTTCAGGGTTAAGTCCTTTAGAGAAGCCCTGAACGCGAATGCAATTATAGGCCAAACTATTAGTCAAACTGCTTTGTAAACAGGCTAGAAACAGGCTAGAAGGTGCAGAACGTCCACCTTCAAAGGCTTCACCTTGTTCTGCAAACACCAAGATTCAAAGACTCTCCATACTTGGACATAAGTCAAAGACGTGGAAGGCCGCCTTGCCTGAAGCCAGTCACAATCTAAGGCTCCAGATAACCTTTCAAGTGGAGCCATCGCCTTTCAAAGGCCAAGCCGCTAGACAGAATTGATCCTCCCAGTCTGAAAATACAGGATCCTGCCGCAACAGCCCTGACAAATGGGCCAAGAGAATGGGACCGTCCACCGCCAGAAGAAGAAGGTCCGCAAACCATGGTTGGCGCGGCCACTCGGGAGTCACCAGAATCACCCTGCCCGAATGAAGCTCAATGAGCCACCACACTCAGCCTATGAGAGGTTGCAGTGGAAACACATACAGCAACAGGTGTGTCAACCACGGGAGAATGAGAGTGTCGATGCCCTCCGATCCAACCTCCTTTCTGCAACCGAAAAACTGACCCATCTTCGCATTTCCTGAAGTTGCCATGATGCTCACCGCTGGTCTGCCCAGCCTGGCCTGAATCAAGGAGAAAGCCTCTGCCGACAACTCCCACTCCCCCAGATCCAGATGCTGCCTGCTGAGGAAGTCTGTTGGCACGTTGTCCAATCCATCCACAAGGGAAGCTGCTACACTTGCCAGATGTTTCTCTGCCCAAACAAAAAGTTCTTGCGCCTCCAGCACTACTAGATGCCTCTTCATTCCGCCCTGGCAGTTGATATATACCACTGTCATCATATTGTCCAAGAACACCCGCACTGCCTGGTTTTGAATGAGGGGGAGAAACTCCAGTAAGGCTCTGCGCACTGCTCTGGTTTCCAGCCAATTAATGGACCAGGTCACCTCCTCTGAAGGCCACTGCCTCGGGCCAATTTTCCTTGACACATCGTCCCCCCAACCAGAGAGGCTGACATGGGTGGTCACCACCCGATCCATCCCTTTCTCGAGATTATGCCAAGATGGTCTCCACGAGAGCCTGGAACTGGCATCCTCTGGCAATGGCAAAGGAATCTGAAATTCCTCCAAAAGCGGATTCCAACGGGATAAAAGCACCCTCTGCAGCAGGTGCATGTAAGCAAAGACCCATGGAACTAACTACAGAGTAGAAGCCATGGAACCCAGGACCTGCAAATAATCCTGGACCCTGGGAACCAAAAGACGCATCAGCCAAAGGACCTGATTCTGCAACTTGACTACTTGCTCCGTAGTCAGAAGCACCTTCCCCAACCAGGTATCGAAGCATGCCCTCAGATATTCCAACATCTGGTTTGACTTTAAATGGCTCTTTGCCAGATTTGTCACCCAGCCCAATGAATCCAGGAGCTGCCAGACCCATTGGTCTGAGTGACAACACTCCATTTCTGACTTTGCCCAAACTAATCAATCGACTAGGTACAGGAGCACCAGGATACCTTCCTTCCTGGGTGCCGCCACCACTACCATCATCACTTTTGTGAACATGCATGGCACAGCCGCCAACCCAAAGGGAAGAGCTCGAAATTGGAAATGCTCCCCCCCAGAAGCCTGAACCTCAGGAACTGCTGGTGTTCGGCCTGAATGGGGATAAAGAGATGAGCTTCCAATAAGTCCAATGGTGCCAGAAACTCCCCTTTGTGCACTGCCACTAACACTGTGTGCAACGTCTTCATCCTAAACCGCAGCACCTGGAGGGAAGCATTGACCTTCTACAGATTGAGAATGGGCCGAAAAGTCCCCTCCTTTTTGGGTACCATGAAGAACACAGAGTATTGACCCTGCCCCCTCTCCAGAGGGGGCACTGGAACAATGGTGCGCAGGAGCTATAGCCATTGCAATTTCTTCTGCACCATCTCTTGCATGGCCCAGGAGACGCAGCCAGAGATTACATAGGCGTCCCTGAGTGGATGAGAAAATTCCAAGGCATAGCTGTCTCTCACCACCTCCAGGACCCACTGGTCCGACGTGATCTTGGTCCACTCCTCTTAAAATAGGGACAGCTTTCCTCCAATAGCCTCTAGAGAGGAGCGGACCAGCCCGCCTTCAATAACCAATCTTACTTCCACATCCCCCTTGGGGCCTGCTATCCTTCAGAGCCCTGTGTTGAGCTCAAAAAGACTGTTGCCTGCCCAAACTCTATTTTTGCACCACCGGCCCCAGGCTTCTGCTAGCGTGAAACCATCTTGCTTCTCAGAATCAAACTCATGGAGGAAAAAACTTCTTGGGGGTTTTCTTATCCTCAGGCAACATATTACCCTTCAACTCCCCCACTTGCTTCATGAGCTGTTGCAAATTCTCTCCAAATAGCAGCTTTCCTTTGAAGGGGAAGTTAGACAGCTGCACATCCATCGACCAATTTCGTAGCCATAGGAGTCTCCTCAAAGCTACTGCCATCTTCTGGCAGAAGCCTGGATCATGTCGTACAGAGCATCAGCCACAGAGGCCACTCCCGCCTCCAAGTGGGTTCCCTGCGCTGCCTCAGCCACAGTCAAATACCGCTTGTGTGCATTCTGCACCCAGCACACATGCTGCATCAAACTTCCTCACACCGAGGAATGAAGATTCCAAGCTGAAACCTCAAACTGTCATTGAGCAGGATCTCCAAGTTCCGAGACTGGACATCTTTTGGAGCTGCCGCTCCGGCTACCAGAATAGATGTTTTCTCAAGGACTTCAAGATCTGCTCCAACCAGGGGTATAGCTCTGGCTACCTTCAGGCCCACTTCAGGAGACTCCCTCTCCCGATCCACTAACTTCTTCACCTTCTTGGGTAAAGGAAAACTGCCTTAGGAGGCCCCTGCAGTCCCTCTAGGACCGGGTTCACCCCTTAATCCTCAAATCTTCGAACATCTGTGGAGCCAGTGGACCTAACACCTCCCTGCAGACCAACTGAACTACCTGAGGGCAGACACCCTCAGCAGTAGGGACTTCAGCGAATAGGATACACTAAATCGCTACCGGGACCTTGTCCGGCACCATCACAGTATCCTGCCGCTGATCGGGCCCATCCGACTTGTCTGACGTGTCCCAGTCCTCAGGTGTGGACGTCCCAGCCCAAGGAGACACAGGATCGCTCCAGAGCCCGCCTGCTTCCCCCCCCCCCCCCCAAGGCTTTTTAATCACAAGGGGTTTCCTGGGATCCACTTGGATCCTGTCTCCTTCTCAGTCAAATAGGTCTTGTGAAGAAGCAGGACAAGATTCTCTGAAAACTACTCTGAAACTGAAGAGGAGCAATCCTGCCCATCGTCCCTTCCCTGCCACCAGCAGGGCTTAAATCGATGGGCAAAAACGGAGCAGGGGAGTCTCGAGGCTCTGAAGCAGCCTCTTAGCTCCTGCCATGTGCTCTCAAAATGGCCGCCGGTGCCTCCGACCACCCCCGGAGCCTGAAGCACCAGCCCGGCTGACCTTGTGGTCTGACCATCCCCCAATGGGCCCGCGGAGGTTCCAGGCCCTCCCAAGGCACCCTCCGCGCACATTATGGTTGTACAGAGTTGAATTCCTGCCACGCAGCAGCCTTAGCAACTTTTCTGGCGCTAAGCGGGCATCTGCCTGAATCATGCTCAGGCCTAACAATAGCCCCTGCCGCTGAACAAACACCGCCAGCGGTGCATCCCCGATGCTAAGGGAGCACCTGGCCCAGCGATCGGGAGGTTTTTACCCTCACTCACCCGGCCCTGCCTCCTGGCAGCTCCGCCGATCAGCATCTGAGCAGCTCCCTTCACAGTGTTTGTTTTTTTGTTTTTTGTTTTATTTTTTAATAAAGGCACAAACACTGAATAAAAGAAATAACCAGCAAAGAAGGAAAGCACAAAGAAAAGGGCTACTTCCCTGCTTCTGGATCTGGAGGGGGCAGACTCTGGAGGTGAGGACTCAGAAGGGGTGAGGAACCAGGACCTCTGGCTTTCACCTCCCCTGACCGATAAAGGCTGAGCCAGCTCAGGGGTCACCAAACCCCCCCCCCTCCCCCCCTGCTTGCCCTGCTCAACCCAAGGGATGGCCCATGAGAGGAACCTAACACCTCAGGGAGCCTTCCAGGAATTTTGTCTTCCTTTTTTTTTTTTTTTTTTAAATCAACTCCAGACTGCAGGTTTACACCTCTACCACCTGCTGGAGACAGAGAAATACTGAGAGACTGCAGGTGGCACTCTCGGTTATGTAGCAGTGCCTCAAAGCTTTTGTTCTCTGCCTTCATCTGCTGGTAGGGATGCATAAACCCATTTGGCTGGACTGATCAGGGGTACAAACAGGAAATTACACTAAGATATTTTATAAAGATATATTTGATTGGGATGCTTTGATAAATATTTTATCTTTCTGCAGTTTCATGATCCCCTAATGCAGTCAATCAATTGCCGAAAAAGAGGCGATGTCAGGATTGAAATATGAAAGCAAAGTTTGGTATGTTAATAGGTTTGGAAAGGCCATTACATAAGATAAGTATTTTTTGAATGGGATTTTTGGAATTTAGAATTACTGTTAAAGAACAAAGGGATTTTTTGAAAGAAACAGAAAAAGAGATTATAAATAATTATAGTTCTGAATGCATGACATGACTACAGTTTAAAGCCCATTGTGGGCAAAAGACTGCAGATTTGAAATAGCATTGAACAACTGATACAGTCCCTTGTGTATTTGTAATTTTATGTTTGATATAGAAGATTTTTGATGGAGTAATAATTGTTGCCATTTGTGGTTATATTGTGGTTTGGTACTGGAGGTGAAGTGTTCCTATTTTTTCTGTGATAGATGCCTGAAGAGTACTGCCATTTGAGGCACTTGTGACCCCAGCTGAAGGTTTTGTGACCTCATTTGGGGTCGCAACCTACAGTTTGGGAAGCCCTACCCTATACCATGGGAAAGGAAAGAAGACACAATTGCCTTTACCATGTTGAACTAGAGATGTGTTTAGTTTTTGCATGTCAGCTCGGGCTTCGGCTCGGGCAACCCATGAAAAACTTTGTTTTCCAACGGGTCGGTTTTTTTTTTGTTCGGCAATTTTCTTCAAAAACGAAAAGCCCACCCCAACCCTTACAATTTAGTTTATTACAACCCCCCACCCTCTGGACCCCCCCAAAAATCAGGGACTTTTGGCAAGTCTTGGGGGGGGGGGTCCCTGGTGGTCCAGCAGGGGTCCTGGAGTGACCTCCTGCACTCGCGCCGTCAGCTGCCAGTATTCAAAATGGCGCCAATAGCCTTTGCCCTTACTATGTCACAGGGGCTACTGGTGCCATTGGTCGGCCTGTGTCTCCCGGGACCTTCCCACTCTCTGGACCCCCCCCAAAACTTGCCTAAAATCCGTGGTGGTGCAGTGGGTGTCCTGGGAGCGATATCCCACGCTCAGGCCATCAGCTGCCAGGAAACAAGATGGCGCTGGCCGTCCATTGCTCCTTCCATGTGATAGGGGCTGACCAATGGCACCGGTAGCCCCTGTCACATGGTAAGGGCAAAGGGCCACCAGCGCCATTTTGTAATAAACTAAATTGTAAGGGTTAGGGTGGGTTTTGTTTTTTTGTTTTTTTTTTTAATAAAGGTGCCCCTACCCCTCATGCTAACCCGAACAATGAATTTTCCTCGTAGTTTAGGGAAAATCCGTTTCAGGGTTTGGGTCCCCCGAACCAGGACGAATTAGGCAATTTCATTGAAATTGCCTAATTCGTGATAAACGAATGCACATCTCTAGGTTAAACTTTAAACAAGTCTTTGATAGGTCACAAAGCTATTTAGAAGTACTGGTAATATTAATAAGTGAACCAAACGGCTGTAAAGAATATTTTCATCATTTCGCATCTCAGTAAAATAATGCAAACCAAGTCAGCTTCCTGTGTGCTTTCTACCACCTAGTGACTTTAATACTTCTTAGTGCTGTAATTATGTCTTCAGTGTACAAGAACTGTGATTTGGGATTTAAGGCACAGGGCCTTGAACGTTATCTTCCCCCCTTTCAGGAAGTCCTGTTAATGTAAGTAGTTTGATATCAAAGGAAGTTGTTCATCAGTGGCTGTATGCGAGATAGGTTTCTGGAGCCAGTATCTGGGACAAACCAGCCGAGGGGTTGCCTACAGAAATACGAAAATATACCACACCTTTTCTCCCACTGGTCCGGGATTACCAATGCCACCTGGGGGACCTTGTGGACCATCAGCTCCGGGGGCTCCAGATGGACCTCTGGGACCTGGAGGACCAGGGGGGCCCTAGAAAGACAGATAACACATTTTAATAATGAAAAGATTGAATTATCTGAAATAATACCAATATATTGCATAACACTTGGCATTACTTAAAATATTATCAATACTTGCCATTTGTCCAACATCACCAGTTTCTCCTTTTTCACCAGGTGGACCAGGCAATCCCTGTTTAAAATATAGTTTAATTGATTAGTAAGCACTTAAAGAATAAGCACATAAAGGATCAGCTGGTCAGCACTCTGTTCTGTGTGCCCAAAACAAGGAGGAAAAAGTGGCTACAAAACATTTTGGCTTGCTGCTCCCAAGACTCAGTACAATCCCTCAGAGCTAATAGCACACTTTGCAACACATATTTACAATATTAAAGCGTGTCTATAACTAGGGATATTCACAGAACATTTTTTTTTCCATGTTATATTGTTTCAGTTTTAATGCATGCTCTTTTTACAAAGGGAACAGTTTGTGATTTTTTTTGCAAACAGTGTGCTAAATCATCTTAGCAAGCATTAAACTGCCATAATGACACAAAATAAAATTTCATTAGTAGTTTGTGTAATTTTGGATGAGAAACGGCAAAAACTGAAATAAGAATTATCTTTGGAGTTTCCATGTCGTATTCCTATATATATAAGGAACCCTTGGTTTCCTTACCAAAAGAGAGAACCAAGTTTGTAGGGAGAAACAGAGAGATTAGTGAATAGAGGCTGAGGTCTGAGCTCCCCCATGTGGTAGAAAAAGATAGTGTATGCCTGAACCCTTATAAAGCCCTGCCACCATCTTGGGGCTTGGACTCTTTGTTCAGATTTTCCTTGAGTTGACCTGTGTTGAGATAGTTTTGTTTATGCCATCACTCTTAATTATTTTCTAAGGAAAAAGGGCTTTGAAGATATTCTTCACAGAATCCTGAATAATAGAGTTAGAACAGAGCATATTATAGGAAAATTGGTTCTTACCTGCTAATTTTCGTTCCTGTGGTACCACAGATCAGTCCAGACTCCTGGGTTTTGCCTCCCTTCCAGCAGATGGAGTCAGAGAAAGTTTTGCAGGCACCGCCTCTTAACCCGGTGTGCCAACTGCATCTCCTCAGTATTAAACAGTACCCAAGCAGAAAATATTTAAATCAAAATGATTTCTAACAAATTAACTCTACCATAACCCACGGACTGAGCAGAGGACAAGGAAATTCGTAATTCAGAACTATAATTAAATTTAGAATATATCTGAAGAGGAATAATGAGAAACCTGTACCATTCTTCATTTTCGGTTCAATCAGAACTATTAAAGAAGACAGATTGAATGGACTCTCCAAAAAACTCCTCTTTCCCCCAGGTGGGACTCTGGACTGATCTATTTTACTACAGGAATAAAAATTAGCAAATAAGAACCAATTTTCCTTTCCCTTTACATACCCAGATCAGTCCAGACTCCTGGGATGTACCAAAGCTTCCCTAACCAGGGTGGGACTGAAAGAGTCCTGCTTGAAAAACACTTCTACCAAAGTTGTCGATGCAGAATGAGCTCTTAATTCCTCTGGGACAGGCTGACCGCAACTGATATATGCGGAACCAATGGCCTCCTTCAACCAATGTGCTATTGTGGCTTTTGACATTTTTTTTATCCTTTTTTGCACCACTCCATAGCACAAAAAAGTGAACCAACAGCCGAAAACCATTCGTAACTTCTAGATACCACAACAAGGCCCTCCTGATATCCAGACACCTCAATTCCCTTGCATGAGGCATACCAATCTCCAGATTTGTAAAGGCCGTAAGCTCCTGTGACTGACCTAAGTGGAATGCTGAAACCTCTTTCGGCAGAAAGGAGGGAACTGACCTTAGCGAAACTCCAGAATCCAAAATCTACAAAAAGGTTCCCTGCATAACAGGGCTTGAAGTTCAGCACCCTTCTGGCTGAACAAATTGCTACCAACAAAACCACTTTCAGAGTCAGATCTTTTATGGTGGCTCTCTTAAGAGGCTCAAATGGCACCTCACACATACCCCTAAGGACCAAATTAAGGCTCCAGGAAGGACACACCTTACGAACAGGGGGATTCAAATGCTTCGCCCCGCAAAGAAAACATATCACATCTGGATGCTCAGCCAGAGTTGTTCCATGAATCTTGCCCTGTAAGCAGCCTAAGGCTGACACTTGCACTCTCAGAGAACTAAAGGACAAACCTTTCGTTAGACCTCTGCAAGAAAGCCAGATTTGCACCACCGACGCCTGCTGAGGAATAACCCTCTGCTTCATACACCAAGACTCGAAGACTCTCCAATCCCAGACATATGCCAAGGAAGTAGAGGTCTTGCGAGCTCACAGCAGAGTAGAAATAACATCCTACGGATAACCTTTCTTCCTCAGTTGCTTCCTTTCAAAAGCCAAGCTGCTAGTCAAAAGCAAACCATTTGATCTGAAAATATATGCCCTGCCATAGAAGATTTTGTAGATGGCCCAGCCTCAGGGGGGCCATCCACCGCTAGGTTGACCAGATCTGCAAACCAAGACCTTTATGGCCACTCTGGAGCCACAAGAATCACCTTTCCTGGGTTGATCTCTATTCTCCTTACTACCTTGCCCACCAGAGGCCATGGAGGAAACACGTAGATCAGAATGTTGTGTGGCCAAGGAAACACCAGGACATCAACCCCCTCCACTCCGTGCTCTCTTCTGCAATTGAAGACACGTAGCTACTTGGCATGCCTCTGAGTTGCCATCAGATCCATGTGGGGAATGCCCCATTTGCGAGAAATGAAAGCCATTGTATTCTCCAATAGTTCCCATTCTCCAGGATCCAACCATTGTTGACTCAGAAAATCCACTTGCACATTGTTGGACCCCGCTATGTGCGATGCTGCTATCAAGGCCAAATGCTACTCTGCCCAGGACATCAGCATCTCTGCTTCCAGAGCTACCGACCGACTCTTGGTTCCTCCCTAACGGTTGATGTAGGCCACCATCTTTGCATTGTCTGACAGGACTCTGAATGCCAGTTGCACAGAAGAGGAAGAAACCTCTCCAGAGCTAATCGTACCACTGTTTCTCTAGATGATTGATGGACCAACCAGTGAGACTGGCATCGGGAGTCACTACCACCCATTGAGACACTTCGAGGATCACCCCGCTCCCCAAATGGTCCTGGGCAAGCCACTAGCCAAGACTGGACCTGGCAAATTCTGTAAGTGGTAGTGGAAGATGAAACTGCTCTGATTCTACAGAAAGAGTTGCAGGCTAGCAACTCTTTCTGTAGAGCTCTCATATGAGCAAACGCCCATGGGACAAGCTCCAGAGTCGAGACCATGGAACCATGGACCTGCACGTAATCCCAGACCTTGGGTAATTGGTGTCCAACAGGTGCCGCACTTGCGCCTGCAGCTTGATGATTAGCTCCTCTGTGAGAAAGACCTTGCCCTCATGGGTATCAAAGGAAAAGGTGGCTCTTGGCCAGGTTTACAACCCAGCCTAAGGAACTCAAGTGGTGCAAGACCACTTCCACCGCCTGTCTGCAAAGTTCCTCTGACTTTGCTCAGATGAGCCAATCATCCAGATATAGATGAACCAGTACCCTCCTTTCTGAGGCCTGCCGCTACCACAATCACCTTGGTGAAAGTCCTCGAAGCCGTGGCTAAGCTGAATGTGTTGCGTCCGTTGGTGCTAGACGGCTTTGCCCCATTTGCCTCACCTTGTTCACGGCTCCTCCTGCATCCCTAGGGAGAATGGCTGCCACCGCGTCTACAAGCCAACCTCTCCAGCGTCCCCAGAACGGCTATGGTGCTGCCTCCTGCCATGCTTCTCCCAAGGGCCTACTATGGTGCACGCACACCACCCACGTCTTTATTCCAGCAATGGCACGAACCTCAGGGGCGTTCCCTTCTACTGACAACACGCCATCCGGGTATATAGCCTGTACAAGTTGCTAGCTCATTGAGTTATCAAGGACTTGGTCTCGGCCGGTCTAAGCTACTCTGCCGCTTCTGTGCTGCCGCTGGAAGCTCTCTCTCTCTGCCCTTTGGGGTAATTGCTAACCTGGGTACCCGCTCCTTGGGGGTCCTCTGCTTTATTTCAGGTGCCTTACAAGGATCAGGTACTCGCACCTCGAGGGCCTGCTCTCCCTGCCTCGGTGCCTGTACCATCTTCTTCAACCTGGTGGAATCACATACCTACAGCAACCATCTAGTGAGTAATCTAACTCTCAATCTATCTCATCCACAATACTGCCTTGCTGGGAAACCTACACTGGAATTCCCCTATACTTACGGGGTGAGAAGTGTTCCCTCTGCTGAGGGTCCTGAGACTGCTACATCCAGACTACCTCACTACTGCCACCTCTGGTGGTACATCTCAAGCTGTATAAATAAAGAACTAATTCTGTGATTGTGCGTCCTGCGTTTAGCCCAGTACTGTGGCACCTCATGGGGCTCCTCCCCATGGGTGTGGTCATCTGCCACAGTACCCGGGAATCCAACCAAACACCGCTTAACCATAACAGAATGAAAGAGCTTAAAACTGAAAATGTTTTCTGAGAATCATGAATCTGAGGTATCTTTGATGATCCCGGCAGATAATGATGTGTAAATACACTTCCATCAAATCCAGGGAAGCCAAGAATTCCCTGCTGTGCACCGCCGTTATGACAGACCTGAGTGTCTACATCCAGAAACGTGGAACCTTGAGAACCACATTCACCTTCTTCAAATCCAGAATTGGGCGGAAGGTTCCTTCCTTCTTTGGCACAAAAAAGTAAATGGAATAACATCCCATCCTCTACTCCTCCTGGGGGACAGGAAGAATGGCCCTCAGCATTTTCAGCCTTTGGATGGTCTCCTGAACTTTCAAATTTCTTCATTGGCAAAACGTAGGGAGATATCACGAAAAGGTTTCTTAGAGGCTGAGCAAATTCTAAATAGTAGCCTCATCCTATTACGCTTAGAACCCACTGGTCCGATGTTATCTTGACCCACTCCTCATAAAAAAGAGTCAACTGACCCCCGATGACTGGGACAGAGGAGTGGGTCGGCCTTATCTCACTGTGCTGATTTGGCTCCGCTAGACTCTTGGTCAGAACCATCTCGGTTCGCTCTACGTCTGCGAAAGAACTGAGACCAGGACTGAAACCTCCCCAAGGTTTGTCTCTGGCCTTTATCTGGAGCATTGCTCTGACAGAAGTGCCTTTGGCCCTGAAAACAAGAACGGACAAGCAGAAAATGTTTGGCCCCCTCACGCTTATCTTCCAATAGCTTGTGCACCTTATTATCACCAAGCTGCTTTATCAGTTTTTCCAAATCTTCTCCAAAAAGGAACTTGCCCTTAAAAGAGAGCACACTAGGCTGAGCCTTAGAGGAAGCATCCGCTGACCAGTTTCACAACCACAAGAGCCTCCTAGCCAAGACTGCCAACACCATCGTCCTAGAAGAGGTACAAAGCAGATCATACAAGGCATCGACCCCATAAGCCACCACTGTCTCGAATTGTTCTGCCTGCTCATATTCTTGGGGCAAGAGATCTCTGGCACTCTGTAACTGCTGTACCCATCTCAGGCTTGTTCGAAGCATAAAACTGTTACACACCACAGCTCGGATGCCCAGGGCTGAAACCTGAAATATCTTCTTGAGGTTCACCTCAAGCCTTCTATCTTGGAGGTCTTTTAGAGCCACTGCACTGGTGGATCTCTTCATGGCCACAGACACGGAAGCATCCACCTTCGGTACCTTCAAGAGTTCTAGAGTCTCCTCTGGCAAGGGATAAAGCTTGTCCATAGCCCTGCTGACTTTAAGACCTGTCTCAGGAGTATCCCACTCCCTGACCATTAACGCCAAACCATCCCATGAAAAGGAAAAGTCCTGGCCGGGCCCTGTATGCATGCCATGAGTGGATCTACCGTAACCTGGTCCGGCTCTACCTGCGGAACTGCTATTCCCAAATCTTCCAGGATGTGCGGGATCATAGGGCCCAGCTCTTCTCTCTGAAAAAGCCAAATGACCTTAGGATCATCCCTGTACATGGGAGGAATTTTCCCCGGCTCCTCCTCTTGATCCTGACCACTGAAAAAAGGGGGGCACAGGGAAGACCATCCCCTAAGGGAACCCCCTGGTCGAACTCCTTCGAGGAAGGGGCATCAGTGGTACCCCGCACTGCAGGACCCTTGACTTTCTGGACTCTCATGGCCTCCGGCATCTCCAACTGCTTGGGTACTTTTTTGGGCGACCCCTCAGATAGTCTGCACCTGAGGGACCAACTCTACTTGGACTTACTAGCCAGATATGCTTTGGGCAATAAAAGCATAAAGTCCTGGGAAAAACAAGAAGGACCCCCAAATCCCCCTCCAGGGGAATAGGATCTTCACCAGACTGCTCCTCTAGGGCCTCCCAGGCCTCGTCATGGCTCAAATCAGCTGGCAGCAGCACTGGCAGGAGATCCACTCCCTCTGCTGCTCTCTCCTCAGCAGCCTTAAAAGTTTTCAAAATGGCCACCATTCCCGGGAACAGATCAGCCTCGAACTCCGGGGAAGCCAGCAACCTAGCAGGGCCAAGCTGCCTACCCGATGCTGCTACAGCACCCCATGATGAACCCTCTCCCCTGGAGAGGCAGCGAGCGCATCGGCTGGCCCAGGAGAGCCGTAGAGATTGCTCTCCAAAGGCAGAACAGCAGCTTGCACGTTGCATGGCCGGCATGACTCTGATGATGCGGCAGGAGCCGACATGAGCAAGCAGGATCGGGAGCTGGGAGCTGCAATAGCGCTTCTGCCTGAGCACCCTGCCTCCGGCCATCACCAGCGACAGGGCGAGCAGCCGCTTTCCTGTCATGTCCTATCTTTTTTTTTTTTTTTTTTTTAAAGTTTACAGAGAAACAAGTGACAAACGACTTCTTTGAAAAAGAGTGGCAGGGGCTTCTCATGATCCTCGCTAAAGGAGAAGGAGCTGGACTGCCAGCTATCACCACTGGTGCACCAGAAAAGAGCAATTTGGGTTCCCAACCAAAGCTTGTCCATAACCTGCTACTAGGGGAATGGTCCACCAGGACCTGACAACCCCTGGGAGGAATTTCTTTCTTCTTTTTTTCCTGCTTTGTCTTTTTTTTTTTTTTAACTCAGGTATAGAACCACAGCTTTTGCACCACCTCCATCTGCTGGAGATAGAGAAATACTGAGGTGTGCAGGTGGCACACCACATTAAGAGGTGGTGCCAGCAAACTTCTCTGTCTCCATCTGCTGGAAGGGAGGCAATACTCAGGAGTCTGGCTGATCTGAGTACGTACAGGGAAACTTAATTTTGGTCCATGTTTTTCTTGGAGAGTTTAGTTAGTAAGAAGGAAGTTTTTCCACCCTTTCTGTCTCATATTGGGGCAGATTTTCAAAGGGGTACGTGCGTAAGATACGTGCGTAACCCCCGAAAAGCTGCCCCTTCCACCCCTTGTGCACGCCGAGCCTATGTTGCATAGGCTCGGCGGCGCGCACAAGCCCTGGGACGCACGTAAGTCCCAGGGCTTTCCTGGGGGTGTGTCGGGGACGTGTTGCGGCCGACGCGTCATCAGGGGCCATTCCGGGGCCAGGGCTACGGGCATGGTTCCAGCCCAGGGGCATTCTGGGGGCATGGACGCAGCCCCTGGACCAGCCCCCGGACCGGAACATGGCGCGCTGGCACGCGCAAGTTACACCTGCCTCGGGCAGGTGTAACTTTTGAAATAAAGGTGTGTGGGGGGGGGGGGAATTAGTTAGGGCCAGGGGCGGATTAGTTAGGGGAAGGAAAGGGAAGGTGGGGGGCGCCGGAAAAAAAGTTACCTCTGAGGCCGCTCCAATTTCGGAGCGGCCTCAGAGGGAATGGAGGTAGGCTGTGCGGCTCGGCGCACGCAGGCTGCCGATTTTGTGCAGCCTTGCACGTGCCGACCCCGGATTTTAAAAGATACGCGCAGCTACGCGCGTATCTTTTAAAATTCGGCGTACTTTTGTTCGCGCCGGTTGCGCGAACAAAAGTACGCGCACACGTACTTTTTAAAAATCTGCCCCATTGAGTTGCCCCCTTTCTGAGTAATATTTCGCTTGAGTCTTTGTCTTCTTAGAACCCCAGGTCCCTGAGTCTCAAGGATATTGTTTTTCAGTAGGAGTGGCATCTTTCATCCTGAAAGAATCTGCAGAGTAACATTGTCATCAGGTAGGAATGCATTCCCATCCATAACTTGAGAGGATGAGTTGAAGGTATTGTTCAAGAGTACTTTTACTGCTGATGTAAGTAGCCTATATTTGGGAGGAACATGCCCATTTGGTGCTTTCAAAGGGAAATGTAAGAGATTTAAGAAGACTGCAGGAGAGGTATGAGAATTGGGATTTGTATTCTGATAAATAATTGGGACTAAATGCTACAGTGGGGAGAAAAGTAAGATAAATTGGAAGTTGGAAGAAGGACTACCCTTTCTTCAGGTGGAGTAGGAGAAGAAGGTAAATCATAAATGAATTGGGTTTGTCAAATTCAGACTTTTGCTGGAAAAGTAAGGTCACAATTTTGTCTTTCAACCTGTAAAATTAATTGCAGTTAACATCAAAAGAGCTGTAAACAATATCTTTTCATCCATTTAATCAACTATCAGTAAAGAAGTTGGAAACCATATTGTTTTTTTCAGTGTGATTATTGTTGCTGAAGACTGTGGAGGGTATCAGTGTTGTTTACAAAAGGGAGTAAGGGACTGTGAAACTGTGAGGCATGCAAAAGAGCCTTGAAACTATGCTTACCCCCACAGGGAGCCCTGGACCACTCAGAAGTAAAAGCTATCCATGGAAAATTGGTTGCAAATAGGGTCTATTTATTTCTATGTGTCCTTGGGGACATTTCCCAGGGTTCACCAGGGATTACAAGTAGTACTGAATAAAATATATTCCATATCAATCACATTAAATGCTATAATTATTACATTAGTATCTTGGATGTAAAATATAAAAGTATACATATTAGAGATGAGCTTAGTTTTTCCGTGTTGGGTCAGATTTCGGTTCGGGGGCTTCATTGAAAAATTTCGTTTTTCTGCGGATCGTTTTTCGGCGGTGTGGATCAGAGGGAATGAGTCAGAAAACGAATCGAAAAAAAAAAACAAATCGGAAAAAAAAAAGAATCGGAAAAAAACCACCCCCAACTCATCAATTTTGCTTTACTACAACCCTTCCACCATCCCGATCCCTCCCCAAGACTTACTAAAAGCCCTGGTGGTCCAGCGGGGTCCCGCAAGCGATATCTTCCTCTCGGGCTGTCGGGCCGTTGGGCCTACCACGAATCAAAATGGCGCCGGTGCCCTTTGCCCTTACTATGTCACAGGGGCTACTGGTGCCATTGGTCGGCCCCTGCCACATGGTAGGAGCACAAGATGGCGCCGGCCGTCCATTGCTCCTATCATGTGACAGGGGCCGACCAATGGCACCAGTAGCCCCTGTGACATAGTAAGGACAAAGGGCAGCACCGGCGCCATTTTGATTCATGATAGGCCTGACGGCCCGAGAGGGAGACATCCCTCACGGGACCCCACTGGACCAACAGGGCTTTTAGTAAGTCTTGGGGAGGGATCGGGATGGTGGGGGGTGTAATAAAGTAAAATTGAAGGGTTGGGGTGTTTTGTTTTGTTTTTTAAATAAATGTGCCCCTCCCCCCTGCACTAACCTGAAAAACGAATTTTCCCCGAAGTTCGGGGAAAATCCGTTTTGGGCTTGGGACCCCCGAACCACGACGAATAAGGCAATTTCGTTGAAATTGCCTAATTCATGATAAAAGGATGCACATCTCTAATACATATATATGAATATATGTTATAAAAATGTGCTGCCTGCTTACTGGAATTTTTTTTGAAGACCCAATGATCAATCTCAAAAAATCTCTCTTATAGAAAACGTGTTTCTCAGAAATGTATTCCAATGTACAATTAACATAATCTAGTAGCCACAAGTTACCTGTAAGCCAACTGGCCCTGGAGGGCCAGGGAAACCTCTTGGACCTTCATCACCCTTCTGGCCAAAGAGACCTTGCTGCCCTCTGGGACCTGGTTCCCCATCAGCTCCCTGTATAGAAACATGACATCTTCATTATCTTTCCTTGCTAAAGTCATTGAAGTAGCTGTCTTGAAACAACTTGACAAATTTTTGCAGGATCATATCAATCTGGTTTTCGTAAAGGCCTAAATCCTGAGATCTTATTGGTATGTTCTGTGGATGTATTCAATAGGGATTTTGATGGTGGACAGGGATTTGTGCTGGTTCTGCTAGATGTCTCGGCAGTGTTCAACACTACTGACCACCAAATTTTGCTGTACCAGTTCAGAGAGTGTGGCATCTCTGGCACTATACACAACTGGTTTAGGTTATATCTCACTGACAGAGCTGACAAAGTATCTGTTGGCTCTGACAATTCTGAATGGTGCACAATAACATATATAGTAACAAACAGGCTGATACAGTACAGTGCGCTTTGACGGAGCTCCGACGGCGCTCCGACAGTGCGCTCCGATGGAGCTCCGATGGAGCGCACTGTTAGCCAGCATTTGGACGTGCGTTTTGGACGTGCTAGCTTTACCCCTTATTCAGTAAGGGGTAATAGCGTGTCCAAAATGCGCGTCCAACCCCCCCCCCCCGAACCTAATAGCGCCCGCAACATGCAAATGCATGTTGCGGGCGCTATTAGGTATTCCCGTGTGATTCAGAAAGCAAAATGTGCAGCCAAGCCGCACATTTTACTTTCAGAAATTAGCGCCTACCCAAAGGTAGGCACTAATTTCTCGTGGCACCGGGAAAGTGCACAGAAAAGCAGTAAAACTGCTTTTCTGTGCACCCTCCGACTTAATATCATGGCGATATTAAGTCGGAGGTCCAGAAAGTTAAAAAAATTTTTTTAAATGGGCCCGCGGCTGGCGGGTCGAAAACCGGATGCTCAGTTTTGCCGGCGTCCAGTTTCCAAACCCATGGCTGTCAGCAGGCTCGAGAACCGATGCCGGCAAAATTGAGCGTCGGCTGCCAAACCCGCTGACAGCTGCCGCTCCTGTCAAAAAAGAGGCGCTAGGGACACGCTAGTGTCCCTAGCGCCTCTTTTTACTGCCGGGCCTAATTTAAATAAATTAAAATACTGAATTGTGCGCACAGGAGAGTGGCCTGTGCGCGCGCCACGCGATCTTACTGTATCGGCCCGATAGTAATTATGGCAGAAAAGGACCAAATGGTCCGTCCAGTCTACCCAGCAAGCTTCTTGTGGTAATATCTGCCGTGCTGTGCAGGTTATCCCTATGTTTCTCTTAAGGGTAGTATCAGCCGTTCTGTGCAGTTATCCCTAGCAAATGGTGTCCCCCAGGGCTCAGCCTTATCAGCCACACTTTTCAACATTTATATGGCTCCTCTTTGTAAGATACTGGCTGGGCCCTGTGTGAGATACTGTATATATGCAGATGGCATTCAGTTTTTTATTCCAATTTCATTCTCTTGTGCTTCAACTTTTGGTTTGCTCTCCATATGCCTTTCCATGTTAAGCAATGGTTAGGACATAATGGTTTGGCTTTAAACAACAGCAAGACCGAAGAGATGATTCTGCAGAGACACAGTAGATCCAGGACTGCAATGTCTGAGATTCCCCTATTTTTCAAGTTTGAAAATGTTAAGATCGCAAAAGTTATGCAAGCTAAGAGCCTTGGGATTATACTGGATAAAGATCTTGCAATGTCTTCTCAGATTACTAGAGGGATTAAATTGGGCCACTACAAACTTTGCCTAATGAAGCCACTAAAAAAAGTTGCCTGCGTGGAATGATTTTCTTGCTGTAGTCCAAGCAATGATTCTGCCGAGCCTGGATTACTACAGGGCTTTGAGGTAGATTTTAAAAGGTTGCACGCAGGTGTACATGTGCGCGCGCGCTACCTGGTGCACGCACATGTACACCCGATTTTATAACATGCGCGCGCAGGCGAGTGCATGTTATAAAATCCTGGGTCAGCACACGCAAGGGGGTGCACAATTGTGCACCTTGCGCACCAAGCCGCGCTGCCTTCCCCCGTTCCCTTCCCCCTAGCCTGACCTTCCCACCCCTTCCCCTAACCTTCCCCCCCCTAGACCTACTCTAACCCCCCCCCCCGATTTTATTTATTTTACCTTTTGTGCCTGCCTCTGGGCAGGCATAAGTTGCGCGCGCCGGCCAATTGCCGGCGCGCAATCCCCGGCACAATGGCAAATATGGCCGCTGTGCCGGAAGCCTGACTCTGCCCCCGCCCCAGCCCCGGACTACCCCACCCATGCCCCACCCCTTTAGTAAAGCCCCGCGACTTGCAGGCATCCCGGGGCTTTATGTGCGTCGCCGGGCCTTTTGAAAATAGGCCCGACATGTGTAAGGCCGGATTTACATGCGTAACCTTTTTAAAATCCGGCCCTTTGTATATAGGTCTGCCAGTTTATGCCCTAAGAGTTCTCCAGCTGCTTCAGAATGCAACTGCTCACTTAATAGCTGGTCTTAAGACAAGAGCTCACACTTCACTGGCTCTATGGGATCTCCATTGGCTCCCAGTGGACATAAGAGTTCGATACAAGCTGGTCTGCTTGATTTTCAGAATGACTAGTATGGAGGCATTTCATAACCCATCAAGAGCATTGAGGTCCTCACAGAGAGGTTTACTGGAGGTCTCTTCACCATGTACTGTCTGGCTTGCTAAAATTCGAGAGAGGGCCTTCTCCATGGCCGCCCCTGAAATATGGAATGCATTGCCAGTGGATTTGCGATTAACAACTTGCGCAAAATCATTTAAGAAGCAGTTGAAGACAATCCTGTTTCAACTTGCTTTTTCTGCCACTAGCACAGCCATGCTGGAAATCTGAAATCATATTATTGGAGTTTTTTGAGCTGAGATCTGTTGTTTATTGAAAACTGTTTTCTCATTTTTATGAATGTATTGTTGTTAGTCACTAAGAGCTGGGTTATTGCGAGACATATAAATATTTTAAATTAAATAAAAATAAATAAATCCGATTTATGAATTCTAGTATGCAATATTTTGAAACAGTGATTAATTTATGCTTGTTTAAGATGCACAATAAAGATGACACTTACGGCTGGACCTGGTTGACCAATTGGACCTTGAGGACCAGTAGGACCTGGTGGACCCTGTAAGGAAAAGCATGAATTTTCAGCTTCTCTCAGGTCTCAGACTGTGAGGCTTTCCCAATACTCTTAAATTCTTATGGACTATACAAGGCAGGAAGCCATCACAAAAGAACAACATGATATACTATATATACATACACTATCATTAAACAGTACCAAGAATTATTTGGCAGAGAATACATTACCTGTTCACCTTTGTCTCCTTTGCCTCCCTTTTGGCCTGGCTCTCCAATTTCACCCTGTTGAACAATTGAGCAAGATTGAATTGTAATTAAAATCAAATTGCCATTGACATCCTAAGAAATGATTAAAGATCCATAAAGATCTGCAGTCTTCCATTTTCTAAGCATGAAGAGACTTTAAAAGGATTTGCTATTTTATCTTTGGAATATGTAGCACAGAAGACCAATTTCACATCCTTAGATAAAGAGGAACCTACTTGTTAGCTTGGAATACTGCTGTAAAGAGTGTTTTTGTCAGGCAAATTTAAATTAACTGACATTTTTCCTTTACAAGAAACAGTAAAAAAGTTAAGGTCAGACAGAAAAGATATTATGCTACCTTGTCTCCATCTTCACCAGGTGGGCCGACTGGACCTGCTGGGCCTGGAAGACCCACGGGGCCCTGAATACCATCCCGTCCTGCTGGACCCTGAGGGCCTTTCTCCCCCTGAAATTACAATGGAGAGGCATGGTGAAGAATCTTCTTACCTCTTATATTTAAGAATATTCCTGCATTTGGTTTTTCACAGAAGCCACGGCCTGCTGATTTTTCAGGTCTAACTATTCAGGGGATAGAAATGAAAGGGCTAATTTTAAAAGCCCAGCGCGCTTGAAATCCGAGAGATACGTGTGTGTGTGTGTGTGTGGCTGGGCCGTGCGCATGCTGCGCGGATCTTCATAGCCCCACAGCCACGCTCGTATCTCCCGGTACGCACAGAAGAACAGGTTTGGGGAAAAGGGGCGGGCCGGAGGCGGGGTCTAGGTGGAGTTTTTGTGAGGCAAGGGCGAGGCATGGGCAGGCTGGGACAGCGCCATTAGGCACTGTCCCACTGAAATGCATGCCAGAAGCCAACTGGCCCGTGCATGCCACTGTTGCTCTGGACTACGGGTAAGTAGAAAAACAAAAACATGTAGGGTAGTTAGGAGGGATAGGGTTAGTAGGGGAAAATGGAAGCAGGTTAAGTAGAGGGTTTAGGAAGTTCCCTCCCAATCTGCTCCTTTACTGGGGCAGACTGGGAGGGAACAAGGGAATAGGGCCAATTGCGTTGCCGCAGGTTGTAAAATCCCCCCTACTTATGCGCGTGATTGAGCAATCGAGTGCACATGTGTGCACCAATATAAAATTGTCTGTGCATATGTGCGCAGGTAGCAGATTTTATAACATGCGTGCATCGACATGCGCACGTTATGAAATCGCCTTGTCCGTGTACGCGTGCCAGCAAATGCGCTTACATGGACGCCCATGCGCGGGTTTGAAAGGTACCATCTAAGGTTTCTGACCAGGCTCATAATTTCAGCTTCCAATTTGAAGTTACATCATTTGAGACCAATTGATTATTGCAACTCCTTATATATGGGTTTCCCAAAAAATGCATTTATGGGCATCACAATATCTTGAAAACTTTGCGGACTGATTGATCTTAAAGGTGCCAATGAGAAAACACATTTCTCTGCTTTTACAGAGATAACACTGGCTGCCAGTAATTCAGACGATAAAGTTATCATATGTTTGATGTTTAAATCCGTTCAAGAAGGGGCACCGGAGTATTTGTCAATTTTAATTAAAGAACATGCTCCATCGCATCCATTATGATCTGCATCACAACATCTCCTGGAGATCCCCAATATTAAGGTTGTAGGTTTGCAAGAATCTCAAAATCATGCCTTTTCAATAATTGGGTTTAGGGTTATGTCAGATTTTAAACTATTTTGGAAAAGGTTAAAAGCTCAATTATTTCAGGAGGACTTTACTGCTATCTTAGAATGAATTTTGTACTCGCTTTCTATACTGCTGTTCCTGTTGTTTTAAAGATGTATATTTGTTTTAATATTCTATGTTATGGTTTTGATTTTATGTTATTACTTTATGTTGAACTCTGTACTCTATCACTATAAGCAGAAAGTAAATGTTTTACATAAACAGTTTTATGAACAGTGAGCAACAGACACTCTAAATACATCAATATTGGGAGAGAGGATCTGCATGCCCCCAGTATTTTAATTCTTCATGCAATATACCCAAGAGCAAGAGGTATCAATAAGCTTCTATGAATAGATCATTTGCTCAATGTTATATAAGTCTGGGGATGGCTATGATGTCCTAGCCAAATGTCCATTCTAGCCACAAATCACTACCCTCCTCTGGATATTTGTTTTATGTTATTCAGCTTACAGCTGTCAGGTCATGGTATACTAGGAGTGGTGGCGTGGAGAATAGCATTTTCCAGTTAACATTTCATACTTGATGTCTTGTTTGTAAAGGGTTTGATCCTCTTTGATGTACAGTGCTGGTCATAAAAGAGTGAGGCTAAGGCAAAATGTGCAGTAAGGAATGAGATAGGGTTTTTTATTTACACAAACATTAATCTTCCCTAATCTCTGTAGAAGTCTCTGTGACATTACCAGAAACATAGAAAATGTATTTCCAAATTCACATATCTTTATCATCTTTGGAGAAGGGCTGTGTGAGTGTTTTAGGGCATATCTAAGTATTTTGCGTTTAGGTTTTAACTGAATAACACCATTGCCCATTGTACTCTCTTACTCTTCCCATTGCCTGCCTTAGATCCTCCATTTTATTTTTGTGACTTTTCTGCACTGATGATTCCTCAGTTGCATAGGTTTTTAGAGGCTGAAGGACCTCCATTCTCTTCATTCCTCTCCTCCTCCTCCCACAGGCTCCACTGCACAGCTGTTCCCAATGGCAAACATCGGAGCTGGTGGTAGAAGGACAGAATAAGCAAGGACCAGGAGCTTGAGAGTGGTAGGGACACTGAAATGTCTAAATTTAAGCCTGCTTTCTGATTTACCTACATTTAGGTGCCTAATTTACTTCCTCAACTTGACCCTGCCCATCTTTTGGGCACCTAAATTTTTGCACTTAGCAGGGAGAGATTTTCATTTAGGAAGATCTAGATGTCTAACTCATTAAGGGGGTCATTTTCTAACCCTATCGCACATGAAAAGGGACTTTTCGCATGCGATGGCTAAATCGGGGTGGAGTTGGGGCGGCGTCGGCACCGGAAGAAGAGGAGTCGGGGCACCACCGGGGCGGATGCGGTGAAAACATTGCTGGCTGCCAGTAGCGTGCCCAATAGCACCACCTTTTACGATGGCGCTATTGGGTGCGAAAGCCGGCACCGCGCCCCCCATTACCACGCGATTCAAAGAGCTCTGCGCAGTAGGAAAATGCAGGCCTAAGTTAGATGCTTAGATATTTTCAATATCAACCTCACAGCTGATAATGTATTAAATGAATCACAGTGGAAGCCAATTTATAAACCCAAAAGTTGGGGTTTATATGTTTTATTTTAGATGCACAGAGCCTCTGAACCATGTATTTTAAACAAAGTTTACCAAACTCAACAAATATCTTTTGCCTATAAATGTTACTATGTCCTGAATTCTTGAATTTGAATGAATTAGAGAATGTTTCTCATTTTATATATATAAATACACATATACATACAAATATACACACCCACACACCCACCCACCTATAATTTACATATGAAACATAACTAAAAAGTTTGTGAATTGTCTCACTCATTATGGGATTTACGAGCATAAAAGTAGCAGATTTTGTAGCAATTTTCAAAAGCCCTTTTTGTGCATTCAGGGATACATTTTAAAAAACAGTGCGCGCGTACTTTTGTTCGTGCACCAGGCGCAAACAAATGTACGCCAGGTTTTATAAGATACGCGCGTAGCCACGCGTATCTTATAAAATCCGGGGTCGCCGCGCACAAGGGGGTGCACATTTGTGCAACTTGCGCGCACCGAGCCCTGCGTGCGCTGCCCGTTCCCTTCTGCCTCCCCCCACCTTCCCCTATCTAACCCATCCCCCAGCCCTACCTAAATCCCCCTACTAACCTTTATCCGCGAAGTTACGCCTGCCTCCGGGCAGTCGTAACTTACGCGCGCCGGCTGTCTTCTGCTCCGGCAGGGCCCGACACAGGCCGCTGTGTCAGGGCACTCGGCCATGCCCCGGACCGTCCCATGCCCCCGAACATGCCCCCAAACCGACACCACACCCCCTGGCCACGCCCCCGGACGCCCCTTTTTGCAAGCCCCGGGACTTATGTGCGTCCCGGGGCTTGCTCGCGCCGTCGAGCCTATGCAAAATAGGCTCGGCGCACACAGGAGGGTTTAAGGGTTACGTGCATAACTTATGCTCGTAACCCTTTTAAAATCCGGCCCTTAAAGCGCATTTACGCATGTAAAAACCAGTTTTAAGCATGTAAATCCTGTTCAGTTTCACTTTCTCCCTGACCTATACATAACAACCTATACATAACAACTTAAGACAGTTTTTTCTGTTCTATGTGCTTGCATTTCAATATCCTGCTTCAACACCATGACTGAGAGTGTTTTGTCCTAAAACATTTATGATCGTGTAAAGCTGGACTTCAGAAATGTAACTGTTACTCTTCCCAGCAGGACTTGGTATCTGCTGCTGACTTCTACGATCTCAGCATCTCGACCCAACAGCTGTCCACCAATACCACACGCCTTCATTCTGCAGTGTTGAGGATGTGCCCATTGATCTGGTACTTTATCTTTGAAAATTCACCTGAACTTACATTGGCTTAAGTAGCCATGTACACTGGTGTTAGTGGGCAGCTTAGTGAAAACTGACCCAATAATGGTCAATTGAATTTGCTTGGTTTGTTTGACCTAGATTCAAAGATAATATTTAGTTTTATTAGTATATAATTTAATTGGGCCTGAAATCTGGGAGTATATTTTATGAACTATTTTACAACATATTTAAAAAGGCCTTTTTTTTTGTCTAGCATGCAACACACTGGGGTAGATTTTAAAAGGTGCGCGTGGGAGTAGATTTGTTCACGCAACCCGGCACGAACAAATCTACTCCTGATTTTATAACATGCGAGCCATGTTCCGGTCCGTGGGCTCGTCCGGAGGCAGTGGCCGCGCCCCCAGAACGCCCCTAGGCCGTAACCATGCCCGCGGCCCCGCCCCCAGAACACCCCCCCCCCCTGATGAAGAGCCGGCCCCCCGACAAGATAGGCTCGGCGCGTGCAGGGGGTGGAAGGGGCAGCTTTTTCGGGGTTACGCGCGTATCTTACGCGTGTAACCCTTTGAAAATCTGCCCCACTGTAGGTTTCCTCTGTGCCAAACGTTTCAAAAGTTCCTCCTTGCTCTAGGACGTTGGTTGCATCTTCTAGTAAATCTCAAAAGGCAGGATTCAGTGAGAAATAAAGTATCTTTAGCATTGTAAATTAGTCATCATAAATGTCTTAATTCAGAGTCTGCTCTGCAGATATTCAGATATTTCCCATAAAAAATATGAGTGAGCTGAAATATTTGTTTGCAAAGGAAGGATTCTAGTATTATCCATTCATCTGAGGCTTTAGGTGATGCGGTGCTATTACTGCAAAATCCCAGCAAACATCAGGATTGAAACCTGGCAGATTTGATTTTTAATAAGGACTTCTAGAAAGCCCACTGTATCACAACAGGTGGAGAATGATAATGAAAACAGTGGAAGGATAGCAAGCCGGTGGGACTTTGGAAAAATGTTTGAGGAGTATGCAGACTTTGGATCTGGAAATATGTAAGAGAAGTCTCTCCTCTTACTCCTCACACCTTCTCCTTTGCTCTCCTTTGGCACTCCTTTGAAGCCCGGATAGTATCTGTCCCTCTGTGTCCTTAGATATTCTTCTTTGTTTCCCTTTAAGCCTGGCTTCTCGCTCTCTTTCTATATCTCTTTTCCTTTTCTTTTCTTCTGTGTCCTTCCATAATCTCTTAGCTCTTTCTTCTTTTTCAATACTATTCTTGCTTTGTCTCCCCTCCTTTCTCTTTTGAAGCCTAGCACTTCTCTCTTTTTCTGTTTCCATATTTCTCTTCCTTCTTTTTTCTTCTGAATATTTTTGAAGCCTCCCTGCTCTCTTTTCTAGTGATTCAATGTCTTTTTCCTCATTTTCACTTGTTTCATCCTCATGCTTGAGAGGTCGTTATTTCTGTATTTCTATTATTTCACTTTCCTTTGCTTGTTCACCCTGTTTGCTCTTCGCTCTTCTACTTTTTAGTTACCTAGCCTTACCTTCTCAACCCTCCTTTTCATTTGTATATGGAAAAAAAGTTTGAAATGCCCACATAAGAGAGTATCATACACCAACAAAATACAATTTCTTTTAGTTTCACAGGTAGGAGAGATGAACTAATGGATAAAGTGGTCACCAGTATGTCAGCAGATAGCCTTCAACTTTTTTACCCAATGTGCCAAGAAACACTCTAAACTCTATATCAAATAGCTGTCTCACTTCTAGACTGCAGCCCATGCTTGGTTTTGAAATTTGTACATGATTAGTGTTTGATTTGTCCCGCTAAACTCAACTATCTTACTTCTAGATTGCAACCCATGCTTGGTTTTGAAATTTGTAAGTGATCGGCATTTGAATCATCCAGCAGCGGTTCTGTAGCAATGTGCCCAAATTCTACATGGACATAAGAACATAAAATTTGCCATTCTAGGTCAGACCATAGGTCTATCAAGCCACTGTCCTGTTTCCAACAGTGGCCAAACCAGGACCCAAGTACCTGGCAGAATCCCACACGGCTGATAGATTCCATGCTACTTACCCCAGGGATAAACAATGGATATCCCCAAATCCACCTTAATAATGGTTTATGGACTATTATTCCAGGAACTTCTCCAAACCTTTTTTAAACCTAGCTATACAAACAGCTTTTACCACACCCTGAAGCAACAAATTCCAGAGTTTAATTATGCATTAAGTGAAAAAATATTTTCTCCTATTTCATTGTGTCCCCTAGTTTTTGTACTTTTTAAAAGATTAAACAACCTATTCATGGTTACCCATTTCATTCCACTCATTATTTTATAGACCACTATCATATCCCCCTCAATATCTCTTCTCCAAGCTGAAGAGCCCTAAGCTCTTTAGCTTTTCTTCTTAGGGGAATCATACCATCCCCTTTATTCCATTTTGATAACCCTTCTCTGTACCTTTTCTAATTCTGCTATATCTTTTTTGAGATGTGGTGACCAGAATTGCACAATACTTGAGGTGTGGTCACACCGTGGAGCGATACAGAGACATTATGATATTCTCTACTTTATCCATTCCTTTCCTAATAATTGCTAACATTCTATTTGCTTTCTTGGCGCTGCCACACAATGAGCAGAGAATTTTGACATATTATCCACGATAACACATAAATCATTTCCTGGGTAGTGTTTCCCAATGTGGAATCTTGCATTATGTAGTTATAATTTGTTTTGCTTTTCTCTATGAGCATCACTTTGTACTTGTCCACATTAAACGTCATCTGCCATTTGGATGTCCGGTCTCGCAAAGTCCTCTTGTAATTTCTCACAATCGTCTTGATTTAGTACCAACAGCAAATCTGATCACCTCACCCATCTCTAGGTCATCTAAA
The DNA here is from genome assembly GCF_901001135.1 of Rhinatrema bivittatum. Taxonomy (NCBI): domain Eukaryota; kingdom Metazoa; phylum Chordata; class Amphibia; order Gymnophiona; family Rhinatrematidae; genus Rhinatrema; species Rhinatrema bivittatum. The sequence goes on along the minus strand of NC_042622.1, from coordinate 93,264,419 downwards.
AGCAGTGGTCCCATTATAGATCCCTAGGGTATTCACCTATACAAATTTCTATACTGAGAAAATTGACCATTTAGAACTTCTCTCTATTTTCTATTTTTAACCAATTCTCAAGCCACAATAGAATATTGTCTTCTATCCCATGGCTTTTTAATTTCCTCAAGAGGCTCTCATGAGGTACTTTGTCAAATGCTTTCTGAAAATCAAGATACACTATATCAACTGGTTCACCTTTATCCACATGATATTCACGCCTTCAAGAAAATGTAGCAGATTGGTGAGGCAAGACTTCCCTTGACTAAATCCATGTTGGCTTTGTCCCATTGTGCTATGTCCATCTATATGTTCCGTTATTTTGTTCTTTATAATAGTTTCAACCATTTTTTCCCAGCACTGACAAGAGGTTCACTTGTATACAGTTTACTGGATCATCCCTGGAACCCTTTTTAAAAACTGGCATTAAGTTAGCTACCCTCCAGTCCAGTCTTTAGGTATTGTATCTTCTTTTAATGATAGCTTATAGATTACTAATAATAGGTCTGCAATTTCACTGTTCAGTTCTTTCAGAACTCTGGGATACATACCATCTGATGCAGATGATTTGCTAAGTTTGTCAATTTGCCCTATTACATCTTCCATATTCAGTGACATTTTTTTCAGTTCCTCTGAATCATCACCTTTAGCATCACTTCTGGCATGGATATCTGCCTTACACCTTCCTCAGTGAAGACCAAAGCAAATAATTCTTTTAGTCTCTCTGCTATGGCTTTGTCCTCCCTTAGTGCCCCTTTTACTCCTTGAACATCTAAATATCCAACGGATCTCCTCAAGCCTTTTGCTTCAAATTCACCTGAAAATTATTTTATTCTGAGTTTTTGCTTTCACTGCAAGCTTCTTTTCAAATTTTGTCTTTGCTTTCCTTTTTCAGTTCTTTGCCTCTAAATTGTCAGTACTTTTACTGTTTCCTGTTTTCTTCATTCGGATCCCTTTTCCATTTTTTGAAAGATTTTCTTTTGGTTGGAATAACTTCTTTCACCTCACCTTTTAATCATGCTGGCAGTCATTTCACCTTCCTTCCACCTTTTTTAATCTGTGGAATACATCTGGTTTGGGCTTCCAAGCTAATATTTTTAAACAACGTCCATGCTTGATGTAAAGTCTTAAATATTGCAGTTGCCCCTTTCAATTTTTTCATAACTATTTTCTTCATTTTATCAGTCTCCCTTTTGAAAGTTAAATGTTTTTACAGTAGATTTCCTTAATGTCATCTCTTTAGTTATTAAGTCAAATTTGATCGTCATGATTGCCAAGTGGCCCCCAACACCAAATCATGTGTTTCACTAAGAATTTGATCTAAAATAGCTCCCCCTCTTGTCAGTTCTTACATCAGCTACTCATTGAAGCAGTCATTTATTTCATCTAGAAACTTTACCTCCTCAGCATGTCCTCATGTGACATTTACCCAATCAATACTGGGGTAACTGAAATCATCCATTATTACTGGGTTGCTTATTTTCAGGCCAATACAGTACAGTGCGCTGGATATCTGCCTTACACCTTCCGGTGGAGCGCACTGTTAGCCCAGGTTTGGACGTGCGTTTTTGATGCGCTAGCTTTACCCCTTATACTCTAAGGGGTAGTAGCGCGTCGAAAACGCACGTCCAACCCCCTGGAAACTAATAGGGCCCGCAACATGCAAATGCATGTTGATGGCCCTATTAGTTATTCCTGCGCGATACTGAAAGTAAAATGTGCAGCCAAGCCACACATTTTACTTTCAGAAATTAACGCCTGCCCAAAGGCTGGCGTTAATTTCGACCAGCACCGGGGAAGTGTACAGAAAAGCAGAAAAAAACTGCTTTTCTGTACACCCTCCGACTTAATATCATAGCGATATTAAGTCGGAAGCCCCAAAAGTAAAAAAAAAGTAAAAACTAAAAAAAAAAAAAATTAAAAATCAGCCCGCGGCTCGCGGGTCGGAAGACGGATGCTCAATTATGCCGGCGTCCGTTTTCCGAACCCGGGGCTGTCAGCGGGTTTAAGAACTGACGCCGGAAAAATTGAGCGTCAGCTGTCAAACCCATTGACAGCTGCCGCTCCTGTCAAAAAGGAGGCGCTAGGGACGCGCTAGTGTCCCTAGCGCCTTCTTTTACCGCGGGCCCTAATTTGCATAGGACAACCTCCTGAATCGCACGCCCAGGAGAGTGGCCTATGCTCGCACCGGGAGAGTGGGCGCTCGCCAGCTCTCCCGCATGTTTTTCTGTATCGGCCTAATTTTATCGTCTGTTTGTTCATTCTGGTCAGGTGGATGCTATTCCATTTCCTTTCTCTCATGGAATTTTTATCCATAAAGATTCTACAGTACATTTTGATTCCTACAGAACTTCTATCCTGTTTGACTCTATGCCCACTTTATCATATAACACCACCCCTCTATCAATTTGATCCATCCTATCATTGCAATATAAATTGTACCTTGGTATGACAGTGTCCCATTAGTTATCCTCCTTCCACCAGGTCTCTCAGATGCCAATTATATCTTCCTCTTCATTCAGTGCTATACATTCTAACTCTCCCATCTTATTTTTTAGACTTCCAGCATTTGTATACTGACACTTCAAAGTATGTTTCCTGTTTGTATTAGCAATTGCTTATCAGTTGACAGGGGTGATTTGTAATCTGTCTGCTCTTTATTTAAAGGCATCTGGGTTATTTTAACATTTATTGCAATTTCTCAGTTGGAATGCCCTAACTTTCCTGTTTCTTAGTATCCTTCAAAGATATATCATTCCAAATCATGCACTTCTGAGCAATTGTCGGCTTTCCCCCATCATCTAGTTTAAAAGTTGCTCCATTTCCTTTTTAAAGGTTAGTGCTAGCAGCCTGGTTCCTCTCTGGTCAAGGTGGAGCCCAGCCTATTGGAATAGGCTTCCCCTTCCCCCGAATGTTCCCCAGTTCCTAACAAACCTAAAATTCTCTTCCCTGCTCCATTGTCCCATCCACGTATTGAGACTCTGGAGCTCGGCCTGCCTCTTGGGGTCCTGCGCATGGAATGGGAAGCATGTCTAAGAATGTGATCCTGGAAGTTCTGGATTTCAAATTCCTAAGAGCCTAAATTTAGCCTCCAGAACCTCCCTCCTGCACCTTCCTATATCATTGATACCTACATCTACCATGACAGCCAGCAACTCCCCAGCACTCTCTAAAATCTTATCTGGGTGGCTTGTGAAGTCTGCTATCTTTGCACCAGGCAGGCAAGTTACCAAGTGATCTTCATGCCCATCAGTCCACATTCCTAATGGTTAAATCACTTACTGCAATGGCCATCCTAACCCTTCCCTCCTAGTCACAGACCGGTGGAGACATATCCTCAGTACGAGAGGATAACAAATCGCCTTGAGACAGATCCTAGCTCCAGGATCACTTCCTGCCTCAGCAAGGTAAGAGTCTCCTGCCAGGTGACCTTGCTTTTCCAAAGCAGAACAAGGGCTGCTAGGTTGGAGTTGGGACCACTCTACTATGTCCCTGAAGGTCTCCTCTATATAACTCTCTGTCTGCCTCAGCTCATCCAGGTCTGCCACTTGTTCCCTGCAAGCTCTTTGCACTGGGTGCACACATACAACCTCTCACCAGACAACCCTATGGATACAATTATTTTTATATATGTTTTTGTGAACTGGGTATGTCTTTATGTAAGCCATGTTGATCAATTAATTTTGAAATTGCAGAATATAAGACATGTAATATAAATAAATACATATGAGATGTGGGACTATCAATTATCCCATATATTTATTATGGGTGAGTGGGTGAGAAGGCCTTCCCTGTAAGAGGCAATTAAAGGGTAATTTTCAGTAGTATGCATAACTCAGCACATGCACACATAAGTAGTTGTGCCTAATGCCATGCCTGTATTTAATAAACTGCACAGCAATAGCCACACAGTTTATAAAATGCCACTTGTCACCAGCCTGAAAGTATCCGCATAAGTTTCAGTACATGCACTTTTTTTTTAATGCAGGGATCCACATAGTTTATACACCTATTTTAAAAAAAGCATGTGCATATATTGTGGGCATAATAACTAGGGATGTGAATCGTTTTTTGATGATTTAAAAAAATCGTCAGATATTTTTTAAATCATCAAAAATCATTAAGAGTCACGATACAATAGAAATTCCCCCGATTTATCGTGAAAAATCATAAATCGGGGGAGGGGGGGAAAACCGGCACACCAAAACAACCCCTAAACCCACCCCGACCCTATAAAACATCTTTAATGATGGCCGGCACCATCATAAAGATGGCGCCGGCCATCCAGTGCTCCTACCATTAGACAGGGGCCAGCCAATGGCACGGATACCCTGTCACATGGTAAGGGCAAAGGGCCATCGGCGCCATCTTTATGAATGGCAGCCGACGGCCCGAGAACGGGAGATCGCTCCCGGGACCACCACTAGACCACCAGGTAATTTTAAAATGTTTTGGGGGGATCGGGAGGGTGGGGGAAGCTAAGGGGTCATTTTTAAAGGGTTGGGTGTTTTGGTTTTTTTTATCGGGCCATCGGTGCCATTTTTGAGTGGCAGCCAAATGGAGCCGATGGCCCGAGAGCGGGAGATCGGTCCCCGTGCCTCCACTGGACCACCAGGTACTCGTAAAAAGTTTTGGGGGGTTCGGGAGGGTGGGAGAAGGTAAGGGCTCAATTTAAAGGGTCGGGCCTCACTAAAAAAAAATTAACGATGTGAATCAGAACCGATTCCGATTCACATCACCACCGATCAGACTTTTTTCTCCCTCTAGCCGAACCCGATCGTTAAGACGATCAAGCACACGATTCACATCCCTAATTATACCCAGTTTATGTGCTGTGACAGGTACTTAATAAAGCCAGCTGATATATGTCCGTCTTGCTTATGAAAATACTTGTGCATGTATTTCCAAGCATCTTTTGACTCAGACCTTTACTCGTTCACCCACACCCTCCACCAGTTCATGCACACTCTCCACTACTTTCACCAGATTCCACCCCCCAACCCAAAAATTGCAAACAAAAGAGAAGTTATATGTACTATCCATGACTTGATAAGCAGGTGTAAAAGTATGCTTGCATGTTTGATGATGCATGCATGCTCTCCATTTATAATATACATAAATGTGCACATACTTCCAAACCATGCCCTGGAACGCTCTCAAATCGCCTGCTTCCATAATTCTTTTCTATACTGCGACAGTATACATGCACTCCTGACCTTGTGAAAATTTGCTTCCTGTGCACAGATGCTGCTTATGCACATATATGTTGATTTTACATGCACAACTTCCACACAAGTCTCTGAAAATTACTCTCTTAAAGTTAAGTTTTATTCAAGAGGTTTTTCCTTCTTGTTCTATGTTGTGGTAAAGAACAACCATTGCAGAAATTGCCAAAAAAGTCAAGGCATGACATAAAAGGGAATTTTTTTCCTGAACCAACTCACACTAAATTTGCTTGGGTGAACAAATGTCCTGGATTTGGACAGACATACCCACTTCATTTACTCTGATATGCAAAAAAATCATCTATTTCAACTGTAAAGTCTTCATCACACATCCTTGATTTCAACTAGGCATAAGCTCTAAAGGTCCAACAAAACAGTTTTTAAAAGTTGACTATCACAACGTCACAAATAAGCAACATAACTGACAATATCTTGCTCTTATGGAAGTGACTATAACAGATGCTCATCCTAAGGACACTTTCAGTGGAAATGTCTAAGCTAGTCAGTTTCATACACATACATGTCGGCGCACATCTGTTAATCTCAAGACTCATGGCACTTACTGGAGCACCCTTTTCACCAGCAGGTCCTGGTGGTCCCTGAGGTCCTGGTCTTCCTGGTAAACCAATTGGCCCGGCTGGACCAGATGCACCTCGTTCACCAGGAGAGCCCTGGAGAGGAATAGCATAGTTTTAAGACAGTGTAAGTTTTTGTTTAGCAACAACAGATAAGAAACCTCCAATTAAGTCAAAATAAAGATGTAGATTGGTTCAATCAAAGCTATTGCTGTTTTGTATTCTAATGTATGCAGTAAAACTCTCTTACAGAGCTTGTCTACACTGCATAAAAAAAAAAGACTCTGCTTTAGTGGTTCCTTCTAATCCATGAATTGGTAAACAGCAGGATTATACATAGATATTTGTATGCCTTGATGATATAAACATTTTAAACCTGTAACTTACTGCTGGACCTGGAGGGCCTGGGGGTCCCTCATTACCTTTCAGTCCAAGTGAACCCTATGACAGAACAAAGAGAGAGGATGAGAAACATGGCTTAAATGTCAGGTTATTTTCAAGTAAAAGCATTACAAGGATTTTTATTTTGTACTTACAATTGGACCAGGAAGACCTCTGTCTCCAGGAAACCCTCTTAATCCAGGAGGTCCATCTTTTCCAGGTAAACCAGCGGGACCTGGGTCACCCTGTAATTGATGTTAACATGTTTATATCCTGAATATTATACAAGTTTCAAACAGTTGAAACAAGAGATATCAGGAGCACCTAGAATGTTGGCTGTAGGAACAATGAACCCCAAAACAATATATGCAATCCAGTTAACTCTAGAACCATAACGATATCTCCTGCCAATCAATGGAGAGACCCATCAACTAGTTTTAGAGATTAGAAGGCATCCACAACTCACTTTTGATCCTTCTTTTCCTGCAAGGCCAGGGAGCCCTTGCTCACCAGGAGGACCAGGGGGTCCAGGATGTCCACGTTCACCCATTGGGCCAGTTTCTCCAGTAGGACCCTAAGATAAGATCAAACAAACACATGAATGTAATATATGGTGGAGCTTAGAGGATAGATCCAGGAGACAAGACATGAGAAAGTAAGGAAATCATAATAATAATAATTATCTTAGTCTACAACCCTCTAATATGCCTTATTTATAGTTTACAAGGAGAAATTAAAATTTTGTAGATAATTTGTCAAGACTTTGACAAAGGGAGATTGTAAAAAAAAAAAACCCAAAAAACCCAAAAAGCCACAGGGAACATTTTTCTGATAACATTTTGTTCATTTTTCATTCCAAAGTGTGCTAAGACCTTCAGCACTATCCACTCAGAGAACAACCACAAAAGGGGTATGTTTTCAATGGGATCAGACATGCTATCCTAAAACCTTCCAAATGTCCTCACTGTATTTCTATCCAATTAAACTAAAATACAGAGCTCAAGAAAAGAAAGGAACAGAGCAATGAAAAGTCAAATCTGCTTTTCTGCCTGTTAGTTAATACAATGCAGTGAACTCGGGAGATGGGAAACCTGCCAAGCCGCAAAATACCAGTGGAACCAGCCATGTATTCTAGCTCTACAATCAAAGCAAGAAGACCGTAAGGTTCACAGTATATCATTTTTGGTATTTCAGCATCCAGCTGAGAGATATAGGTCAGATGTACTAAAGTGTTTCCCCATTTTGCATCTATGGGATAAAGGCTTAGTACAGCTGGCCCAAAGTATCTTTGCTATAATTACTGAAAGTGCCTTACCTGTGGACCAACTACACCAGGAGGACCAGGGGGACCTGTCTTGCCTTGGAAACCCTGTTGTATGAAAAACAAAATCATATATCAGACACTGGGATACCTAGCTCCTGGCCCAGGTATTAACTCTGTAAAACAAATTTTAAACTCACCAGTTTCTTCAACCCAGTACAGTGGTTAGAACTAGTATTGAACAGAACTAGTACTGAACCTTTTATCACATAATATCACTAGGAATTCACAGTACTTAAGCCAAATTGGCAAAGGACACTGTGGGAAATTCTGTATCTATGAATGAGAGCCGGGCTTTCTTGGTCTTGCAATGAATCTATGCTACTGTTTCTCATGGACTTTGTCAGCATCACCCTTGATCTGACTGTAGATGCATCAGCCACTTAGATGTGGCAGATAGTTGTAGGTGGCATGAGTCGCAAGCCATCACAGTCATTTCAATGGAGCTGCTCACAGCTTCCCATGTCTGTCAGGGCTACAGTGCGCCAGAGTACTAATATTTATGCTGTTGTTGAGTAAAGGAAAAATTGGTTCTTACCTGCTAATTTTCGTTCCTGTAGTACCACGGATCAGTCCAGACCTTGGGTTGAGCCTCCTGTCCAGCAGATGGAGACAGACCAAAACTGAAAGGGTATCCCATATCAGGACAGAGCCTATCCTGCATCCCTTCAGTATAAAGTACTTTCAAAGCAAATATAACTCCCCAAAGATCAAGCAAGCAACAAGAAAACTGATAAATGGAAAGGATTGAACCATAGAACAATTGAACAAATGAATCATTGAAAGAATTCTGTATGAACAACGCTCTTGCATAGAGATTTATTCTCATTATCATCTATGAGATGCTTCTGGTGCCTTTAATAATAATAAGAGATATTCCAGGTATACGAAAACCTATAAAGGAAGGAAAAAAACTTCGAGCGGACGGAACAGATCTAGCACGGGAGAGTATCTAGACTGATCCATGGTACTACAGGAACGAAAATTAGCAGGTAAGAACCAATTTTCCTTTCCCTGTATGTACCCGGATCAGTCCAGACCGTGGGATGTACCAAAGCTTCCCTAAACAGGATGGGACCGAGACAGTCCCACTTGAAGAACCTGGCACCCGAAGGAACCAAAAACTGGAGCCTGTACATCGAAGCAGTAATGACGAGCAAAGGTATGCAGAGATTTCCAAGTAGCTGCCCTGCATATTTCCTGCGGAGAGACTGTCTGACTCTCTGCCCAAGAAGTGGCCTGAGAACGCAAGGAGTGGGCCTTTAAGCCCTCCGGAACTGATTAGCCCTTACAAATGTATGCCGACACAATAGCCTCCTTTAGCCAACGTGCAATCGTGGCCTTAGAAGCCTTGATACCCTTATTTGGACCACTCCATAGGACAAAACAGGTGATCCGAGACCCAAAACTCATTCGTAACCTGGAGCAGAACCCGCTTTATTTATTTATTTATTTATTTGTTGAGTTTTATATACCGTCATTCGGTAGAGCCATCATAACGGTTTACATCCAGGCGACACAGATCACCCTCCGAAGTGCTTGCAATGTCTTTAGACGAAAAAGCCGGGAGTTCTACTGACTGATTGACATGGAAAGAAGACACGACTTTTGGCAAGAGGGTACCATCTTGAGAGAGACCCGTGAATCAGAAAAATGTAGAAAAGGTTCCCTGCACAACAAAGCTTGGAGCTCAGAAACTCTTCTGGCAAAACAAATGGAGACCAGGAAGACCATTTTGAGAGTCAAATCCTTAAGAGTAGCCCTCCGCAACGGTTCGAAGGGAGCATCGCAGAGAACTCAAAGGACTAAGTTAAGACTCCACGAAGGACAAGTAGCCCGTACCGGCGGCTTCAAATGTTTTGCCCCTTTGAGGAAGCGAATGACATCCAGATGAGCCACCACGGAGTAACCGTCAATGTTGCCCAAGAGGGAGCCGAGAGCAGAGACCTGCACCCGCATGGAACTGAAAGACAAACCCTTGGAGAGACCATTCTGGAGGAATGAAAGGACCTGGGAAACTGGAGTCTTATGGGCTGAGACTCCTGAAGCAGCACACACATTCTCAAATACCTTCCATACCCGGACATAAGCGAGAGAAGTAGCCGGCTTTCAGGCTCTCAAAAGAGTGGATATAACTTCTTCCTTATATCCCTTCTTTCTCAACCTCCACCGTTCAAAAGCCAGGCTGCTAGACAAAAGCGATCCGCCTGATCGAAAAATACGGGACCCTGCCAAAGAAGATGGGGAGATGACTGAGGCGGAGAGGGCCGTCCGTTACGAGGTTTACCAGATCCACAAACCATGGTCTGTGAGGCCACTCTGGAGCCACTAGGATGACAGGACCCTGATGGAGCTCGATTCTTCTGAGCACTTTGCCCACCAGTGGCCAAGGAGGGAACAGTTATAGGAGAACGTCTTGAGGCCAGGGAAGTACCAGCGCATCCACTCCTTCTGTGCAATGTTCCCTTCTGCGGCTGAAGAACCGGGACGCTTTTGCATTGCTCAGTGTGGCCATCAGATCCAGGTGTAGAGAACCCCACCTGCGGACAATCAGATCCATCGCCTTATCTGACAATTCCCACTCGCCGGGATCTAACCGCTGGTGACTGAGGAAATCAACTTGAACATTCTCTTTCCCTGCGATGTGGGATGCTGCTAGGTGCTCTAGGTGATGCTCTGCCCAATTGAAGAGCTTGCTGGCTTCCAGAGCCACCAGGCGACTCCTGGTGCCTCCCTGTGGATTGATGTAGGCCACTGTGGTGGAGGTGTCCGAAAGAACCCACACCTCCTTGCGATGGAGTAAGGGAAGGAAGAACTTGAGAACCAGATGTACTGCTCGAGCCTCCAATCAATTGATGTGCCAGCGAGACTGAACTGGGGACCAGTAGCCCTGAGTGGACTGGGACTGACATACCGCTCCCCAGCCAGAGAGACTGGCATCCGTCGTGATAACGATTCACTGCGGTGTCTGAAGGGACACCCCCTTCAGACGGTGGGCAGGCAAGAGCCACCATTGCAGCTTGGCGACGGTAGATTCGGATAACGTAGAGGCGTCCAAAACTGCTCCGTCACCAGCTTCCAGCGGGACAGTAAAGCTCTCTGTAACAGACGCATATGCACAAAAGCCCAAGGGACCAGATTGATAGTGGAGGCCATGGACCCCAAAACCTGGAGTTAGTCCCAGGCCATGGGCAGAGCCAGAGAGAGAAAGGTGCGCACTTGGCCCCTGAGTTTGAGCGCTCGCGTGTCTGGGAGGAAGACCTTGCCGAGTCGAGTGTCGAATCGTGCCCCCAAGAATTCCAGAGTCTGGGAAGGTTGAAGCTTGCTTTTGGGAAAGTTGATTATCCACCCCAGGGAGGTCAGAATCGTCAGGACCCAGCTGACCGCTAGCTTGCAGAGAGACTCCGATTTGGCCCGGATGAGCCAGTTATCCAGGTAAGGGTGGACCAGTACTCTGTCTTGACGAAGAGAGGCCACCACAATGACCATGATTTTGGTGAAAGTTTGCGGCGCTGTGGCGAGACCGAATGGGAGCGCTCGAAACTGGAAATGTTGGCCCAGGATCTCAAACCGGAGGTACCTTTGATGGTCGGAGTGAATCGGAATGTGTAAGTAGGCCTCCGTCAGGTCGAGTGCCTGCTCTGCCTCTGCAGACGGGAGGTCTTGGGTGCAGAGCAATTGCTGAACCCACCTGAGGCTTGCCCGTTGCATGAGACTGCTGCAGATTGTCACCTGAACTCCGAGGGACAAAACTTCAAAGATATGCTTTAAATAGAATTCTAACTTACGGTCCTGAACGTCCTTCAAAGCCGTAGCCCCCACCACCAGGATGGTGGTGTGCTTGGTAACTGACGAGACGGAGGAATCCACCTTAGGCATCTTAAGCATATTCAAGCAATCCTCAGGGAGGGGGTAGAGCTTGTCCATAGCTCTACCCACTCAGAGTCCTGCCTCCGGGGACTCCCATTCCTGGAGCAGCATCAGCTTATGCATGGGATGGAAAAGAAATGTATGTGGAGGAGCCCTAAGTCCTGCCAGGACTGGGTCTGCATTAGGAGGCATTGCGGCTGTGACAGTACCCTCAGGGGGCACCTCAGTTTCCAGTTCCTGCAAAATGAAGGGAATGAGTGGTTCCAGCTCCTCCCTTTGAAATATGCAGAGCACTCGTGGATCGTCACCCTCCAAGGGGGGGGGGGGGTCGGGAAGCAGAGGATCAGCATCCGGATCCGGATCAGGGACTGACAGCGGCTGCAGAGGATCCGGAGGTGGTAGAATCCCCAGGATCACCCTAACTCTAACGGAACCCTGCCCCTCTGCCTCCTTAGGGGGCTGCTGAGGAGAAACATGCAGGGCCTTAGGTAGAGGGGGCCCAAGAAGGAGATCCTCCTCCTCCTGCAGAGTAGCCAGATAAGACTTGTGCATAAGGAGCACAAACTCTGTAGAAAAATGAGATTTTGGCTTCCGGGGGGGGAGAGGAGAGGGGTCAGGCACCCCCTCTGGGGAATGAGGGGGGCTCAAATCCGGCAGAAAAATCAAAGAATCAGCCTCACCTTCTCCTTCTAGCCCTGTTTCAATATCTGGTGTTGCTTCCAAAATGGCCGCCATTCCTGCAGTTGTTCGGGTCGGGAACGGCATGGCCATGCGTCGTACAGCTCATCCCCGGGACGCAGTAGTCAGGGATGCCAAAGAGAGGCCCTCCCCACCCAGCAAACACCCGGAGCACAGGCTTGCATGGGAGAGCCTCGTGGCAGATTCTCCACAGGCACTGCAGATGCTGGGACGAAGCATCAGTGACTTAGAAAAAAAGTGCTGTGCAGAGAAAAAAACAGCTGAGCTGAGAAGCTAAGCCGCCATCAGGGAGGCAGAGAGTGAACCCTGCATGCTGCCGGAGCTGTCCACGGTTCTGCGAAAGGTAAATAGGGCTTAATATAAAAATCTTTCCCTTTCTTTTTTTTTTTTTTAACACAGCAGTACAGGGGAAAGTGTATCCCTCTCCGGCCCTATGTAGACAGCTAGTCAAGGGGGATTGACTGGACCACCAGTATCACCCCAAAAGGTCACTGGGAAAGAAGCCTAGGCTGAAGATTTCAAGGGGCAAAGCCCCCCTAGGCCTCTAGCAGAGCGAGAAGACAGGACTGTCTCCCTGAAAAAAAAGCAGAGAATCTTTCAAAAGTAACTTTTTTTTTTAAATAGACAATTGATAATACTTGCTTGATCCAGTAAAGAACTGAATAAGATCCCCACATGGACAAAAGATAAGGAGATAAGAAGGGGAACCGCAAGTTCAGCTGCCTGTACCTGCTGGAGACAGACGAATACTGAAGGGATGCAGGGTAGGCTCTGTCTTGATATGGGATACCCTTTCAGTTGGTCTGTCTCCATTTGCTGGACAGGAGGTTCAACCCACGGTCTGGACTGATCCGGGTACGTACAGGGAACAGCACTTATCAAAATTATCAGATACAACTTACTGGAGGCCTGCGGCCTCCAGTAAGTTGTATCTGATAATTTTATTTATTTATTTAAATTCTTTTACTATACCGATACTCAAGACGAAGGTCTTATCGTACCGGTTTACGATCAAAATATCCATTCTCATGTAAGAATGGTAGGACAGGAAGAATCTTCTTTTGTTAGTGACTTCCTTATCTGCTGATAAATATGAATGTCGTTTCAGAAAGGAGTACCTCAAGAAGGAATCAGTGAGCAAACAGGAAGTACCTTTGTCTTTATTAATGGGGGGGGGGGGGGGGGGGGAGGGGAGAGAACAGGGCATAGCAAAGCATTCCAAATGCTCGTTAGCCAAACAGCCCATCAGATACACATCTTGTCAGGGGACTGATCATGTGTTTGAGCTCTCTATCAGAGAGACAGGAGCAAATTTCATAAGCCTCTACTGAGGGAAATAAAACAACAAACATCATGGAGAATTTCCAGGGCTTTTGGGCTGCAATTGGGATGAGTTACTCAGTAGGTCTGATGCATGTAATGGCCTTCAAATGAGGCCATCTGTAAGGCATCTGAATTCAACCTTCAGCTCCTCTCCCTCTGTTGTGTCTCAGAATGAGAGGTAAATCACCGCTACATTAACATCTGTCAAGTGTTGTAAAGGCAACTTATTCTCCTGGAGCTCTTCACTTTGTGAAACTTTAGTGCAGTATACTTTCAGCCTATGAATTTATTTTTATTTCTATGTCAGTTTTGATGTGGCACCCTGATTATGGCTCCTTACAGCAGTGGCAGCAGAATCTGGGAAACAGTACAGCCTTACCGTGCAGCATAGCTCTGGAAAATCTGTACGCACTGAAGTATCAGTACACAATGGCGTTCAGTGCAAAGTAAACGTGATTTTAAGCAGAATCCCTCCCGTATCGTACATTCTCCCTTCATCTTTCCAAAAGCAGCTTCTGCAGGAGCTACCTTTTCCTCTAAGCAGTTCACAACATGGCTGTCAATTTTCCTTTGGTTTAGCATGCTTAGTTTTGGTCACAGTTTCAAAGATGTCTTGGTTCACTTTGGTCTTTTGATTTAGCAATGCCAGGATTGCGCAGTGTATCCAGTACATAATGGACATGCTGGCAAAATCTAAACAAAAACGGCATAGCTTCCATTCCAAATCTGCCAGTACTCGGTTCATTTTGTTTGGCTTTGGTAGAGACATGACTCTGGAATTTGTTCAGATGTAATCTAATTAGACATTCAGAATGCTGTCATTTCTGAGTTAACAACAGTATCATTGCCCATGACTTAAAAGTCCATCCTACAAGCCATTCCTGGTTAGAAAGAATGCATTTATTTAAAAAAAGCATTTCCACAGCACTGCTTAGCAAATGAAAGGCAGGCAATCTACTCATTTGGATGGAATTCTATCTAGAATAAATCACAAAAATGCATGTTATGCCTAAAGCTGTATTTGCAAAGCTTCAGATACAACAAATGTATTTATTTTTCTTTAACTAATCCCAATATCACAATTAATGCATGAAATATGCTAACAAGCCCCATGCACTATTGGTTAGACTCAGAGGGAGGGAGAAGGGGGGTCTACGTTCATAAGAGTTCTCCCATTCTGTTCCAAGGTAAAATTCTTTTGAGCATAGAGCCCCGAATCTTTTAATACAGCCAATCACAATGTAAGCATACAGCAACCAGAACAAAGCCAGTCAAAGAAATAACGATACATATGCTGCAAACCAAAAAAATATTCCATTATAAATCACATGAAAGAAATCAGCCAATTGCAGCACAGCCGCATTCTGCATCACATCTCAACATTTACACCTGCGCCATTTTACTGTTCAATTTTATAAATGGCATGAGGAACAGAAAACCTTGAAAGCTTCAGCAAGCCAGGCATCTAAATTTCAACTTTTCTTTTCAAATTCCATGCAATTCATGTGATTTATAGCAAGTTATCAAGAGCTGCGAGAGAAGCCTTCCACTGCAGCTGAAAACTGCTTCACGTATTCCTGGGTAAGCAGACTCTGACATTGGGCTTCCTACCGCCCAAATGGCATAGGACCACTTCCCAGTACAATGTCAGAGGTCTGGCAAGCCAGACTGATCCTGGGGAAAAGGGAATCCTTTGCAGGTTGTGAAATCTAGTTGTAGATCAATGTAAGAATAATCCATGATGATGTACATGAGCCTTTGAGATTCTCTTGGGTCCATCCTTCGGATGTGGCCAATCTGAAGACGGGTCACTTTTAATGGTCACTCCAGATATGCCACATCCAAAGAAGGAATATGTATGATCTTCAAAATCTGTGTGTGTACCCCATCCTCTCTGGATAATTCTTATACTGGTCCAGAAAAAAGTATCTTGGCCTGCAGAGAATCCTGTACAGTGTCAGCCATCTCTCACAGCTCATTTTAACTCATAAAAGAATGCATTTAACTGGAAAAAAAAAATGAAATGTCTACCAAAAGACAAAGCAAAATCAGCAGCAAAGAAGAGTGAGAAAGCCAGATTATGTCCATACCTTCTGCATGCCTCATCATACTCCTTGGTGAGAAACAAATGTTTTTTTAATATGTGCAGTTATCATCCTTTATCATTGACAAGAGCCGTATGCATACACAGAAAGAACGAAGATGAGAAAAGTAACCAGGCAGCCAGGAGCATCCTCATCAACTCACAGCCATCATGACAAAAGTCAGTGAAAGGATTTTACAAGACCTGAGATAGCCTCGCAGCGCTGGAAACAAGGTAGCACCAATAAAGAGAATATTGACTCAGTTTTCCCTGGCACAGTAAATCAAGGGGAGCATTGCATGTCCTGTTTGTCTGGAAGTGCTGGTGATTCTCATTAGAGGGTCTTGGAGAACATTTAATAGCAAAATATAGACAACATATCATCATCCAACTGTGAACCAACAGGTACTAAGTAGTCATTATGCTGGATTCAGGTTAATTGCATAGAAATGATCAATCTAAAGGTTCTGCCAAATGCCTCCACAGCTCCACTAACACATGTCACTTTGCAAAATGTGAGATTCATGGACTCCTATTGTCCGATTTTTGTATATTTTTTTCCCACCAGGCCATATCCATGCAGTTACTTCTCAGTGAAAGTTCCCCGCTCCCCACTCCCAAGGCACTGGCAATTTATTTAAAAAATAAAATTCTGCACTGGATATGTGAGCTGTGTGCCTGGGGACTGCTGGCTGCAGACTGCAATTCCCCCACATTCCAGAGAGACAGAGAAAGAAAGAGACCCAGACTTACAACCCAAAGCTAAGCCACGCTGCTTCAGGCCCACAAAGCTGTGAAATCAGCAAAACCTACCATGTACTATAGCAGAGTTACAAAGATCGAGTCTGATGTAGCAAAGGGTTTTCCCTATTTTGTGTCTACAGGAAAAATTCTTGGTATATATTATCCACAGCTAATAATTACAGAGACAGTTACATAGTAGGTTAGGCTGAAAGAAGACCAGAGGACCCTCTAGTTCAACATTTCTCTGACTGTGATTCCTCTAAAAGCAAATATTTAATGCTGATATTCAAAATTAAAGTTCCTAGAGTGTTTAAATCTGTTTATTTTAACTTTAAAACCTTTAGTTTAATTATTTTTAGCAATACTTTTGGCCCAATATGACCTAGGCTACCTCTGTGCCCCAAAAAACTCAGACTACACATCTGCTACCACTTAAGTGTTTAAAATACCTTTAATCTTTCTTTCTCAAGATGATAATGCCTGACCTGAAATGCTAGATTCTATTTGTTCCTATGACTTGCTGATACAATAGTTTCCTTTACACTCTGCCACCCAGTGTAGCAAACTAGAGTGTGTTTCAGTCACACCGCATTGTGTCACACTCTAGTCATGCATCATTAGTCCAATCCCGTTTGGCTACAAAAAGGGTTGATTTCTGTAGACCTTTCCATGTAGCTGAAGAAGCACAGACCTGGGGTAGATAAAGAATGAGGCAGCATCTCCTCACCTACAGGGAAGGGTCTGGAGGAACCAGCCAGCGAGACGAGATTCTGGACTAATGACTAAAACAAATGCCATTGGATACTCACAGTTTCGCCTCTCTGTCCAGGATGACCAGGTAATCCATCTTTCCCTGGTGGACCCTAAAGGACAAGGGAACGTAATGAGGCAGGAAATGGTTTCCTCACTTCTTCGCACGGTAACAATATCACGGTTCAATAATTACACTTTTGCAACTGTTTCACTTCACTAGAAATCAAATAAACCTACTACTTGCAATTATCACACTACCAGGCATTATTGGAAATCTAGTTGCACAGTCATAGAGACATAGGGTTTGAATCATCCCCAAAAAATGTTGGCTTCTAGAGGGCAAATATCAGAGGAAAATAAACAGCAATTGTTATGAAAGAAGATATTTGGGAGAGATTCATCAAAATAAGTAAAATATTCATTACAGCGAGAAAGAAAGATATTTGGAGCACACAGAAGGAACCACCATAGGAGCCCCATTGATGTCCTCTACTTTGCTCACAGATATGTTCACAAACATCTGTACACCCAAATATATTCATGGCTTTAATCCACATTATTAGGGTAAATATTTCTACCCTACAACTTTATATTAGAAAACAACTCAGTGGTTCTGAAATGGCCTGTACATTCACTACATTGTATCTTCACCTCCCAATTATTCAACAATCTCCAATGGCTTAGCCAGGATCTAAATATTATTCAAAGACACCAAAAGTGAGAATGTTTACTTACAGGGGGGCCCTTCGGTCCAGGAAATCCAGTGGGTCCTTGAGGTCCTGGCGGTCCCTGGGATACAGGCATGTATGTTAATACACAAAACAAGGGCTATTTTGTTCTAAACAGTGCTGTAGTATGCAAAATCAAGCTAGGCCCAACTAGCACTGGTTCTCCATACTATGACATGCAGACAGGTTGTCTCTTCAAAAACCTGTACCAAGCAGAACTAAAATGCATATTTTGGAGCATCCTAAATTAGCATGGAAATTTGGTATGGTGCTTGATCCAACTGGATACTACTCAATAGCATGCTCTTGCATGTAGGTCTTAGGGGAACTTAGTCTTACCACCATAAATCTGTCCCAAGGCAATCATGCTGGCATGCAAAAGGCTACCATGAGCTATGCCCAACAGTATATTGTACTGGACAGTGCTTGCAACTTAACAGTTGTTATGCAATATCGATCTGCTGGCTGGCTTCATGCAAACATGACCTGAGTTCCACCTTCTGAGGGTGCCAGCATGTCTGCCCATGTCCTGGATGGTTTCTTGCCCTTTTGTAATGCCCTCCAGACAGGTTTCTAAAGTGTCTAAGCCAAGGATTGGGAGGAAACATTGTGTGGGAATGCGAGAGTGCCATGGCACCAGGTACTATTTTTAAGGCGACGGACAAATGGAAACATTCTGTACCTAATAACATGCCAAAATGATCTGAAAGCTTCAACAAGAACCATTTCAGTGCTTCCGAAAGGATTCAGTGATATTCCACTAGAACAGCACTGTCAGAATATTGCACACAGTCTTTTTAGAATATGGTGGGTTTGAGATGAATGAATTCAAGCTACACAAACCAAGGTATGTTTAGCCTTTTTTTTCAGCCTTTCAGAGCTTTGCATTTGGGAAATATCTAGCTATTCTGAAAATATGCACAACACTAGGCCAAGGATAAAACTCATCATATGTGCAATTATCTTCCCACCCTCTGGAAGAAAAATTTGAATGTAGGTTCATCCATTAAAATACTTCTGAGCCTCTTCAGGGGCTGAATTCCAACACTGTTGGGGTTTATGTCTCCTCAATCCTTGACATTAATTCTCATTTTTAGTGTGCCTAACTTTTTTCGGTTTTACCTTGCAGTTTCCTCCTTTTCAACTAAGATTCGAGCAATGAGAACAGGCTAGGATGCCATGAGACTCTAATCGCAGCTATCTGTGATTTCCCCTATTTTCAACCCAGCCACAGCTCTCTTCACCTGGATCCTGATCAATAGGTGCCGCTGTTGTAAGATAGCTGGGATTCCCTGCCAACCCAAGGAGGAGGAACCAGCCATCAAGCTTGGGTTCTGAGTACAGAGGCACAAGGCACTGCCAATGAGCCCTGGGGCTGGCCTAGTTTTTCTAGCTTTGCCATTTCTTTTTTAGTAGTCTAACAATTCTACTGCAAAGAACACATTCTCCCTGCTTTATATTTTGAACTTAACAAAACTGACCTTGTGTGTTAGTTTGATGTTGTACTATTACTGAAGCAATGAAGTCCAGGAGTACAGGCATAGGTGAGCCTCACCACAACTTGGCCAGAGTTAAGTTTTTGAGCCAAAGTTGATTAACAGATGTCAAATGTTATTTTTTTTTATATAATTTTAAATTATATAGACCTGCTTCAGCCCAATAAGGACCTCAGAATTTTGTCCCAGTTAACAGTGGCCTCCTTTTGGCATCAGTCTTTCCATGGCCCGATATCATGAACAACTGATTTCCTCACTGCTTCTCCGGTGCAAACTAATTCTGGCCTGGGCAATTTTAAGAATTACAGCCGTGCTCACAGTTTAAACCTCTTACCCTTTCACCGGGAGGACCAGATGGGCCATCACCACCAGAGTTACCCTGTAGAAAGGACAAATCAAACAACAAAATTAGTTTAAGTAATTTAAACCATGCCAAAATGATTTAAAATGGACATTAGCATTGACAATTCAGGAAGTTATTAGCTATGGTATGGTATGCCTTCTATGAATAAAATAATAAAATCATATTACTACAACACTGCCAGAGGCAGCCTGACACCTGGACAGTAATGTTCATACAATGGATTGGGTCAGCTTTCTGGTGGTTTTTAACTGAAATCTTAAAGATCTGGGGGGGTTTATTCTGAATTGTTGTCATTATTCATTTTAATTTGGCAATGAAAGCAGGTTTTAGCCAATGGTACCAAATCTTTTACAATCAAGACCCAAGTTTCGGAACACTAAATTGAAAAGGGAATCCACAGATCTGACGAATGGTGCTGTTTTTAGGTGCTTCCACCTCTGGAACCAAGTAAGAGAAGGGTTCACTGTAACCTACCTTGGGACCAGGCTTGCCAGAGGCACCCCGAGGACCTCTTTCCCCACGTGGACCCTTAAAGAAATAGCAAACAATGACTAATTGTTTCATATACCGCTGTTTCCTGTTACAAAGCATCATTGTGTCATATATGGAAGTAGAATAAAGACAGTTCTCATTGTTATGATCCTTCTACAGCATGGTCACCATTTTCTGCTATACCATGGTGACGGTTTTCACTAAAACTAGCCATTATAACACTGCATCATGGTGATCATTTTCAATGTAATGTTGTTTCTTGGTAGACCAAGAACTGACAGCAGTGATGTATATTATAAAGAAATGCAATTACAAAAATGTTATACTATATTCAAAGTTAAAAACAGAGCAATATATTCTGAGAGTAAGCTCTTACCGTTGGACCTCGTTGCCCCCCTTGGACCTGGTTTACCAGGTGTGCCCTAGAATCAAACAGAAATATGGTACTGTTAGCAATGTTACATACCCAACTGTTAGCAACCCAGAAAGGAGAGGGGTCTTTCTGGAACTGACTATACAGGCTGAATCAGAGAGATGATACCAGGGAAAAGCTAGAGCAGTATATGATGCTGCAGTCTTTCATTGTGTTTTGTTGAGGGTCCTGAAGAGGAAGACTCATGCTCAAGATTTCAGACTGCGGTTAGACAGACGTTCCCACCCAGTTTTCTGATATAGGTTAGGCTGAAGTTGATCATTTACCTTGACTGGGGCTCCCTGCTAAGGCTGGGCGCATCTATTCTGCACCAGCTGAGCACTGCTGCCAGCATGTCCCATCTCATAAATATGAGGCTGAGAGCGAGGAGATGGGGTTGATGCGAGAGTGGCATAACAGCAGAACACCGTAGATGGTAGGAGTTTCAGAGGAAGTGGGGAAATGGCTCCCTGAGGAAATGTGTATTTTCATGGGGCGTGAAGATGAAGCAGAGGGAAGAGACTGGAAAACTGCAAGGTACTGGGAGCTCCAGGGGTGAAGAGCCAAAAAAGGAAACAGCCCAAAGTAGAAGGTGTGCTGGGATAACCGTGCAGGCTCATAGGAAGGAAAGGCCTGTGCTGTTAGCTCCAGTTTCAACTCAGCCCCCTTGCAGAACAGTCAATCAGTGTCATCCCTGGCTTCTGCTAGAGCTGAGGCAGAAAACTAGGTAAAATCAAATGCAGGTAACTTAGGTTTGCTCTGACCTCTGGGATTTAACCAGGCACCAGCGGCAGGAACCTCAGCAAAATATGAAAGGGAGGCAAAAGAGAAGGTAGGAATTCAAATAAACTTTTGTTGAAAACTATGGACTCCCACTGCAGCTAGGGCACCAGCAATGCATTATGCATGCACTGTCCTAGCTTTCTACAGGGGGAGCAACTGCCCTGGTGAAAAACAACTGTAACGAGCACTCTTAGATCAAAGGCAGGATAAAGTTAATGAAAACTGTAATTATCTGCAATTGCATTTCCACAGTTCTGATGGTTTATTACTATTAAGTTACTTTGGGGCCCAGGGGAGTTTATGCCTATGGGATCTACCACTTTAGAAGGTGCAGCACTGTAACTGTTTACTTTACATCCAGCTGAATATCAAGTTAGCTCACAAGACATGCATCTTATGTATACACAAACATATAATGAGGCCCCAGATAGCACGCACTGCCTGGAAAGCAGCAAGTCATCACATTTAATGCCTGCCACAGCTTTCAGCTTCTGAGAAATGAACCTTTTTCTTTCCTAGGATGATGTGATGTTGGCTCTGAACACTGTGGGAAAAACTATAAACATTTATATTTGGAAAGCCTGTCCAAGAATTCCTGGGTACTGCTCCTAAGGCTGAAGGGTATAAAATATATATATGTATAACCTAGGGAGGGGCAATTTTATAACTGTGCATGGGTGGGGGTAAAGTCTGCGCATAACCTTTATACCCAGACTTTACCCTAAATTTTAAAACAAGCTCATACAAATAAATTCAATTTGAAAATCTGAATATAATAAGTGCCCAAGAACTCGTACAGGTAAACGCATGTAAAATTGTACCTCCTCTTCAGAGAGTGTAAACTATGTGGCCAAACTTATGCGTGTACTTTTTAAAATCAAACAACATATATGTAAGTTCCAACCATGCCTCTATGCACGTGACTTGGTTACAAATGCACTTTGACTCCCACTAAGACCCAGACTATTTTATAATAAACTGTTTACACACATAAAACCAGGTATTTTGCATGTAAATTGCTTTGAAAATCAGGTCCATGCATAAAGCTGCAGGAATCCATTTTCAAAGGGTTTAGAAGCCTAATTTAGGAAATTTGGAGCATAAACCAGACACTTTGAAAACTGACTAGGGCTGAGCATCTAAATTTAGGATCCTAATTTCGCTAGGGATCTCCATGTAGATGCCTAAAACGTGTGTGGCTGCAGAGAAAAAAAAAAAGTTAGGTACTTAGCACTGGTTTTTAGCATCAGGGACCTAAGATAGGGCCTGATTCATCTAGGTATTTTCTCATAGTCACAGAGTGGAAGAAAAGCCGGGGACAGTAACTTTTAAAGAACCGCGCAGGCGTACGTGTATGTGCGTATGGCGGCTCGCGCGACTGGACACGGCCATTTAATAACATATGTGTGTATGATATAAAATCGGCTGTATGAGTGTACATGTGCAATTACCAGTTTCCCCAGTCCATTCCCAGTTCACCCAGGTAAAGACTCCCGACTTCCTAACCCCCTCTAGCTAGATAGCCTCCCTTTTAACCTATTAGCCCCGACCCTTCAAACCCCGCTGACTAGCCCTGATTTTTTATTTTAAAACTTACACAACATCCATAGCAGAAGTAAAGTTACATGGTCAGGGACCCGTGTCCCACCCATACCCCACCCAGACTCCACCCAAGCTACACCCCTTTTTTGACTTCATGATTTGTATGCGTCCTGGGAGATTCACGCGTGCCTTTTAAAATCCGTGAGGTGCATGCCGGCCTGAGACACACATGTATCTCCCGGCTTTGGCGCATGTAGGGCTTTTAAAATCTAACTGTTAGGTCCTTACATTTGGCAAAAAATCTTCCAAAAATTAGGAACTGAGCACTTTTTGAAAATCTACCCTATAGTCAACAGTAAATACACCAACGCAGACATGATACATGCATACACACAGGAATGAAAATATATACACATGCCACCATAAACACGCAGCACGTAAATGCATATGAAACATAAGGCAGGCAGATCTGCACTGTTTCTTAGTTTTGCTTCATGTCTAGTTCTATATATGTTACAGTCAGCTTTTGTGTTAAACTAAAGAAATATACTGAAGAAATGGAAAGACAACACGGCACCAAATCTAACGACTTCTGAAGAGCCACTGCAGAAATCCCAAAAGAGGAGAAATGGCCCAGTGCTTCTGGATGAAATCAGTAGTTTGACAAAGGTGTCATGCTGCCACCACAACCAACCTGGCCTGAATGCCAACATTATCTCCGACTAACTTATCAGACAGGAAAGGATTTCTGCCTCATTCACATCTGAAGGGCACAGCTGCTCAATCCTTGCTCCCAGCTATCTCCCCTAGATGTCTGCATCTTTCCAAGTACTCCTGAAACCCCATCAACTACAATGGCACTGGACAAAGCTGGGATCCATTCCCTTCAGAGTCACCACAGTTTCAGAGTCATATTCTGTCTTGGTTAATCCTTTTAATGCAAGGAACGGAAAAGGACATTTTGGCAAGAAAAATCTTTCCACGTCATAAATTTCTGTCAAACAATCTACATCTCTCACAGAACAGCAGTTAAGAAAGCTTCTCTTTGCACAGTTTGAATCTTGTTAACTTGTATTCTGCAAGAATATCTCCAAGTAAGGACATCAGATAACCCGGGGCAGATAACTCAGTCTGAGTTGTAGAATTTTGTACCCCAATGCATTCTGGTAGTCATAGTCCTATTGGAAACAAAATGGGTTTTGGATAGCATGTGCCTTTTATATGGTTTCCAGGTTTTCTAAGCTGCTCAGATCAACTATTTTATGCCCTTACTTCACACTGATTTACTACACATTTGTACCCTGGGTAGCTGTGGAGTCCATTTTCAAAAAATGCTCAATGCTTCATTTAGGTGCCTAAGAATGTGACTGACAATTCCACTAGAGTTGTACTAGGGTTGCAATCAAGTCTCCTAGATTTGAATGCAGACTATTTTGGCTAAACACCTAACATGTTTTCTATGCCTTAACTCCACTCCCATAGCTGCCCACTTTTTGAGTTCCTACATTTAAGTGCTCAGCCCTAGTCATTTTTCAAAGGGGCTGATTTGGACACTAACTCTCTAAGTTAGGCGCCTAAATCCTTTGAAAATCAACCACCATGTATTTACACTCTCAGTTAATTAGCACCTCGTTTATTACATGGTTCATGAATATCAAGGCATCTTGTCTCTTGTGATGTCATTGCATTGTCTTATGATGTCACATAAAGAGAGTACAGTCAGAGAATCATGAGACCATTTTCCTGGGGCAGTGGCTGAGAGCGTAAAAGGATTGTTTTAACTATTAATCTAGTGCAAGCAAATATGACACAGATTTGAGAATAAACTTTCATGAATAAGCCAAAGATCTAATTTTCTGTACATGACTTTGATTACCATGAGAAATGCAAGCATCAAAGTGCAGTATGGCCAGGAATAATGAAGCTAGGATTACATTCCCTATTCCTGATGGCCCACAATTGACTGGCAACAAATTCTGCATGAATTATCAATGCACCCACTAGGAATGTGCAGAAAGAAAAGAAACATTGCTATTCGGTATTCGTTGCGCCGGGACTCAAATCCGTTGCATCCATTTTCACAAGGGGAAACCCGATTCGTCCATTAGTTACATTCGGTATTCGTTTTCCATTAAAGTTGGAAAAACAAAAAAAAAACCCATCCCAACCCTTTAAATTTAATTAACTACAACCCCCACCCTCCTGACCCCCCCCCCCCAAGACTTGCCAAAGGTTCCTGGTGGTCCAGTGGGGGTCCAGGAGTGATCTCCTGCACTTGGGCCGTCGGCTGCCAGTAATCAAAATGGCACCGATGGCCCTTTGCCCTTACTATGTCATAGGGACCAACCAATGGCACCGGTAACCCCTGTGACATAGTAAGGGCAAAGGGCCGTCGGCTGCCAGTAATCAAAATGGCGCTGACAGCCCTTTGCCCTTACTATGTCATAGGAGCCAACCAATGGCACCAGTAGCCCCTGTGACATAGTAAGGGCAAGGGGCTGTCGGCTGCTAGTAATCAAAATGGCGCCAATGGCCCTTTGCCCTTACTATGTCACAGGGGCTATCGGTGCCATTGATCGGCCCCTGTCACATGGTAGGAGCAATGGAAGGTTGGCACCATCGTGGGCTGTCCATTGTGCCTACCATGTGACAGGTACCTACCATGTGACAGGGGCCGACCAATGGCACCTGTAGCCCCTGTGACATAGTAAGGTCAAAGGCTATCGGCGCCATTTTGAATACTGACAGCCGATGGCCCAAGTGCAGGAGATTGCTCTCAGACCCCCACTGGACCACCAGGGACTTTTGGCAAGTCTTGGGGGGGTCAGGAGGGTGGGGGTAAATTTAGTAATGATACATTACATTCGTGGGGGTTTGCCATGCGTTTCGTGAACCCATGAATGCAACGAATAGGGACCTATCTGTTGCAGATTGAGCATACGTTCAAAACGAATACACATCCCTGGCACCCACTGTTTCATATTCGCCCGAATGCTTTTGTGTTTTGGGAGTACTGATTCAGATTTGAATTTCTCTAGGAATCCTTGGGGGCAGTGTCACCAAATGGGTTTGTTTTGCACAGACCATGATAGGAATGAACCTCACTCTTTAGGGTATACTATATGATGTTAAATTTACTGCCAGTGTCCTTCTTTGTACTTTATTTATTTATTTAAAAATGTTTATATTCCGCTTACACAATAATATGTGCTAAGTGGAAGAGGTCAACAAACGTTGCCAAGGGTGAGTCGGTTCATATAGTACATCTGGATTTTCAGAAGGTTTTTGACAGTCTGTCATGAGAAACTCATCAGGAAATTTAAAACGTCATGGGAAAGGAGACAATGTCTCAAACAGGAAGCAGAGCGTATAATACTGAATGGTTATTTCTTTCAGTGGAGAAAGGTAAATGATGAAGTGCTCCAGGGGGAACTGGTGCTGTTTAATATATTTATAAATGATCTGGAAAAAGGCGTAAAGCATGAGGTGATCAAATTAGCAGATGATATCATCAGACAATGCAGTGACATCGCAGGTTAAAAGATGGCTTGATATTTATGAATCGCGAAGTAACTGCGGTGCTAAAAATAGAATAAATGGGAGCGTAAATACATGGGGGCGGATTTTCAAAGAATTTAGGCACCAAACTTATAAGACATCATATCTTATCATAGGGCAAGCCCGCAATAATATTACCACAGGACCAAGCACTGGAAAAAGCCAGGTTCTGAGCACAAATGCCGTCATTCATACTTTCAAGAGATTGTTTGCAATAAAATTTCCAGGGAGGTAGCTGTTCTAGTCTGTAGTAAGAAAAACGTCACAGAGGCTGAAAGCATTTTTCTAAACCAACCGATTTAATGAGCAATGAACTTTCGATAACAAGAGTCTCCTTCATCAGATGGCGACAGTTATGACAAAGTGGACCCTCGCCCTCGAAAGCTTCTGCTTTAATAAATCAGTTCATCTGTAAGGTGTCACCAGCCTCTGTGATATCGTAGCAATAAAGGCAGTAAAACGGAAAGTTACCTTCTGTAACTGACAGCAGGCCTGATGATCCATTACTCAGATTCTCTGACCCTGGTTAAAATGCTACTATCAGGAGCCACAGCAGTTCTAACCTTTACCCTTCTTGCTACTCGCTAAAATCTTCTCTCCAGTAAAGCCTGAGGAGTGCATTAAGTGAGTTTCTAACTGCCCTGATTTTACCCGGCTCTATAACGATGGTCGGAAGGTCTTAGTTGAATGTCAAGCAAATAATATTTCATGGTCAGTAATGTGCTTCTTTCTAGTAGCACTGATGGATCAGTTGTGCATTTGTGTTTCTTGGCTCTTCTTGTGTGTACAATCGGGCTTCAATCCAAAACATTTTGTTTCCAATCACTGTTGTCTGGCACCAGGGTTTGTTTTTACAGGCCTCATGCAACTTCAGATAATGCTCTCCACCAAATCACTCATCCAATTGAAAGCTGGATTCTAATGTAAGAGTTTGTAATAGAATCATAGATGTAAATGGATCTGCAACAGAGCTGTGGGGCTGCGGCTCCATCCAGGTTTCTGGTGATATCACATACCCTGACTAGGCTGATATCAAAAAATTCCTGAGAGAAAATTCTGCATTGCTGTGGATGGCATTTCATCGTCTCTTCTTTTGGTAGGTGGCATGGTCCAGTAGCCGAGGTCCTGGGGTCTGAGGCTGGAGCATTTCAGAAAAAGTTAAAATCCCCCCCCCCCCCCTCCCTCCCATGGCTAGGTGTGTGAAATGGGACAAACCACTTTCTTCGTGCCTCTGATTCCCCCACTGTGACTCAGTAATAACAACTAGGGATATGCATTTGTTTTAAACGAATTGCACATCGGAACAAAAACTTACCCTCCCAATATGCAGCGGACGAGCAAAGAACTTGAAAAGTTACCTACACCACTGCAAAGATTTCTGTGTCGCGCTGCAGCACCTTGTGTCAGCTCATTTGTACTATGGAAACTCCATAACAACATCTTTGTTCATTATCGTAACACTTAGGCAGCAAAGCTTGCATCTTAAATGCTGCACTAAACCAGTCCCCAGGATGTTCTGAGATGTGCCTTGTGGGTGAGATTATCTAACATGCTGCCATCAAAATAAAAAAATCCCCTATGCACTCTGTCAATTTTCAAAAATATCTCAGCTCTTCCCTTAGGCACCTAAGTTCAGCTGAAAATACATCTAAAATTAGGGGCCTAAATTAAAAGTCTAGAACTGAAAATGAATGACAGGTATCAAACTTTTTTCATGCCCTGTCCCCAGCTCTGTAGCCATCCACTTTTTAGACACCTAAATCTAGGTGCTCAGCTCTAGTCAGTGTTCAAAATGGGCTGATTTAGGAACCTAAACCCTTTGTAAACTGTCCTTATGTGGCTGGGGTTAGGATTGCCAACTGGCTCCAGATTTTCAGGACAGGTTGATCCAGGCCTGGTTTTACTCCACTGCATGCAGGTACATAGAGTCTTGCTTTTCTTAAGGAAAGCAATAGGGAAAGCAGAATAAGTCCCAGCATGCAATGGGGTAAAACCAAGACTGGATCAACCTATCCTGAAAATCAGGAGCTAGTTGGCAACCCTAGCCGGGGTGCATAAGCTGATACTACCGTTCTTGTAGCCTGAAGAGTTTGGGTAGCCAATATTCTAATGCCTGCCCAGGATGCAAAGGCCTTTGTGTTCCAAGTGAGATCCGATCATCACTATGAAGCTACAGGGTCCAGGGTCACATGGACTCTTGGGCTGACAGCCATTTCATCCACAAATCCTTTTCAATTGCCACATGCAGAAAAGAGAAGCTCATTCAATGGGAAGGAGCAGAATAATTCTTGGAGAAGATGAGGAGCTGAAAGCAGCACCATGAATGAACAGAAAAGTGGGAATGGAGTGGTATCTACTGGAATTTAGATGAGATACCATTAATTAACGAACCTAATACATTAGTTTGAGGTAACTTTTGAATTTACAGAACTGAAGGCCTGGGAAACATGGAACCTGTATAGCCCCATTTTGAGACATGGGAGCATTCTTAATAGCAGCAAAGACCTGGAGCCTTCCCACCTTAACCTTCCTCATGAAATAATGAAACATGTAAACGTAAAAAGACAGCAGTTCAAAATGTAAAACAGTACCCTTGTTCCTTTTTCACCATTGGCTCCTGGGAATCCAGGAAATCCATTGGAACCCTGAAAAAAAGAGGAAATAAAAGTTCTGAGTAACAGCTTTATGAGCCAGATGTAAGTGGCATGAGGAATTTAAGCGTTTTGTTGAAGTTATCTCAATGTCGGGGAAAATGCTCGGTACACATTCCTGCCTGGCAGGAAGACACAAATATCATTACTAGCACTAACATCAAATAGGGCTCCGCAAACCTCTGGCAGGTGAAATCTAGAATCTGATCTGTAAATATTTGATTCAGATGTAGTCTAACAATCAAAGTCAGTTTCAACCCTGTATAAATGTGATTCAGATTTTTATCTTTATTTTGAAACTTTGTATTTAAGCAAATTGTTTGCCCTTTGATGAATAACTGGGGATTGCAATTATCTCAAGTATCAGAAGATTTGCACTTTGGGAATGTTCTGAGTTCATTTTTCAGAATTATTTTGAAAAGCGGTGAATATTCCCATCCCCAGACATGCTTATGGGTTGTTCCCATTTTATGTCCTTGAGAGAAATGCTTAGCATATTTCATCTTACGAGTCAAAATTCAAACAGTTCCAAAGTACTCTGATTTTGCTGAATCTCTTTGAGATCTCTTCCACTGAACCAACCAGTGGTCTTCCAGTAGTGCCTCAACGAGGGCTGGCTCTGTCCTTTGGTAACTGCCATAGACTCTCACAGGTTAATTTTCAAAGGAGTTATGCATGAAAATGTAATAAACTAACGCAGCAATTTTCAAAAGCCATTTACCCGCATTAAGCGCACTTAACGTGGGTAAAACCTATGGATAATTCAATGGCATATATTGTACCAATTTTCAAAAGCCCACTTACACGGGTATAGTGCATTTGCACATGTAAAACCCAGTTTTAAGCATGTAAATGCTTTTCAAGACCAGGCTTATAGCTTGCACAGGGAAAGAGGTTCTCACTGCAGTTATGCCAAAAATCCTTGCAAATCTTTTCCTGCTCAAAAAAAGAGTAAGAGAATCTGCTTGATCAGCATTATGCCCTTTCATACTGGACACACTAAGGCTCCCTGGCTGGAGGAATGGCCCAGTAAAAAGGTCATATAAGTGCTAGGTTTTGTTTCCCTCCTTTCTGTTTGATGTACTAAACAATTCCCATTTAACTCTCCATAAACAAAAAAAAAAAGAAAAAAAAAAAGACATTTAGCTATTCTCATACATTTTTAATATTTAATATACTTCAAGAAATGAGAATATTTATCACCATGCCTAAGGGATATGTCCTTTATCTTACTTGTGGCTTTGACATTTATCTCTTATAAGAGGCATGAGTGGCTTCATTTCACACATGTTCTCCCACAAAACCTCCGACAATCCCCTGGGGACAGATCCCAATGTAACATTTCATTACCCAAACACTGTGCATATATTTATTGATAACACACTGCAGCAGTTAAATGGAACTTTATTAAAAACTAGGGTTATTCAGTTTAAAGGATCCAGAGTCATATGGTCGAGAATGTAACCCAGATTTGTTAAAATAGTAAATAACTTTTAGTGTGAGCAGCTCTCTGAGACCATGCTTCTGCAGAGGAGGGATATTGACAGACAGCAGTACTATGACAGGCTGGCCTCCACTTTTTGTCTGCACTGCGGTAACCTGCATAATGGTCCAAAGGTTTGGGGAGAGGACACTGGGAGGGATGAGGAACCCTGGCTGGCTTAAATCAGCACTGGCAAATTCTGCCTTGGTTCACATTTCTCCGTGCATCCTGCTTGCTGGTTGATGTCTATAGGAGGACTTTAAGAGATCACCATCATATGGAAAAATATTCCATAAAGAATAGCACAATAAATTACCTTTGGGCCTTGTCTTCCTGGATAGCCGGGTAACCCAGGAACACCGAGTTTTCCCTGGAGTAAAACACAAATCATGATTACAATTCCTTTCTACTGGTTATGAAAACTGTAAAACACACTGTCGAAATAGATCAATTCTGTACTGCAGCTTATGAGGCACAAGTGAATGACTAGGCATGTTCACAAAGAAAGGGCCCAATATTCAAACATATTCAGCTATCTAAGGCCTAGATTCATCAGTTTGCTATAAATTTTGCATGGCCAGCACCAGCGATAAAAAAGGGGAATGGTTAGGGTAATTTTTTAGTTATTGCAACCCGTGCTATTTTTAGCATTTTGCATAGGTATTTACCACAACGTGCATTAAATTTATCACACCTGTGATATTTTCACTTTGCAAGCTGAGAAGTGCCCAGGCAGGCATTTCCATGTTTTGGGCTGGAGAGGGACTCTTTATAAGGCTCTAGTAACTCGAGGAGAGGTTTTGGTCTAGGTTTTGGGGGCCAGTTTTACATGCACAGTCAGCGGTACAAATAGCACAGTACACAACAGTGAACATTTGATGTGATTTGGAATGTACTATCGCCCTAACTTCCTCCTAGTATGCCACACTTCAGCATCCTTTTCATTCTACACTTAAATGTATGACTTCCAAACCTAGTCATAGGCACCAACTTTTGAAAATAAATGGGGGTATTGAACTAAACACAAATTACAGTGCTCCATGCAAAAAAATAAAAATAAAAAACAGAACACAGTGGGTGTGACTGACCAACCCATATTTAAATATCCAGAGAGAAGCAGGCAACATTGACATGGGGAAGACTTCTGAGGGCAAGACGGAAGCTAGGGAAGACTCAAAGTCCTACCAGTCATTCTTATACTAACCCCCAACTCATTCATACCAGTCTCCTCCCTCCTGCTCCATTCTTCCCCAGCCCATCCATACTATAGTCTTTTCTTCCACCATTACCTGTCACTAGTACTCTCTCTCAATCCCCCATTCCTCTCCTTCTGCTAATCTCCTCTCCCCATCTTTTCTTCCTCCCCTCCTTACTCTCTTTGTACTCTTAATTCTCTAGCTCCTGCATGGTAGGGATATGCAGAGGGATGCCATACATTGCATTTGGGATTCGTATTCGTAGGGGACAAATACGTTACATTCAGCAAGGGGGGCCCCCGATACATTTATACGTTAATTCTTATTCATTTCCCGGCTAAAATTAAATTAACTACAACCCCCACCCTCCTGACCCCCCCAAGACTTCCCAAAACTCCCTGGTGGTCCAGCGGGAGGGGCCGGGAGCCAGCTCCTGTACTCACACCCTCGGCTGCCGGTATTCAAAATGGCGCAGATAGCCTTTGACCTACTATGTCACAGGGGCCACCGGTGCCATTGGTCAGCCCCTGTCACATGGTAGGAGCAATGGATGGCCAACATAGTGAGGGCAAAGGCTATCGGCTGCCAGTATTCAAAATGGCGCTGATAGCCTTTGCCCTCACTATGTCACAGGGCCCGAGTGCAGGAGGTCGCTCCCGGACCCCCGCTGGACTTTTGGCAAGTCTTGTGGGGGTCAGGAGGGTCCCCCAAGACTTTCCAAAAGTCCCTGGTGGTCCAGCGGTGGTCCAGGAGCGATCTCCTGCACTCAGGCCGTCAGCTGCCAGTAATCAAAATGGCACCGATAGCCTTTGCCCTTACTATGTCACAGGGGCTACCGGTGCCATTGGTCAGCCCCTGTCACATGGTAGGAGCACAAGATGGCGCCAATGGCCATGTGACAGGGGCTGACCATTGGCACCAGTAGCCCCTGTGACATAGTAGGTCAAAGGCTATTGGTGCCATTTTGAATACCGGCAGCCGAGGGTGTGAGTGCAGGAGATGGCTCCTGGACCCCCCACTGGACCACCAGGGAGTTTTGGTAGGTCTTGGGGGGGTCAGGAGGGTGGGGGGATGTTTAAATTGGCTCCTTTAGATGGCTGAATAATTCGGCGAAGATTCGTTGTATTCATGGGGAATCGCGATACGTTTCGCTTCCCCACGAATACAACGAATATGGCCCTATACGTTGTGGATTACCAATTCATAGGGAACGAATGCACACCCCTACTGCATGGGCATACTTTGAATTTTATATCTGGGGGAGGGGGGTTTATTACCCCTCTCCCATCTCCACTTCCTACATCTCCTTAGCCTGCTCTGCTTTCCCATTTCCCATTGATCTCTCCTTCTCTGTTCCCTTCCCAGTTCCTCTTCCCATCTTTCTACTCCCCAGCAGGTTCCTCCTCACCCCTTCTTAGCCAGCTAGTTTGCTCTGCAGGTTTGGTTCAGCCATCCCTTCACTGATTCCCACCCCTCATTAACATTTCTTGGCAGGCTCAGCTCACCTTTCAATGTGTGATTCCCCCTCCTCAACAGGCTTGGATCACTTCCCTAAGGCCAAGCACTTTTCCGTTTTCTGGAACTACTCCTGCCTCCCCATCTCCTGCAGCATTCCTCCTGGCACTCCCAGATTCCAGGCCAGAGCCAGTCCCAAGCCTGCAAATGCCACATAAAGCACTCCACCACCTGCATGTCCCGAGCCCTAGCAGC
Source organism: Rhinatrema bivittatum (assembly GCF_901001135.1). Lineage (NCBI taxonomy): Eukaryota > Metazoa > Chordata > Amphibia > Gymnophiona > Rhinatrematidae > Rhinatrema > Rhinatrema bivittatum. Next base: position 93,231,000 of record NC_042622.1, on the reverse strand, counting down.
TCAGTGGTCAGTATCTCCCCCAGCTCTAGGGCCGCAGCTGCGTGTGGTTCTCCCTGCCCAAATCTGGGAGACCCCAGAGAAAAGTGCTGTCTCCTGTAGGATATAACAGGGGAATGCTTTATTTACTTTTAGGAATAAGAGGAATGATGTTCACTTCCATTTCCCCTCAATTCAAACCCTGACCACAGCCCCTCTCAATACTGGAGCTGGCTGCCAATGTTTAAGAGAGGGATTTTGAGCCTATGATATTGCATACCACCACAACCTCCACACCCTTCTATCTTTTTAGTAAAATACCTTATTTATCCTGGTGACTGCAGGGCTGGAAGAAAAGGGCAAATATCACCTGCCCTCTACCATTGACCCTACCCAGCTAGCACAGAAATCTTCACCAAATTTTTAATAAACAATTTTCCAACCTTTGTGTCTGTAGTTGGAATCTATCCTCTGCCTCTGTTTGCTCTTGGCTTTCTCTTAGTTTGCTCTCTTCCTCCTCATTCCTTTTAAAGTTAATATATTCTAGTCTTCCTCATGTGTATATCTCTTTCTATCCAGTGGCTGTCTCTCCACAGCTCATTATCAACTCTCAACTCCTCCTAGTCTCACCCCAGACTGCCACTTCCATCAGTCTTCTCACTCCTTCATGCCTCTTCCCTCCACCATGATCCTCTCTTCTCAAAACACCTATCAGCTCTCCCTGCTCTCTGCCCACATAGTTCCTTCCCCAGTCCTCATCTCCTCTCTCTTCCTCTTAAGCTCCCTTCACCTAACCACTCACCTCTGCTCCTTTTCTTATCACAAGCCATGTCCTCTCTCCCAGCTTGTATCCCATTTTCTCTTCTCTCAGCTACTTTCCCCTTCTTACAACTCATGTCCCCTCTCTGCTATTCTCCCAGCCCATGCCTACTCCTCTCCCTCTTCCACAGCTCTTCTCCTAGTCTCTCTTCCCCTCCCAGTTGCTCACTTTCTCCTCTCCCAGCCATAATTCCTTCTTTCAGTTCCTCCCCCATACTCTCCCAACTAGTATCTCCTTTTACAGTGTCGTCCCATGTCCCAGCCTGCATTACCTCTCCTCCTCACTCTATCTCCCAACTCTTCTTTCACCCTCCTTATATCTCTTCTCTCCTTCTTTCCCTTTCCTAGTCCCTCTATCGGCCATTTGCCCCATCATCACTGCACCTCAAGAAGCCTGTCTGTCCTACACTACTGCTGCTCTTGTCCCTCTGCAGTCCATTGGACAGATATTCCACAGATAAATAGACTGCAGAGGAAGGCAGAAGCAGTCTCAGAGGTGACACAGGCTTTCTGATTGCCCTCCCTTGCACCCCATTGGTCTGAAATTCCAAAGCTAAACCAAATAGGCTGCAGGGAGAGGTGGGAGCAGTCTCAGAGGAGCCACCACAGGCTTCCTGCCTGCCCTCCCCTACATCCATCTCATTAGTCAGACATTCCCACAGGCAAATAATAGGCTGCAAGGGAAGGTGAAAACAGTAGCAGGGAGACAGCAGCACTTCCTTACTGCCTTCTCCTCTATCACCAATTCACAATTCCGTGCTTTCTACCTGGCTGCACCATGTGCTTGGATTAGACTTCCTGAGCTGGTACGGCATGCTCCTCTCTCGCCTTGTTGAAATCCCATCTAAAAAATTTTTAAATCTTAAACCTGATAGTCTGCTTTCCTCCTCATTAACTAATTTTAACCATTGGCTTACTACATGAAACTTCCCAAGTCACTTGACCTGAATGTTCATCTTGATTAGATTGTAAGGTCAATTAAGTAGGGATTGTCTCTTCTGTGTTATTTGTGCAGTGCTGCGTACATCGAGTAGCACTATAGAAATGTTAAGTAGTAGTAGTAGAGTATCCTATGATCTATGTCATTCTGAAACTTATTTACTGACTAACAGATGATTCTATTAGCCAACATCCAGAGTCCGTTTTACAAAAAGATGTGAGAGATGGCAGAATATGTTGCACAATGTAAACACTTTCATGGTTTTTTGTGACCTTATACCACGGGAGTTGCTGGAAGATACTCAGATTTAGACAAACATACCAGCTTGCAGATTATAGGACATTCAGAGCAGGAATCTGCACTTCATCTATCACTTTGCTGCTCTAACTGTGATTCAACAGTCAAGATATTGTTCCCTCTCCCTAATTGTGTAGTGTTATAGCAATGAAACCGTGCAGCCTGGAGGTGGCTGCATGTCTCTGAAATGCTACAGAGTCTGGACTTGTGGATGTCAGAGGCAAGATGGTACAGACAACTAGGGCCAGATAAACCTCTTTCACACCACTTCCAATCCAGGTTCAGTTTTTCACATTTAGCTGGAGTATCTTACCTTTTCTCCAGATGGACCAAGTGGGCCAGCATCACCAGAAGGCCCACCGCGACCTTTCGGACCTTCTGGGCCATCTTCACCTCTCGGACCAGCAGGGCCAACCTCACCCTGATGATTCAAAATAAGACAGTGAGATGCTTCCTACTTTATTTTTTGCAACCTGTAATGCAAATGTAATGAAGCCACTGTGCTATTTAAATACAAACACATGAAATATTCTGCACACATGTTGCTAAAAGACAAGGGTCTTCACATTATATGCTTCCAGCTGCAGTTTGAATTAGAAATCAATCAGGATGCAGCTGCAATTCAAAGCTGCCAGTCAGAAAGATATCTACAGAATGGAGATGTCCTGGTCAGAGAGAATTTTGCAAACTGCATAGTTTGTGTTTTTTCTCCTGCTCATTTCTTAAGTTTTAACACTGAACTTTTCAAAGTGTACAGAATTACTGTACACTTGCTTGAGACAGTAAATGCAAAACATTTACTGTCTCAGGCAATCAGACAAAAGAACACTTAACTAATTTTTTTAGGATGTCTTGCAACAAATTACCAACAGATACAATGAATCCTTGCCCTGAACAGCTTACACTAAACTATGCCCTATCCCCATTTCCATTTCCTCATAGTGATGTCACAAACCACATTTTAGGATTTAGCACTACTGAAATGACTGCGGTCTCCTGAAATCAGTGTAGGTGATCAGTAAACAATGAAGAAGTAGGAGAATGGCCCTTTATAAAAATTCCAGAAGTTAACAGTTCTTATAAAACTACTCTGACCAGCAGTTAGAATCAGTGGGTCAGTTGTTTCCATCCTCCATTAACTCTCAGATGAATTTCCCACCCACAAAATATGCAACCGTTAATCAAATCCTGAAAAAAGGATCCTTGTGATTCACCAGCACTGTTCAAACTTAAATATGTACATTTCATTAACTTCATACTCATCAATTTTGAACATACCTGCAGTTAAGTGCATATAGAATTAAGTAGCCCAGGGGGGAGGGGAGAAATTATGAAAAGCTTACTCTGTCTCCTTTAAGGCCCATATCACCTTTAAAACCTGGGAAGCCATCTTCACCCTAAGAACAGGAACAGAAACACAAGATGGCGTCAATAAATCAATCAAAATTCAATCTCAACAAACAGCGTGGTCTCATTAGGCCGCGGGACATCAGACCCTACTGATGGCAGTGTGTATTGTATTAGCAACCGCTGGCAGGACTTCAACACATCAAGACGTCTCAAAGCCTAATCAAGGAAAGATAGTCTGTTGCCATGGGAACACAAGCTACTTCCACACTTGAGCGGAACTATTAATAGTATTTCATCTTTGACGTTATTATATGGAGTTGATCATGAGTAGAAATCTTGTTATAGTAAGACTGATGGTGTTTGCACAAGCTGTGGTTATGGGGTCAAAGAGGAACTGTATCCTTTTTTCTCTGTTAATTGTCATCTACAAAATGTATCATCTCTCATCCATTGCTGGTTTCTGTCTGTCATTCTGTCTATCCATCCACATATTATGGCAGCTACCCTGTTTTTGGCTGTGGTATATATCAAAGTTACCTGTTAAAACCTGTGATGTAATAAACATTTCATTGGATAAGATGGAGCAGTGATTTAAATCAATAAAGCAAGCCTTGCTCTCCAGCACTAACTCAATTTAAAAATAGATAAATATATCTATATGTATGTATGTGTGTATATTAATTAGATAATCAGCAACAAAAATATTGTATGCAAGAAGAAACTAGATCACAAAGGGTATAATCCATCATTATAAATTATTATTACCAGTGTTACATGCTATCAGTGCTGAGATCTTTTCAAGATTTGCCACAGCCACGGAATGGCAGAAACTCTCTTGAAAAGGAGCCCATCAAGGTTATCCTTGTTAGCAATTACTTCTGTCAATGTTTACATATACACACATCAGCAAGGTGCATCAACTGATCAATGCAAAGTGCTACTCTCCGAAACCTTTATCTCTGTGATGTCTGCCTAACAAGTGCAGCTTTCAAGTAACTCACCTTTTCACCCTTGGTGCCCTTCAAACCACGAACACCATCGGCTCCCTAGAAAACAAGAAAACCAGCAGAGACTTCAAGCTTTGCAGAGAGCTCCACAAAACGCCATCTTTTACATATGGTTGACCACTTTGCTGCTTACCATGAATTCCAGGCAGGTTGCCCAGTTCTGTATATGTTATATTCCCGATAAATGCGTTATTTATTTTAACCCATTTATTCAGGTGGGGGGATTTGTCCTTAATGGGGCATTTAGCAAGGTTTTGCTTTGGTGTCAAAACTGCACTAGTTCTGCACCAATGTTTTTTGCATTGAAGATCCTTGGGGTATTTTTATTGACATATCGCAGGCAATGTTTACATCAGAGCAAAAGTCTGCTAATTCTCAGGTAGATTTTAAAAGCGTTGCTCGTGCAAAAACCTCCCCATACACGCGTATGTGGACCACAAGTGAGCAACATGAATTTTAAGAAGCCGCAAAGTACACGCATGCATATGTGTGCGTGCGTCAAGAACAAGGGGGTGGGAAAGGGACGGGGCCAAGAGTTACGCGCATAACTCCAAATTTTAGAAAAGCTGATCATAGCATACATCAGTTATCCACGTAACGTTACTGCTAGTCCTGATGAGGAGCAAGTTAGATCGCAAGTTTTAGAGATTTCAGCACAGCATGAGGATTCAGGGACAAGTGGGTGGCCTTCAGGATGAAGAACCAGAGGGGTCTTCAAGACTGCTGAACTACCATATATACTCAGGGGGAGGAAAGGAGGCTGAGTGAGTTTGAATCATAAGAACCTTATCCAAACCTATTTTAAACCCAGTTACACTATCTGCTGTAACCACATCCTCTGGCAATGAATTCCACAGCTTAATTATTCATTGAGTGAAAAATAATTTTCTCCGATTTGTTTTAAATGAACTACTTGCTAACTTCATGGAGTGCCCCCTAGTCCTTCTATTATCTGAGAGAGTAAATAACCGATTTACATTACCTGTTCAAGTCCTTCATTCCCGTCCCCATGGGCAGGATGCAAAAGTCTGTAGTGCACCAATGTAACACCTCACCTCTACAAACCCACCCTGAGTTGAAAGTGCCCCTCTTACAGTGAAGATATATAGAGTGTCAGATTGTCTCTCTAACAGAGGTGCTTTCTCTCTCTCTCTCTGTGTCCCCCCCTCTCTCCTTTGTAAGGACATGAAAAAACTGGTTTTCCCCTGTGTGAGCATGTGTGTAAAAGCCCCTAAAGCTCTGGTGGCAATATGCATGGGATGTTTACTCAAGCCACCTCTTAAGATCACACGTGGCAGGGGTATTTTAAATGATACACACATATATGTGCGCACAATATAAAATTGCAGTGTATCTCTGCTCGCATGTTTATGGGTACACATGCATTCTTTTTAAAATTAGCCAGTCTGACTTCTTAACTCCCACAGCCCTATCTATATTTCCACAGCAGCTTCAACCTACTGGGAGATAAATCCTTCATGTCTTTGCTTTTTTATTTGAGGAAATTGATATTTGATTCCTGTTGGCGCTACGGAAATTATATTAAAATTTAATTTAATTTCTAGCAATCAGTTTGCAGATGCTAAAGCTGGAATTTAAGTGGATTTTGCAGTATTGCAGAGGATAGGGAAAAGGCACAAGAGACAGGCCTTACGGTCTTTATCTGCCCACATATTCTATGTTTCTATGGAACTGTTGGTAACTCAAAAACAGAAATGATCTGCAAACTGTACCTGCAAATGTATAGATAGTTTGCATCAATTAATGCTTAAAATCCAGGAGGGGTTTGCAAAAGGGACAGAGAAAGCTCTGTGCATACGTGGAGCTTCAAACTGTACCCTCGTGAAGTCTCAGATACTTAATACTTAGTGAGATCAGACTCACTTCATCTTTCTCACATGTATTCCTGCTTTTCAAGGGTTTCCCCAATGTACTGTCCACACTTTTCCTCATCCATTTACAAACCCCTCTAGGGGTAGGTAATAAGTCAAAATCTTCCAATTGCTTAAAAATAAATGTCAGATTGGAAAATCATAATATTGTGTCTTACTTGAATAGATTGTTCCTGCAAATTAAACTGAGAGGGTCAGATTCAAATTATGCTGTACATACTGATCCTATCCCCTGTCACCAAGACAGCTAACCACAATAGAAACAGTTTATTTTGCATTGCACAAAACTCCAGACATCTCTGTGCAACCTAACCCAGCCAGTCACAACCTATTTCACAGACTTTAATAGATCTGATTCTACAGGAAAAACAAATACATAAGAACTGAGAGCACTTTCATTGCATTCCCACTTCTCTCAGCTATGCAGCATAATTCAGTTTGGCTAATGACAATTTTATAAGCAGATCCTTCAAAGTGCATATCCTACTATAAGTCTGCGCTAATGGAGACAAGCTCCTTCTAGGCAGTCAGCCTTAAAGCTGATGTGCTAAATGCACCATAATGCCTGAATCCGCGATATTTCAAATAAACATGCACGTACCGTACACCATATACACATTATATCCCAGAGTGAGACCACTGTGGTCTTAAAAAGCTTGGGTAATAGAAAATCATTTTGTTTTGTATGTTGGTACAATAAAAGGTGAATACTGCAACCTATTAAAGTATACAGAGTTAATTAGAAATGTTTGTATGGGGAATCTCATCAGTTGCAGTAGACTCTGGGAGTACATGGGATTGCAGGCCTGCAGGTACATTGGGGTCTCTCTGTGAAAATCAGGCCAATGACACACAGCAGGTAATCCATACCTTCTCAATCAGGTACAAATGTAAATACGAGAAGTACATACAGGGTTTATTACATTAGTTACTTTCACTTTAAACTTTAGGCACAGAAAATGTGGTGGGTTGGTTTTTTTTCACTTTTGTTGTCCCTAATGCGGTACTTATATGAAATTCTGGTCAAATTAGATCTACATCTCTTCTGTATATTCTAACTGTGATCCAAATAAAGGCAGCTTTGCTAGCAAAAGGTATTGTATATTTTTGATTCAGCTTGTGTAACAATACTGCTCGACCATTGACTATCTTTTTGGTTCAATAAAGTTGAACTCTGTGATTATTGTTTTGAACAAAAGCATTTAAATTGCTACAAAATAAACTTTTGGGAACCAATGTTTTTAATCCTTTTTTATCCTCGGAGTTCTGAAAGAACTCAAATATGAAACTGCAAACTTAATACTAGTAAACTGTAACCTATAATAAAAAAAGAGTCAGAATACCTGAAGACTGGAGGGTGGCCAATGTAATATCAAGTTATAAAAAGGTTTCCAGGGGGGATCTGGGAAACTATAAACCAATGAGCCTGACAGTGGTGCTGGGCAAAATGTAGAAGCTATTCTTAAAAACATATGGATAAAAAAGGCTTAATGAGGAAGGGCCAACATGGATTTAGCAAAGGGAAGTTTTGTTTCTGCAACCTATTAGATTTTTTCAAGGTATAAATAAACTTGTGGATAAAGGCGAGCCAGTTGATATAGTGTTTTTGGATTTTCAGAAGATATTTGACAAAATCCTTCATAAGAGACTCCTCAGGAAGTTAAAAAGTCATGAGATAGGAGGCAATGTCCTATTGTGGATTAGTAACTGATTAGAAGACAGGAAACAAAGAATAAGACTAAATGGTGAGGGAGTCGGTTGGACCGTTAGATGACCGAGGGGTTAAAGGGGCTCTTAGGGAAAATAAGGCCATTGCAGAAAGACTAAATGAATTCTTTGCTTCCATGTTTACTAGTGAGGATGTTGGGGAGATACCAGTTCCGGAGATGGTTTTCAAGGGTGATGAGTCAGACGAACTGAACCAAATCACTGTGAACCTGGAAGATGAGGTAGGCCAGATTGACAAATTAAAGAGTAGCAAATCACCTGGACCAGGTGATATGCATCCTAGGGTACTGAAGGTACTCAAAAATGAAATTTCTGATCTATTAGTTAAAATTTGTAACCTATCATTAAAATCATCCATTGTACCTGAAGACTGGAAGGTGGCCAATGTAACCCCAATATTTAAAAAGGGCTCCTGGGGTGATCTGGGAAACTATAGACCAATAAGCCCGACTTCAGTGCCGGGAAAAATAGTGGAAACTATTCTAAAGATCAAAATCATAGGGCATATAGGAAGACATGGTTTAATGGAACACAGTCAACATGGATTTACCTAAGGGAAGTCTTGCCTTTCAAATCTGCTTCATGTTTTTCAAGGGGTTAATAAACATGTGGATAAAGGTGAACCAGTAGATGTAGTGTATTTGGATTTACAGAAGGCATTTGACAAAGTCCCTCATGAGAGGCTTCTAAGAAAACTAAAAAGTCATGGGACAGGAGGCGATGTCCTTTCGTGGATTACAAACTGGTTAAAAGACAGGAAACAGAGTAGGATTAAATGGTCAATTCTCTCAGTGGAAAAGGGTAAACAGTTGAGTGCCTCAGGGATCTGTACATGAACCGGTGCTTTTCAATGTATTTATAGATGAGCTGGAAAGGAATACAATGAGTGAGGTTATCAATTTTGCGGATGATACAAAATTATTCAGAGTAGTTAAATCACAAGCAGATTGTTGTTGTGCCCGTCGGTCGCAGGCGGCTGCGACCTTTGCTGCTCACCTCCTTTCTCTACACAGCTCCAAGTCTGGGCAAAATGGCGGCCTTCGCATCCACACGCCAGCCCTCATGGCGTACCCGGGACGGTGTGGGTGCTCCCAGCAGCCATCTTTCATCCCTGGTTACTTAGGTACACACGCACCTGCCATCCTTTTAACTACCCCAATTAATGGCAAATGACAATATCATAAAATTTTTGCTTTGGAGTTTCAATCTGCAGCTTCTCGCCTCGCAATGGGCCGCAAGCTTCAATCAGCTTACAAAGCAGAATGTAAGTTCAATCATTTATTGTCGTTTGCTCATCCCAGTTTTTAACTTTATTTAAATATATAATTTTCTTATCCAATAAATTTAATCCAAATCACCCTAAAAAAGGTATATCCGTATAAATCAAAACTCATTATGCTTCTCACCACATATTAAAAACTGTTAACCACAAATGTTGGAAAGAGGAATACTTAGCCAGTTCAACATGAAATCTAGATTAAAGTGCTCCCGACATGACTCATGTTTCGATTGTAGAAAACAAATCTTCATCAGGGGAAACTTCTCAATGTATATTACTTGGAACAGCCAATATTCTTCAATACCCGGACAAACACTGTCTCACCCAACACTTTCAAAGTGTTGGGTGAGACAGTGTCACTGGAAAAGCAGATTGGAGCCACCAGTGGTACAGCAGTTTTTAAAGTTACTTCCTGTAACTGACCTTCTTGGTTGGAAGCTGTGCCTTGAATCTTCTGTGTGTGTAGCTGATGAAACGCTGAAGTAAGTTTCTCCAAGACATCTTTCTGCTCCACAATGCGCTGGGCCAGGCCCGGTAGGGCCTGTAAGGCATTAAGTTGTGCCGGATCCATGGAGTAAGCAATCTGTTACTGTACGAGGTAGTTGTGGGTGGATCCTTGGGCCGATGGCAGATGACCACGCCCCCGGGGGAAGATCCCGAGAGAGACCACCGGTCAGGCTCAGAGTATGGAGAAAGACACACACTAGTTCTTTTATTAGACAGTATATGGAACCACCAGAGGTGGCAGTAGTGAGCTGGAACGCCCGGCTGGGCTGTAGTCCCTCAGATACTGGAACAGCGATCCTGGATAACTGAGCTGTAGAGAAACTGAATATAGTGAGTAGGCAGGGTATGCAGAGTTCAGGAGCAGATCCTTGATGGTAACACTCACACAATAGTCTCTTAGCAGCAGCCCAGGAGCTGGAAAGAAGTAGGCCCTCGAGGAGCGAGTACCTGGTTCCAGGGAACGCTCTGAGAGAGACATGGTAACTCACTGGTGTAGTAAGCAGCGATGACTTCCTGGCAGAAGTAGTATTCAGTAGCAAGTCCGAGTACTTGGGCCCTCGAGCAGCGAGTACCGGTTCCAGACTGCGATCTGAAAAGCAAAGAGAAAGTGAGGCCCCCGAGGAGCGGGTACACCTGGTAAGTCCGAGGAGGCAGAGTAGCAAGGTAACCTTTTGCTAACTCGATTAGTTAGCGATATCAGAGACCTTAAATATCCGGTGGAGATGACGTCACCTCAGGGGGATGCCCCTGAGGTTCGTGCCACTGCTGGTACTTGAGTTGGGGCCACGTCGCGCGCGAGCCTTTAGGCTGCTGGGAAACATGGCAGAATGCGGCGTCTAGCTGGTCCGGGGACGCCGGAGGAGAACAGCACAATGACGCCGTGGCAGCCAAACTTCCAACAGGCAAAGAGGGAGTCGCCAAAGAGGTAAGGTGGGCGTAGTGGAGACGTCGGGCAGCGACGGTCGGAACAGCATCCACACCGCATGACATCACCCGCTCACGATACTTAAACCCAGCTGACCATCTGAGCTACGAGTTAGCAAGGAATCTCGTCCTGCTAGTTCCGCTACCTTGGGACTTCCTCACTGACAACTGGGTGACCTAGGTACCTGCTCCTTGGGGGCCTTGCCACACTCAGGGCTATCCGCTCCTCGGAGAGCCATCTCTCTTTCTTCTCATTTCAGTGAGTTCCTGCATCATTCTCATCTTCTCCTGCTGATCCTGCTCCAGTCATCCTCGGGGCTTTGCTACCTCTGCCTTCTCGGTGTGAGTACAGTACCTTTGTGGCACGGATTCTCAGGTTACCCCGCTTGCGGACCACTACCGGATCCATTGTGACTTATGCATTCTACCAGCGGCTTCCACACTGCGGACCACTACCAGGACAGCCAGCACAAACCAGCCTAGATAAGTTATTCACCGGGACTCTCCGCGCTGCGGAGTTCTACGGGACTGATCGGCTGATTCCAGCCTCATCTGCTTGCTCTACAAGAATTGTTGCTGTATAATAAAGTTGTTCTCTGTTGTATCTCTGCTGAGACCTAGCCTGTCAAGGTAAGGGCCCACAGGGCTCCTCCCTGTGGGCGGAGTCTTTGCTCGCCTCAACCCAAGGGCCCACAATTAAGTTCAAGACACACCGAAAATAACAGATTGCTAACTCCATGGACCTGGCTCAGCTCTCAGCCTTACAGGCCATTCCTGGCCTGGCCCAATGGATCACCGAGCAACAGAGGTCTTTCGACACTTTAACTACAGCCTTAAACCAGCTGAATTCCAGACTGATGGACTCTTCAAATTCCAGCATGACTGGCATACTACAGTTCCTCTGCCAGCCCCCACACGTTTCACTGGAGACTCCCTGTTGTGTAGAGGCTTCCTCAATCAATGCTGTATGCATTTTTCTTTACAACCAGCTTATTTTCCTACAGCTGCTACCAAGACTACATACATTTTATCCCTGTTGGATGGGAAAGCCCTGGCATGGGCATCACCCCTTTGGGAGCGCAATGACCCTATATTAAATGACTTGCCTGGGTTTCCGGCTCTCTTTAAGTCAGTTTTTGATGACCCCTCTTGCCAGCCTATTGCTGGTTCAGTGCTCCTGGATCTACAACAGGGAACCAGACCACTCCCGGACTACATAATTGAATTTAAGACTCTGTCTTCTGAACTCCTATGGGACTCAGGTTGCCTAAGAGCTATTTTACTACAAGGACTTAATTCCCGCATTAAGGATGAACTTGCTGCCTGGGAGTTACCAGACACTCTAAGCTCATTGATGGACCTGGCTGGGCGAAATGACCACCGTATACATGAATGCTCAACTGAGGTAAAACCTCCGAAGAAACAGGTATCCAGTGGCATCGGTTCCCGGAACTTACCGCCTACTCCAGTCCAGAATATACCTAGCCCAGAAGAAGAAGATGAACCTATGCAATTAGGCTGTAGCCATCTAACAGCAAAAGATAGGTGCTTTCGTAAGAAAATGGGCTTGTGCATGTATTGCGGGAAGCCTGGCCATGGAGTTCAAACCTGCCCTATCTGTCCAGGAAACATGCAGACTTAGGATCCGCTGGAGGACTCTTCCTAGGTCTAACTGCTCCTTCTCCTCCACTGACTCTTCCTGTTTCCATCATCTCTGGGTCTCTCGAATTCACCACCCGAGCCCTGATAAATTCAGGTGCTGGTGGGAACTTCATTCTCAAGAGGTTAGTTGAACATTTACGACTGCCAACTGAGCCAGTACCCACTCCACTCCTTCTCTCATCCATTCATGGCAAACCCTTGCCTGGAGAGGTTACAACCACCACTCAGCCTGTCTGCCTCCACACGGGATCCTTACATACTGAAACCATCACCTTCCTGGTTCTTGAAAAAGCCATCCACCCTGTTGTGCTAGGCATACCCTGGCTACAAGAACACTCTCCTCAATTTGATTGGTCTACTATGGAGCTTTCTCAATGGGGCCCTGACTGCCATAACAGATGTTTAAAAAAAATAACACCACTGCCATGTATGGCCACTACATCCGCTCCTCCTGGTCTACCACCATAGTACGCTTCCTTTCAAGACGTATTTTCTAAGCAGGCTGCTGACGTACTTCCACCACACTGATCCTATGACTGTGCAATCAATTTAAAGCCTAATTCTGAACCTCCTAGGGGAACAGTATATCTACTCTCCCTAGTTGAAACGGAGGTTATGTCAGCTTACATCCAGGAGAACTTGCAAAAGGGATTTATCAGACCCTCCAAATGTCTGGCAGGAGCCAGATTCTTTTTCGTTGACAAGAAGGATGGAATCCTTCATCCTTGCATTAACTACAGAGGACTGAATGAGATCACCATCAAGGACCAGTATCCCTTACCGTTAATTTCAGAATTATTTGATCGGCTTCAGGGGGGTAAAGATTTTCACAAAACTGGATCTAAAGGGCGCCTACAATCTTGCTCGGATCCGCCATGGAGAAGACTGGAAAACGGCCTTTAATACTCGTGATGGCCACTTCAAATATTTGGTAATATCTTTTGGCCTCTGTAATGCCCCGGCCGTATTTCAAACTATGATGAACGACATTCTATGGGACCTTCTGTATCAATGTGTGGTCGTTTATCTTGATGACATCCTCATTTTTTCCCGTGATATGCAAACCCACCAAGCAGATGTCGTTACTGTTTTACGACTCCGGGATAACCATTTGTATGCCAAGCTTGAGAAGTGTGCCTTTCACCAAGAGTCTGTTCCAATCCTTGGGTACATTGTGTCGAGTAAAGGATTTCAGATGGATCCCCAGAAAATGAGAAGCATACAAGACTGGCCTCAACCTTCTGGTATCAAGGCCCTACGTCGCTTTCTCGGCTTCACTAATTATTATCGTTCTTTTATCAAGGACTACTCTACCTTGACAGCTCCTCTCACTGCCATGATAAAGAAAGGAGCTAATCCCTTGGAATGGTCTCCAGAGGCCATTTCCATGTTCTAACTACTGAAGAAGGCCTTCCTTCAGAAACCATGCTTACGCCACCCTGATCCTCACAAGCCATTCATCATTGAGGTAGATGCCTCAGACGTCAGTGTAGGGGCTGTACTTAGCCAGCACAGTGATTCACTTGTTCTACACCCCTGCTCCTTCTTCTCAAGATGCTTCACACTAGCAGAGAGGAACTATGGCATCAGCGATAAGGAACTGCTTGCTATCAAGCTAGCATTTGAAGAGTGGCGCCCCTGGTTAGAAGGTCCCCAACACCAGATAACAGTGTTCACTGACCACAAGAATTTGGAATATCTTAGGCACACTCAAAGGCTCAACCATCGCCAAGCTAGATGGTCTCTATTTTTTCAACAGATTCAACTTCTTGCTCAAACATCACCCTGCTAAGAAAAATCTTCGGGCAGATACCATCTCCCGGTCCTTCACTCCAGATGATGTCCCTGATGAGCCACGTCACATCATTGACCCTGAGAAGTTAATACTGGCCGCTACCCATTCGGTTCCTGCAGGGAAGACAGTGGTTCCCCTGTCTCTAAGGAGGAAGCTTTTGAATTGGGCTCATGATTCAAAGTTAGCAGGCCAGCCTGGACAAGCCCGTACCCTTGCTACCCTATGGCGATACTATTGGTGGCCGTCTATGAGGAAAGACGTGGAAACGTACATAGAGTCCTGCACCTCCTGCGCCAGGCAAAAACCTCCTGCCGGTCATCCTTGGGGCCTGCTCAATCCTTTGCCCATTCCTGATGAGCCGTGGACACATATTGCAACCGATTTTGTAGTCGACCTGCCCCTTTCTAATGGTAACAATACGATATGGGTTACTGTGGACCAGTTCTCGAAGATGGCGCACTTTGTTGCTCTTCCGGGACTGCCATCTGCTCCAGAGTTAGCCAAGCTCTTCGTTCGACACATTTTTCGTTTACATGGGATGCCGAAACATATAGTATCTGACAGAGAAGTCCAGTTCACTGCCAAGTTCTGGAGGGCACTGTGTTGAAAATTCGATATCTATCTGAATTTGACGTCTGCATACCACCTTCAATCCAATGGACAAACAGAAAGAATGAACAGGACCCTTAAGCAATTCATTCACGCTTATGTCAACTCGAGGCAAAATGATTGGGCAGAGTTACTACCCTGGGCTGAATTCACCTTGAATTCACATCCGGCATCCGCTACAGGATCCTCACCATTTCAGATTGTGTATGGTTGTCAACCACTTCCACCACTCCCATTACCATTGATTGGTACATCTCCAGCTGCACAAGCTATGGCTGATGAAATTCATCAACTCTGGATCCAGACCAAGGAGCTTCTTCATAAAGATGGACAATGAGCAAAGAAATTCTATGATCTCCATCATCAAGCAGCTCCCCAATTTAAGCCAGGAGATAGGGTATGGCTCAGTACCAGATATATTCGACTCAAGCTACCCTCAGTTCGTTTCGCTCTGCGATACATTGAACCCTTCACCGTCCTCCGATGTTTTGGACCTTTGACTTACAGCTTGAGGTTACCACTCTCAATGAAAATACATAATGCCTTTCACGTTTCACTTTTGAAACCACTTATCCTATCCAAGTTTTCTCAGAAGACTCCTGATCCACAACTCCTCAATGCTGAAGATGACATCGCCTACAAGGTAGACGATATCCTGGATGTGCATAAAAAGGGGAAACACTGGGAGTACCTCATCTCTTGGGAGGGTACGGACCAGAGGAGAACAGCTGGGAGCCTGCTGCCAACATATTGGACAAGGAGATGCTACATCGCTTCTATCTTGCTCATCCCAGGAAGCCGAAACCCCCTGGGAGGGGCCCTAAGAAGAAGGGTACTGTTGTGCCCGTTGGTCACAGGTGGCTACGACCTATGCTGCTCACCTCCTTTCTATACACAGCTCCAAGTCTGGGCAGAATGGCGGCCTCCGCTTCCACACGCCAGCTCTCATGGCATGCCCACGACGGCGTGGACACTCCCGGCAGCCATCTTTCATCCAGGGTTACTTAGGCATGTGCGTGCGTGCCTGCCATCCTTTTAACTATGTCATGGTGGGAACCTCGGGGGCGTCCACACCGCATGCCGTCACCCGCTCACGATACTTAAACCCAGCTGACCATCTGAGCTACAAGTTAGCAAAGAATCTCGTCCTGCTAGTTCCGCTACCTTGGGACTTCCTCACTGACTACTGGGTGACCTAGGTACCCACTCCTCGGGGGCCTTGCCCCACTCAGGGATATCCACTCCTCGGAGAGCCATCTCTCTCTCTTCTCATTTCAGTGAGTTCCTGCATCGTTCTCATCTACTCCTGCTGATCCTGCTCCAGTCATCCTCGGGGCTTAAGAACATAAGAAATTGCCATGCTGGGTCAGACTAAGGGTCCATCAAGCCCAGCATCCTGTTTCCAACAGAGGCCAAAACCAGGCCACAAAAAACTGGCAACTACCCAAACACTAAGAAGAACCCATGCTACTGATGCAATTAATAGCAGTGGCTATTCCCTAAGTATAATTGATTAATAGCCATTAATGTACTTCTCCTCCAAGAACTTATCCAAACCTTTTTTGAACCCAGCTACACTAACTGCACTAACCACATCCTCTGGCAACAAATTCCAGAGCTTTATTATGCGTTGAGTGAAAAAGAACTTTCTCCGATTAGTCTTAAATGTGCTACTTGCTATACCATCGGTATAAGAGTTTGTAATAGTTTTCTATGAGGGAAGTGGCAATGTACCCTCTTCCCATGTTCTGCAAGATATTCTTCCATTCCCAGGGTGACCATTCTAGCTGGAGATCCCTCTCCCAGGCTTTGTGAAAGACTGCTGTGGGCTACCTCTGCCTTCTCAGTGTGAGTACACTACCTTTGTGGCACAGATTCTCGGGTTACCCCGCTTGTGGACCACTACCGGATCCATCGTGTCTTGTGCATTCTACCAGCGGCTTCCGGCCTACCACGCGCTGCGGACCACTACCGGGACAGCCAACACAGGCCAACCTAGATAAGGTATTCACCGGGACTCTCCGCGCTGCGGAGTTCTTCGGGACTGATCAGCTGATTCCATTTCTTATCTGCTTGCTCTACAAGAATTGTTGCTGTACAGTAAAGTTGTTCTCTGTTGTATCTTTGCTAAGACCTTGCCTGTCGGGGTAAGGGCCCACAGGGCTCCTCCCTATGGTGGGAGTCTTTGCTCGCCTCGACCCAAGGGCACACAATTAAGTTCAAGATACACCGAACATAACAATTGTGATACATTATAGGAGGACCTTGCAAGACTGGAAGATTGGGCATGCAAATGGCAGATGAAATTTAATGTGGACAAGTGCAAGGTGTTGCATATAGGGAAAAGTAACCCTTGCTGTAGATTCACATGTTAGGTTCCATATTAGGAGCTATCACACAGGAAAAAGATCTAGGCATCATAGTGGATAATACTTTGAAATCGTCAGCTCAGGGTGCTGCAGCAGTCAAAAAAGCAAACAGAATGTTAGGAATTATTAGGAAGGGAATGGTTAATAAAATGGAAAATGTCATAATGCCTCTGTATAGCTCCATGGTGAGACCGCACCTTGAATACTGTGTACAATTATGGTTGCCGCATCTCAAAAAACATATAGTTGTGATGGAGAAGGTACAGAGAAGGGCAACCAAAATGATAATGGGGGTGGAACAACTCCCCTATGAGGAAAGGCTGAAGAGGTTAGGGCTGTTCAGCTTGGAGAAGAGACGGCTGAGAAGGGATATGATAGAGGACTTTAAAATTATGAGAGGTCTTGAATGAGTAGATTGAATCGGTTATTTACACTTTCAGATAATATAAGGACTAGGGGGCACTCCATGAAGTTAGCTAGTAGCACATTTAACACTAATCAGAGAAAATTCTTTTTCACTCAACGCACAATTAACTCTGGAATTTGTTGCCAGAGGATGTGGTTAGTGCAGTTAGTGAGCTGGATTCAAAAAAAGTTTGGATAAGTTCTTGGAGAAGTCCATTAACTGCTATTAATCAAGTTGACTTAGGGAATGGCCTCTGCTATTAGTGGCATCAGTAGCATGAGATCTTCTTGGTGTTTGGGTATTTGCCAGGTTCTTGTGGCCTGGTTTGGCCTCTGTTGGTAACAGGATGCTGGGCTTGATGGACCCTTGGTCTGACCCAGCATGGCAATTTCTTATGTTCTTATGTTCTTAAGTGGAAGGTGGCAACACTATTCCTAATGAGATATGCATTTCTATATAGTTCTATACTTTAATAAGGTGCTATATTATGCAAAATATAATTTGTACCTTTTTGATTTTTATCCCAATAGAAGGTGTCACAGCCCATAAAAATTCTGCGTTACTTGGTGAAAATAAATTTCTGTCTTTAGAATAAATATAGGATTTGAACCGTATTAAGATGCTGGAAAATCAGAATTTCCAAATAAGATGTTTTAATAGGGATAGAGAAAGGGACATCGTTCTAAAGAGTTTATTAATGCTTGCAATAGACTTAAAATTCTGATTTAGTTTGTCTTTGCGCGTAACTAAATTATTTGAAGGGGTTATTCTTGCATTTCACCAGGCTTCGGCAGCCCACAGGTTTTAATTTCCGAATGAGCAAACAGAACTCCACTTACAAAGGTTGATTTGAATATGAGCATACTGACAATTGATTTATTTTATATTAGTTACAAGGCTCAGCATACCCAGCACAAAAAGCAAAATCCCAGTGGGCATGTGCAGTAATTCAGTTCCCTCCCTGAAACTGACACATTCCAGAAGAGATGTGATAATTATTTTCCCTCAAAGAAACCAATTAGAACCTCCTGTACATATTTTCAGTTTATGAATTATGACAAAGTCAACAAAGTTCCATATACAAGTTTAGCACGCAAGTTTAGGAACTCAGCAATTTAACAGGCCTATTTACTGAGCTATGATAATTTATCATGGCAGGAGCCAAATATTGCAGTGGGGTGTCCCCGTGATATCTGGCACCTCCTAGACAAATTAGCGTAGCTGTACTACAGCGTGATTTTTGATTGCAGCAAAAAACACACAACAAAAAATTGCGCCACAGTACCTTCCCTTCCCATGCAATTGCGGCCCATGTTGTTTGGGGCTGCCATCACTTAAAGGGACAGCGGCCCAAAAAAAGATGCTCATCAAAAATTAAAAATATCACCCCGGAGGTTGATGTCGACCGCCACCACATAAAAAACAACTCTTTTTGGAACAAGGCCCTTTGATGATCCTTTCTCTCCCCCTTCCCCTTCCCCTTCAAAGCCATGAGAAGGCTAGCACCCCACTCCCACTCCCACTCCCACTCCCTAAAGCCCCCAAAACTCCCTACCCCGAAAGGTAGAGCCCTGGTGGTCTGGGGGGCTGGTAGACCCCACCTTTCCCCCTAACCCCCAATACCTTGTCAAAGGGTCTTTGAGAGCTTGCTGGTGGGGGGGACGGGGACCAGGGGCCCTATAGCCCCAGGTGCGGTCAGAACCACTTTTCAAAATGGTGCCGACCCAGCCTTGCCCCTAACACGTGATAGGAGCAATGTCTGGGGATTGGACCAAAGCCACGTGGCCTAGGTCCGATCCCTGGACCTTGCCCAATCACATATTAGGGGCAAGGCAGGTCGGCCATTTGGGTCTGGGGCTAGGGGTTGCCCCGGGCCCCCAAGCAAGCTATCAAAGACCCTTTGGCAAAATACTGGAGTTTAGTGGGGGTGGGATCTACCAGCCCCTTCCAGACTACAAGGGTTCTACTTTTTGGGGTAATGGCAGGGGGTTGTGGGGACACTAGACATCAGGGATTTTTTTTTATTTGGAAGGGGGGTTAGGATGGGACAGAGGGTGGGAGTGGGGGATGGGGTTGGGGTTATCCTTTCTCTCGGGCCACATTTGACTTTGAAGGGGAGGGGGAGGGAATGGACCATTGCTGCGCGTATGCCAAAAGATTTTTTTTTCCCTAGGGGCCCAGTGCCAACTCAGGTGGGGGGGGGGGGGCCAGTGGGGATCAATATCGACCCCTGGTCTGTTTTTTTATGCTTTTGAGGGGTGTGTGCATCAGGAATCTTGGCCTTTTAAATTTTCCAAGGGGGCATTGGGGACCCACATTAGCTGCCTAATGCTCCCAGGGGAAATTTATCTACACTTCCCTCAAATGCGACTTTTCCTAAGTTAGCCGCATTATTTTATTAGCATTGGATTGCCTATGCATAAGCTGGTTTGCATACATTAGGCGATTTTAAGCATGCAAAGCAGCTTATTTCCATAAGGGGAGGAATACATGTTTATATTGCGCAATATGGCAATATTGTATGATAAACAGCATTTAACAAATATTAAATGCTGTTTATCATGTTATATTTTCATATGTTGGCTTAGTAAATCACCTTAGAGAGCTACACTAAGATTACAGATTTTTAAAATGTTTTTCTTCCTAATTAATTTATTTAAAGAAATGATGAAAGGATTTTATTAATATTTAGGACCCATTCATTCATGTAGGGAACCCTACCTTATTTCTTGAAGGATTCCAAGATATTCTAACCTTAGATAGACACCCTTTCCAGTTCTTAGCCATCCTTGGCTTAAGGTTCATTATAAGGCAGCTGACTGTTCATCTGGAACTGCTGCACAACCCACAAAATTAAACACAAGAATTCAAATAAAACCCAGAAGCATTAGCAGAACTAGCCAATGCTGCCTGTCTTACCTTCACCCCTCGAGGTCCTGGGTATCCGATCGGACCTTGTGGGCCAGCTGGACCCTGTTAACACACAGTGAATAAAAAGTATTAAGGCAGTGGGTGCTTTCCTAAATAGGCCCAAATCTCACAAAAGATACCTTCCCTGAGCGTCACTATCTTTTTCTGCAAGATTCTGCCAGGAAGGCATCGGTCTACCGTGACAAAAGCAGTGTGAGTGCAATATTGTGCCTACAGGCTAAGTACAGTGTCACTGCAGTATCAGCGTATCTGTACCGTAATTACACAGTAACTATTGAGTTTTCTATAGTATGTAATTATAGCATAATGACAGTGTATTGAACAGGCTTTTTATATAATTAACTATGATAAAACTTCAGTACAATACCAATGATGCACCCTGTTTTATGAGCTATATTTATGTCCATATCACTGAAAGAGTTTTCAAGCTGTACAATGTCAACGTAATGTAGAATAAAACATTATTTTTTTTTCTCAGGATTTAGGCTTTGAATAGTTTTCAAAGTCTTCCGGCACTCAACTAAAAAGGTTGTGATCCTGCGCTACCACTGTGGGGGCCAGTTTGGAGCCTTAGACATCAGTTCTTGAAACATGAAATGGAATAAATTACAGAGCTTGGAAACCAGGCCTCTGATATCCCCCCTGGCCTGAATAACCTGTATACCGTATTGAGACAAGCCCTGATTTGAATCAGGATTGCTCGTGGAATACTGAATGGCTCCCGGGAGCCGGTGCAGCACCCGCCAGTTCGAGGCTTGGATTTGGCTGCCTCCTGTCTTTTAGTATTCTGCAGACATGGAAGCTGGAGTCTTGGGCTCTGCACAGTGAATGGAAGACTGGCTCTAATCAAGGTTCCAGCCATTATTTCCCTGTACTACATGGTGCTGCGTCGGTGCTGTGGGTGAACTCCAATCAAAGTTGACACTACACTAATGAAGCACTATTGACAAATGTAAAGCTTTTCAACCGAACAGAACACCGCAGGAATACAGATACCAAGCCTCCCAGATGAAAAGACAGCTGTGTAATGAAAGGAGTCTAGCTCTTAAAGGAACATGCCAAGCCAGTCTTACATCTCACGCGCTGCTCTTTTCTCATCACAGTTCTGTACTGCACACCTCAGCTGGATGTACAAGTTGCATTTTTATAATTGAAGTATTGTACGGTAACTCTCACGGGGGGGGGGGGGGGGGGGCAATTTCCAATAAGCCACTAAGCAGCAAAAACCAGGTAATTTGACCCCATTATCATCAGACAAATTTTGAGCCAAACCTAACCGGCTAGGCTTGAAGCTGAAAACGTGTTTAAATCTAGGTGGACAAAAATATGCCCAGCTCAATTTAGGACAGCACTTTGTGCGACCACTATTGGCTAGGTTTGGCCAGTTAGAGCTGAAAATCTGCACTGAAAATCAGAAGTTCACCCAGTTACCAAAGTTAGCCAGGTAGACCTTTTGAAAACCGACCCCCGAATAGCTAAGGGGATAAACAATAACACTGTCCAGTCAGGATTTCTATGGGTGCTATGTATTCTGTATGAATAGCTGTGATCATATGATAATAATATGTAGAGCCCCACTGGGATTTCTACTAAGGAGTGTGGACTAGTAGCTAGGTCAGATAGTGTAGCGTCGAGGAATGTACCATCTCTGTCACAGCACCCCCACTGGAGGTTCCCATAATGGTTTATTACTGTTTGCAATTAGCAAGAAATCCCCAGTGCCTGTGTGGAGTTTTTACTTTGGAGTTGAGAGGGTAGGAGTTGCTTCCTTTCATTTCCCTAAGTCTAAACAGTTTAGGCCAAAAACCTTGGTTGAGGAGTATTAGTCAGTAAAAAAAAAAAAGATCTCTTCCAACTAACAGTCCCAAGGGATACCTTTGCCAAGCTGGCAAATGGTTGAAGAGCTGATACGCAGCTGGTAACATAACCAGGGAGAGAAAGCCAGTTCCCTAAAAGCAAGTGGCTGAGGATATTTCCACAGGGTCTCTGAGAGAAGAAGAGGAGAACATGGAGAGTACAAGAGCAAGCAGTGGATCCCAGCTAGGAGGACCCTGAAAGGTAGAATAAGGGTGCACAGAGTCACAGATGGACTACTTTCAGTTGTACTAAGGTTATTAGCTGAGGAACTGTTTTATGTTTTGATTCTGTAATCCACTTTGAGCTATTCATTTGGGATGGGGTGGAATATAAAATGTTTAAATGAATAAAAGACCTGCACTAGGTGTCTATATATTTATATCACACCAAGTAGATAATTACATTTGATGTTGGAGTATCATCACAGTGTCCAATGTCTTTACTGGCATGCAGGAAAAGATAACACACACACATAATGTCCAGGGCCTTGGAGGTTTATCCTCCTCATCCCAAACAGAGAACCTGCACTCAAGGGTCATGGCGGGAGTCCAAAATGTAGCTCTGCTACTGAGTATGTGAGAGAGCCCAGACTGAGATTCTAAATATATGTTAGTATAATATGATTAACTCCATCTCTATTCCTCCTTATTCACTGGCAGTGCATTCTGTCATTGTAAACTTTTCAGCAGGTAATGGCACTCTGTATGACTCTTAAGGGCGATGATTATAATAATGAGTCTTAGCCTGTGTGTGTATATACACGACTGCCCCTTTTCTTCAGCATGTTTTGATGTCCTCTGTACTCAGGTTTGCTAGCCATCCACTTGCTATCTTATGATCTTCTTAATCACAACACATAAATATACATATTGGAAAATATTGGACTTGGAAATTTTCTGTGTGTATGATGAATGCGTTATGTACTTTAGCACAACATGATGCTGATGTGGATGCTACTGCAATGAAATGTGCCATAAAATATTGCCTATACTTTACATATATTGAGGCAGCTGTTGTTGTAAGGCCAGCTGATTATAGTGATCTTTGCAGATTGGTTTCCCTGCATTTCTAGAGGACATTAAAGAGCCTACACTGTCAAAGCACAGTGGAAGCTGCCAGGAGTGGTAGGATTGAATTGCGATCCTGGAGGCCAATGGGCTTTTCAGAGGTGTCAGTAGGGGCATGAGGGTGCTATATACTGAGAAAACATAGGAGGGGGGAGTGGGGCCCATACTCGGGCTGATAGGGAGAGGGGCTTGGGCTGTAGTGGGATAGGGAGGGACAGGTCTGTAGGCCCGATAAAATTTATTTTTTTATTCCTTTTTCCACACTTAACTAGTAATGTAATTTGAACATAGCTAGTTCAGGTAACGTTATCAGGGTAGATAAACATAGCCAGTTAGGTTTCAAATCTATCCAGGAAACATTACCTGGATAACTTTATTCAAGTATATTCAGTGAGGTGTTTATCCTTCTGAATATCCAGGCTAACTTCAGCCAGATATGTTATCTGTTATCTGCTTTTCTGAATAGTGGCCTCATGGACAATAACCAACCATTGTATACCGAGTCCAGGATATACATTTGTACATGCTGGATGCTGTTACTGGCCAGTATAAGAAACTCATTCGGTTCTGATAGCAGAAGACAGATGAATTGCTTGCTATCAGCTTTGCATCAAAATAGGCTCTTACAATGATCCTTAGTAAAAGGCAATATATGTGTTTAACTGTTCCAAGTATTCTGCATCTCAGTCACATGGCACTGAGCAGCCTGTGCCAGGGATGATAAACTCATGGTAAATTCTTCTGCCACTTAAATTTTACAAGGCCTGACTGAGAATGGATGGCATCCCATTGATGCTAACCTCCACCAGGCTGGCAATTTGAGATAGTTCCTCGTCACTGGTATGGGCTCTGCCGGTGCTAGTTACTAGCACGTTTCAGTAGCCCTGAAGGCTGCAACCTTTTTCATTCTGAGCCTGGGACATGACCAAGCTTTCCTGTCCCCACCAAAATGCAAGAAAAGACGGTACATACCAAGCCTCCTTTCTCTCCAGAGGGACCTTCTTTGCCAGGGTGACCCTAGCAACAAAACAAAAGATGACAGCAAATGACCGTAAGCACAGATTCCTGTGGCTCTACAGTGGATACCACCATTACGGATGAATCTGCATTAACAGGTGCCTCATGCCGTACAATCTAGTGATTTTGCTTTTCTAGCACAGTTGTGTTTGAGTGCCTGCTCTGAGTGAGTTCACCCACATGTCTGCAAATATGAAGAGTCTTCAAAGTGAAAGCAAAGGTAAGAATGAGACAGGCATAGAATTTCTGCAAACATTTCACAAATTGATGACTCTGCTACATATTTACTGTAATGATGTAATATTTCTTCCCTTTGTAAGGAAAGCAGATTATGTTCTCTGGGATAAATGATGCATTGGAGGAGAAAGGATTTTGCCAGAGGTCTGAAAAATGCATGCTAAACTGGAGATTTCATAAACCAGGCCTGTTTATTACAATGCTGTGCTGACTGTGAATGCCTAGTAATGTACCTTCAAACAAGCCTTGGCACAATCTTTTCATCAAATATCACAGAGAGGCCTTAGTGGTAAATGAAGTGCCCTGGTATAAATGTCCCCCAGATAATCCCATGGCATCACCGTCACAAGCTTCATCCCAATGTTAAAAGCAGTCACCGTAGAAAGAAACACTTAACCCTAACCTTAATCTTCCAATCTATAGACTTGATCAATGTCTCCTTTAACTTTTGATTTGTTGCTGGAAAATAAAATGGAGGCAGGAGAGGACCAAATGACTTACCGGAGGACCATCTGCTCCAGGAACACCTGGAAGACCTGGTTTACCCAAAGGTCCCTGAAAAGAGAGATCAGGCACTTAGAGATACATTTTAATTTTTTTAACATCTTTTATATACCGTCCCTCAGAATCTATCGGAACGGTTTACAACAAATAATAATTAACAAATCATATATAAAATTAATTAACACACAGTATAAAACTTATGACTAAACTTTTTTTTTTTCCAGCTAAAAAACATGACCCAGAAACACCTGCATGTGCCACAAATATGCTGGGTTCTTTACGGTTTTTGGACCTTGGTTTACACCAATTATATCTGGCTACAATCATAGAATTTATATTTAGTCTAATAGAAAAATACCATATGGTGTATCTAAAGACATCAACACAGTATACAATCCATTCAACTATGCTTAAGACACAGACTCGGAAACCATGAATCAGCCAATCACGTCCCTGTTTTTTTAATTCTGTTTGCCTACAGATGATACAGATGTGTTCCACTTTGCTACACACAGCTGATAAGAGATGTTGGGGGACCAGCTATAAAGCCTGATGCATATTTATGGCTGCCATTGACATTCCAGAACATTTGTACAGGATTAACTTACTTTTTCTCCTGGTGGACCAATCGCACCCTGTGGACCTGGAAGACCCTAGAGAGAAAGAAAAGAAAAGGGAGTTTGGGGTGAGATGTTGAGGGAATGGATTCTTTCAGAACATGCAGAATGGGAAGAGACAAACCTGAAAAAAATATTCTGGCCTCTACTGGACTTTGCTGGCTTATTCCTGATTCTGCTGGATATACTTCTATAGTACAATGCATTTCTTTTTATTTATAACTGCCATGACAAGAGAGAGAGAATGGTGGAGACTAGAAGAGCTGTCTTCTTCTCTCAATCCTTCCCCTTCCCCTCTCCCCCAATCTACACTGAAAATGCTGATGTACTATAAGAGACAATTTACAGCATACTTCTGCAGGCTGCCTCACTGAATGGATTTGTCTACGGTACAAGGCCAGATTGTAGCTGCCTCAGAAGCTGATGGACGTAAACTTCAGTGCCACTAAACAGAGGTTTTTCACCTGCTTTTTGCTGCACAATATGTTGTTCCCTTTGCACTATGAAAGTGCACTAGATGTGTGCCTTGTTCCAGGAGTAAAAAGTAAAGGGAGAGACACTACTGTTTGAACCACTTAATACCGATGTTAGTCACTGATGATGTCATCATGACTCTTTTTCAGCAGAGTATAAATCTAAATACAAATTTGTAGCAAATATTGTAGAAAAAATGTGCTTCAATTTGATTTCATCATTATATTGCTACTAACTTCAAAAAAAATGTCATCTATTTACATTTAAGGAACTACGACATCTATTTACAATTAAGGAACTACGACACCTTTAGAGCTTTTTAACAACCGGCATTGTGGAGCTGCATAACCTTTTACTTGATGCTTCTAGTGCTTTGTATTTTCCTTTTTTGAAGTACAGAGAGCTCCAGGAGTTGAACAGCAAGCAGCTTTTGTCTCTTTTGCCTTTTTTTCTGAAATGTAGTATAAAACGGGAAAGATGAATTCTCCTTTAAAATGTTTCCCAAGCTGGAACTTACTAGAAGGTGATTTAGCAAGGATCTGCTTTCCTCCAGGCCCATCCAGGCTATGATCATGAAGATACAGACAGAGAAGAGCTGCCTCCATGATGAACTATGGTAAGAACCAAAAAGGCATGAGCAGGTGGGCTTTCGATGTCGTTATCAGAACAAATGATTTTTGATAGTTCTGGATTTTTTCCATAAAGAAGAAAGATCCTGCATATATTTGGGTTGTATAATATATGCCATGAAACCATAAAGTTTCACATAAGCACAAAGTTTTGTGGTGATCTGATAAACTCTGACGAAAGCGTTGATGCAAAGTGTTGGATCATTGCCTGCATTTTAGTGCACAAGAACAGACAGTAGCCGATGCCTTGTGGATCACTGGACATTACACAACCGGCGCCAGGGTTGAGTACAAAGCACTTGAGGTGAGATACAAGTTAAATGGGAATTCTTTACAAAAAACGTGGCATAGTGCACACTCATTCATTTGTTTAACACTCCTAAGTCCTGCCTTTCCTCAGAAAACCTCCCTGACCAAGATCTATCTGCTGATACCCTTTGGATCAAGGAATGGGAATCTAAAGAAATTGCAAACAAGTTTTTGGTGTCAAACCTCAGTCATCAGCTTTCTGGGTTTGAGTTAAGAGAATAAGAATGGCCCCTGCTAAACAGGTACATATGCAGCCAGCTTCCATCGCTGGGCCTCAGAGCCCAATCCCCTGCGCTCTTGTGCAGAGACACAAACCATGCTGCACATAATAAAAGAGTATCCCCTCTACACACTAATGAGGACATTTTCAAAGGGGTTACATGTGGAAAATTAGCATATGCACACATAAGTAGCCTGTATTTGAAAAGATGCTATTTTATAAACATCAGAAGTACGCACGTATTTTCGGTTTCGCGTGCACATTTATCTGTGCAAAAAAGGGGCGGTTGGGGCGTTCTCAAGGTGAGGTCAACCGGTGCACACGGAAGTTGCTGTTTTGTAAGAGATTTACACAAATACATTTGGCAACTTATCTGGGCACTTTGACTCTTGCTAATTGATTTGGGCAAGTGAAATCAGATTTGTCTGTTGTCTGCTATTTTTGGATGGGCGGTCTCAAGGTGAGCTGGGGGGAGTTCAGGGCGAAGTTCTAGAGGGGCCAGGTGAACTGTAGATGGACAGGGTGAACTGGTGTAAGTATTGGCAAACTGGTAATTTTGAGTATACCAGCATCTTTAAAAATATACCCGATCAGGGTATTTACACATTTATATTTTATTTTGTGCATAAAATATAAGTGCCTATGTTTATAAAATATGTAGAGGGGATGGACTGCGTATCCAAGATGACATCATGAGATGATGTTCTGTGAGAACCTCTAACTTCGCCCAGTAACTTTCTTTTTTCTAATTTCCTATAACAGGTTAAGCGGAAGGGGAAGCTGCGAGGCTTTCACCCTACTCACCCTCACTTCACCCTGATATAACAGAGGGTAGTTCTGGTGCTCTTCCTTGCTTATCGGGAGCTGGCTTCATTCCTGCTGTGACTGGGGGAGCAGTGCAGGGGCTGGAGGCAGACGCAGAAGTTTTGTTGAGCCCTGATACCAGAGTTCCTCCCTCCCTGGCAATCTCAGTGTTGATGTCAACAGTCAGAGCCTCAGACCCTGCTGGTGTCAGCTTGGATGGAAGTGCAGGGTGTGTGGCACTTGCTGAAAGACTCATCTCTCAAAAATGCCAGTTGGAGTGAAGTCTGGAGCCAGCAGCATACAGGAGATGAAGGAGAAGTTTTGGAAGGTGGTGGAGCGCGATGTTTGTCTACAAGTGGCATGCTTTTTCCTTCTATGACTGTAATTCCCATTCCACATCCAGGTGCATTTGCTGAGGCTCCAGTGGTTAGACCCCGCATGCCTAAGCCCTCCCTTATCATGTTGGATAGTATATGGACAATCCTTTTTTCTGTGGAGTAGTCTTTATCTTCTTTGACTATTACTATGAAAGGAAAATTTGTTCTTACCTTCTAATTTTTGTTCCTGAAGTTCTACGGATCAGTTCAGACAAGTGGGTTTATTCATCCCTACCAGCAGATGGAGGCAGAGAACAAAACTTTGAGGCACTGCTACATAACCAAGAGTGCCACCTGCAGTCCCTCAGTATTGACCTGTACCCAAGTCAAGATGACTACCTTAACAATCCCAATAAACCCTGGGGCAAAAAGATTCTTTAAGGTTGGAGCTCCCCAAAAACTAGGCCCTCTTAACCTAACAGAATACACATCTCAAACTATGTACGTTTCTCATTACTCTGAATATATAACATATCAGCTCAGCAATATCCAGAAGCAAGGAAGTCTTTCGCAAAATGGGGACAGAATCTCTGGTGTTCGGCTCGAATGGGAATATGTAGATAGGCTTCCTTCAAGTCCAACGATGCCAAAAACTCCCCTTTGCGCACTGCAGCTATCACCGTGTGTTATGTCTCCATCCGAAATTGCGGCACCTAGAGGGTAGCAGTGATCCTCTGCAGATCGAGAATGGGCCGAAAAGTCCCCTCCTTCTTTGGCACCTTGAAGTTCATGGAGTACTGACCCTGTCACTTCTACAGAGGGGACACTGGAACCATGGCGCACAGGAATTGTAGCCGTTGCAACATCTCCCGCACCACCTCTCGCTTGCCTCTGGAGATGCCGCGGGAGATTACAAAGGCGTCCCTGAGCAGACGAGAAATTCTAAGGCGTAGCTTCCTCTCTTACCTCCTCCAGGACCCACTGGTTCAAAGTGATCTTGGTCCATTCCTCGTAAAAGAGGGACAGCCTCCCTCCAACAGCCTCTGGAGAGGTGAGGACCAGCCCACTTTTATTGACCAATCTTACTTCCACCTCCCTCTTGGGGTCTACAGTCCCTTAGAGGCCTTCGCTGGGCTCAAAAGGACTGCTGTCTGCCTGAACTCGGTTTTTGGACTGCAGGCTCAGGGCTCCTGCTAGTGCGAAATCTCCTCGCTTCTCAGAATCAAGCTGGTGGAGGAAAAAATTTCTTGTCCTCAGCCAACTTATTACCCTTCAGCTCCCCCAACTGCTTCATGAGCTGCTCCAAATCCTCTCCAAATAGCAGCTTTCTCTTGAAGAGGAGGTTAGACAGATGGGCTTTAGACCACATGTCTGCCGACCAATTACGTAGCCATAGTAGTCTCCTCGCCGCTACAGCCGAGACCATACTTCTGACAGAAGTCCAGATCATGTCATATAGGGCATCTGCCACATAGGCCACTCCCGCTTCCAAGCGAGCAGCCTGAGCCACCTCCACAGTCATTCCTGACCGCTTACCGTGTGCCTTCTGCACCCAGCACAAGCGGGCCCTCTGCATCAGACTTCCGCAGACCTTCACACGAAGGCTCAGAGCCGAAACTTCAAAACAGCCTCTTAAGGAGGATTTCCAGTTTCCGATCCTGGATATCCTTCAAAGCAGCAGCACCTGCATTGGGATGGTCATCAACTTCTTGACCACCGTAGAAATCGCTATTGTCCTGCTGACCTGAGAACCAGCCTCTGGAGCCTCCCACTCCTGGCTTGCCCGCTTCTTCACCTTTCTTGGTCAGGCAAACCATTGAAGGGCCAAGCAGCCCATTCAGAATCGGGACCACCCCAAGAATCTGAGGGATGAGAGGGCACAGCTCCTCCTTCCGAAACCGATGGATCACTCTAGGATCAACTCCTTCCTGCACCAGAATCTCTCTGGGTCCAATAGGGGCTTATCCGCATCCAGAACCTCATCTGGTGGACCCAGGAATCCTCCCCAGGGCCATCACCAGCACCCCTGGAGGAGCCTCTGAAGCTGCTGATTTAGTGATGGATCTCTCCTCCGCTGAAGAACATCCAAAGCCTAAGTGATGGAGCAGCCCCCCCCGCCCCAACAGACTTTCTTGTGGCCCTCAGCATGGTGCACACTGAGATATCTGGGTAAGTAGCTAGTTATCCAGCCACACAAGGTCGGATATACCCAATATTCAGCTAAGTTAGCCGGATAACGGAACCCCTCTTCAGAATGCCCCTTTTATATCCGGCTATAATTTGGCTGGATAACTGGCTGAAATTGCCATATTAGCCATTTACACAGATAACATTTTAGTTATCCTTTAATTGGCTGAGAATATCTACCCCTTATTGCTTGGTTGATTGCTTTTTCTTTTGCAAGTATATACTTGTATAGTAAGGTATGAAATGAATAACAAAAGTTTATAAAATAAAATAGGTACAGTACATGCTTTCAATGCACTGCGAATATTCATGCACACTTTCAGAGCAGAAATAGGCAATATTTTATAAAAAAAAGTACAGCTCCCATCGTCCAGTTTATATAATACGTGGGTAAATCTCCTCATGTCCACTTACACGGGCAAATCCAGTATTGCAAATAGGTTTGAAAGTTATCCTCTACGAGTTAGATTAATAATGTTGAACTCGGTTAACAATGAGCTGCTTGGCTTCGCTGACCCGTATTGACTAAATAATAATAAATGAATTTCTAGTGTTGTTTCCTAAACAATATGCACATCTTCCAGCACCTTCCCTTCACACCCATATGGTTTTCTTTATTCACTGACATCCACATTCAATAAAATTCACATTTCACAAAACTAACAAGAATTTGCACTGTGTAACAAGCCTGGCTGGGTCAGGTGAAAGGCACAGTGAAGAAATTATTCATTGTAATTGAAAAATGTAATGTCAGATCTGAACCAGTGATTGGCTCAAGGCCAATAGAGGAATAGGAAATCCCACATGCCATGATAGACCAAAGAATGTGTCTTGTCATACAGTCTACAACAAGCTCCAAAAGTACACATTTAAAAAAAAATCCAGTCCAACACAGAAATTCCCATTTTACCTGAGCACCTGGATTTCCCTGCTGTCCTGGTGGGCCTGGCTCACCCTGAGGACCCTGTTAAAGAACAAGTGTTGTAATTACGACAGTTAGAAACTACACAATGATTAATAGAAGCCTGGTTTTTAGAACTGAACAAACCGAGAACTTTTTATTTTGTATTTAGTATAACATAAGATGACATGTTAGGACCTGTTTAGAAAACTTTTCGCAGTCATGATCTTAAAATCCCTATTGCCTTGAAGCATATTATCAATTAAAAATGTGTATATGGGATTGTCCGGTAACTCAGCTGGTAAGTGCTGCACACCACCATGTGGTAAATCCCCAATGCAGTTCCTGAGATGGGCTTTTCCACTCTCTGGATTGGCCAGGGCTGAGATACTGGTGGGGGAAGGAATCAATCTTTATACAACGGTGATACCTAAAGGTCAGTACTGAGCCACAGGCAGTTCAGATAATCTTATCCTGATAATTTAAACAACATATTCAGCAGTGTGGTTGCGCCGCTATACTTACCCAGATAAATCAAAGTAATCTAGATAGCTTCAGGACCGCCTCATGGCATGCCCAGGCTTAGGCAGATAACTTATCTGGATAACTCTGGATATCAGAATTATCCAGGCAAATTATCCGGCTAAATCTGGACCACCCCTGATTTACCTGGGTACGTTTTATCGGGCTAAAAATGTTCCATGAAAAATCAATATGCCACTGCTACAGCGATAATAAATATAATACCAAAAATCAAGAGCGCTAGCTCAATCGCTGGAGTATTGAAAATTATCTTTTTTGGTTTTTGTTTTTTTTTAAATAAAAAACATTTTAAGTTTTTTTTGAAAAATTATTTATGAAAAAAATTTTGATGACACCTACTCTGTGTGGATAATATTTAAATATTGCTTTTGGTTTAAATATGGTGTATTTATAATATGAAGGAATTGGAGGAAAGTTTCATATAAATTCGTAGGTGTCTCCGCACCACGAGTGTGTGGTGTTATAATCATTAACTATCCCCGCCTCCTGTGTGAATTTTTTTAAAAAACATTTTTTTTCTAAGAATTACTTCACCTCTGTGAGCCTCTTCCGTATAATGAGCAACAAGTGACTTGATTTATATACCTTGACGGTATTTTATGCCAAGAGTTCTGTGCTCTATATAATTAACTATAAACTTTAAAAGAGTAAAGTTCAGACTTCCCTTTAAGATGTTGGTTGGTTGTATGGTCCAAATTTGAACGATGGTCCCACAAATTTGGACAATACAACCAACCAACATTTGGACAATACAACCAACCAACATTTGGACAATACAACCAACCAACATCTTAAAGGGAAGTCTGAACTTTACTCTTTTAAAGTTTATAGTTAATTATATAGAGCACAGAACTCTTGGCATAAAATACCGTCAAGGTATATAAATCAATTCACTTGTTGCTCATTATACGGAAGAGGCTCACAGAGGTGAAGTAATTCTTAGAAAAAAAACATTTTTTAAAAAAATTCACACAGGAGGCGGGGGATAGTTAATGATTATAACACCACACACTCGTGGTGCGGAGACACCTACGAATTTATATGAAACTTTCCTCCAATTCCTTCATATTATAAATACACCATATTTAAACCAAAAGCAATATTTAAATATTATCCACACAGAGTAGGTGTCATCAAAATTTTTTTCATAAATAATTTTTCAAAAAAAAACTTAAATTGTTTTTTATTAAAAAAAAAAAAAAAAAAGATAATTTTCAATACTCCAGCGATTGAGCTAGCGCTCTTGATTTTTGGTAAAAATGTTCCATGGCATTTTGTAGACTAATGGCTAGATTTAAGGCCTATGGTTGTAGGTGACCAGACAGAGCCCTGGTGTGTGAAGTAAATTACCAATTAAAAATGTGTGTACAGAATTGTCGCTGCGATGACTGGACCACAGTAAGTTGAGAGGTAATATAAAATAGTGGGGGGAAGCAGTGCAGAGTTTTCCTGTGAATACTTACCACATTACCCTTGGGCCCTACTTGACCATCCATTCCAGACACACCCTAGAGAAGAGGAAGAAGATTCAAATCATTAAACCATAATAAGTTCAGGGGCTAGCTGGGAACAAAGTTTGGAATTTTGTAGCCCTTTGGGATTCTCTCTTTTGAAATAGCTGATAAGGGATACATAATTGCTAAGCACTTGGCTGGTTAAAGCCCTCATTTCTGAGCATGGCTGTATCATTTCCCATACTTGATGGATGCCTTAAAGAATAAGCAGGCCAGAGCGAGGATTTAAACAGCCTCTCTTTCTGCATCCTGAATGTATAACGTAGAATGCACCTATTGGGTAAAGCAGCAAGACTAGCAAATATTTACCTGCCTGTGTTTTAACTCTATTACTTCCTATCTGTTCTGTTCTAATGCATTTTGGGCCTGATTCGCTAAAAATATTACACAGAATAGGACTAGTGCAGGGGTAACATGAATGAGAGTGGGAATAGGGAGGGAATAGTAAAGAAGAGAGTATGTGTGTGTGTGTGTGTGCGAGAGAGAGAGAGAGAGAGGGAGAGCAATGAGTAAGAATGAGCATGCATGTACGTGAACAAGAGTGTGAGTGAACAAGTCAGTGTATTAAAGTGTGTATGTGTAAGACACCTCGCTACTACATGATAATCTCAGGTACGCTTTTATCTTTTCTGTACCAGTGGCCAGCCACCTGACCCCCAGCCAGTGGCTAAAATGGTAGGGGTTGCACTAGTAAGGAGGTACAACCAGCTTGGAGGCCAGTCAGAAGCAAAGCAAGAGGAAAGAAGCAGCAGCAGAAGCTTTGAAGAAAGCTGGTCAGAAAAGAAAGGATTAAGGAAGCTGCAATATGTCCTTCTGTGTCAGCCTGGGTGGAGCTGGGGCTCAGAGCAAGCAGCAGCAAAGAGGAAGAAGGCAGCAGAGCAGCAGCTTTGGGCAGCAGCTGAAGCATGACAGAGGCCCCAGGAGAGCTGGAGGCCCAGCCTGCGCGTGTGTGTGCATGAGAGAGGAAGCCTTCCTTTGTGTCAGTGCATGTGCATGCGTGTGTGAGAGAGAAAGCCTGCCTTTATGTGTGTGCGTGTGAGAAAGGAAGACTGCCTGCTGCATGTGTGCATGTGAGAGAGAAAACCTGCCTCCATGTGTGCCTGTGAGAGAAGCCTGCCTGCATGTGAGAGAGAAAGCCTACCTCCTTTTGTGTATGTGAGAGAGAGAGCCTGCCTGCATGCATATGTGAGGGTGTGCGTGAGGGAGCTTGCCTTTGGTATGTGTGTGAGAGAGGGTGGCTGCCTGCTGCCTTTGTGTGTCTGCATGTATGTGTGTGTGTGAGAGAGAGTACCTGCTTGTTTACATGTGTGTGAGAGAGAGTGCCTGCCTATCTGCGTGTGTGAGTATGAGAGGGGACCTGAGCCTGCATGTGAGTTTGTGTGTATGAGGAGGAGTGGAGAAAGTTTTGCAAACTTCCCCTCCAACTGATCCACGACAAGCTCAGGGTGACTGGAAATCAAAAATTCACAGGTATGAAGAGCAGGGGATTTTTCCGTCCTTATTAGTTTAAATGAATGGGTTCCTGATGTGTCTATTTTTAAATATTTTATTGCTATTTAGAAAAGTTTTATATGAGTTCTTAATTATTGAATGTTATTATATTCATTGGCTAATTGGAAATATTTTATTAATTTGGTTTTACTATTATGATGTTTTATAAGGAATTGCGATGTTTCTGTTTTTCCATTGTTGCGTTGCATACAGAGTCTGGTTTGTTGTGGTTTCCAGTTTGGTTTTTGTCTACGCATTTCTATTTATACTTTATGGTCTCTTTATTCTGATTTGGTGGGGGTATGTCTGCGTTCTGCATTGTGGCTGAAGTAAGGTATTCTGCTAGCTTGTAGTTTTTGTGTAGGGATTTATAGCAGCCTGACTTGTTCTGTTTTCCAAATAAGAAGTGTATTGGTATTTTAGGGCCTGGTATAATATTGGCAGTGTTGCCTTTTTATATGTAGGGTTGTTACTGTTTGAGTGCTGGCAGTTAGTACTGTTTTGCTATGGGAGGTTTGCTATATCAACGTATTTCAGTTTACTCGCTTTCTGAGGGACAAACCCACACCCAACACAGGTAACAATAGGCATAATACCATTTGGGCTTCAAGTTCAATTTTTGCAGGGTTTTCTAGTTGGCACCATAGCAGTGCATGTACTTCTGTACAACAAAATGGTGTTGGCTACAGGGCCAGCTGGTGCCATTTTGACATTCCACCAGGTAGGGCAGGAGAACCTGGGAATCACTCTTAACCCATTCAGATGGACTTATGGATGGGATAGGTTCAGGGGAGTATGTCAATTTTGAAAGTTTGGCTCACCATAGGGCTTTATTTGGTGGGGACGTGGGTCCCAGTGCACAGTGTGAGACTGAGTTTCTACTGTGTTGGTTACTGGGAAAAATAAAACAATTTAAGTGTTAAAAAATAGAATGGGGGAGGGGTAGCACAAAAATTGTTTGCACAGGGCAGCAATGCCCTGATTTATTTAGATTTTTAGGGGCCCATATTCAGAAGGACCTACCCACCTAAACTCTCTCTCTGCAGGGTGGCTAAATCCAGCTTCCTAGATTCACTCAGCAGCTAGTTATAGCTATGCAAAAAGTGGACAGGCTGGAGGCATTCCAAGGGCCAGCTAACACTGATTTTCTTCAATGCCCTGTGCAAACAATTTTTGTACTGCCCCTCCCCCATTCTATTTTTTTAACACTTAAATTGTTTTATTTTTCCCAGTAACCAACACAGTAGTGTTTTACAGAAGTGCATGCACTGCTATGGTGCCAACTAGAAAACCCTGCAAAAATAGACACTTGAAGCCCATATGGTATTATGCCTATTGTTACCTGTGTTGGGTGTGGGTTTGGCCCTCAGAAAGCGAGTAAACTGAAATACGTTGATATAGCAAACCTCCCATAGCAAAACAGTACTAACTGCCAGCACTCAAACAATAACAACCCTACATATGAAAAGTTGAACCTGGCTAGATTTAGGGAAAACTTTCAGCCACAAGCTAGCCAGATAGCTTGTGGCTGCTTACATTAGGTTCTTGTGACCCGACTGAATATCGGCCCCTCAATGCATCTATGGGGAAAGAGCTTGTTCAATCAGGCCCAAAGGAGCAGAGTCAGGATTAGAATTCACCCCAAACCATGGGATTAAAATTGAAATGTAATGAGAGAAAACGACTTGCTGACACCATACTCACAGAAGAAGCAGCAGAGGCAGGAATAGGGCTGAGGAAGATGTGAGATGCAATGACTTGCCCAAGAGCATGCCCAGAGTAAGTGGCAGACCTGGGATTAGAACTGAGGCCCAAGAAGATAAACTGACAAGTCTGAAGGCCCCACATGGAGGAGTAAGGGACCGAGCTGGGCTTAGATCTGAGGCATTAAAAGGCAAAATAACAAGCTCAGAAAATAATCCATATTTCAACCTGACCTGCCTTTTATTTAAAAGCTGAGGAAACAAGGTCCAGTTAAAAATGATGACTTGCTTTTGAGAGTATGAGAGTTTGGATGTTGAGGGCAGTGGAAGTAGTGATTTTATGTATTAGAGCAGAGAGTTGATTTAATTGGGGTATATTTAACTGTATGCTCACATTTTGTTTGTTTGATTTACCGGTAATTTGAAAATCACTCCAGGCCTTAGGGTGGGAACAATAATTAAAAGTAAGCTATAAATTAAAAAAAGACCATAGTTTTGTCATTTAACTTTCTCACAATACATGTAAAACCAGTTTCAAACCAGTTTTAAAGGCATTCCATGGTGTTGAAGACAATCCACTTTGCAATTTAAACTGATTTGAAACTGATTTCCAAACTCATTGGGTAGGAAAGGTAAATTAGGAGTTATACTATAGAATTCTCTTTTGCAGTTTTATGCTGTTAGGGCTTTGTTTGGTTTTCTTAAATTTCAACAGGATATTTGTTTCTCTTCTGACTATCTTTAAGATTTTATGAGGTAGGAATGGGAACTGCTCGACATGGGGCACATATAGCAGACTAGGATCATCAGGTTGTACATTTTGGACCGGCTGACAGAAAGGTACTGCATGAAATGAGTCCTGAGTAACTTACATGTGGTCCAGGGGGGCCAGGAGGTCCTTTAGGTCCAAGCAAACCACGAGGTCCCTGCAGAGAAGAAGCCCGGTTAAAATCTACACATCTTAAAACAGTCTGCAATCAATAGGCTGCAGGCAAACACCTCGCTTAATGTCCTTTTCTTAGTGGGGGAGTTGGTTGACCAAAGCAAGTTTCTCAGTAGTTATAAAGAAGTAAAGCATCTAATATTAGAATATAGAGCCGCTTGCAGTTTGCCTTGCTAATGCACTCTAAAAACATTCTGCAACAACACTGACACGGTATAGCACAATTTAATCGATCTAAAAGAAGTCTGTGTCCCTGATGGGAGTGACGGTTTCTCAGAATGAAATCCAGTGCAATGCCTCATGCAAACATATGCACTTATATTCACTTGGTCAGTTTGCTTGTATGTGTGTGTGTGTGTGTGTGTGTGTGTTGCTATTGCTAATAAGCTTAGTAGGAGCTATAGGCAATGTCTAATGACAAAAGACACCCTGGTTGGGGCAGACAAAGATGCTAAACTTCACAAACTAGCCAGTCTGCCCAGCTAGGGTAAGCTGGTATCTCCTGACACTATCACCATGAGATCAGGATGTAGATTTAATGGCAGACTGCACTGCAGATTTGTATCCTGCCTGCTTAGACAGCATAGTAAATCATTACAAAAATGTTCTTTCCATCTGTCAGGATGAATAATAAAATGTTGATATGCCTGAACATGCTACTTCAGAAGTACTGGAGTTGGCCTTTGGTCTGCGGGTTTGATAGCGATGACATAGCTGTGAACACTTTGTTGCTGTCATCTAATACTGCTTTTCCATAAAGCATTTTAAAATTATATAAAAGAACTCACGGGTTCCCCAGGCAGTCCTCTTGGACCTACTTCTCCATCATCACCCTAGAGATATGGGGGGAGAAAAGAGTTTAGTTATTTAAGGTACATCCTTCTTACGCAGTGGACAACTATAGAAAACCCAGGATCTTTTAAGCCTGAATACAGTTTTGTATAAATGGTAGACCAGAAATATTGAAAGTGTACATCACTTTCCAGGTTGTTTTCAGTATAAAGAAATGCCAAGATCCAGCCAGATGGCAACACCTCACTCAACATGGTAGCAGAGATTCTTGGTTTAAAATGGATAAGGCCTTTCCTGAGCCCTTCACTGCTTTTGTCAGAACCAGAAACTAACCCCTATCCTGGTGTTGAGATTTAACGTATGATCTTTTGGGTGGGGGAGCAAGACTAAACAAATGCACTCTTCATTTTATTTCATTCTGGGTTACATTTTTCAAGGATCAGCAGTCATGCATGTAGGTAAGGATTTAGTTGAGTTAAGTTCATGCAGACAGAAAACAGGACTGATTTTCAATCCGTTGTAGACAAAGCATGTAATGGCCAAAAATGACGAATGTTACTTTTGTAAACCGTTGAGATCTTCACTCGGAACAGCGGGATATAAAATAACTAAATAAATAAATCTCCATCTCCACCTCCACCTGACTATCAGACTGGAAGTCTAAGTGGACTGCATGACTGAACATTTAAACACCTGATATAGCACCTTACATTGACATTCTTGAACACTTCTTTGAGACTTCATTGGATGTCCATCTGGGCCATTTTAACATCTGTGTTCCTATTTTATATGCAGCCTAACACACAAACGTTGAGTAAGATAGTTCTCTTTCTCTGTCTAGTTATGCCCTGTGGCTAATACCCATTCTAGGGGAAAAGGAAAGACGAGAGGGAGGTCACCAAGAGATGCCAAAGACTCTTCCATTCATGGGGTGGGCCAGACAGATTTCCCACACTTTTTATTGAAACTCCATGAGTTCCTCGAGATTGGAAGGTGAGTCACTTTTGTCTAGGGAAGAATCCACCAACGTTTCTCAGGGGCAATACATACATTCTGTCTCAGATGCGATGTACAAGTAATCTCTCAAATGCAGATTTAGACAGCCATTGAGACTGCAAAAAACAATTCTACTTACCCTTTCCCCATCTTCTCCAGGAGATCCTGGAGGTCCTGAAGGACCTGAATCACCCTGGAAAAGAAAAATGCAGATTAGCAGGTGATGCAGCCTATCAGTCCTGTAACAATACTGTATTTATATGATAGCTGGA
This sequence comes from Rhinatrema bivittatum, assembly GCF_901001135.1. Lineage (NCBI taxonomy): Eukaryota > Metazoa > Chordata > Amphibia > Gymnophiona > Rhinatrematidae > Rhinatrema > Rhinatrema bivittatum. Next base: position 93,191,115 of record NC_042622.1, on the reverse strand, counting down.
AATAAGAACGTTTCTTGGTTGCAGCTTCTGCTGCATTAGAGCAAAGGACTGCAATCCACAGCCAATAGAGTCATCTAGCAGTTCAAAGTAACAAGAAAAAGAATGAATCCACTCTGGTTTGTCCCAATGCATATAGAATCTTGTAGACCTGCTTTTCTTAGAAAAATGAGAGTTAAATTATCTACAGGCAATGAAACAAATGCAGAATGGTCTCAGCCTGTGAATGATAAAGCCCTAATAAGGGCATATATAGAGAATTGTAAAGTGCTATAATGTTTTATCATTTGTTGTTTTACAGATTTTTTGTTTAAATCTTTATAATGTATGTTCAGTTTCCATTCAGTTCATAATGCCGTGTCAGAATGACCAGTACTATATGATAGATACTGGATTGTATAGTGAGTATTTGGCTTTATTTGAAGCATTTTAAGTCTGGCTATTTTGCATATAGAATTGTTAAAAATGTTTCATATATTTTATTGTCTGATAGCACCAATGTGGCATTCATTGATTTTCTCCCCCTGATGAAGCCATTACTGGTGAAACATCAAGGCCTTCTGTTGGGATTTGCAGAATAGTTTCATGCCAACTACATTCTAGAACTATCTAGTGCTGTCTTCAGTGCACGGGTTCAGCATAGATCTTTACAGACTGTTTTGATGCAAGATCATCTCATCACGTATCATTACATAACTACTTCCACCTACTCCTCTTTCAGGAAGAGACTGGTGCTTTGCATTACTGGCATTTTTTAATGTTCGGTGTTTAATAGTAAAATTATGTGTATTTATTTTACATTTGATACTTACAATATGAATTATATAATTAATAAAGAACATTAAAAACTATTTTTATAATTTTGTTTGCTTTTCAGGTTACAGTGTTCATTTTTGTATCTAAATGTATTTAAATGTTATGTTTATATTTAGGTTCTTTTAACAGATTGTTTTGGTTTTAAGTTTTGTTTGGGTTTTTTTGCACTTGTTATAGTTTTATGGTGTGCTTTGTTTTTTGTGTTTGTATTTGTGGTATTTGTTTTTTCTTAATTTGTATATTGTTTTAAATGATTTACTGTACATTGTCTGGAGCTCCCTGAGTGGAGGCAGTTTATAAGATTAAGTTATATATAAATTAATATTGTATGTCATTGTGTTTTATGTTATTTTTGTGTTTTGTATTCTGTGTTATACATTGTAAACCACTTTGGACACTAGTTAGCATGGAAGGGGTAAAAAACAATTGAAATAAACTGAACTAAATTGATCACTTGGCACACCTAGTAACTCTCAGAGCCCAGCGTTATCCTACCAGGAATCTGCCAGTAATCATGCTTTTAAATGAGCCCCTGAATTCGGGAAGAAGATGCCCTTTCTTCAATATTTAGAGGGTAATTTAAAAGTCGTTTCCTTAGGTAAACAGTGCTTTACCATAGAAATGGCCTGTTATAATATCACACTTGTTTGATCTTGCACAGGATGACTTAATGTTAATACAGGAGCACTGAAAAGATTTAACTACCAATTGTAAATACCAACGAAATCCCAAACAATCTTGGCTAATCAACAAGATGCAATAATTATTGAATGTTGACCTTCATAATAGGCATCATCGTATAGTACTTATGACTTCAGTACTCTGCCTTATATATAATCATTGGTCAAAGGAACCTTTTTTTAAGCTTTTATATTTTGCTATAAGTGAAAGTCCAACACCATTTAAAATGTATATGCTGATATTATATCATTGCACTTGTATTATTGCACTTATCTTAAACTCGTAGAAATCAATCCATGCCCGAATATTTTCAAGGTAAGATTACCAATGGTACTTTCCCTTTGAAAATGAGCTATAAGGTCCAGAATTACCCACTGACCATGTGCCTAGCAGAGCAAATGAGAATTACTCTTTCATATCTCAAAGGGCTCTCTTTACTTCTACAAATTAAGCTGAAGAACAAACACATATTTCCTGTACTAACAATTTTTCTGCACCAGTGCCAATGCATTTTTACTGTTTTTGGTTTCTACTTCAATTAACATCAATTTTTCTTTTCTATTTTTTCCTGAAAACACAATTTTGATTTATAAAAAAAAAGCCCAAGTTCACAATTAAAGAAGTGTATAGTGTTTCCAGTAAGCTGGGCTGTTGGGAAGAATGTTGGCTTCCAAAGCTAGAACAGGCAGTTCTTACTGAAGTGTTACGCATGCTGTCTGTGGCAGACCCGCCCCCTCACCTTCTTACACAGACTCCAGCTCCTGGTTCTTCCTCGCTAGCGGTGGTGGGCCGCCGGCTCTGACCTCGGGCCACCCCCGGTGCCTCCGGCTCTGCCATGGACCCCAGTGTTGCAGGTCAAGATGCCATTGCTCGTCAGACCTCTCCTTGTGATCCGCGGAAAGATGCCATTACCCGCGCCCCTCCCTAGGCATGCGCGCATCACTGATCCTTATGAAGGGCCTGCGGTGGGAACCTGACTGTAGCCCCGGATGATGACGTCAAACTCTTCAGTGTTTTTAAGCTCAGGCCTCGCTCCATAGCATTGCCTTTGCAACAGGTCTCCTCGTTACTCGAGTACTCACTGCTAGAGAATCCTTTCTACTCTTCGTTCCTGACCTTTGTTGTTCCTGGTTCCTGTCTTCTTCATTCCTGCCCTGTCTGTGTTTTGGACTGACTCTACAGATATCGACTTTTCTTTGCTTGACTACACTCTAGCCTGTCTCCAGACCCGGACCTCTGCTACGCCTGACCACACTACTGCCTATCTCCAGACCCAGACCTCCGCTACGCCTGACCACACTACTGCCCATCTCCAGACCCAGACCTCTGCTATGCCTGACTATGCTATTGACTTCTCTGTGATCAGACCATTGCCTTGATTGACTAACGCTATTGACTTCTCCATGATCAGAACTCAGCATTGCTTGCCACGACCTCCGCTTTGCTGTCGGCCCTGATCCAAGCCTGTCATTGATGCCTCTCCTAGCCTTCTCCCTGGACGTGGACTTATTAGGCTTGACCTACCTTTGCTCGAATGCCCCCATCTAATCTCCATTCCATTGGCGTCTGAGTTCCATACCTAGTCCAGGATAGGACTATGCCACCTATCGTCTGCTGTCTCTGGGCTGAACCAACCACTCTTGCTAACCAACCTTGAGGCCCACCTAAGTCCTGCCATCCCCGGCACCCAAAGGCTCAACCCGCATAGAACGAGGGCTGGTATAGGTGAAGCTCCAGCGGCCTCTACCTTCAGCCCACTCCACCTGCTGAAGGTGGGGTCCTGTAGGTCCTCACCTATGGGTTGCGTCGCCCCACCTCGGCCCAAGGGTCCAGCTCCAACGCAACATGAAGTACCACGATTTTTGGCCCAGGTAAGCAAAACACAAGCAGGCCGATGCAATATAATGTGCTCAACCGAGCGCACGCTTTACATGCAATTGGACATGGTTTTTGTTCATGCATCCATAACACTCGATGCAATATGGGGATTAGGGCATCCAAAACACACGTCTAAACCACTGTGAAGCTAATAGCACTCATCACATGTAAAGTACATGTAGATGAGGCTATTAGTTAATCCCCGCGATTCAAAAAATATCACGCGCCAATGGCCAATGCGCCCATTCAATGCAGCAAAATTTATGCATGCCCAGGTCTGGCATGTAAAGGTCTGCTGCACTTAAGGGCTCATTGGAAAAAAAATATCCTGCTTTCTGTGATTCCTCCTACTAGTATCGTCGCGATATTAAATAGGAAGAACCACAGAAAGCAGAATTATGTAAAAAAAAAAGTTGCGAAAAAAAAATTTCTGCGTGCCCAGTATTAGGGATGTGCAATCGTTTTTGCCGAATTGGAAAATTTCAAAGAAATAGTCCAATTCGGCATCGGTCAGAGGACCTGAATCCCGCGACGGATTTTCCCCGAATTTCAGGGAAAATTTGTTGTTCAGGTTAGCGTGAGGGGGAGGGGCACATTTATTTTAAAAAAAACAACAACCCACCCCAACCCTTCAAATTTAGTTAATTACAAACCCCCCACCCTCCTGACCCCCCCCCCCAAAACTTGCCTAAAGTCCCTGGTGGTCCATCGGGGGTCCCGGGATCAATCTCCCGCTCTTGGGCCGTTGGCTGCCTGTAAACAAAATGTCTCCGGTGGCCCTTTGCCCTTACCATGTGACAGGGGCTACCTGTGCCAGGGACTTTAGGCAAATTTTGGGGGGGTTGTAATTAACTAAATTTGAAGGGTTGGGGTGGGGGTTTTTTTCCGGTGAAAATTGTCGAGAAAAAAAAAAAACGACCTGGCAGATAAAAATGAAGCCCATCCCTACCCAATATACACCCACAACATACATGGTCCAAGCCATGTACATTGTGTGTGTATATTGTGCTGGTAGTGAGAGAAAATGGACATTCGTATTGAGCGTCCGTTTCCTAACCTGCACTGACAGCCACGTTTCCTGGGCACCCGAAGCCGAAGAAGCGCTAGGGACACACAATCTCCCCTAGCGCCTCCTTTTTACTGCAGCAGCTCATTAAAATCTTAAATTGCGCGCTCGGGAGAGATGGATCGGCGCGTGTTAGGAGAGCAGGCACTCAATCATGAGCGTCTGCTTTACACATGCCGATACTGCATCAGCCTGAAGGTTGGATAGTTCAGGCCTATCCACCGAGTACCCACCCTGACTGCATGTTGAAGAGAACCAGACTAAATATATTTGGGTTCGATTTGCACGCAGAGGATCCAAAATAATTTAATTTTCATTGGTTTGGTTGGCCTAAAATTCTGCCTGAATATCAACACTTCAGAGTCCATAGAAAGAAAACGGTGAGCTGGTGCCATTTTCTTATCAAAGGGCTATCAGCAGCTCTGTTTCAGTAGGTGAGAAACAGTTAATCATTTAGTGAGGGACTCCTGGGAGAGCCTCCCTACAGCACATCAGTGGAGGAAGCTGTCTTAGCACCCCACTGAAATGCCCTGGAGGGACATGGTATCTATTCTTACTCACAAACCAGCACTATCTACTGCTACCCTGCAGATTTATTGCACTTTACAGCTAAATTCAAGCAAGCCCCCTGCCCCCACCCCTTGCAATTAATTCCTCTGTAGAAAAAAAAAAAATTGAAGAGCTTCAATCCCTAAAGGGCCTCTTCTTCTGTTCATGACAGAAATGAAATTGCAATGAGAAAAAAAAAAGAGCAATGAATTTTGACCCAGATGTTACAATGGCAGGGATACTTTATTGTTGCTTTTTTCTAGGTCCTAATAATAAACCCGGGGATGTCGCTCCTCATCTGCAGCCAAGCGGCCCAATCGGAGCCCAGCCTCGCTCTACTGTGTAATCAAAATGTGATATTTATATCTGTAACCTTCCAGCATTCTTGCCAGAAATAATTTTCTCCCTTTGGGTCTCTCGCTTTACACACCATGTGCACTGCATCAGAAAGTGAGAAGGCAAAGGAGGGGGGGGGGGGGCCTCTTAGAGGAGGCTTCAAAAGCAGGGATGGAAAAAAGGGGGAGATCACACCAACCTCAGAAGGTGATCTGCCATACTAGGGTCTGATCCTTTTCCAAGAGATTGTTTTGTTTGTTTGTTTTTTTGCACACAAGGATGGGCACTTCTATACCCCACTGCCCCCTTCCTTACTACCCTTCTGTCTTGGAGGTCTCTCCGCAGTCCTGTCTGAGAAGCTTCAAAAGAGGGAAGCTCTATAGCTTGGCTGCATTCCCATCAACAGCAGCGCTCACTGAGAAATTACTTTGTCTCTGGTCTAGCTATTGTATGTTGCAGGTTTTGGGGCATGGTGTTTTCTTTTACCAGTGACCCAGGTCCATAAACATTGTGCTAGCATTTAAGGACAGTGGCTGTTTGAGTACTGATGGGCTTACAGTGTCCTTACTCTGGCACCCTCAGAAGCTCATTAAATCAGCCAGCCTTGGACCTTAAGAAAAACACAACGATAGGTATTACATACGCTGGAGTGACAAAAGAAGCATCATGGCAAATAAACGGGCAGGTAGGCCACAATATCCCCTGTTGTATGCTCTTGGGCTCGGGGACCCAAACAGTCCCACAACCCAAAGCCATAGAGTGGGGGAGGCCTTTTGGAAAACAGATCTGGAAGCACCGTTCCTGAGGCAGCACGGCTGGGCTAGACATGGGGACTTACTCGGTGGCCTTTCTCCCCAGGCAGTCCTGCCAGTCCATCGAAGCCGCGGTCACCCTAAGAAAGAGAAAATAAGCAACACTTATTAGCACAGGGTCCAGGCTGCTGGGATCATACACCCATCTGCTTCAGGTAATCCTTGTTCTGTTTCATTTCAATTCCTTTCCCCATCTCTTCTTACTGGATGACTGCATAAAGCAGGGTTTCCATAGGAAGTGGGGAAGGACGGCCTACAAGGCTGAATGTTAATGCTACATTTGAAAGGGATCCTCTGACTAACCAGGGGAGGATGTTCCAGGCCAGGGCTCCTCCCATCTCTGGTTTATGGAAGGGGCTGTTGCTGATAATCAGGTGAGGGGGCATGCCAGGGTTTTCCTACCATAGGGCTGTGAGTTACCAGCAACTCCTTTCTTGTGACATCCTCAAGGTCCAGTAGAGCTGACGGAACCATCACCATCAAGTGAAGTGGAAAAAATGCTCACTGGAAGTGTCTAATGCCGAAGGCCCTTTTGACTCCGTTTAATGTTGTAACTATACAGAGACTGGATGTGTCCATGTGCCATACCTTTGGTCCTGTCTGCCCAGGCATCCCCCTGGCTCCATCACTGCCTGCTCGTCCCTGAAAGGTAAAAAGGGAATGTCATAGTTTCTTTTTTATAGTGCTTTTGTCAAAGCATTGTACAACTCCTAAAGATTCCAGGGACACTAAATTTGGTGGCCCTCTCAGCATCTGCAGAGGGTCCCCTTGGTTTCCTGTGGATTCTTTGGTGGCTGTTCTGTATTTGAAGTGCATAAGAGAACAGAACCTCATTCCCCACCCCAAGAAGAATGCTTGGTCCTGGAGGTCAGCTGACAAGGGAACGACAGAACCACAAACACATGAGCAGGTGGAGTTTGCTATGATCTAAAATACTGCAAATTACAAAAATAGATGACTTTACTAAGGGCTTGGAGGAGAAAAGAGTGAGCCGAAAGCTTTTCATCACACAATGGGATGTGCCTGCACATCTGCCCTAGCTCCCTGATTGAAATATTACCCCTTGGCATCTAATCTGGGTAATCAATCATTCTGACATACCATCTAACAGGACACCAAAAGCAATTACATACAGGACAATAATCGGAGCTGCACAACTAAAACATGGTGAGGGGAAGCCAGTGGTACCTGTGCCTTCCTTTCCCCCAGCTTTCATTCTTAATAGTCATCTCGGGTTTGTCCCAAATGCTCAGACCAGTAAGGAATATACATACCCTGCGGCCGGGCTTCCCTGTGGGTCCTGAAGAACCTTGAGGACCACGTGGACCCTGCAATGAATCAGAGGGTGATTGGATGGATATCCATATGAAGAAGTGAGGGCCAAGTGGAAAAGCACCTCTAAGGCATAGTATGGAAGAAGTAATCTTGGGAGTGGAGCAAGCAAAAATAAGAATTTTTAGGCTGCATTGCAAAATATGCTACTTTCCATACATACCTGAGGACCCAAGTCTCCAGTCTCCCCCTTTAAGCCTGTAAGGCCTGGTGGACCCTAAAACAACAGTAGTGAATGCCTGTTAGTAAGAATTTGTTAGCACCACAAGGAAGTAGAGAGTGAAGTCTGGAGCAACATCAAGCTCCATTATCTCCTGTGATTCTTGGACAACAGAAAAGGAGAAAAGTTCTCAGATATAAACTGTGTGAATGCCTTGCATTCTGCACTTCTGTTGGGCTGTTTAGCTTCATTCAACAATATGTCTTAACGCTGTTCTCTTCTTTACTTACCAGCGGGCCTGGCCGTCCTGTAAGGCCCATTGGACCAGCAGGTCCCCTTAGTGCTAGCTATAAGACAGAAAATAAAAAGAAGCCAATGAATGCCTGTTTCCTGTGAATGGAATTACGAGGGCTGAGTTGAGGGGGCACCATTTTCTCTTGGCAATGAGTGTGGCAGTATAACCAAATCAGAAGATCACAACCTGGTCCCACCAGCTCCAGGAATGCCCTGACACTCTACAGCAAGTAGCTACACTTAGACAAGTCACTTCTATTCTCTGATCACTATCCCCTCACACCGTTTTTCTCTACAAATCTCTCTTTCCCACCCCCATGGGAGTGGGAATAAAGTTACCTAGTGAAGTTGCTCCTCTCTTCCTGCATCACTTCCTCACCCCGGGAGTGGATGTGCACAGCATGTTGACTATAAGATATTTTCTTTCATCAAGCAATTGTCACTAATTAAAGAAATGCTTAGCACAGTGCACTGAGGACATTCGTGCCTCATATGGAACAAGATTTATTGAACATGGTGATAAGTCATCATTTCCATGTTATCTTTTCATTTCCTTTTTCTATCCTGTCTCATACATTCTATGACCCTACAGTTATGCCCCTTCCTCTGTAATTATTGGCCTCCTAGTTCACCTTGCCCAGCAGAACCCCAGCTATGGCAGGTCCTCATTAACACTAAAGTGGCCAGGGTCTTTCCCTAATTAAATGGAAATCAGCACTCCAGAGGAACCAAACAGAATCAAAGCTCTGAGGATGCACTGCTGAGGGTAACTAATGTCCTACAGAGAATGCTCCAAGCAGTAGAAACTGGACTTTTGGTAGGTTCTGATACCTTCTATGGGACCCATTTAACCACTGTCCAAAGATGGAGCTGCACATGAGTTTTTCGGGACTGCACAGGTCCCTTCTTGAAGGAGGAGTCTGTGTGGCCCTGAAAGCAGACACGCAGCAAAGCATGATCTTGGGACATTGGTTGGGCTGACCCATGAGGAGTCACACCCTGAGAAGGGCCCAGTGTCCTCCCAGCGCAATTCAGCTGTGGAACTCCTCATACTCAAGCAGTAGAAAAAGGGAGTTAAGGATGGTGCTAGAATGACAACAACTTTGTTTTTTGGTTTTAAAGTGCATTAATAAAAAAAGAAGCAAAGTATATGGGAAGACAGACTGCTCAGGGACTGTAGAAACAAAACCCACATTTAAAAGGTAAAGAGAGAATGTTAGCTCGCTCATAATCTACAAATCAAATAAACTGCACAGAAAACCAGATTCTGGTTCTGACAGAACAGTGCCGCTGCTCAATGTGTACAGCCATCCTTTATAGCGTTGTTTGGACAATTTGTTCCACAGCTGCAATCCAATACTTTAAGAGACCTGTAATTATCTCTAGCCACAGCAGGGAAGAGTAATTAAAATCTAATCATGTCCTGCACTCCCAGAGAAATACTGCCCAAATGTGTCCTGCTTAAGCAGTGAGATATGAGGAGGGAATGCTTTTTTTTCCTGTTTCATAGTTCATTTTGATCTCATGGGCTTGGCTATGATGTAAGGAAGACTCATCCAAAGCTAGAACTATCAAATGGTAACAGAACACACAGCATGCATTCCCTAATCCTGGGACTCACACATTATCTTACTCTATGAAATTGTCTGCCCTCCACCGTGGACCCATGCCATTAGAGAAGCTCAGCACCAGTCCTGGGTTTTCCCGGTGCTTGCCAGAGCAGTCCTGCTTCCTTCATGTCATCAGACTCCAGCTTCGGTCCTGAAATCTGATATTGCTATGGTTGGGAATTTTTCAGGGGTAGCAGCGGGGATGTCATGTTAAGTTCCCCAGGATACACTGAAATGTAGGTCAAGAAATAGGTTGTAGGTGAAACCTTCATACTGGATGAACTTAATGTATTTGTGACCAGCTTTCAAGGGCTATACCTCTGTCATAAATATATTAAGTCAGTCTGACAAAAAGGTTTCGTCAACAACCTGTTTGTTATCCTCTTATTTCAGAGAAAGTTGCAAAACGTATAGTTCCCATAAAATGTCTGTTTTGCTCTCATTTATTTTTATTTCACTGAGGAAAACAATGAAAATTCCTCTAAGGGAACAATTTAAAGCCAGAGGCCTATTCTGAGAATGTTTCATACCAGGAGGGCGCAGTTCAGAGCTGATTCACTAAGCTCTTATCTTGTAGATATAGAATTGGAGAACAGCCTTAGTGAATTATGTTTTTGGGGGGTAATTCTGAAAAGGATATATGCGCAAAAACCCCTGGTTTCTGCGTGTAAATCAGTTATTGAAATTTATCCAGGGGTTGGCGCAGGGGAAATGTACGCACGGTAGGTGATCCAGGGGGCCAGAATTGGGGCAGGGAAAGCATTTAAGAACATACATTAGATTTCTGAAAGTATGTTTATAAATGTCCATGCAGGAAGTTATGTAAACTCACTTTTTAATAAATGTGCATGCAGGAAGTTACACAGGAAGTGATGCAGGAAATTGTGTATATTCATGTATGCTTATAAATGTTCATGAAGGAAGTTACGCAGAAAGTTGTGTACTCACATATGTTTATATAAATGTGCATGCAGGAAGTTATGTGTACTCACATATGTTTATAAATGTGCATGCAGGAAGTTACGCAGAAAATTACGTATACTCACCTATGTTTATAAATATGGATGCAGGAAGTTATGTGTAATCACAAATGTTATAAATGTGGATGCAGGAAGTTACGCAGGAAGTTATGTGTACTCGTATGTTCATAAATGTACATGCAGGAAATTATGTGTACTCACATATGTTTATAAATGTACATGCAGGAGGTTACGCAGGAAATTATGTGTACTCATGTATGTTTATAAATGTGGATGCAGGAAGTTGGGTGTACTCTTGTATGTTATAAATGTGCATGCAGGAAGTTACGTGTACTCGTATGTTCATAAATGTACATGCAGGAAATTATATGTTTATAAATGTGCATATGTTTATAAATGTGCATATGTGTACTCTTGTATGTTATAAATGTGCATGCAGGAAGTTACGTGTACTCGTATGTTCATAAATGTACATGCAGGAAACATATGTTTATAAATGTGCATACAGGAAGTTATGCAGTAAGTTATATTTAGTCAAGTATTGGGGATACCTACAATTTCAAAGCAGTTTCATATACATAAATTTGGGCTAAGGTCTGCGAGTACTTTATACCCTCAGACTTTAGCCATAAATAGGCTGCCAAAATTTGCCCTCTTAGTAAATCTTTTTCTCAAAAAGTGGCCCAATTTTTACGCCTGTCATCTGTATCCCAATTTAGATGGTTTAGTGACAACCATTGCACTTTGTGGAACCCTTCTCTGTGGTAAGCCTTGGGTAGAAGCAATCAGGGTGAACGATCTTTGGATTCAATCCAGACCTCAAAAGAAGTAGAATGTGGGGAGGTGCAGCATTCAAATGGTTTAAGCCCTGAGTCCGGTCATGGCTCCGTCCAAGTCACCTTATCTGCCTGCTTCTCTGTTTGCCTTGGAATATTCCAAGTGGATTTATCATACAGCAATCATGAGATATTGGGAAACATGCTGATGAACTGGGTTTATCACAGAGCTCTCATGACCAGTAGCAGACCGATTGGCATATGTGCTCACTCCCAGACCCCAAGGCCATGCATTCAGTCCATGTAAAATCTGCCACGCCTGAGAGGAACGCAGGGAGGCGGGCGCTTACCCGGGCCTGCTGCAGTATGGCTTGGGCCTGGGACTCCTGTGCTGAGACCTGAGGTCCTTTCGCTCCACCATCTCCACCTCCTGAGAAACGGAACTGCAGAACAAAAAAAATGAGGAAGAGAGAACAAGCGTCACTCTGGGAGACCTTAAGCCCTAACTGCACTGCTTTCTGCCTTCCCGTTCCTAGCTTAAAGCACTGCAGATAACATCATGCTGGGCTGCTTATCTGATACCTCAGTACAAACGCTCCACACAGGAAAGAAAGCTGTGCAATATTTAATTCTAGAGATTTCCTATGAAAGATATACTATTCAAGGAAAATCATCACTGGTGTACATAATACCCTTAGCCGAAAATGATGTCTGTCTGGTAATGTGTACTTGTGTGCGCCGGCCAGCCACTGAAGAGTGTACGCATATACATTCTGAGTTACAGGATTACACGCCGCTGTGAGACCAGCGGACGCAGAAACAGGTGGGTTCCGCATGTGTGCACTAGGACCCCCACCTGCCACTGAGGAGCCCACACACGTAGCAGACATGGGGGCTGTCAGCAGGGCCACATGAGAGCCGTGGAACCAAAGGGAGCCACAGAGATGGGTGGCCTGGAAAACAAAGAGAGAAGCAGACCGAGAGGTAGGAGGGGGAAAATAGCAAGATTGCTCAGGTCAGAGCAATGGGGGGAGGGATGCGAGTGATGGGTCCAGAATGGGAGTGGGGGAAATAGCAAATATCTGAGATTCAGGTGATGGGAGGGGAGACAGCAGGTGCTGGTAGAGGTGAAGAGAGTTTGGGGCTCTGGCTGGGGGGTCAGAGGGTGCTTGGGGGGGACGACTGGGGAAGAGGGAAGAAGACCTGGGCTCTAGCTGGTGGCCAAAGGATGCTTGGGGGGCTGGGAATGAGGGAAGAGAGTTCTGGGCTCTGGCTGGGGGGGGGGTCAGAGGATGCTTGGGGGGCTGGGAATGAGGGAAGAGAGTTCTGGGCTCTGGCTGGGGGGGGGTCAGAGGATGCTTGGGAAGGCTGGAAATGAGAGAAGACAGTTGTGGGCTCTGGCTGGGGGGGGTCAGAGGGTGCTGGGAGGGGCTGGGAATGAGGGAAGAAAGTTCAGGGCTCTGGCTTGGGGGGTCAGAGGGTGCTTGGGGGGGCTGGGAATCAGGGAAGAAAGTTCTGGGCTCTAGCTGGGGGGGGGGTCATAGGATGCTTGGGGGCTGGGAATGAGGGAAGAGAGTTCTGGGCTCTGGCTGGGGTGGATCAGAGGATGCTTGGGGGGCTGGGAATAAGGGAAGAGAGTTCTAGACTCTGGCTGGGGGGTCAGAGGATGCTTGGGAAGGCTGGAAATGAGAGAAGACAGTTGTGGGCTCTGGCTGGGGGGGGTCAGAGGGTGCTCGGGGGGGGGCTGGGAATGAGGGAAGAAAGTTCAGGGCTCTGGCTGAGGGGGTCATAGGATGCTTGGGGGCTGGGAATGAGGGAAGAGAGTTGTGGGCTCTGGCTGGGGGGGTCAGAGGATGCTTGGGGGGCTGGGAATGAGGGAAGAGAGTTGTGGGCTCTGGCTGGGGGGGGGGTCAGAGGATGCTTGGGGGGCTAGGAATGAGGGAAGAGAGTTCTAGACTCTGGCTGGGGGGTCAGAGGATGCTTGGGGGGCTGGAAATGAGAGAAGACAGTTGTGGTCTCTGGCTGGGGGGGGTCAGAGGATGCTTGGGGGGCTAGGAATGAGGGAAGAGAGTTCTAGACTCTGGCTGGGGGGTCAGAGGATGCTTGGGGGGCTGGAAATGAGAGAAGACAGTTGTGGTCTCTGGCTGGGGGGGTCAGAGGGTGCTCGGGGGGGGCTGGGAATGAGGGAAGAGTGTTGCGAGCTCTGGCTGGGGGGGTCAGAGGGTGCTTGGAGGGACTGGGGATGAGGGAAGAGAGTTGTGGGCTCTGGCTGGGGGGGTCAGAGGGTGCTTGGGGGGGCTGGGAATGAAGGAAGAATGTTCTGGGCTCTGTCTGGGGGGGGGTCAGAGGGTGCTTGGGGGGCTGGGAATGAGGGAAGAAAGTTCTGGGCTCTGGCTGGGGGTCAGAGGATGCTTGGGGGGCTGGGAATGAGGGAAGAAAGTTCTGGGCTCCGGCTGGGGGTCAGAGGATGCGTAGGGAGCTGGGGATGAGGGAAGAATGTTCTGGGCTCTGGCTGGGGGGTCAGAGGATGCTTAGCGGGGCTGGGAATGACGGATGAGAGTTGTGGGCTCTGGCTGGGGGGGGGGTCAGAGGGTGCTTGGGGGGCTGGGAATGAGGGAAGAGAGTTGTAGGCTCTGGCTGGGGGTCAGATGATGCTTGGGGGCTGGGGATGACAGATGAGAATTGTGGGCTCTGGCTGGGGGTCAGAGTGTGTTTAGGGGACTGAGGATGAGGGAAGAGAGTTGTGGACTCTGGCTGGGGGGGTCAGAGGATGCTTGTTGGGCTGGGGATGAGGGAAGAGAGTTGTGGGCTCTGGCTGGGGGCTCAGAATGTGTTGGGAGGTGTTGGGATGAGGGAAGAGAGTTGTGACAAAGTAAAAAAGCAATGAAATAGAGACAAAAAAAGCAGTTTTGTGATTATCTTTCTTCAATGCAATTCACAGACCAAGGTTCCACAAAACCAAGAACAAGCTCCAATTCCCAAATAGCTGTCCCTGGCTCCTACCTCTCAGCACAGGCGTATGGGACGCCCTGCTGATGCGGGTGCTCAGGTGAGACCATGGATTCGGAGTTCAGTGGTGTGAGGCCAAGATACACAAGCAGGGCCTGCATGCATGCAGAGAGACTGCACTAAGATTGAAGGACGTATCTGTCCCCTTGGCAGGAGATGACAGCATAGAAATGCTGTCTTTAAAGCATTGGTTACATCACTTTCAGCCTCCTGTCATTGTCTCTTTTCTCCCAAAGTCCCACGTGAGTGGGGGAGGAGGGGAGTGGGAAAGCTGGGGAGATGCACACTAGAACCCATCATGTCCTAAGTCACATGTTTCACTGTTACAAGCTAACCTCCTTCCTCCAGTTATCCAAGGATCACAGCAACAATTCCAGAGACACGGTGGCCTCGACACCGACCAGACTCCGTAGCACTAGACAGCTCCGATCGGGCATGGCAGGAGCCCAGACCCCGCAGCGTGGCTCTAGGGTTAGTGGACACTGCCCTGTCACATAATCTAGGCTCAGGATATGGGCCTGGGTCTGACTAATGGCAGGACACAACACTGGGGGCCGCAGGGAAAGTCTAGGAATGCAATGTTACTGAATTAGCGCCAGCAGTGAGAACAGCCGCCAGTTTATCTACAAAATTCGGTGACTGAGCTCCCAGCACCAGCACCAGAAATCCCACACTGTTTTGGCCAAAGACCAGTGAAACTGCATTTTTAAGCACAAACAAAATATTTAAGGCCGTCTCTGGCCCTTCCGGGGCATAGAATGTCTGCTGTGCCCTTTAAGCTCTAACACGTATCTATTCTTGATTAGTTCCAAGGATGTTTTAAACTTTAGCTCCTTTTAACTTTAAAGAGCCTTAGCCAGAATCCTACAGATTGTACTTGGTCATGTCCAGAATCACAATCAGACTTTGTTGCAGCAGCTACTTGCAAGCCTGTATTTCTGCACAAGCCTACAGTGACAAAGTTCTGGGGGCTGCATAATATTGCGGTGGATTCAGGCTCCAGTACCTTGTCACTTGCCCTTTCAGATGGTGGCTATGTTGAGGGAAGCAGAGTTTTGCAATCTTGGCAAATCGCATAGGGCAAATCACACAGGGCAATATCCTGCCGCCTTTGCAGCTTTGACACAAAGCCCTGGCAACCAGCACACTACCACGGGTTTCAGGGTTGCAAACTGCTAAAAATATTTATTTTACTGACAACTTCACTTTTGTATGGACACGTTTTACCGTTATCATTCTGTGCAAAGCTAGACTTCCTATTCAAAATTCAGCCCTTTATGTACTGAGATTTATTTATTTATTCATTTATTTTATTTAGAAGCTTTTATATACCGATGAACACTGGAACATCTCATCGGTTCACAATAAACGAAATGCAGCTAAAAGAGCTTTACAGTGAAACAGAGAACAATATGCATAAAATTAAATTAAATAACAGAGAACTAAGGGTCGTAACGTACAAGAATAAGAACTGAACGATTACAATTATGTGGCAAGAATATAACTAATTACAATAGCCCCTGACTCCCATGTACAGCAGTCCCGTGGAGTCTGATCCCACAGCTCCGGAGACTCAGGCCTATTGCTCGGGACATTTTTATGGCTATGTCATTTGGTTGTTGGTTTTATTTTTACTGATGGTCAGCAGATTTGCTGACAGTTGACACCCTAGGAAGAAGGAGGCAGGGGCAAAGACAGTGCCAAGAGACAGAAAAATACATTTATCACTGTCCACATGGTAAATACCTTGCATTTTGACTGAAAGTCAAGGTTTACAATGTAAACCCAAGACTTTCTATTCTCAGGGTCAAGAATGCTGTCATTCCTTCAGGTGCTAGAGGATGAGCCAGTCAGAAGGCAGTAAGTCAGATGAGCAGAAGCGTCAAGCAAGTAGAGAGTAATCTAGCACAACACAAAATAATCTTACCTCAGCATTACCAACCTAACTCTGTTTTTAATGAGTTCAGTCCAGGCCTGGGTTTTCAACTTCTATTCCAATTCATTTGGGTCCTTATCATTCCAACACTGGCAATGGATGGGAATCAAAAACCCAGGACTGGACCAGTATCAGAGGATGGGAAGGAGTTAGGTGGACTCTACTGTATTGCATCCAGACAGCTCACCCATTACATCTAAAAGTCTTTCTATGGCCATCTCTATACCTAAGGGCACCTTTGATATCATTGGGCACACATATCAGTTGGTTAATTGCCCCATTTTAACTTCCTAAATAGTCCTGTTTCACCTACCCAGTGCTCACCTGTATCGAGTGACAGAATTTCAGTGACTGGATATGCACATATAGTAACATAAGCATTGAAGTCTGCTTCCACAGCCCCAAAACAAAATCCAAAGCATTCTGACTACTACCTGGTGTAAATCTGTGAATGCCAACTGGTCTGGGCTTCCACGATGGTATTTTTAAACAATGTCTATGCCTGATGTAAACTCTTAACCTTTGCAGCTGCTCCTTTCAATGTTTTCCTAATTTTTCTCCCTTCTGAAAATTAAATGCTATTGCAGTAAATTTGTTCAGTGTCATCCCTCCAGTCATTATGTCAAATCTGATCATGTTATGATAACTGTTGCCAATTGGCCTCAACACCATTACATTTCGCACCAAATCAGGTGTTCCACTAAGGGTTAGGTCTAAAATAGCTCCCCCTCTTGTCGGTTCTTGTACCAGCTGCTCCATGAAGCAGTCATTTATTTCATCTAGAAATGTTACCTCCTCAGCATGTCCTTGTGATAGTTACCCAATCAATACTGGGGTAATTGAAATCACCCATTAGTACTGTGTTGCTAATTTTGAGGTCAATACAATAAGAACACACGGTTTTACCCTCAGTTGTACACACATTTTTGTGTGAAAATATTACTCCGGATGCAGCAACAAATTCTGCACACAAAAAATGCTGTCATAAAACTATGCATTCTGCTTAGCACCCTCACACAAAATTCCCATGTAAATGAAGGCATTAACTATTAACACCCCCCCCCCCCCATGCAGAGAGGTGCACTGACTGAACTAGTCCAGGGCAGATTGGCCTATCAGGGGATCAGCATCCCCTGGTGGGCTGGTCACACTGGTCACATGGTCTTCATCTCAGCAGGAGCTGAGATGAAGCCGCGGAACATGTTCTTTTGTGGGGCTGCGACACCTGACGTGGCCCGAAGGAGGTGTCGGCGGAGCTACGAAGGGGCGCAACCCGTCACAGCCCGAAGAAAGGCCTACAACTTCGGCAGAAGGATGCATCTGGTGGTTGAGGGCTGCTTCCTCCCACTTCCCCTCCAGCAGTAAATGAGCAGCACAGGGTGTGGCCAAGGCCTAGAAGAAAGAAGGACGACTGAGAGGTGTGTGTGTGTGAGTGTGAGTGTGTTTGTTTGTGTGTGTGTGTATGAGAGAAAGCACTAGTATGTGTATATGAAAGAGAAAGAGCCTGAATATGAGCATGAGAGTGAGCCTGCATGTGTGTATGAAAGAGAGTGAGCCTGACTATGTGCATGAGAGTGAGCCTGCATGTATGTATGAAAGTGAGAGTGCCTACATGTGTGTATGAAAGAGAGAGTGCCTGAATATGTGCATGAGAGTGAGCCTGCATGTGTGTATGAAAGAGAGTGAGCCTGACTATGTGCATGAGAGTGAGCCTGCATGTATGTATGAAAGTGAGAGTGCCTACATGTGTGTATGAAAGAGAGAGTGCCTGAATATGTGCATGAGAGTGAGCCTGCATGTGTGTATGAAAGAGAGTGAACCTGACTATGTGCATGAGAGTGAGCCTGCATGTATGTATGAAAGTGAGAGTGCCTGCATGTGTGTATGAAGAGTAAGCCTAACTTTGTGCATCAGAGTGCATGTGATCTAGTGAGCATGTATGTGAGAGAGAATGAACATGTGTGATAGAGAGAGAAGATAGTTGTGCATATCTCCCACCCCTTACTAATCCATGACAATCTCAGGGTGACTGGAATCCAAAGTCCCCAGGTACAAAGAGGAGAATATTTATTTTTGCTGTAATTTTAGTTGTTGGGTATTGTTTGCTGTGTCTGCTATTTTGAAATATTTTATCAATGTTTAGGAAATTTAAAAAAATAATATTATATGTTTGTAATCATTGGATTTTTTTTTTCATCAGTTATTTTGAAATATTTATTCTTTTTATGAGTTTGGTTTTACTATTATGATTGATGCTTTATATTTCTTGCTATTATTGTTTGATGTTTAGTGAGGAATGTTATTTGTTTTTCCATTCCATATAGAGTCTGGCTTGTTGTGATTTCAAGTTTAGTTATTGTCTGCATGTTTCTATTTATACTTTACTATCTCTTCATTTTGTATTTGGTGACAGTCTGTCTATGTTCTACATGTGTGACTAAGGCGAGGTATTCTGCTAAGCAGACTTGTGGGGTGGCCTCAACCAATTTGCATGGATGGAATGGGGGTCTACAGCTTTCTTTACTCACTATTGGTCTACAGTATGCTCTATTTCTTAGTGAAACCCTCCTCCCAAGGGAGACGGAGGTTAAACAGCATGCTACCATTTAAGTGAACTGCAGCTGAGAAAAAAAGAGGATAATGCAGCTATGTAACATGAGTAGCCAGCCCAGGAAATCCAGAATGAGATTGAAATGGTTTCCAGACCCCTTACTGTGAAGGTGTTTAAATGATTATTGAATAGATGAGTCAGAGACTCGGGTAGGAGATTTGCATGTCACAGCCCTCTGGACTACTGTTGATAACTTTCAGTGAAATATCACTTTAAATCAAAGGATAGCAAAAACCTAAATTACAGAACTATGTCTGGAAAACTCCTACATTGGAGAATTCTGAATGAGAGAGGGATTTGTGAGAAAAATGTACTGAAAAAAACAGTCCTAGGAAGCAAACAGATTCTCACCCTGACTAACAAGGGAAGTCAGACCCTTGGGTAACCAGTTCTCAGACAACAGAAAAAAAGGCCAGGCAGGATGGAAGCGTATACACATATTCTCTTTCCATGGTGCTGCCAGGGTCTTGGCCTTCTGGCTGAGATAAGGTGACCCATCCAGGCTGGGTAACAGCAAATGACTGGCCATGAGCTTAGCAGAGCTATAATCACTGAAAGCTGAGACTGTGGAGGGCCTGAATCACTGAATGCTAAACAAGCCATGAGTCTAGTAGAGCTATAAACTCAAGCTAGAAAAAGCTCTGCTACCAAGGGAGAAGAACCAAAGGACCCCTGCAGATCTGGAGGTGGAGCAAACCCAAGGCAGATTTAGCAGTTCCCAGGAGTTCCCAGGAGGAAGGGGACCCCATCAACAGATCAGGAAGTAACCTTGGGTCTCCCATGAGCAAGGTGACCCCAGTGGCAAATTGAATGGTCTCCCAGGAAAAAGGGGATCCTGGATCCCCCTTGAGAAAGAGGACTCTAGCTCAAGTGGTCCCCCAGGAGGGTGTGGACCTCAGAGGCAGATTGAGAGATTCCCCAGGAGGGTGTGGACTCCAGCAGCATTCCAAGAGGTGGAGTTGGGTCCCCCAGGAGGATGTGGAGCCCAGCGACAGACTGGGAGGCAGTCAGGTCCCCAGAGGGCATGGACCCCAGCATTGGCACGTACATTTCAGTGGAGCGGAAGCAGCACCAAGGATATGGCAGCAGTTTAGATACAACAGACCCCCCAGCTCAACACTATCCACCATCTCAGTTGTATCTTTTCACATGGGTGAGATTTGGGGAAAAAAAAGGGGAGGATAATAATACACTTGATTAAGTGGAAACTCAAGTGGTCCCTTCTATGCTATATGGTAGTATACTGTGGGGGGTCAATAACCTCAAATTGCCAAATATTAAATGCTCTTGCTATCTTGTAGAAATGTACATAGTTGTGTGGCCTGAGACTATTAACCACAAGTAGATAATTGGGCTGTTTGACATCTTATTAGCAATGCACATAGTCATGTAGAAATCTAAATACTTATACAGTCTAATAAATCTGTATATATTTGTACATACTACCAGACTTGTTCACAGTCCCATTTGTTTTCCTGGGATGAAGGGAGGGAAATCCCGCACATTAACACCTTCATCCCCAGATGGAGGCACCAGGTGCCAAGAACGTGAGGACCGACGGAATCTGCCCTCGGGGGTGCTCCCGCCAGGTCAGTGCCAGACCCAGGAATGCCCCACAAGGAAAGCAGTTAAGGGAGTGTTCCATTAGTTATTTAGGAAAAATGTGAAATTTATTTTGGAGATATTTGAGCTTAATTCTTCCAGGTTTTAGAGTCAACTTGGCCTGTTGATGCATGTGCTGCAAAGAAAGTACACAAGGGAGTCAGATACTCCAAGGGCCGGTTTTGAAAAAATCCCTCGGGCTGATATTTACCTGCAATCCGTCCCTGTCCTGGTCAGAGGTGGAGTGAAGCTTCCAGTGCTAGTGTCAGCCTATGGGCAGAAACTGGAATTCTAGTGCCAGGACCTTCTAATGCATCGGGGGATATAAAAGCGCGCTGACTGGATTATGTATGCACAAACCCAGGTTAAAATGTGTGCTCTGCACAGGCTGAATGCACATCTCAGACATGGGACAGCTGGGATTTATGTACACTAAACTCATGTTTTGCACACAGAAAAGGCTTATATGTGCACACAAAGCATATTTTCTGCACATAAATATGCTTTAGAAATATTATGCCTGCACTAAATGCATGTTTGTGCACAAAAATCATATTTTATGCGCACAAATCATGTTTTGTCTGCATGCTTTTTATAGCTGAGAGACTCCCCCCGCTGTCCCGAGTTCAAGATGTAGCTTACTGTATTGAGAGTTAAACAATTTCTAACCTGTGCATTTGAGAAACTGAGCGCTGAAATTCAGTGCCCAGTTTTAACCCACACCTTATTACATCAGCTCCTTTGTTAGCTTCCTTAAAATAGCTGTAAAATCAATGCACAGTTATAGAAGCTGAACTTTACGAGCAATGGAGCCAAAATGATTTGAAATATAAAGTTAAAAGCCCATAAAACACCTATAAAAAAAGAACATGAAAGGTTAAAGCTGTAAGACTCCATCTCATCAGGTTGGGACAGATTTGCATATGACCAGATTGCTAGCTTAATCTAGAAAAATGGTAAAGAGAAAAAAAAATCAAGGAGCCTGTGACACAGAAAGAGAAACTTTTGAAAATGTGTTAGCAAAACTGGAAAAGTCGGATGGACTAGTTTGCAGAATTTATCAAAAATCTCTCAGAGGAAGATAATAAATGTCTTCAATCCTGCCAAAAATGGGAATGAAGACTGCAATGCACTGTTGTCAGAGGAAGCCTGGAAAAGTAGATGGACCGCAGCCAAAGAGGCTGCTACGCCTACCCTAATGACTCACGATGAGGTGGTATGTGACTCCGAAACGACTAGCAATGGGACTGGAAGCTACCTATGTGCTGGGATTATTTACACGTGAAGAAAAGGTTACGTGGGGGCATTTTTCAAGCTGGGCGCATCGAAGCCAGGTCTGCAGGTAGTTTTCCCCACGGGCTTTGCACTGGTTCTCAAAGGGTGGGTACCATCATACTTTCCCTTTGACACAAATGCCCCGGGCAGAAGGACCCCGCAGAGACCTGCACCAGTTTTTTCTGCAGGTATTTTTTTTCCCCTTGAAAATAATATATGGAGATTGGAAAAAATGCAATCTGTATGTGTTGTTGCCCTGCCCTAAATTCACCCCCAGGGCCTCCTCCTTTTTACCCAACTAAAAACATGCCTGGTATCCATCCCCGCCTGTATCTGTACCCTTTATCTGGGTAAAAGCTGGGCAGTTTCCAGACAGCCAGGTTACCCGGAGAAATGGCTTCTGAAAACTGTCCTTTAAGCAAATCAAATCATAGAATTGCCATTGACTCCGGGGGACGTTCTTTTCTACCCATCAGGAGATAAATTGTTAACCTTGATGCTGGTCACAACCAGACTGGCAGAGGCAGCTTAATGGGAAAATGTATTCATGCTGAAGGTAAAAGACCGAGAGGAAAATCTGTGTGACATTTTTTAATAGAGAAATTAACATGGTAAAAAAGTGAAAAATAAGTCATTTGTACTAGAATACGCGGAAACCATTCTTAGACTATACAAAAAGGGAAAGGAAAGTTGAAGAATTACAAGAGAATTAATCTTTTTCAATATATGAATAAAATACCTGGAAAGTAAAATGGTAATATTGCTGAGGTTTTGGGTAAAGTCTGGAGAAATAATATCTTATGTCAGATGATATGAGATATTTCCCCACCCAAATTCACTGTGTTGATCCTTGATTTTCAAACTAATGTAACGCCCGTCACCTACTGATGTCATGCCTCGATCTTGTTTTGTGACTTAAATGTGAATTAAAGAAATTAGAAAGAATGCACATCCCAAACCTTCTGAGCGGTTTCTCTAATACTGTGGCAGACACAACCCTAGGTCGCAGACGGCCATTAACTTTAACCATATGCCCACAAACAAAGTCTCGTGGATTTCGGAGGGAGAAACTGTAGGATTTTCTAACAGCAACAAAAAAAAAAGAACTTTTACAGTGCCATGAAAGCACTTACGGAGTTGAAATGCTCTGGGTCTTATTCTAAAGGACTTTCTCCCATTCTGTGCCTAAGGAAAAAAGATGTATTGATAAGGCCTTAATAATCTGATCTGTCACGGGTCCTATAGCAATACAGAACCAATAAATCAAGGCCTGAGATTTGGAAGCAGCGACTATGGGCGTAGAAGTGGGGGTAGATGAGAGAGAGAGTTACTAAAAGTAACAACACAGTAATGAGCCATCTTTCAAAGCCAGATAATCACTCTACAACGTTATGGGGCTGCCATTAGCAGCATTAGACTCAGCGCCAAATCCCTGTGGACATATTACCTTACCATTCAGAAACAGCAAAAGGGCATCACTGCTCCCACTTACAGTTTTCCTCTTGCCCCCCTGCAGCAAATTCTCCAGATGAGAAGCTCATTTGCAATTTGATTGGGACCGCGCTGAGATCCATCGTCGCTTTTCTGTTTTCCACGGGACTCAGGGCGACAGGACCGGCGCATATTTATTTGGCACAATGAAAAACCGGCCAACCTACTGCCCTTTAAGGATGTCATCATCACTACGCTTAGCTGCAACTATCCCCTTCACCATCCCCTCCTTGCCCTTGCTTGATCACATGCCGTGTGCTGTGCAGAGCAAGAAAACTCTGGAGATTAAATAATCAGCACTGACTGTGAGTGCACTGCACGTGGTTACAATCTGCAGGCCTCTGTGGGCGGCGGCATGCTGCTCTCTGAGGGAGCTCTGCAGCCACAAAGGAGGCATTAGGTGTGCTATCAACAGTATCACTAGTGAACAAAATTGCTTCCCTGCCACACATGATCACAGGCAGAGTTCAGGGCCCTCCTCTTTTTGAAGCCAGCAAAACCTTTTCTGAAGGAACACTTCCCCCCGCCCCCTCGCCCCCCACCAAGATTCATGATGTCATGAGCTCTGTGTTCCAATGATCCTCTGCCTCTGGCTATTAATGGACTCTGTAATAATTCCCTCCTGTCATTGGTGGACTTACTGGCAACATCAGCATTGTTCCGGGAGGTCCTGGCAACCCATCAGCTCCAGGAAGACCTGGCCGTCCAGGCGGACCCTTCATGGGAGATGGGGGTGGGGAGGAGGTAAAGAGAAGAAAAGGCATGAAGTTACAATACTGCACATTTTCTCTGATTCTCTGTGCATAGATTATAAACACTGGGCCACATATTATAATCTTTGGTGGCTGTGATGCCTTTTATCGGACAAACATAAGAATAAACAGTGGATGCTGTAGTATGTGAGTTTCCATCATCACCTGCCTATTAAGACTAGTTCAATCTCCACTTGATGCCATAGGGCATATAGGAGCCAGTGTTCACTAAGCCACTGAGAGGTCCATATTCAGAGGCATTTAGCTGGATAACTCACTAGGTATCCGGCTACATTTATATTTGGGCATTCATCTGGCTAAATTTTAGTTGGATGTCTTATTCTCTGGATAAGATTTAGCCAGATAAAGTTAGGGTACTCTGGGGGCATTTCGGGGAGGAGCTATGTTAGCTGGATAAGTTATCCGGCTAACTCCAATATTCAGAATTAGCCGGAATTCTTATCTGGCTAAATCTGGTCGTGCCATAGAGCTATCCTAAAGTTAGCCAGATAAAGTTATCCGGCTAACTTTGATTGCCAACTAAACTATATTTAATAGTGTGGCTGCATTACTGAATATCCTTCCAAAGTTAGCCGGACAAGTTTATCTGGCTAACTTTACTATCCGGACTGTGACTGAATATGGACCTCTGAGTGACTATAACTTAAACTAGTTACATTATAGGCAAATAAGTTTAAGGAAATTCTCAGCCACAGTCAAGATAGCTTAGTTCGCCTAAATCTAGCTGGTTATAACATAGCTGGCTAGATAAGTCAGCCATCACTGTGCAGAGGAACAGTCGCTTCATTATAATCTGCTCTAGATGGCTATTTTTTTCCCCTCATCCTCCCACCCACCCAACCACACCCTCAGGGCTGCCCACTTTTTGAGAAGATTTTTCAAAATTCCTATAGCTAGGGGGCTAGACCCATCAAAAATCTACACCATAATTTTATTTCCTTTATTTTGACTTATATGCTGTCTTCTTTTAGAATAAAATAAAAACACCAATTAAAAGTAAAATTCATAGTATCATAAAGAGTAAAATAACAAAATAAATCAGACAAGCCATCCAAACCAAACAAAAAATAAACTGTGCCCAAAAATGTCCTCCTTCCCACAATGACAACTGTTATATCATCACACACATTTAACTCCTATTGGTTCATATTGGCTAGCTTGTCACAAATTATATCTCGCACAGACCGCATGAACCAATCAGATCTCATTCCATGAGTGGCCATTTGTAGCATTATTTTGAAAATGGCTGCTTCAAGAATTCAGAGAAATGAGAGGGGAGCAGCTTAGAAACAAGTTAGCAGAAAAGTGTTCAATGGATTGGATACAGAAGGTGCACCAAGGGTCCATTTTGTCAGAACAGTCTGATCCAGTCCTGATTTCCTCTAGTGTCTCCAGCCAGCCAGGCAACCTAAAGCTGAGTCTTACCATATCCGCCAAGCACTTAACATACAGCTTTCTTAAAGCCAGATACATGGGAAAGATCTCCAAGCTGAAAAGTATACTGTTGTCTAACACTAGTATTCTCCAGTTGTGCAGCAACCAGCTGGCTCCAAGTCACCCAGACTGGCTGAGCCAGCCCTGTGTTTACTCTTCTTTCAAGAAAAAAACTAGAACTACACGTCCAGAGATGCAATGGGATAAAACCAGGACTGGTTCAGCCTGTCCAGGTAATGTGGCTTCTACTGCTTAGCCTCCTAAACAGCAGTTAAATGTTATTTTGCAGTTTCCACATCTCTCCCCAGCAGTGCTCATTTATTGACTAGTGACATCTAGTGGCAGCTAGCAGTAATGTAGGGGCTTGCAGTCTTCACTGATGACCTAGAGAACTCCTCCACCCTTCCCCACCAAATATTTTGGAATAAAATGCTTACTATTTTCAGCACATATATAGAATCTGACACTGCAGCTCTATGTTAATTTCTCAAAGAAAATGTAAGCTTACATAACTCTAAAGGGCTTGGATTTTTTTTAAAGAAACATATCACAGAGATATTTGTGACATTAATATTTTCACAATAGGCCGTTCAGTCTTAGTGCAAGGTGTGATGTAATCGGAAGTCCTACTCTGGCCAAGCATCACTGAGTTTACTGTGGTTGGCTGAGCAGTGCAGGGCTGAGTGAAAATATTCAGAGCCTGCAAGAGGGGAGAAGCCATCACAGATGCCCCAGGACCAACCTTCATACTCTCAAATACAAAGGTTCTTTGTATTCACCTCTAGCAGCCCTCAGATCTAACTAAAGCTATGTCTGCTCGAGTCTGACATAGGGATAATACTGGATAATCGTTTCTTCTTAGGGGAGAAATGTTGACCCTACCTAAACTTTTTGATACTTGGAATGCTGGGTTCTTGCACCCAGGAATGCTGAATGGCATGGCATGGGATCTGATTGGTTCGTGCAGTGCATTTAACATCATTTATGACATCCTAACCAACAAGTTCTAATCAGTTCCAATCAGATCCAGGATGCATGTGTGTGACACCATAATAATATCAAAGATACTATTCTGCAAATTATCTTCATTCAATCCAGATAAAGCACCCACTGGGTTCCACAGCATGCCTGTTCCTAGCTGAATTGAGGGGAGGCATTCCTGGAGGCTGCACAAATGGGATTCTGAAAATGTACACATTCTGTTTTCCAGCAAAAATCCGCCCACAGAAAAAGCAGATGCAAAGTCCACAGGTCCTTTGGAACGGAGGACAATTTTTAAAGGGATTAGCCGTGCTTGGTTCCCCTTGAAAGCTATCCATCAGTACAAAGGGCCTGCAGATTTGCATCTGGGTGTGCTCTTTGAAATTCACCCCCATCATGGCAAACATTTTGAAATTCAGCAGTGCAGGGAGAACACACTTCTACTATGCTATTTGCCTCTCTATCCTTTCATGGCATAATCTTTACTAAATTCTCTCTCGTATCTGGACTGTTTCATTTTCCTCTCAGTGTCATGGTTGGAGAGGCAGACAGCAGGCTGAATTGTGTGACATTGGAGTTGGGGATAGACCCCAGGATGGATAACACAGTGCTGGCAGACAGCACTTGGTATATGCAGGTGTTCTACATTTGTCAACATACAGCCATTTCTGTAGTGGGAGCAGACACTCGAATATGGGCATTTTGATGAGGCCCTGTGGATCGCACCTGCGGTAACAAGCTTATTTCATGGTTACATGCAACTGGGATGACCTGTAGAGGTCAAAGCCTGCCTTTGGCTGTTTGGAATCATTTCCATCAAGGAGCAAATCAAGATTTGTTTCTCCAAGTGTCTCCCATTACTGGAGGAGTTTTGTGTCTTATCAGGTGCACCTCTTTGGGAATAACAGAACAAGTCATACTAACTGTGGGGATCCCAGCACACTCCTTTCAAGCAAGCTGACAGCACTTAGCAAAGCAGCACACAGGCAGCCATGTCCCCCTTTCAGAGCACTACAGTCATACAACCTTATGGATTCCTTTAAAATCAAAGTGTTAAGGCCTCAGCATCTATCCCACATACTGTCCATGGCAGGACAGGGCAAGATGGAACTTAAAGAGTCTTATAAAGTCAGTGCCAGCCATGGGTATAACACTTTGTGCAACCCAGTCTCCTTCTGGAGATGGGAGTTCTGTGCCAGACTGTAGGACATCACTTGTGCTGCTGGGCAAGTACAATGAGACAACGACTTGCCCACTGGTAACGTAAGAAGTTGTCAAGGTTTTAATTGATGCAAGGTGTAGGTCCAGTTTCTGCTGCTTATTGGCCATCAGTGTAAATGAAGGACAGATGCCAAGCTGCGAGGCTGCAGGGATCTTGGGTAAATTTTCATCTCTGATTATAACTGAGTGTGAGCAGCTTCTGAAGCACAAACTGTGGTTTGCCTGCCTCAGACATTACAGACAAACAGAAGCATATTTCCTGCTTGGTGGCATGGGTAGAGAACCCATAGCTTGAGCTTCATAAACTATTTTCCTTGGACAAGAAACACGATTGGATTTTTAACAAGTAGACTAAGCATGCATGGTACAATCCAGAGACCTTATAGAGCTGAAGCTGAGTAAAAAAACAGAATCGAAAATCACCATGAAGACTCAGAAGTAGATATCTCTACTTACCCTTTCACCGGTGTCACCTGCTGGACCAGAAGGTCCTGAAGGACCTGGAGGGCCTGTGTACCCCTGCAGCAGAGAGAGAACAAAAAAAAAACAGTTGTCAAGTAAAATTGAAGAACAGAACAGATTTTTTTTTTTGTAAAACAATAAAATCAACCAGAACTGTTTTGACATTCATGCAGGGTATATGGAGGTAATACGGGATTAAGAAACCTGACGGGAGGCTCAGTCAAGCCATGAGGAAATTAAACTTACAGCTGGTCCTTCTGGGCCTGGAGGTCCTTCGATGAGCATGCCCTGTAAAAGAAAGAGGAGGAAACCAGGGATTAATGAAGTGATTTTTGATTGGCTTGAATGTAGAGAAAGCCATGGGACCAGAGGGAATAGATCCTAGGATATTAAAGGAAGCTCAGATTGGTTCAGGTGGGTCCTACTGAAGGACCTTTTCAATTGATCTTTGGGGACAGGTGTGGTTTTATAGCCTGGAGAAGGACACATGTCATCCCTCTTCAAAAGGGTGGTAACAGAGAGAAGGTTGGAAACCACAGGCTGGTTAGTTGGACTTCGATGATGGGAAAATTCACTGAGACTCTACTGAAGGAAAAGACAGTGAAATATCAGGAATTCAGTGACTTGCAGTATCTGAGGCAGCATGGTTTTACCAGAAGGAGACTGTGTCAAAACAATCAATTTCTGTGATTGAGTGGTTAGAGAATTAGATCAAGGGTGTGCACTGTATATGAGTTGCATGTGTTTCAGAAAAGGTTTTGAAACTGTCCCACATTGGAGATTCATTAATAAAGTGAACCTGGGGGTGGGTTCCAAGGTGGTGAACTGAATTAGAAACTGGTGGAGTAACAGACAACAGAGGGTAATGGTAAATGGGATCACTCTGAGGTGATACTGCTGGGATCTCAGCAAGAATACTGTGTCCAGTTCTGAAGCTGATACCTCTGAAAGGATATAGCCAGATGGTGGTCCAGAGAAAAGCTTCCAAAATGGAGAACACCTAACACCAAAATCCATTTGAGATGAGACTTAAAAACCTAAATACGTGTGCCCTAGAGGTGAGGAGAGACAGGGGGATATGATAAAGACATTCACACAGCTCAAAGGTTTAAAACTCCTGCAGGAAGCAAACCTTTGTAAGAGGAAAGAATGCTTATTTAGTTATTTATGTGACAGACCCTTTGTTCTGTTACCATTAAGTGTCAGCTGGCTAGTGCAGGACAAAAGTGGGGGAGGATTCATTCAAATTCAGCCCCTCCTTCTGCGGGGCCTGGAATGACCATCTCTCTGGTGAGCTTTTAAAAGCAGGGCTCTGGCTGCTGCTGCTGCTAGAGGGGCAGTCCTTTGAGTTTAGAACAGAGCTCAGAGGTAGAGAGAGTTAAGCTTTTTGTTATTTTTTCAGGCCCAGCCACGGGAGCTAAGCAAGTCCTGGTTGGTGGCCCTGGCCAGGGTTGGGAGGGTTTCTGCCCAGCCAAGTACATAACCTGTCTGAGTGCATGTTTTGGAATTTAACTTTTAGGTGGTAGGGGCCTTGCTGGAGCTTGTTCAGTTCTTGGGCCCAGGGAATGGGGAACCCTGGGGTCTGGGCCTGGGCATGTTAGGAAAGACCTGCCCTCCCCCCCTCCCCCGATAGCATCAGTGAGGAAGGGGGTGACAGTGATCTGCCGTAAGGAGTCACCCCAGTGTTATTCTCAGTTGTGTAAAGATTAAGTTCAACATCCAGGAGGAAGTTTTTGACTGCCCTTCCTGCCTGAGAAGAGCACCGAAAGCCCTTCTCCAGGGATCCCTCCCATCAGCGATTCGAATAAAAGATCCAAGGACTTAAGAAGAAAAATACAGCTAACTGTGAGCAAAATACAGAGCCTAACATTCAGGAAGACCCCCATCCAGTGATTCTTCAAGACTCTGGGGAAAGAGAGGCTTATCTCTCTGTGCAGAGGCAGTAACTTTGTATCCTTGCCAGTTGGAAATTGTGCTTCTATCCATGAAAAGGACATCCTACCCCCCCCCCCCCCCCCTGGGAACCCTATTTATCCAAGCCCCGGAGGGCAGGAATTCCCCTGGCTGGCCTTGACTATTCCTGCACAGATTGAGGAGGAAATTGTGACAAGCAAACATCCTTGTGCTGCTGTGGATTGGGATTTGTGCCATTTGCATCATTTCATCAGTAGAGATTTATTTGGACACCAACACAGTGACTCCAGTTTTTTATTCGGCACACCCAGTACATATTTGGATGACCGTACACCTGCTACCCCCAGGGATAGAAGGACAGACACAAGGAGCCCCCTTTAACACTCAGGGCCTTGGGAGTCATCTCTCCCCCCCTACACACATACTCAAGGATCCCGGCCCTGAAATCAAGAGACTCTGCCAAGCTAGCATGGGAAGGTTCCTGCCCACACAAGTATAACAAATAAGTTTATGGCCTCATCAGCTTGCAATCTGCACTGGGGGATGGGGGTTATATTTATTTATTGAAGACACTTAGAAACCATCTTCTGGCCAATGCCAATCAAAACAGTATACAAAGAACAAAATCATTCAATAAAATCATAACTTATACAATAAAACAAATTAAAACAAACTAACAACAAAACAATTAGGCAAACGTTAAACCTTCTTCCAAAAGGAGCACCTGGTATTGCAATCTTAAACTATTGGAAACAAGCATGTTTTCAGCTGTTTGCAAAATTTCAGATAATCCTCCTCCTGACGAAACACTAAAGGTAACTCATTCCAAAATATGGGAACCACCACAGAGAAGGCTCATGATCTGATCTGATCCATCGAACTGACTTAAAAGGTCTAGAACAAGAGGTTTTAATGATGCACAATCATCAGACCTTTTCCGTTGAAAAGACACCAATAGAACTAGGGGTCGCGAAATGAAACTCCAGGGAGGACGACTCAAAATCAAGGTCAGGAAATATTTCTTCACAGAGAGGGTGGTGGAAGACTGGAATGCCCTTCCGGAGGACATGGTGAAGATGAAAATAGTGAAAGAATTCAAAGGGACATAGAATAAACACTGTGGATCCCTAAAGGCTAGAGGACAAAAATGAGATAAGCATGCAGGGGGTAACTTCCTGATGCAGCTTTTACTACCCTTAATCATTAAGCCTGATACTTTGGATACGGCTCCATCATTGCACTCTGCTTCCACAGCAAGGGTTAATGGAAACTGGATTCAAACAGCATCCGAGATCCCTGTCTTTTACGGTCTGGGAAACTGATAAGCAGGAGGGCAACCTGCACAGTGCAGCTGATACTGCTTGCTGGGCAGACTGGGTGGATCATTAGGTCCTTATTTGCGGTCATTTCTATGTTTCTATGTTTCCCTTGTGAAGCTGCATGGGGGATGGACTCAGGAATAACATCATAAAATACTTCTTCACAGAAAGCCTGGTAAGATGCACAGATCAGCCTCCAAGTGGAGGTGGGGGAGGCAGAAACATGAAGGGAATTCAGGATAGCATGGGGATAAGCAAAGAGGATCCTAAGTTGTAAAGAAGTGAGGGGAAAACCAGAGATCAACTGGGAATGAAAGTGGGCAGGTGGGCTGGTCCTAATGCCATCCTATTATATGCTTCTATGGATCCTACTGCACAAGAAATCTGTTAATTTGCACGACATGATTGGGCCAGGCATTGAAAAGCGCAGCTAAACCTGCAATGCATCCCTTCACAGGCGCACACGTGTCTGGTGATGATGTCATACAGAATAGAATTCGAACAGATAGTTTGCACGGTGCCACTCTTGGGCGTCCCATGATGCCTGCTATTTTTCTGTCCTGTCCTGGTCTCCATACATTCAGTTTAATCATTTCAAAAAAAAGAAATGTCCACAGTTTTTTGCAGACATCCTGCAGAAATACTCCCAGTAGAAATCATGGTCAAAGGTAAAACGGGGATTTCTCAGTCTCTCACAAACCCCATTCTGCAAAGTGGATGAAGTTTATCTAATTACAATCGCATATTGCGATAATAAAGCACAGGGAACTCGTGGAGTAAGGGGAGGGTTACGAGGACCACATAGCAAAGTCCCCTCTCATCGCATTTTAAAGATCCCTGCATTCCCAGTTTTCAGGGAGCTCATCATTGTGATCTCCTAAACCCCCACCCTGAGGGAAATCTGTGGATTGTGGATTATCACCACGCTGTTTGAGCCCAGCCCTCATTCTGCTGCAATACTTCACTTGCACGTCTGCTCGGGAGTCTGTAGGAAGGCAGGCTCTCTTCCCAGCCTGGGAAAGCTCTCGGGCACCCAAAGCCCTGTAAAATTCCTGCAGAGTCAGAATGCACCTGATCTGCCCCAGTGATGACAAAATCAGTTTATGACTGAGTGCTTCTCCTTCTCATGAGGAAATTGAAGAGACCCTCAAAGAGAAGAAGAAGAAGTGCAGAATATGTGGACCCGAGGGACAAGGCTTGCTGTGCATAGAAGCCCAAGAAACTCTGCTTTTTTTCAGCAACAAGACACTGAGAGTGACAGCATACAGCAGAGATGACACACTGTACCAAACAATGCAACAAGACACTGAGAGTGACAGCATACAGCAGAGATGACCACACTGTACCAAACGATGCAACAAGACACTGAGAGTGACAGCATACAGCAGAGATGACACACTGTACCAAACGATGCAACAAGACACTGAGAGAGACAGCATACAGCAGAGATGACACACTGTACCAAACGATGCAACAAGACACTGAGAGTGACAGCATACAGCAGAGATGACACACTGTACCAAACGATGCAACAAGACACTGAGAGTGACAGCATACAGCAGAGATGACCACACTGTACCAAACGATGCAACAAGACACTGAGAGTGACAGCATACAGCAGAGATGACACACTGTACCAAACGATGCAACAAGACACTGAGAGAGACAGCATACAGCAGAGATGACACACTGTACCAAACGATGCAACAAGACACTGAGAGTGACAGCGTACAGCAGAGATGACACACTGTACCAAACGATGCAACAAGACACTGAGAGTGACAGCATACAGCAGAGATGACCACACTGTACCAAACGATGCAATAAGACACTGAGAGTGACAGCACACAGCAGAGATGACACACTGTACCAAATGATGCAACAAGACACTGAGAGTGACAGCATACAGCAGAGATGACACACTGTACCAAACGATGCAACAAGACACTGAGAGTGACAGCATACAGCAGAGATGACCACACTGTACCAAACGATGCAACAAGACACTGAGAGTGACAGCATACAGCAGAGATGACCACACTGTACCAAACGATGCAACAAGACACTGAGAGTGACAGCATTCAGCAGAGATGACCACACTGTACCAAACGATGCAATAAGACACTGAGAGTGACAGCATACAGCAGAGATGACACACTGTACCAAACGATGCAACAAGACACTGAGAGTGACAGCATACAGCAGAGATGACCACACTGTACCAAACGATGCAACAAGACACTGAGAGAGACAGCGTACAGCAGAGATGACACACTGTACCAAACGATGCAACAAGACACTGAGAGAGACAGCATACAGCAGAGATGACACACTGTACCAAACGATGCAACAAGACACGGAGAGTGACAGCATACAGCAGAGATGACACACTGTACCAAACGATGCAACAAGACACTGAGAGTGACAGCATACAGCAGAGATGATACACTGTACCAAACGATGCAACAAGACACTGAGAGTGACAGCATACAGCAGAGATGACCACACTGTACCAAACGATGCAATCAGAGACCAAGAAAATGTGGCGGAAAGTTCTAGAAATTGTCCAAACCATATTGGGCCCCACTGGCCTGATTAAAAAGAACCTTCAGGCACATCTAGACAAGTTGCCCATACATATTACATCCTATGGGCTCCCGAAGGAGGCTCTCTTTGGCAAAATGCAAGTATTAGGAAGTGCATTACAGTAAATTTGAGAGCCTGAGATCAGCCTCAGCATAGCCTGGCTTGCAAGTGAGGTTCAACCCATTTGAAGATACTACTCCCAAAAAATCTACTGAAAACCTTTGGGGTTGGTGACGGGGGGGGGGGGGGGGGGGGGGGGGGGGGCGATGTTATTCACAGGACAAGCATCTGTGGCATCCTGCAATATTTATTCATCTATTATGTGTTTAGAGTTTGGGAACATCTGGGAAATCTCCATAGCAAAGACTAGCCCTGAATGTTTACATGACCTGCAACACAATGTGAGTGACCATAGGGTCGGCAGCACCACTGATAGAGTGGGGGTGGGAGCTTCTCTTGAAGCAGGAAAAAGGGTGAAGGGTAACGTCTTCCAGGCTGAATGCAGATGGGGCCTCCAGTTACACAGAGGTTACTGGCCTTCCCTGTGTGCAATGCATTATTTACTTTTAACCTCTGCACACACAGCTTTCAGCTCCCTCTGTTGAGGGACACGCCTTAATCCCCCAGTGAAACAGGCTGGAGGGAAGGAAATTTTAGGAGTAAGGAAGCTAAAGAATAATAACCTTTCTGGGTACTGAAACCCAAGAGCATCTCTCTTGCTGACTGGCAGCTGTGTAACAGGATGGCAGCCGAAGTAGGCTCCGAAAGGCAGATCAGCTACATCAGCTACCCAGACTCTTTCGTCTTGGGCTACACCAGGAAAATTCCAGAGACAAAGTACTGGACATCGGATCAATAGGAAAGACTCCGGATGAGGAACATGATTTCTGGGTAGCGAAAGTCTTTGTCCTCTAAGGAAGGAGGGATTAACTATGCACCCATCTAATAACAGTTTTGCAGTAATCTCCCCTTTCAATATTGGGTATTGATTTCTTCCCAGGCAAAGTTAGTCTAATAAAAGGACATCGCCTCCAGCTCGTTTGCTGATTTATCTGTTTGTTAATAAAAACTACATTAATTTCTTTTCTGCAGAATTTATTTCTCCTTCCCGACACTGTCAGATTCTGCCTCCTTTCCAAAAATTAGTCCATGAAGAATCTGTAGAAGCTTTGTCTGCTATGAGCTTGTCTGGCACCTCATCATAATAGTATGTTTTCACAAAACGCCTACGACTTGTTAGTTGAACCTTAGTTCTACGTATTGAAGTGAAATGACACGGCAAACATAAGACTTTACAAAACATTTGAGTCTCTGTATTCACTGCAGGAGGAAGGAAAGGAATCCCTCACCATTGTACAACAGCGACACCTATTGGCTAAATTCAGGATGCACTGCACATGCACCAGGGTCCAAGCAGAGCCCATGATCCACAGGCCCAAAGCAAGGATTGTCACCGAGATGGCTGAGTTAGACAGCAAAGAGGGGAAACAGCTAAAAATAGGGGATGATGCCCATCT
This sequence comes from Rhinatrema bivittatum, assembly GCF_901001135.1. Lineage (NCBI taxonomy): Eukaryota > Metazoa > Chordata > Amphibia > Gymnophiona > Rhinatrematidae > Rhinatrema > Rhinatrema bivittatum. The sequence continues at coordinate 93,155,697 of NC_042622.1, read as the reverse complement.
CCACAGGGTAACTGACTGTTAATGAAGGCTCATGATACCGTAACTCCAGGAGAAGCTGGTTCAATGTGCAAAAGTGCAAAAGGAAACTGCCAGGGTAAAAAATGGATATGTGAGATGCCCCATGACTGTATTAGGAGGCACCAACCAATTGCAAGGCAGCTTTAACAATGATGTTACACTCTACTCACTGGGATTTCAATGGAGACAATCAAGTGAACATTAAAAAAAGATGAGATATTTTATCCCAGTGTTTAAAAGCAAATGCATCTGTTTCTTGTCCTAGGGTGTATGTGTGTGTGTGTGTGTGTGTGTGTGTGTGTGTGTGTTTTAAAGGATTCCAGAATACATTTCCCAGGTACATAGGTTTACAATGCCTTCAAGAAGAGCATAGAAATCTTTTTAAGGCATTTCCTGTTGCCTTTGTAATATACATTATTCTTGAGCCAGCCCAGTGGCTCATGTGGCAAGTTCTGTGCACTGCCATGTGGACGTTCCCCAGTTCAGTCCCCAAATCAAATCTTTCGCCCACTGGATTAGCCAGGGCTGGGAATGCTGCAGAAAGGAGGGAATCATAGTCATTGCTTAACAGCGACACCTGCTGGCCAAATTCAGGGTTCTGGAAGGAGCCTTTGTGCATGGTCCCTGGCCAAGGAACATTATTGCAGTTTCCGGACTAGGTATGCCAGGAAAGGGGGAGACTTCTGTAAAGGGTGCAAAGCATTCTATAGGGTAACAGTGATATAGGATTTTCTACTAAAATTCTATTAACTTTCTACACAAATATATTGTTTGAAAATCAGTGTTGAATATTTTATACTGTGTCTATTAAAGTTATATAGTGTAACTGGTTCATATGTCTGTACAATTCTTAGCAGGGCATTCTATAGAGCTACAGATGGCATCATTATACTGTACACATTTTATGAAACATTTATCAAGACTGATCACACTGTCTGTGGTGCTGCACTGCTTTTTATGGGGAATTAAATGGTGTCATTACAGTTAGGAGGATATAAGCAAGTGATATGTATGTTTATCTGGGGATCATGAGTTTTAATCCCACTGAAATTAAGCTAAAGAGTTTTTGTTGGATGATATCCAGAAACTTCATTGCCTCATATGTCCACAGGGTGTCAGCAAAGAGCAAGAAATGTCGGTCTACAGCCTGCCATCCTATTTACCAGGGCCCCTCAGTCTTTAGGAAGATGCAAAAGCAGACATGATGCTCACTAGAGTACTTGCCTTATAGAAATGCATTACCCTAATCCAAAGTCCTCATGCCCCATCCCCTGGACCTGCAGGCAAGCCACAAAGTCTAGTTCAGCTTAAGGCACAAACCCACAAGAAATGGCAACACTTTCCGAGAATGGTGATGGCAGTGTTACTCCAATAAGAAAAGAAATGTAACCACAGGACACATCAGCAGACAGGAGCAGGGAGAGATGAGAGAAAGCTTGAGGGACCTTTTTACCGACATAAAAATGAAAGAAACTGTTGTGGTGGCATTCCAGGTGATGTTCAAACATCAGAGGCGAGTGGAGACCAGATGTGCACTCCGTGCTCCGCCCTGGCACCTTTCTCTAGCCCTGATTGTTTCACCTCCCTCCCCAGACATGCTGGGTTGTGCAGTCCCATCTCAGTAATAAAAGCAGGAGTACAAATCGCAATGCCAAGGAAATCTGAAAACAGGCCCAGTTTCCTGCGAGGTACTCAGCAGCAGTTTAGACAAGGGCTTGACTCATGACAAGAAAATGTCCCCCACCCCTGTTGGTTTTGTGTGTACGGAGAGCACACTTCTCCAGGCTGCAGTAGTACGAGGAATGCTTCCTCCCTGCAGAACTCTCCAAGGGTGTAAGGCATGGTTTGGGAGTACTTACTGGTTCAATAATAGCAGGCTCTCCCTTCTGCCCCTTCTCCCCTCGTGGGCCACCAACCTAAAGAAAAGACAGATAACGATCAGGATCTCTGCAAAAACTGACTGAGCTAAGAAAAGCAGAGCTGCAAAAGCCAAACAGTCAAGTTATGTTCCTGCTGTTCCCATGTTGAGAATACTAATTGCATCCCAGGACATGGGGGCTGAGAGTCTGGAGATAAGTTAGTTAGTGCATCTAGTATAATCAGAGTGCACCAATTATAAACTCTGTGAGCTAGCAACACTTTTTTTCCAGTTCACATCTAAAGCAGGAAGGGATTCCATTTGTCCTGTTTACTGAATGCTTCATGAGCCCCAAGCAGTCCTTTGAGCTCCCAAAACAAAAATACCAGAGGATATGCATCTATGGGGTCAATTTTCAAATGCCTAAGTCAAGGAACAATGTGAGAAAAAAATGGGGGTTTCATGTTTAGCATGGCTCAATCCACCTAAGTGCATTTTCAGCCGTCTAAAAGCAGGTGTGTTTGTTTTACTGCATTTAAAACAAAAGCATATCCAGGGGTGTAACTTAATCGAGGGAAAAAAATCGGACATAGAAACTGAAGTTTCAAAACAGTACGCATCTTTTCATCCTGCCTATTTCATGCTTCCATTGGCAACAATGTAAGGTTCGCACAACCGCCCAATCTTCAAACACAAACTATATGGGTACTTTTGTGTTGGAAGATCAAGTTAGTTTGTGCAAGCTTGAAATCAGCACACACTTTGTTAGGTAGCTTATTGAAAATGTATCCCTATATGTCCCACACACACCACAATATTTCAACAATAGCTCTGCCATATATAGCAGGGTCTTCTTCTAACTACCTGTCGGACTCTGCCACGGACAAGCCTTCTCTAATTCCGCCCCACCACTCACCCCCTCAAATTCCGTTTCCTGGTTGGCAGGCATGCCTGGCCCAATCTCTGTTTTTGTGGAAGTCCCATCATAGTAGTTATCGTAATAAATATCCTTGTCGGTGTCATACTCTTGGATGGTCTCCTCGGTGAAATCTCCATCGCCCTCTCTGTGTTTACTCGCCGTCTCTCCATCCTCCTCGGTCTGAAAAATGAAGCAGCCATCTTTACCAAGCCTGCCTGAGTTTAGACAGTATTACCTGCTGAGTCTGGCCTAGATTAATAAAAGATTCTAGTCAAGCAATCTGTTAGCGAACTCATATCCTGAGATCACCAAACAGAACCAGTGATGAAGCAAGAGGGCAGAGGACTACAGAGCATGATGAATCAGTGATTAAAAGTTCATTCCCTTTACCTCGCTTACATGAAATCCTTCTCTTTAGAATAATGATTTTATAAGTAGAATTAATTTTGTAATGAGAGATATAAGAACATAAGAACATGCCATACTGGGTCAGACCAAGGATCCATCAAGCCCAGCATCCTGTCTCCAACAGTGGCCAATCCAGGCCATAAGAACCTGGCAAGTACCCAAAAACTAAGTCTATTCCATGCTACTGTTGCTAGTAATAGCAGTGGCAATTTTCTAAGTCAACTTGATTAATAGCAGGTAATGGACTTCTCCTCCAAGAACTTATCCAAATCTTTTTTAAACCCAGCTACACTAACTCCACTAAACACATCCCCTGGCAACAAATTCTAGAGTTGTTATGATTTTGAAAGGATGCACCTTTTAATAGACCTTGATTTAAAAACATAAGAACATAAGACATGCCATACTGAGTCAGACCAAGGGTCCATCAAGCCCAGCATCCTGTTTCCAACAGTGGCCAATCCAGGCCATAAGAGCCTAGCAAGTATGAAAAAACTAAGTCTATTCCAGGTTACCGTTGCTAGTAATAGCAGCAAGTAAAACAGTGGGACATGGAATCTAACTGATTGTAAACTGTAAGGAGAATACTTCTCTAACTGGAGTGCCGAAAAATGTATGAGCTAGGAATTACAGTGGTTGAGTTGAGGGTGACCACGGTGTCAGTCGGGACTTCTCCTGCTTCCTCCCCTCTGCCTTCTGTTTCAGTCACAAGGGTCTCTTCTCCTTCACCGTAGTTGAGATCTTCATAGGGTGCATAAGATGGAGGGGTGTAGTACTCTTCCTCTATGATGGTTTCATAATTATAGTCGTCCACACTGGGGTCTACCTCAGCATTGCTCTCCACTCGCGTTTCCACTTTTGTGGTGACAGGTATGGGTGCAGGCTCTTCTGTGGTTGGAGGGATGATCTCCTGTAGCAACACATTGAAGAAAGGTTTACTGAGTGGCATTGACTGCTCTGGGTTGATGTACTAATAATGTTAGACCTCTCTAAAGATGGTCTCCAACAAGAGTTTAATCTGAAGTGCAAGACCACTATTTTTTTTTTTTACTGTTTCCCACTCTTAAAATGTATGCAAGGCTTCCAGGAGATATTTTAAATGTCAGTATTAGAAATATCTAGCAGAAGCATAGAAAGCTAATTCAGTTCACCCACATTGTACCAGACATTCCTGTCACCCTTTTTTTCTGGCTGCTGGGGATCTCCCTCTGGTACTGGTAAAACCCTTAAGCAGCTCACCAGCATGCCCATCCCCACACCTGATCCCAAACATTTCAATAGCCTTGTTCCTTTCTCTCTTCCCCTTGGAGTGGATCAGCCCCAAACACCCTTCTTCTCTCTAATGCTGTTGGCCAGCCTACAAAGGGTCAGGGATTAACCAGCCTCCTCCTTGGCTTATAACTACCTTGCCAGATCCTGAACAACCTAGTAGTAAGCATCACAGGATTCAATATTTCATTAGGGATGAGTGTTCGTTAAAAATGATTGCAAAAAAAAAATGCAACAAATGAGCCCATTTTTTATTTACTCTAAAGGGAATGAACTGAAAATGGTCTCTCAGCGAATGTTACCTGAACCATATTAGTGCCAACTATACCATAGGCCAGCACCAAAGTGACATCACTTCTGCACCAGCCTCAGTGTGGTCAGTGCCAATTTTAAATGCACCATGATCAGGGTAGGAGTGAAGGGGCATCATTCTTGCCCTTTGCACTCCAGGGGGAGTCCCACAAAGGGGTAAGTAGGGGCCAGCACCTCCCCAGCCCCAGCAGTTTTTTCGGGTGGGTGGAGAAGGGACATGGAGGCCCTGGCTGGGTTAAGCTAAGTCAAGCCTGAACGGCCTGGGCCCTGAGTCTTCTTTTGCAAGGCACGAGAGGGATTGAGAGGGGGGGTTTGCAGAGGGCCATGGAGGCCCCGGCTGTCTTTCTTGAGGGCAACACGGTGCTGGAAGGCCTCAGGGAGGACAGTTTTAGTTGTTTTCTTTTCATTGGAAGGAGTTTAATTGTTTGTTTGTTTTTTTGGTTCAGTAAAAATTAAATGAACTGAAAAAAATAAATAAATAAATGAATAAAAAAACACTGAACCAAAACAAAAATCTTGGATCTGTACATCCCTAATACTGATGCTGATTTATGGCCTTCTGTAAGCAGTTTTGATTTTTTTGACATGGAATTTGAAAATGTTCTATACTGTACCTCTTCAACCTCAGGGTTTGATCTGATGACTTCATCTGGCTTTGCCGAAGTTGTATCCAATTTTTCTGTATCCTCTACATCCTCATAGTAAGGGTACTCATAGTAATAATTTTCCTCAGTTCCTCTTTCCACGGGCTCTGGTTCCTAACAAACCATAATCAATTAGATATGGAAAGACAAAATCCAAAGGAAAGAAGAAAGGAATACAAGTACCAGGAGGCCTTGCATATAGGAGACATGGCTATGTCAGCCCTCTTCTGATGAGATAAGTTTACACATATCATATGGCTAAAGGGCCTAGGAACAGGCATGAGCCACCTCTCTTTTCTGACTGCATGCAGGCAGATATTGCTCATCTTGTCCCTAACAGCCTGGAGCCAAAACAGATTTTTTTTAATTCCTAGAAAATGGCACATAACCTGAAACTTGCAGCCCTAGATATTTATTTATTTTATTTATTTAAGAGTTTTTATATACCGTCATTAAGTTATTTACCATCATAACGGTTTACAATAGTGCACCAATATCCAAATGAATATGGATCATAATTTACATAGGTGGTGCCAGTACTATTCGGTAACAAACAATATGGACTAATATAATTTACTATAAGGATTATGCATATGAAGAAAATCAATTGGGGGATTGTCTGTTTTAAAGCAGAATACAGGTCCTGTTATTCAGTGGGTTGAGGTTCAAAAAAACTGAGACATCTATCCTAGAAGAGTAGAAAAATTGATTAACTATTTACTAGACAATGCTACCAATCAACTTCCCAATCCATTCTCATCACCAACCAAGTACAATTGAGAGGGCCTTCCATTCTTCCTTCATGTCATCATTCAACTTTGTGCTTTCCCAAAGCATGCTGGGGTTTATAGTTGCCTAAACTGCAAGTCCCAGCATGCTTTGGGACAGGTGTTACAAGAATAGAATTAGTCACATTCTCTTGTGATCTGAATCAAATTGCTCACCTGACCATTGTCACACATTTTTATTTCTAATTGCTCACAAAAATTGTAGAGAAATGCAAAATATCTGAGTTCTTTAACCTCACTTTGTCAATTTTGGACTGTTTCTGTTTTAATACAAACAATTGACGTTTTCATTTAATGTCTTTTCTCTAGAATTAGCAAGGGCTCCACCTTTAAAGCCCTGAGCTGGGGCTGACAGCAGTTTCAGTTATGTTTCCACTATCTTGCTAGAGTCTCTGGCACATTGAGTCCCTTTATTTTACATGTTACAACACGCTTTGCAGGTGGTCCTTGGCATTTTCTGCACCTGAAAGTCCTGCATTTGAATTGCTTGCTAAATCAGAAGAGATCACAGGTGAAGAGTCTCTAGCAAAGGCGAGGAAAGGATGGCAGGCAGTGGCAAGATGGGGGAGAGCTTGGCTTTATACATACGTATTCATCTGGTTTGGGGTCCTGAGACTGGGGGACATCTGGGGCGGCTGTGTCGCAGTCAGGGCTGTAGTGCTCGCAGTAATCGTAGGCAGCTCTGGCATCGGGTACAATCAGAAGCTGTTGAATGTCCCCCTGTAACAACAAGACGCCGTGAATTAGTAACCTGACGCCAGTGCTAAAGTTGTGGGCTGGGTATTCCAAGTGGTCCAACCCAGTCACATTTTAACAAAGCAATCTTGCCCCCTTATTCCTTTAGAGTAGCCCCTTTTGAAATGACTTTGCCCTTCCCAATAACATCTTCAGTGCATTTCATCAGGGAAATGAGAGTTGTCTCTTATTTCCTCTTACAATGAGCATCCTGCGAGGCTTCAAAAGTTAACATCTCCGTTTCTTAGCTGAGGCCGTGTGGGGGGCAATCTTCAAAAAACACTGAGAACCTCAACTGGGTGCCCACAGTTTTGGCTGAAAGTTTCCTAAATTTAAGCACCGAAAGCTTAGGCACCTACATTGGAGCCAGCAATTTATTTGCCTAGATTTAGGCACCCATTTGAGATGCCTAGCACTGAAAATTAGTGCACTTCACTTTTTTCCCTGCCCTAACTCCATCTAACATATCGTCCAAGTTTTAGGGACCTAAATTTAGGTTCTCAAAGGGGCCAATTTAGGGACCTAACTCCCACAAGGCTCTGAAACCCTTTGAAAATTGATCCTCTAATCTTTAAGGAGGAGCTGAACTACAAACAGAAGTAATTATTCTGGCTTGAATTCAAAGGGATATATTTTTTTTCTTCATTGCATTTTTTGTTTATTTTTGAAAAGGGATATTTTTAATTGCTTTTTTTTTTTTTTTAGGTATTATTATTCCATAGCTTTAGAAAGAAATAGTAGAAGGGATAAAGGCTCCCTCCCCATCCCTACTTTCATTCTAACTTTATAGACTAGCCCATTAATTAGGGGGTTGAACTCACAGAATAACTTGACATTGGCTGGCAAATAAACACAAAGAAGTCATTTAAATAAAATTTAGCCATTTGTGAAATCAGAGCACTTAAGTAAAGTTCAAGGGGAGCATAATTAGTGATACCATAGTAACTCCTTCAGGTAATTATTATTTTTAGTTGGTATGATCTTTAATAGCTAGGCCAACAGGATTATTTATAGAATACACACTTAATAGATACAAAAATACATTTTATACACTAAAAAATGGTTTTGGAAAATTAGAAACTTTAGACAAATAAGTGCAAAATTAACCCTAACCAAAATTATAAAAAATAGTATGTCTATTAGTAATTATAGGAAAAAAAGAGTAAGATCATAGATTAAGATAAAATATTAGTCCTCAGTTGGAGAAAAGACTGCTTTGTACTAAAAAGGGGAGGGATAGCAAGTGATTTAGGTAATTTGTGTAATCTGCAAACAGATCTTGATTAGCAGTATCCTATTTGATCTTTGTGGTAATAAATTCTAGTTGCTCTAGTTTACTTTTATACCCTTAGCAACAAGAGTCTACAAAGAGAGCAACACAAACCTACATACCTCACAAATTTATAATTACATTTGATAGTCTGAAAGATAAGATAAGACATTTCATACTTCCAAGCATTAAGTAAGTAAGTAAACAAATAGGACCACAAGCAGGGATTCTGATTGTGAAGATGGAAGCTAGATTCCACAGGCTTGCTAATTTTATTTGCAGAACAGTTAAGGAAAAGGCAGGGACTCTGGTAGGTCTTTCTCATTTATTTCAACAGGTACCACTCCCAACAGCTGAAAGATAGCCGGGGAATATTGTATTGCCAAAGCTGTTGCCGCTGTTACCACTTCTACTCCTGTCTAGACAGATGCCCTGATCCATTGTGAGGAAAGATATCTGTAGATCAACTCCCTCAGGAAACAGATGGTAGAACTCAGAGAAGAGATGGCAAGACTGAGAAGCATCTGGAAGAATAAGGACTACATCAACGAAATACTTATCAAGGCATCAAAGATAGGGAACTCAAGCAAGAGGGGAAGGTGAAACTGGACCACGAGGTGACAGCTGGACCCAGATTACTACAGTTATAAGACCCTATACAATGACTCCAATTTCTCTTGAGCTGAAGAACTATGTAGCCCTGGAAGCAGAGGAAGAGAAACAACTCCAGGTTGCGGAGGAACTGAAACATACAAACCCCAAAGCTGTAGGCTAAACTACCTCTGCACCCAGAAGGTGGAAGGTAGTGGTAGTTGGTGACTCGCTTCTGAGAGGCATGGTGGTGACATCCCTTTGCTGACCAAACATGTTGTTCCAAGAAGTATGCTATCCACAGGATGCCAAAAAACAAGACATTATGGAGAGATTTCCGAAAATCCTCTATCCTACTGACTACTATCTGATGCCACTCATCCATAATGGCACAAATGATACTGCTAGGTCCACGTAGATCATATCAAAAATGATTTCATGGCTCTGAAAGAGAAGGTAAAGCAGATAGGTGATATTCTCCTCCATCCTCCTAGTCAAGGATAAAGGTCCAGGCAAGGAAGCTTGCATATTGGAGATGAATGAATGACTGCATAGATTGTGTTGATGAGAACATTTCAGCTTCCTGGGCCACAGGATGATGTTTCAAGGACTGCAGAGCAGAGATGGGATCCACCTGTCAAAGAAGGGGTGCAGCGCCTTCCAACAGACTGGCAAACCTACTGAGGAGTGCTTTAAAATAAGATCATCAGGGATGGGTGAACAAAACCCTAAGGTAAGTAAAACAGAGCCACAGCCAGGCCATTTGGCACCTGTGCCCAAGTGAAAAATTGTGCCCTCATCCTGAGCATAACATATAACACCACGAGCTGGGAGACTATTAATGTGGGGAGCTTTAATTTTTATTTTCATCAAGCAGTTTCCTCCTGCTCTTTTGGGCTTCCAGCTCAATCGGAATCAGAATAGATATCCTGGAGCCAGGAGCCTTCATTCACAGTTCCTGGGGATCTTTTATTCCCCTCTCAACTTTCTTTACTCCAGTCATTGCAGAGTCAGTCCTGGGCTGGGGGCCCCTGACTGCAGGGTTCCCTTCAGAACCCTGCAGTCAGGGGCCCCCAGTCCAACCACTAGGTATCACCCCCTCCCAGTGATGTCCTACCCACACACAATTAAAGATTATTCAGATTTTACATGAAAAAGGACATTCTGAGGTAAAAACTTACAATAACAGCTATAATTATATTTACATGCATTTCTGTAGCACTAACTAGAAAACTCTGCAAAACAAGTAAAAGAAAAAAGGCACTTGGAACCAATATGGTATTAGCCCTATGGTAATACATGTTAGGTGCAGGACTGGCCCTCAGGAAGCCATGAGTAAACTGAATTACAAATACAATATACTAACTCTCCCATACCAAAACAGCACTAATTGGCAGCATGGAAAGGCAACACTGCAAATATTACAGCAGACCCTAAACACCAATACACCTTCTATTAGGAAAACAGAACAAACCAGGCTTTTATAGATCCCCACACAGAAACTACAAGCTAGCAGAGCACTTCACCTTGTTCACGCATGCTGAACACAGACAGACCCTCACAAAATTCCTAACAGAGAGACCATAAAGTGTAAAGAGAAAATGCAGACAAAAATTGAACTGGAAACCACAACAATCATATACACACACATGCTCATACGCACTCTCTCATACATGCTCACAAACATGCTTGTTCACTCTCATGCTCAGCTGTATACACACACACACATATACACAAACACACTTGTTCACTCTCTCTCTCATGCTCAATCACATACACACACACACAGACACACACTCATGCTTGTTCACTCTCTCATGCTCATACACACACACTCACACATACATACATATTTGATCAGTCTCTCTCACATGATAAATCATATATGTACACAGGCTCATACGCTCTGTCACAGGCTCAATCATTCACACACACTCATATGCTCTCTCTCACGCATGCTCAATCATATACACTTACACACTTGTTTGATCTCTCATGCTCAACTATACACACACATATGCACTCATTCAGTCTCCTTCATATGCTTAGTCACACACACACACACACACACACATTCTCTCACATGCTTAATCATACATACACATACTTATAGGCTCTCCCTCACATGCTCAGTCATTCTCATACCTTTCTCACACATGCTCAGTCATACACACACAGGCTGTCTCTCACATGCTGATATCTCTCTCTCACACATGCTCAATCATACACACACAAGCTGTCTCTCACATGCTGATATCTCTCTCTCTCACACATCCTCAATCATACACACACAGGCTGTCTCTCACATGCTGATATCTCTCTCTCACACATCCTCAATCATACACACACAAGCTGTCTCTCACATGTTGATATCTCTCTCTCACACATCCTCAATCATACACACACAGGCTGTCTCTCATATGCTGATATATCTCTCTTACACATCCTCAATCATACACATACAAGCTGTCTCTCACATGCTGATATCTCTCTCTCACACATCCTCAATCATACACACACAAGCTGTCTCTCATATGCTGATATATCTCTCTCACACATCCTCAATCATACACACACAGGCTGTCTCTCACATGCTGATATCTCTCTCTCACACATCCTCAATCATACACACACAAGCTGTCTCTCACATGCTGATATCTCTCTCTCACACATCCTCAATCATACACACACAGGCTGTCTCTCACATGCTGATATATCTCTCTCACACATCCTCAATCATACACACACAAGCTGTCTCTCACATGCTGATATATCTCTCTCACACATCCTCAATCATACACATAACAAGCTGTCTCTCACATGCTGATATATCTCTCTCACACATCCTCAATCATACACATACAAGCTGTCTCTCACATGCTGATATCTCTCTCTCACACATCCTCAATCATACACACACAGGCTATCTCTCACATGCTGATATATCTCTCTCACACATCCTCAATCATACACACACAGGCTGTCTCTCACATGCTGATATCTCTCTCTCACACATCCTCAATCATACACACACAGGCTGTCTCTCACATGCTGATATATCTCTCTCACACATCCTCAATCATACACACACAGGCTGTCTCTCACATGCTGATATCTCTCTCTCACACATCCTCAATCATACACATACAAGCTGTCTCTCACATGCTGATATCTCTCTCTCACACATCCTCAATCATACACACACAGGCTGTCTCTCACATAGTGATATCTCTCTCTCACACATCCTCAATCATACACATACAAGCTGTCTCTCACATGCTGATATCTCTCTCACACACATCCTCAATCATACACACACAAGCTGTCTCTCACATGCTGATATCTCTCTCTCACATATCCTAATCATACACACACAGGCTGTCTCTCACATGCTGATATCTCTCTCTCACACATCCTCAATCATACACATACAAGCTGTCTCTCACATGCTGATATCTCTCTCACACATCCTCAATCATACACACACAAGCTGTCTCTCACATGCTGATATCTCTCTCTCACATATCCTAATCATACACACACAGGCTGTCTCTCACATGCTGATATCTCTCTCTCTCACACATCCTCAATCATACACACACAGGCTGTCTCTCACATGCTGATATCTCTCTCTCACACATCCTCAATCATACACACACAAGCTGTCTCTCACATGCTGATATCTCTCTCTCACACATCCTCAATCATACACATACAAGCTGTCTCTCACATGCTGATATCTCTCTCTCACATATCCTAATCATACACACACAGGCTGTCTCTCACATGCTGATATCTCTCTCTCACACATCCTCAATCATACACACACAAGCTGTCTCTCACATGTTGATATCTCTCTCTCACACATCCTCAATCATACACATACAAGCTGTCTCTCACATGCTGATATCTCTCTCTCACACATCCTCAATCATACACATTCAGAGGCCTTCTCTCTCTCTCATGTAGCCTCCAGGTATGCTGAAACTTGGAGAGGGAGGCCAGTGCTTCTTGGGATTGCGTGGGCCACACTGCTGCTGCTCCTTACGGCCCTGCCAGCCACACTACTCTTTCCTGCTGAGCAGGGAAGGGAGGAGGAGAAGCCCAATGCTTTCTGTGGCCCTGGAGCCATGCTGGCTGCGCTGCACTAGCAGGGTGGCGGGAGGGAGAAGGAGGACAGTGTTTTTTTGATGCCCTGCTGGCAGTGCTACTCTTCGTTACTGGATGGGGGGGAGAGGGATCAGGAGTGAGCGCAGAAGGAGGGAGGAGGAGATCAATTGATTGTTTTCAAGGCTCCGCAGGCGGCACTGATCTTTACTGCCAGGGTCGGGGTGGGAAGAGGAGGCCGATAGTTTTCATACGACATTGGCCACAGGCTAGTTATGGCTCCAAAGTAAAACATTAAATTGTATAAAAATGGAGGGAAAAGGGCAACATCTGGAAAGCTGTGCACACTAATGTTCATGGTATGGGAATAAAGTCCTGGATGTAGAGGCAGTCATGGAAGAAGATGACTTGCACGTAGTGGCTGTGGCAGAGACGTGGTACACAGAAAACCACGACTGGGATACAGTTATACTGGGCTACAATCTATTCAGAAAGGGTAGGAGGGAAGGGAGGAGGTATGGCACTACACATAAAAAATAATATTAAAGCAACAGAATTGCAGGGCTTACGAAATAAGGAGGAGGCACTGTGGGTTAATCTGGAAAGAGGGAAGGGAGCATCTGTTTATATAAAGCAGACCTCTGTCACAGACAGAAGGAACAGAGATTTAATGGAGGATATTCACGAAATTGCGATGAAAGGGGAGGTGCTATTTCTAGATGATCTCAGTCTGCAGGATGCTGATTGGGATATCCCGATTGCGGTGTCATCTAGAGGCAGGGGGATCCTGGATTCTCTGCAGGGAGAACTGTTCCGTCAACTCGTGAGGGAACCCACACGGAAGAGAGCAAGATTGGACCTGGTGCTTTAGTGGATGATCATCTGGGATCCAGTGATCACTGCATGGTATGCGTCAGTGTTAGAGTGTAAGAGGTAAAGATTCATTCCAATGTGAGGGTCCCAGATTTCAGGAAAACTAACTGTTAAAATGGGGGAATAAGTCAATGAGTTGTTATCTGAATGGGAAAATCTAGGGGAAACCGAAGAGTAACAGCAGGGCTAGCGTATCCCAATAGGAGAATTAGGTGGTCGCCTAGGGCTCCAGCCATTAGGGGGCGACAAAGAGCAGCCATTTGGGGCCACGAGCGGAGCCCATCCCACTCACAGCCGGGAGCAGTAGAGACTCGGTGGGCTGTGAGCGGAGCCTATCCCCCCTGCGGCTGAGAGGAATAGAGCCTATCCCGCTCGCGGCTGAGCATCGTCTTTGTGTGAATGTGTGTGAGTGAGCAGGATTGTGTGTGTACGAGAGAACAATGATGTTAGTGAGAGAGAAGGAGAGAGCCTGTGTAAGGGTGCCTGTGTGAATGAGACAAGGAACCTAAAAGAGGGGCCTGTCTGAGTGAATAAGGTCAAGGCCAGAGCCGGGGCCTGGAGGACGCAAGGCAGAAGGTTCTCCTAGGGTGCCTAATACCCTTGCACCGGCCCTGAGAAGTAAACAAAACTAACAGGGGATATTATAAGGGAAACTAACCTTTTTATTAGGAAAGTAAATAAAGGAAAGAAGAAAAAGAGGCCGCTAGGATTTTCTAAAAAAAAGTAGCTGAAAAGGTAAAGGAGATTGCATAAATAGAATGACAGGCAACAATATCTGGAAAAGATCAGAGAAGCTGGGAAAGTAATCAGGAGTGAAAAATGTAAATGGAAGAAAATAGCAAATATGATAAAAACTGGAGAGACAAGACTTTTTTTTAATGTTAATGACAAAAAGAAGTGCAAAACTTGCATTTTGAGACTCAGAGGTGAAGGGCAGGAATATGTAGAGGCGGATGAGGAAAAAGTGAAATTGCTTAACAAATATGTCTGTTCGGTGTTCACAGTAGAGGGGCCTGGAGCAGGTCCACATAAAACAAACATCTCTGAAATTAAGCCCCGAGGACTGGCGGTATGAATTGGTACAGACCACTGTACCGACACACGTTAACCCTCAAAGTCTTCTGTCCAAAAGCAAAGGCAAGGAAACCCCTGTCACCATGAAACCTAAACACTAAACAGGAAGTGGCCCCAGCCTTAATTTCCTGGCCCTGTCACCTGCAGCCAAGGTGCCTGTGAATCAAGTTCTATGTCTTTCATTTCTTTAAACTGCTGTAGAGGTGTCTTTCCTTCAACAGTACTACAGGATTTATCTGAGGCTGGTTGTGACGTAGAGAGAAAAGAAACATCCACCTTCCAGGAACTACAGACCTGAGTTCTGCTCAATCAGAGCACGCCTGACATTCCAGGACCACTAAGACAAGATTTCCTGATGGAGTGGCTCTCTGAAAGATTATGGCCAACATTCAGGGTCTTCTGGGGTCTTTTCCATGAGGAAGAAATTTGTGCTGGTAAGCCAGGAGACTGCAGCTGTGACAGACCCAGAAACTGCAGCGGCACTAGCCAGAGTAGAGGAAGAAAGAGGCACAGCAGCTGGTGTGTGTGTGAAAGAAAGCGAACAGCAGCTGAGAGGCGCAGAGAGCCAGCCAGGCCAGCAGCTTTGGAGCAGGGGGTGGTGTCGGCCTCCAGCTGAGGTACACAAGATGTGTGATAGGGAGGAAGCCATTCCTCTGCTAAGGCCCCAGGCCAGAGAGACTCCAGCTGAAGGGAAAGTCATACTTTGGGAGAAGGTGAGTTTCATTTCATCTGTTGAATTTAATATACTGCTAGTAAAAATAAATTAACTGAGTGATTTGCAATAAAATAAACATAAAATCCAATCGATATAAATAACACATGAAGAACCTTAACAATACAAGACAAAAACAGTAATATGAGGCCTGGCAAAAAAAAAAAAAGCTGAATCTGCAGTCCCAATTGTTAGTAAAAGAAGTCTGGCTGAAAAAACCATGTCTAAACAGCTTTCTAAACCTTTTCATAATTTTAAGTCCGCTCGTTTGCCGTAAAGAGAAAATTATTGATCAAAGACCTGATTAAAAAAAAAAACATGCTTTGACTGCTTTCTGAAACGTAAAAATATTTGATTCTGCATGTTTCTCAAAAGGAAGAGCATTCCAAAGAAGGGGAGCCTGGTAAGAAATAGGATATTCTCTCATGAGATCTAATCTAATAACCGAGGGAGGGGGAAGACATGGGAGGCCCTTGTTAGCTGAGTGAAGAGTGCATGATGGAGAATAGGGAATCAAGAGTTTGGAAAGATAGAGAGAGGGAAAACAGGGTAAAGTGTGCAGAATTTTAAACAGAGAATTTTGATTCAGGAAGTCATAGGTAACCAATGTAATGACTGGGGCTACATGACCCTAGATAACCTTAGCTGCTACGTTCTGTAACCATTGTAACTGCTTGAGTTGGTAATGCGGAAGCCCTAGCAAGAGAGAGTTACAGTAGTCTGTCTTGAAGATGACAAAAGCATGGCCTAATAATTTCAAATTCTGAGGTCAAGAACTGACCTTAAACGGTGAGCATAATGAAGAAATCAGAAAAACGGTTTGTAAAATACTAGATTTAGTTGCGTACTATTGATAGGAACTCTAGGCTCCCTCAGGGGGGTTATGTGGTTTTTGGTGGTAGCATTGTCGCTTGCCAAGAAAGCTGTATTATCATGTTGGAAAACTGATGAAGTCCCTAGCTTTGCTCAGTGGTTAGCGCTGATGCAATCCACTGCGCAGATTGAGCAATTGCGGATGAAAGACCTACCCTCAGGTAGGGCCTTTCTAGCCTACAAAGGCTATTTTGAGCTATGGAGGAAAGTCTTACGGAAGTGGGATGCGAGCCGTTTTCCTGCGTATGTTCTCGACGGACCCAGCCTCGCTTCCCAATCTTAGGCATTATTGTAATGAGTGGATGAATGGAGTGTGATTGTAGTGTGAGTGTGAGTGTGTGTGTGTGGGGGGGAGGGGATTAAGTTTTCTTCATTGTTAAAAACTGTTTGAGCCTAAGGATTCTCTTACTCTGGGGATATTTTTTCCTGCACTATTGTCATGTTATAACCTTCTTTGTCCTGGACTGAGTTCTATACCATGTTTGTTGGCTCAATAAACACATTTAAAAAAAAAAAAAAAAGAGCTGACAAAGCCAGCATTAAATCAGCACATACAGTGAAAAAAAGATCAGCCTCCTGGTTTCAAAACAAAAATCATCCACTCATTCTGCCTTTAAACTGAAGAGACGGAAGAACCCTGCCACTTCCGACTGACTGTATGCAAACAGAAGAGGCCTCCAACACTAGAACAAAGCGGATCAAAAAGAGAGGTTTATTTTCTATCCACAGGAAGGCACCGGGGCTTGGATAATTATTTATTCTGCTTAAGCTTACCCTGGGTGGTTCCTCTTGAATCATTCAATGCACTATATTAACAATTTGAGTTTTTTTTTCTTTGTGCTGATTCACATTATTCTGTTGATCTATACTATTTTCATACTTTGTATTTATATTTCCACTTTGGGAATATAAAAGTAAAAAGTCTGAATGTTTTACGTTCTGTTATGGGATTGATCTTTTGCTGCCGTATTGCAGGTGCTGTATGTCCGTTTTTGTACTTAGAGCTGGCTGACTGTGGAGCAAAAGGCCTTGCAGGATCCGTTTCTCTCCCCTGAAGGTAGAGACTTCTTGTGTGATAGTCATTATGCCAGGGAAAGGGCCTATACCTCAGTGCATTCAATAAATGTTGCCTCCTCTATTCTGTGGTGCCACCCCCTCCCTTGGATGGCCTTATACCCCTAGAAGGGGGCGGGGGGATACAAGTAATGATTCATGTAGCCATAGGTTTGCCTGAAGCGGATCAACACCAGTAGATACCAGGAAACCCTTCTTTCTTCGATGTAAACAGCTGATTGCAAAAGCAAGATTCAGCGTTAACACAAAAGCCAGAATACAATGGCTTTTCTACTCATTTCTTTACAGCAGACCTCCAAGCACCATCATAACAGAGTTTCTTAAAAAAAAAAATTGTTACCAAGTCTTTCAAAAATTAAGATGGATGCCACCATAATCTATTGCTTACTTTTTAAATAATTTAGGCTCATGCATTTGTCTTACATATAGCAGTAACGTGTTACAGCTTCTAGAGCAGGGCTCTGCTCCTCACACACAACAGTGAAGCCTGAGGATGCAAACAGCATGAAGCCAAAGGTAAGTCACCCTTAATGGAAAGACGTTTCAATCTGCTTTCTGCTTAATACAAATTTGATATTTTAATAGGGTGTTCTTAATGCAATAGGGTATGGATCCATTGCATAATTCAGTAGGGTGAGGTCAACTCAAAATTATGAACATTTGCAGGTGACTTATTGTCATGAAATGATGTATTTGTTTAGATATTTCAATTATTTCTTTTCCACTTATAACGGAACTGCCGTACTAAGCGGAGAATAAGAAAATTAGTGGCGATTAGTTGGGACTTCCCATAAGACATAGGCAGGCCTTCCAGGCTTCTCACGTTCCAGTTGATGCTGTTCTAGCTGGGGAATTAGCAAATCAGAGCCTTTATCTCAGGTCATGTGAGCAGAGCATCCTACACATGATGCAGGTGTGGTGGCATTCTTGGGCTGCTGCCTTCCCAACTTGTCACACCTCGACCAGAGATGCTGGCTTAAGTTAGCGATGCTTGTGTAGATCAGCAAAAATTCATGGGATTTTTATCTTATTTGCTTCTATAAGAGTTAAACATTTGCTGCCACAGCTAGGAGGGATTCCTTATCAGTATTTTACCTTCTGGGCTTTCCTTCTTGTCTGGCAGATTTTGAACAGTGTAGCAATCATCCGTTAGTTGTATTAACTTGATTTACCATAAATCATATAAATCTCAAACACTGATCCATTTTTCATGCAGAGCACTTAATTACCGGTACTCATGATGGACTATTTTTTTTTCTAAAATGAATCTCTTATCGATTAATTTAATAGCCAAAAAATTCTACATCTTACTAGGGTGTGAATATTAATGAAATATCTCTAATACCAGGAGAATAGGGAAAAGTACCTGCAATTATTTTTATATAAACATGATTTGGTTACTTATTTAGATTACATTTCCAAAACTGAATTTACTTCCCCACACCCTGGGCTTCCTATTGGAAAAGTAATTGATTAAATAACTACTCTGAAGTGCCATCATTCATTGTGAGCTGTCACAGTGGTACCTGGCTGCCATCTTTAATATGACACGAAGGCAATGCTTTTCCCATACTACAACAATAAGCTTTCAATGTATGCCCAGTGCCACTGTGCATGAAGCACAGTTCGATACTAAACTAAACAAAGTCTGAAAAGGGGGCAGTACTCTGTCTTTTTCTCTGTTTAACCTCCTCTGCTAGCTCTCATCTAAGAACCATCACCCATGGACACATACTGTGGCAGCTTCCTGTGGCTGAGAGATCAGGACTATTATAATGCCACTGCTTAAAGGTAGTCCTCCCTCATTACTATAGTAAAAAGGCTAGAGATGAGGCACATTCTTCCCAGGCCTGAATCTGACTCTGCTCGCTTGTCTAATACTGAATGTACATCCCAGTCCCTACTAGTGCAGCTTACATCTGTGTCTAGGAGTATGTGGCCTGGAATTTTGCAAGGCCGAACCCACTCACTTCTGCTTGTTGACAAACTGCAAGATCACATACTACAGGGCCTCATATCGCCAGTCCTCCAGATCTGTTGTTCTTAGGATATACAGCATGAATAGTCACCACATTTATCCACAGACACTTGTTCTGAGAACCAGGTTAAATTGCATGGCTCAATTACCTTGAAAACGAAACATTTCAGACCCTCGATGACTAGAGCCTTGCATCCCTGATCAGCTCTGACTGAGAATTTTCAGTTAAAATTCTGTAGACCACTGGGAACCAATTCCAGTCCTCAAGAGCCAGTGCCACAAACAGGCCTGGTTTATAGGATATCTGTAATGAATACGCATGAGATAGATTTGCGTACAATGGAGGCAGTGCATGAAAATATCTCTCATGTATATTCTGTTTGCCAGCTCTCGTGACGTCCTCATGAGCTGGAGCACTCACTCTCAGGTGCTTCAACAGCAGGCCTCACTCACGTGACATGGGCGCTACCATCTTCTCACCAGCATTGCTCTCCTTAGGCTCGCACGCGCGCCAGCTGCCCAAACTTAAAGGGCTTGCGGAGGAAACAGGCCACAGTGCCCTTGGATGACTTCATAGGCTTCAACCCTTTAAAGGGCCTCTTCGCCATCCAGACCAGGGTCTCCTGCATTCCCTGTAGTGTGTATTACTAGTGTTCCTGTTCCTTGTACCTTCTTCTAGCCTTGCTTCATCCAGCCTTCCAGCCTTGCTTTGGCTTCTAGTCCATCCTCGTCTTCCAACCCAGCATCATCTTGTCACCCGTTCCAGCCTTGTCCGACCTGTCTTCTTTGTTCCCATCTTCAGTGTCTCCTGTGTGTCCTCGTCTACCTCAATTTGCTGCTCCAGACCTGACTTCTTGCCTGCACCTGACCACATTCGCTTGCTGCCTGGGCCTGCTCTCTCGCCTGGACCCAACTACTCTTGCTTGCTGCCTGCCCTGACCTTGGCTTTCCTCTGACTTCCGTAAACCTGCTGTCTATCTTGTTTCTGGTTTGTCTCTGGATTCTAGCCACGACCGCTGCCCTAGCAACCACCTAAGTCCTGCCGGTCACCAGAATCCAAGGGCCCAACCTGCAGAGGAGGTGGCTGGTAAAGGTGAAGCTTCAGACTGTCCTGCTAGAGGGCGCGTTGGCCAGCTGCTGGCGTGGGTCTCAGGGGCTCGCCCTCGAGGCTGCGTCAACTGCCCTGCAGCATTAAAGGGCTATACACCCCGTATCTGTTACATATTCATTATGGTTATCCTGAAACCCAGGCCTGTTTGTGGCTCTCGAGCACCAGCATTGGCTATCCTTGTTGTAGACTATTTTAAAAAAATCCTCAGCACACACCCACAGACACGCTCCCTGCCACATTGTTTCATTCTTTCCTTACCGCAGCTTAACCATCACTTTAACAACTGTAGAAAGTACCTTGCTCCATACTTATCCTCTGAACATTTTGATAGCAATGGTTTCCGGACCTTCTTTTGTCTACCCTTGACCCCAGCAGAGTGCTGCTATTGCATTATGTAGAATGACACGTGGTGTTTAAATTGTGTTTTATTTTGTGGGTTTTGGTTTATTGTCTAAAAACAAAGCAGGCTGTGCCCACTTCACCTGCCAAAACCAATGGCCACGTGCTAGTGGTGGGAAGCTACACATGGCATAGCTGCCCCTGTGTTGCAACCCGAACCAATAATCACAGGAACAGAGCGCCTGAATTAGCAAATGCTTTCAGGCCTGGCTCTTATCTCCAGCTTTTTGTAAGCAGAACTGGCAAGCTGATTGAAGCAGAGCAGCAAAAGAGAAGAAGAAAATGAGAAGAGGGCTGAAGTGTTTATGTGGGGGAGGGACTGCAGATGGATTTTCCTTACTTTATTGAATTTTAAGGTTTTGTGATGTTCTACTTCTCCATCAGCCGGGCACTGAATCATGGGTATGAGATCATGGAAGCTATCTGACCAGCCAAAGCCTTGCCCTGCCTTTCTTATCGCTTAACTAATTCTCTAAGGCAAAAGTCTATCTTTAGAACATCTGGATAGCAAGCAGCGACATCCAGATACAGTATATAATCAGCCCACAGCAAGATACCGTTCGGATCGATGTAGCTGTGAAGTGACGAGAAAGGGGAGCTGTGGTCAGACAAAAGGCTACTTTAGAATAGCCCTTTCACCACGAAACAAACCACTGCGCTACAATGTGAAACAAGAGTAATACACTGTACTTCACAGTATGCAGGGAGCAGACAGCAACCGGCTCCCCCACTGTAGTTTCTGAATCCAGCCAGGGGTCGCTTTCATTTTTCCTCTTTGAAAATCTCACTGTGCATCTGCTTGTTCAGCAGTCTTGTGGTGAGGGGAGGGACATCAGCCACTTCTGGGCACATGCCCCATGCCTTGCAAGAGATCAGACACCGTTGAGAGAGCTGGGATCCCATCAGAGTCTTAGCCACACGTTTCCATCTGATGGCAGGATTCCCAGTAACATTTCTCACTGCAGCCTCTGGAGCTCTCTCAGAGCTGGAGGTTTCACTTTATGCTGACCTGAAGGGAATGACATTTTTTGCTTGCAAATAATGTAAATTCAACAGTAATGGCCAGATAATATAAAATATATTTCCAGGAAGAACAGCAGCCATGCCCCAGAGGACAATATATCATAGTGTTTGGAAGTGCAACAGGAGCAGCAGCCTGAGGCCGTGTATCACGCTCCATTCCTGAGTCCTTTAGGATTTGTGGAATGTTTGCAGAAGAAAGCTCCGTGGATAAGGCCAAAACCAACCTGCACTTTCTCCTAAGGAAAATCCTTGCTTTATCTATATTCCTGTTTTGAAGGCTGGGCTCTGGTTCAGAGTTCCAAGCTCCCACAGCCCTTCCAAAATTGTTTTGTCAAATCAGAGAACACTGCAGTGTTCACAGTTTTTTTTTGTGGGCTGGGAGGGAGGGTAAGAGGTAAGGTAGCAGCAAGGAAGAAGTCCCAGTTATTCCACCAATAGCAACAATTGCTTTCTGGCTCAGGAGTGCACAGTCAGCCAGAGGATGGGCAAAGGAATGGCTGGGCTGGACTGAAAGGGGGATTATAATGGAGAAAAAAAAAATCTCTGGGTAGCTAGCTATAAATAAAAGCTCCAAGCTCTGCAGCCCTAGTGGGAGCAGTATAAACAGAGTTTTGGTAGTGTACTAAGGAGGAAGATGATAAACCTGTCCTGGATAGGGACTAATATTTTACAGGTGCTCTACTTTATTTAATATTTATTTGCCTGCACCCTTTATTATCTATTTTAGAATCATATAATTGTTTTAGAATGTATGCAGACAATATCCAAATGTTTTTCCTAGTTCTGAATAATTTGATTTATACATTGAATTAGATAAAATGTTGTATAACTGATGTAAAGAAATAGATGATTAGCAATCATTTTCTGTTAACATAAGAACATAAGAATTGCCATGATGGGTCAAAACAAGGTCCATTGAGCCCAGCATCCTGTCTCCGACAGTGGCCAGTCCAGGTCACAAATACCTG
Organism: Rhinatrema bivittatum; assembly: GCF_901001135.1. NCBI lineage: Eukaryota > Metazoa > Chordata > Amphibia > Gymnophiona > Rhinatrematidae > Rhinatrema > Rhinatrema bivittatum. Next base: position 93,132,693 of record NC_042622.1, on the reverse strand, counting down.
GCAGCTCCCATGAAATAGATCTAATTCCTGTTATTCATTCCCAGGGATAGCAAGAGCTTTCTTTAGTCTACCTGGCTGTAATGCATTATGGACTTTTCCTCCAGGAACTTGTTCAGACCTCTTTTAAAGCTCCTGTGCTAGTCACCTCGATCACATCCTCTGGCAACAAATTCCACAGCTTGATCGTGTGCTGAGTGAAAAGGTACTTTCTACAATCTGTTTGCTGGGTGTTAGTTTTATGGAGCATCCCCTTGTTTTAGTATTTATTTACCCATTCTACCCCACTCATAATTTTATAAGCTCCTAATAGTTCCTCTCTCAGTCATCTCTTTTCCAAGCTGAAGAGCCCTAGCCTGCGTAGCCTCTCATCATAGGAGAGATGTTCCATCTCCTATCATTTCTGTCATCCTCCTCTGCACCTTTTCTAGTTCCGCTATGAATTTCTTGAGAATTATCTTGAACTGTTCACAATACTCAAGGTGTAGTTGCACCATAGCTTGATACAGAGGCAATATGATATTTTCTGTTTTATTCTACATTCCTTTTCGGATCAATCCTAACATTCTATTTGCTTTTTTTGACCGCCATCACAGACTGAGCTGAGGATTTCAAGGTCCTTTTGCTTTATAGTGACTCCCAAGGCAGAATCAGCATCATATAACTGCAGTAGGGATTATTTTTCCTATGTATTACACTCTGCACTTTTCCACATAAAATTTCATCTGCCATTTAGTGGCCTAGTCTCCTAGCCTCACAAGGTCCTTCTGCTGTTCCTCGCAATCCGCTACTTTTTAACAACTGTGAGTAATTTTGTGTCATCTGCAAATTACATCACCTCACTCGTCGTTCCCTTTTCCAGATCATTTATGAATATATTAAACAGGACAGATCCCAGTACTGATGCCTGTGGTACGCCACTAACAAGCCTTCTCCAACTACCAATCCATAATAGAACACTGCCTTCTATCCCATGACTTTGTAATTTCCTGAGGAGTCGATCATGGGGGATTTTGTCAAATGCCTTTTGAAAATCCAAATACATTATATCACCTTTACCCACATGTTTATTTACGCCTTCAAAAAATATGAAAAGATTGGTACGAGAAGACTTCCCCTTGCTAAAACAATGTTGGATCTTCTCCATTAAGCCATGTCTATCTATATGGCCAGTGATTTTGTTTTTAAGAATGGCTTCTATCATTTCATCCAGCACCAATATTAGACTCACCAGTCTATAGTTTGTCAAATCTCCCTAGATCCCTTTTTAAAAACCAGCATCACATTGACTGCCTTCCAGCCTTTAGGAATCGTGGCTGTTTTAACTAAAAGGTTATGGATAACTAGTAATAGGTTAGCAATTTAATGTTTTAGTTCTTTTAGAATGCTAAAGTAGATGCCATCCAGTCCCGGTGATTTGTTACTCTTTAGTTTGTCAAGTTTACATCCTTCACTGTCACATATATTTGTTTTAGTTGCTCAGAATCTCCACTATTAAAGAATATTTCAGGTATGGGTATGTTCCCAATATTCTCCTCTGTAAAGACCGAGGCAAAGAATTCATTCAGCTTTCCTGATATTTCTTTGTCCTCCCTCAGCACCCTTTTTTGCCCCTCAATCATCTAGCAGCCAAACTGACTCCCTCACAGGCTTTTTGCTTGTAATGTAATTGAAAACATTTTTATTACTAATTTTTGTCTCTCTAGCAAGCTTTTTCTCAAAGTCTCTCTTGTCCTATCTAACTACTCTTTTACATCTACCTTGCAAGTGCTTATGTTCTTGCCTATTTTCTTTATATGGGTCTGCGTTCCATTTTTTTGAACAATGCCCTTTTAGCTTTAACTGCCTCCTGTGTCACACCATTATACCACGCTATCAGTTGTTTGGTCTTCCTTTGACTTTTTTTTAATGCAAGGAATACATTTTATCTGGGCTTCCAAAATGGTATGGTAAACAAAGTCCATGCCTCATGCAAAATCTTTAACCCTTTCAACCACTATTTTTTAGTTTTTTTCTATTTTCCTCATTCTATCATAGTCTCCCTAGTTAAAGTTATATGCTACTGTAGTAGTTTTATTAAATGTCCTCCCTCCAGTAACTATATCAAATTTGATTGCATTTTGATCTCTACTATGTAGCGACCCCAAAACAATAACCCTTTGTACCACATAAGAACATAAGATATGCCATACTGGGTCAGAACAAGGGTCCATCAAGCCCAGGATCCTTTCTCCAACAGAGGCCAATCCGAGTCACAAGTATCTAGCAAGTACCCAAACATTAACTAGATCCTATGCTACTAATGCCAGCAACAAGGAGTGGCGATTCCCTATTGATTAATAGCAGTTTATGGACTTCTCCTCCAGGAATTTATCCAAACCTTTTTTAAACCCAGCTGTCTTAACCACATCCTCTAGCAATGAATTCCAAAGCTTAATTGTGCATTGAATGAAAAAGAATGTTCTCTGATTTGTTTTAAATGTGCTACTTGCTAACTTCATGTCCTGCTCCCTAGTCCAAAAAAGTAAATAACCATTTCACATTTACCCGTTCAAGTCCTTTCATGATTTTGTAGACCTCTATCATATCCCCCCTCAGCTGTCTCTTCTCCAAGCTGAACAGTCTTAACCTCTTTAGCCTTTCCTCATAAGGAAACCGTTCCATGCCCTTTATCATTTTGGTCACACTTCTCTGTACTTTCTCTAGTGCAACTATATCTTTTCTGAGATGCAATTACCAGAATTGCACATAGTATTCAAGATGCAATCTCTCCATGGAGTGATACAGAGGCATTATGACATCCTCTGTTTGATTTACCATTCCTGTCCTAATAATTCCATACTGAGCCAACAATTTCAATGTAATATCAATTATGACACCCAGATTTTTTACCTGGGTTGTAACTCCTAAAATTGAACCTAACATCATGTAGCTACAGCATGGGTTATTTTTCCCTATATGCATTACCTTGCACTTGTCCACATTATATTTCATCTGCCACATGGACGCCCAATCTTCTAGTCTCTCAAGGTCCTCATGTAATTTATCATAATCTGCTTGTGATTTAACTATTGTGAATAATTTTGTATCATCTGCAAATCTGATGACCTCACTCATCCTACTTCTTTCTAGAACATTTATAAATATATTAAAAAGCACCAGTCCAAGTACAGATCCCTGAGGCACTCCACTTTTTACCTTTTTCCACTGTGAAAAGAGACCATTTAATCCTACTCTCTGTTTCCTGTCTTTTAACCAGTTTGCAATCCACAAAAGGACATCACCTCCTATCCCATGACTTTTTAGTTTTCTTAGAAGTCTCTCATGAGAGACTTTGTCAAATGCCTTCTGAAAATCCAAATACACCACAATTACAGATTTACCTTTATCCACATGCTTATTCACCCCTTCAAAAAAATGTATCAGATTTTTGAGGCAAAACTTTCCTTGGGTAAACCCATGCTGGCTGAGTCCCATTAAATCATGTCTATCTATATATTCTGTGATTTTGTTTTTTATAATAGTTTCCATGATTATTCCTGGCACTAAAGTCAAGCTCACCAATCTTCCTTCCCTGGATCACCTGTGAAGTCTTTTTACATATATTGGGATTATTTGGCCACCTTCCAGTCTTTTAATGATAGATTACAAATTACTTGCAATAGGTCTGAAATTTCATTTTTTAATTCTTTTAGAACCCTGAGATGTATACCATCTGGTCCAGGTTATTTGCTACTCCTCAATTTGTCAATCTGGCCTACTACATCTTCCAAGTTCACCGTGATTTGGGTTAGTTCATGTGAATCGTCACCCTTGAAAACAACTCCAGAACAGATAATTCTCCAACATCCTCCTCAGTAAACACCGAAGCAAAGAATTCATTAAGTCTTTCTGCAATGGCCTTACCTTCCCTAAGTGCCTCTTTAACCCCTCGATCATCTAATGGTCTAACCAACTCCCTTGCAGGCTTCCTGCTTCAGACATATTTAAAAAGGTTTTAATTATGTGTTTTTGCCTCTACAACTAACTTCTTTTCAATTTCTCTTTTATACTGTCTTACCAATGTTTTCATTTAACTTGCCAATGCATATGCTTTTTTCCTATTTTCTTCAGATGGATCCTTCTTCCAACTATTAAAGGAAGATCTTTTGGCTAAAATAGCCTCTTTCACCTCACCTTTTAACCATGCCAGCAATCGTATGGCCTTCCTTCCACCTTTCTTAATGCATGGAATATATCTGGACTTCGCTTCTAAGATAGTATTTTTTAACATTGTCTATGTCTATTGTACACTCCTAACCTGTGTAGCTGTACCTTTCAGTTTTATTCTATTTTTCTCATTTTATCAAAGTTTCCCTTTTGAAAGTTTAGTACTAGAGCCATTGATTTGCTTGTAGTCCCCCTTCCAGTCATTAATTCAAATTTGATTATGTTATGATCACTTATTGCCAAGTGGCTCCACCATCGTTACCTCTCTCATCAAATCCTATGCTCCACTAAGAATTGGATCTAAAATAGTTCCCTCTCTCATCAGTTTCTGAACTAATTGCTCCATAAAGCTGTCATTTATTCCATCCAGGAATTTTATCTTTCTATTGCATCCCGATGTTACATTTATCCAGTCATTATTGGAGTAATTTAAATCTCCCATTAGTACTGCACTACCAATTTGGTTAGCTTCCCTAATTTCTCTTAGCATGTCCTCATCCATCTCATCATTTTGGCCAGGTGGACGATAGTATACTCCTGTTGTTGTACTCTTCCCCAACACACATGGGATTTCTAACCATAAAGATTCTATTGTGCATTTAGTCTCTTGCAGGATCCTTATTCTGTTGGACTCTATTCCACCCTGGACATAAAGTGCCACTTCCCCACCAAATTGCATGGTATGGCACTAGCCCATTGATTATCCTCCTTCCACCATGTCTCTGAGATGCTAGTTAAGTCTGTCTCATCATTCCCTGCTATACACTCTAACTCTCCCATCTTACTTCTTAGACTTCTGGCATTAGCATACAGATATTTCAAAGTGTGATTTTTGTTTTTATTGACAGTCTATTTTTCAGTTGACAGGGATAATTTGGAATCATTTAGCTCAGGGGATTCTTTAATTATAGGCATATGGACTACTTTTGCTTTTATTTGAACCTCTCTATTGAGGTGCCCTAACTCTCCTATTTCATTAGTATTTTGTTGCGCTGGAGGTGGACCCTTCGCCTGGTGCAGGATTGGTACTGTCCTCTGGTCGGACCCAGAGAGTGCCTGCCACCAGGTGGTGGAGCACACAAGGAGACAGAGGCTAGCTGGAGCTTCGCCAATAGCAATCCGGGGTTTCCGCAGGTTGAGCCCTTGGGTACCTGGACTGCTTGGACTTAGGTGGGCCTCCGAAGGTCTCCCAGAGAGATAGCGGAGAGGTGTGCCCACCACGAGCAAAGGTGCGCGGCTGGTGAAGAAAGGATGGGCTAGACCAGGATCAGGATCACTGGAGACCTCTGGAAGGAGACAGGAAGTGAAGGTCCTCCAGGTGAGATAGGCAGTGCCTACTGGTCTAGTCAGATGTAGACCGCGGGCAGTGCCCGAGCAGGCTGGTCTGGTGGTCACAGGAGCGAACAGGGTATCCAAATGTAATGCAAGGGCAAAGCCAGGGAATCCATCTGAGGGTGGTCAGCCAAAGCAAGGGTCAGTTCCAAGATCAGTCCGTACGTAGTCAAGACGAGCAAAGGTCAGTTCCAAGCGATGGTCATGCGTGGTCAGAAGGCAGGCAGTGGCCAATTCCAGGCAGCAGTCAAACGTAGTCAGGCAAGCAGGGGTCAGTACTGTGAATCAGTCCGAGAAGGTACGACAAGAGGAGGAACGTAGAGCAGGAATCGCGAGGTGAGCAGGCCCGGTCGCGGCACCAACGCAGCCGGAACGCGCAACACATTTGACAATACCTCCCTCTGAACCATGCACTGCTGAGCGACTGTCAGCTTTTCCCTTTGTACTATTTTAAAAGCTGCTCCCTTGTAAAGGTTACTGCTAGCAGCCTAGTTCTACCCTGGTTACGGTGGAGTCCATCCCTTCGGAAAAGACTCCCCCTTCTCCAAAAGGTTCCCCAGTTCCTTACCAGGTCGTGCATTCCACTGAGGACTGGATTTAAAGTATCTGCCCCTCTAGTCAGTTCTAGGACCAGCTGTGGTATCTAGAAACTTTTGTGGTATCTAGAAACTTAACCTCTGTAGCATGTCCCAACTTTTGTGGTATCTAGATACTTAACCTCTGTAGCATGTCCCAATGAGACACTGACCCAATCAGTACTGAAGTAATTGAAATCTCCCATTATTACTGTGCTGCCAGATTTATTAGCCTTTAAAATTTCAGCTAGAATCTCACAGTCTAATTCTTCATTTTGGCCAGGTGACCAGTAGTATACACCCACTGCTTTACTCTTATCTGTCACACATGGAATTTCTATCCATAAGGATTCCACAGTGCATTTTGTTTCCTGCAGGATTTTTATCATGCTTGATTTGACATACAGTGCCACACCTCCATCAATTTGATCTGCCCTATCATGTCGATATAATTTATATCCTGGTATCACAGAGTCCCATTGGTTATCCACCTCCCACCTCATCTCTGAAATGCTTATAATGCCATTGCCTACATCCTTGTATAATACCATTCATTCTCACTCATTAAATCTTAATTTTCAGACTTCTGGCATTCACATAAAGACATTTTAAAGTATGTATTTTATTTGTACTTTAATTTCTCTTTGTATTCACAACCTGCTTGTTAGCAAATCATACAGGCAGTTTAGAGTCATTCATGTCTGAGTGTTATTTGTCTATATCCATCTGGGCTACTTTAACCTCCCTACTGGGATATTCCAACTTCCTTGTTTTGTAAGTATCTTCCTTGTTTTGTAAGTATCTTCTGAGTAACTGTCAGCTTTTTCTGCTGATCTAGTTTAAAAGCTGGTATATCTCCTTTTCAGAAATTAGCACCAGCAGCCTGGTTCCACTCTGGATAAGAGGCAGCCCACCCCCTTTTCCTAGAATGCTTCCCAGCAACTAATACATCTAAAACCCTCTTCCCTCCACCATCGTCTCACCCCCCGCATTGAGACTCTGAGCTCAGCTCTGCCTCTGGGGTTCCTGCGCGTGGATCAGGGAGCTTTATGTACATACTGAAGGAATCTACTGTATATATTACCACAACTCTGGACAACTAAGAACCAAAATCACGAAGATTTCAACTCCTCCTACTCAACGACTATGGTATCTTAAGTGACTCGGGCCCCAAGGCCTCTGCACCATTCGGAAAACAAAAATACAGGACCATAGAATAAAATCCACACTGTTGTCCCATGTTGGAAATCACATACAACAACAGCAAAGGCACTTCCACCTGTGACATCATTAAGGCATCCATGTAAGTATATTAAGCCCATCCCTCAAGAGAGCTCTGCTATGTACGTTTCATCCTAAAAATAAAAGTGTTGTCCTAAAGGAATGTTACTGCTCTCTGCCAGTCCCGAAATATTGACAATGAGCTACTGCCTGGAATATAAACTTTAACCTTTCACCTGCAACAGGCAGGCCATGCTAACAAGTGATTTTCTGAAATGACACAAGCTATACAGGCAGCCAAGTTTGTCAGGACCTGCTTTAGGACAGGGTGGGAGGGGCTGGAAAGGACAAGCAGGTAAAAGCATGAGAACATACAGTGCCACAAAGACAAGAAGGATAACAAATAATAATCGAATCACAAAGAATCAATCAAACGAGAGAATTCTCAAAACAACCCACTGACTAAGATGTGAAAACTGTCATTTCATTTTAATTTTCATTAACCTTTGCTTAAGTATTTGCTCACTCATGAATATGGACTAGAAAATTTAACTTGATAAATATTAATGCCTACCTCTGCACCCAATCATTGTATGCCTGTAGAGTTATAACTATGAACGTTACTTTGTAAACCATTGTGATCTATACATGGAATGCTGGTATATAAAATGCCCAAATAAATAAATAATGGCCTGGTGCCCCAGCACTACAAGTGACTTTCTTGGCAGATCTGAGTGAAATCACTGAGGCAGAGCTTCCAAACACCCAGCACTGGCTGGGCCCCCTATATTGGCCCTGGAGCTCATGCTTCCTATCACTGGAGCAGCTGTACACCAGAAATACCAAGGAAGTCCTTTGCTTCTTTCCAAACTGTTGGGAAGGAATATTATCACTGATAAACAGAATCCCAGAGGAGGAAACAAGAGGGAGAAACCTGGAAAGTTCTCAACAGAGATTCTTTAGGTTGCATGGAATTACCAAACCTTTTTAAGAAACCTACTGGAAGACAGCACCCCATGTGTGAAAAGTAACATTAGCCAATGCTTTTCAGATCTTTTTTTGTGATGAAAATGTCTTCCCACATCTGGAAGTCATCATTCCCTGTGAGAGCCACAATCAATGCAAATCCTATCGATGTGTCTCAGAATCCCATTGCCACACTGTGTTGGTGCTCCACAATCCACTTGGCACCACAGCAAACACCAAGCTTTCCCAGGATCTGTCCTGGTGTCTGACCACACTGCCAGCCATTTACTATGAGCCCATCAGCATCCTATGGCCCAATAACTAACTCAACAATCTACAACAACCCAAAGGAAACCCACTCTTTATCCCCCCTCAATATTTAAAGGTGAGCAGAGCCCCCCTCCCCCCTTCTAGTTTATTTTTCGGAGCAGCAACTACTCAGATAACATCCCAACGCCCCTTCCTTCACTGCCACCCACAGATGAGCAAAACAGAACTCCTGGAATAGAAGAAGGTAATTTCATTTCTCGGTAAAATACAGGATGCACCTCACAATATAGAGCATATATGGCCCTAGTCAGATTCCCCATCCACCAGCCTAATCAAGTGTCTCGTTTTAAGGCGCTTTCTCCTCTGAATTTGTGTTCTATGGGCCTGATCTACTAAAAGCCTTCTTCCATTTTGTGTCTATGGGAAAAAATGGTTAGCACATAGTGCCCTCCATGGACAAAAAAAATGTTAATTTTTTTTTAAATGTGAGTTTTCAACTCCCTTTGTCATTGTAGAAGGGACCCATATAGACTCAAAAGCTGGTCTAAAATTTAAAAATCAACCTCTTTGGATAATTCTTATAGTGGTGCAATAAAAGGTATCATGACCTATATAGGACCCACTTTTCTCAGGACCCGTATGGCGACCAGAACTCTGCACTACTGCATTTTTCCAAGCAATCGCTGTTTGTATCTGGCCACGTAGACACTCACCAGCCACATGTTTTAATGCCTTCCAAATCCCTCCCATGTCTGACAAACATTTATTGCTATATGTCGTGTTCCACAAGACAAAATTACAGAGCTGAATACTCAAAACAGTCATTACATACTGTTCTGCCTTCTATTTTTTTCCCTGTTGGCCCGCTACAAACTGTGCGCTAGTTGAACCTGGTAGTTTGCATCTGCTTCAGCTAGGAAGTTTATTTGATAATATCAGCAACTTGAAGATGAAATTTTACCCTCCAGAGGCAGCATTTAAACTGTATATTGAGCTCACCAAGGCAAAGTAAAACCTTGTTTTGTATAAAACAAAGATTAGCTTAATCTCCTAAATGTTTGCATATATATGCAGCCTTCCTCTCTCTAGTGAAGGGATACAGAACCTTGATAATAATCAGGACCACAGTCAGATCTATAAAGGCTTAAAAGATGAATGCAGGAATGGCCCGAGCATGAAAATATGAGAATAAAGCCAGGCCCTCCAGTTTAGACAGCAGACACATGTTTTCTGAGATCTGTACCTTTTTCAAATGATAATCCCCTTTGCACCTATTAAGGGTCTTCTGTAGATCATCTCTAATGAGGCTAAACAGTTTCTGGAAGTAGCACGTGAGAGTGGGGATCCCTGTGAGTTAAGCCCTTGCCCAGGCAACCAATGTGTTCCTGCTCTCCCTTCTCATCACTCTTCAGAGAAATATATTCTAAAATGCATACAGCGGTACCACCTTTGCCCAGCGCCCCCCCCCCCCCCCCCTCCAGCCATGTGCACCAGCTACTCATTTCCTTCACCTACCTAAATGGAAGCTATTGGAGGGGTTGTCAGGGGTTAAATGGTGCATGCAGCAGTACAGAACATAGTCAAGTTGTGCCTGTTCTCTTGTGATCTCACTTCTGTTTTACAAAAGCCTCTTTTTAGCTTGAAAATGTCCCAACCACCTTTGCCATCTGAAAAGGGAATCTCTTCATTCCTGCAACAGCTGCGGTCTGAAGTTTGGGAAGCTTTTCCCCCTGAACGACTTCAGCAGACGATGCTAATCAGTAAGGCCCGGGCGCTCGTCCATAGGAAGGCTGTCTCAGACGGCAAAGATGAGTTCAACTTTCCAAAGTTCAGCTCTGCTGCTAATTGCCTTTCCAGGCTGAATTTGACACCCTTCAGATCGGCCTAGAGCCTCAATTCTCTCTCCCCCCCATTACCACGGCAACGCTAGTGTGACGTAGGGTGCCTACAAAACTTGCATTCAGCCTGGTATAGATCAAAATAACTTTAACTGATAGGCTGCATGTTCACCGGGCATAAAAGAGCTACATTCTCCGGTTGACCTTTAGCCTTCTCAAACTCTTCATAAAAAATAAGGCTTTTGAAACATTTATGGGGCAAAATGAATAGGAACCATTGTTTGTGCCGAAGTCTTTAACTAGATGTTAATGTAGCTGAGAGAGAGAAAGCACAATGGCCGGCACACTCAGTTTCTGGCCTTGATTTATTTCTAGCTCATGGCCTGATTTAGATTTTGAAATCTGATAAAAAATGTTTTTTCTTTTTGGACTCTGGTAGCAATATCTAGTACAGTATGGATACTGCATTTGGTAGGGGGTGGATGGGAAACTGTTCTCTTAATCAGAGGATAGGAAAGTTGGGCTATCCAGGCATAATGAGTTGTTGAAGGCCACTGAAGGTCAAACCGGTTCAAACATTATGCACAAAAGCTATAGCTCCAAAAAAATGAAGGAAAACCTACAAAATTTGTAAACAAAATATTATGTTTCATGTTATACAATATATTACCTTCTCAGTCTGCTCAGTCATTGACAAGTGAGATTGTCTGACGTTCAAAAGCTATGATGAGAGAAACTCTGGAGGATGAGGCCATGGAAGTTCATGGAAGTGGATGATGTGGCTTAGAAGTTGACTGCTTTCCTGTCACTCTTGTAATGAGGTTGAATTGAGAGGTATAGAGAATGCTTTCAGGTTTATTCACCTGTAAAACGTTTATGTCAACCCAAAATCGAAGGCGGAAACCAAAAACATGCTTTGCGACTTGCAGAACAAATAAGTTGCTGAAGTTCTGTTCAACCACTCAAGGAATGTTTAATTAGCCCAATAGAAATATAGAATATAATGGCAGATAAGGACTGTAAGGCCCATCTGGTCTGCTTAATTGACTTCCAATAAAATGTTTAGGACTATTACTGCTATTTAAAAAGGCCTGACTAGGAAACACACCACACTGAGTACAAGCTAGGGATTAAAATGAGTTGAAAATTAGTTACAATATTTATGACTAGTTTAGATTTTCCCAGCAATGCTGGCCTGAGAGAGTCTGAACTTGTTAGATCTCAGAAGCTGAGCCTGGCTAGCACCTGGATAGGGAACCCACCAGAGAAGACAGGGCTTCTATGGGCTGCAGAAGGCAACAGCAAACTAATGCAATATTCCACCAAGAAAAAGTCACAGGCACCACAGCAGCGCTGAGATTGCCCAAACCACAAGGCCCAGAAATGGGCACAAAGAGGACAGACATAATAACAAATTATTACTTACTGCTGTACAGTTTTTATGACTCCTACAGATTAACATATTAAACAGAAAAGGTATCAACCCCCTCTACAAGCATTTGCCCCGAATTCCCAAAGCCCAAACTTGAGCACACATATGGTAACAGATTCAGTTTTGCTGATTTCATTTTCCAAATCTAGATTCAAATGCTGATGCAATTGTTTAAGCAGGGCTGGCCATAGGACTGCCAGAGCAAACATAGGAGCATTAATGTAATCTTGTTAATTAAATTGACAATAGATGTCTTTAAAATATATTGGACCATGGACAGGCTGAGAAAGTACAGAACCTCAAGTATCTGAGACCTTTTGGTCAAGAGGATTTCTGTTCATGACGAATATTGGTCCATATTCCAGGAGTCAGATAAAGAATTTTGATCGAGGCCATCTGAGGCAAATTTACAGCCTTGTTCGGGCTCCAGATAAAATTATGGCTCATTCAGCATGGCCTGTGGCCGCCGTTCACTCTAAGGTGTGCAAGAGACTGCCGACACTTTTTCCCACTCTGCACTATGTGCACTCCAGCCGTTCTAAGGTTTAAATTGGGCAGCGCCTGCAGCACTTGGCAGAGGTGGAGGGGGGGCAGGTGTCAGCATCCTTTCATGCACCTTAGAGAAAACCATTGCTCATGGCCCATTTCATATCTGGAGTTTTTTTTTTCCTTCTAGAAAAATGCAAATGTTTTAAAAATAAATCCTAAGTATAACTTTATTTCAGCTTCTAGAGACATGCTGTTGAGAAAGGTCCAGTGGCTTCCAATACTGTATCTGACTGACAATGGATTTTCTATGACGTATTATTCACAATAAATACCAATCAGTCATCAAAGCAACCAAATGAAGGATTATTTGCATTCAATTGAATTCCTTTAAAAAAAAAAACAAAACTAGGCAATAATTTCCCGATACTTGATAAACAGAATTTGATAGAAATTCAAGGGCCCACAGCAAAGTACTAAAAAGGCATGTGGTGTGCCCTATACAAGTGGGCAGTCCTCACAGGTCAGCAATACCTAATTTCAGTGAAACCGGTTCTTGAGATGAATGAGACTTTGCATTCATGCTGTTCTTTTTCAGCTTACAGGGTTTTCCTGAGTCCACTCCACACTTTCTCTCTGAACCTGATTTATCCAAGGGCTTTTTCCATACTGAAGAACAACGTTGTTAAATCAGGCCTCCAGAGAGCCGCTGCTCCCAGGTTCGGGGCTCTCATAGCCCTATTAGGGGTGCCGCTGAGCTGAGTACAGGGCTCTCCTGGCAAGAACCAGCCCCAGAATCATACAGAAAAATGACTTTTTATTGAAAAGTGTTCTCGACAGAAGAATTTCACTATAACTTGACTCCTGAGTCTGCTATTTTATAAGAGCTGTCATAACATAGTCATTTGTAATCACCAAGCGTTGAGTATCATTGTCCAACTCAAGACCTTTAAAAGTAACTTCCAGGCAGGGTAAGTGGAGTTTTCTTTTCAATCCAACTTTATGAAAAGCTGACGATGCACCTGTGCCTTCTCGCTCCCTTTCACAGTGAAATCAAAGTGCACATATCATTCCTCCTTGGCTGCTGATTATATCACCCTTTAAGACATTTGGCAAGGTTTTCAAAACTAATATATATGTAAATAATAAAAATAGAACACCGAAGGCCTGAAAGGCCCTGGTGCCTCCTATAGACAAGAAATTCTAAGAGAGAGGTGGGCGGGCACAAGAAAATGATTCTCTTGGCTTGATGTTAGGACTTGGAAGAGACTAGTAGAAACTAGCATTTTATATCCAATTCCACTACAGTGTGTTGTATATCTTCTTTCCAACTCCGTCTTTTCTGTCTGCCAAGACTGAGATATTAATTTGCTGGCGCTATCAAACTGGCTGGAACAGCAACCCTGCTCTAGCTTAATTGCTATACATTCGTAGAAAAACAACTTAATTCTACAAAATCCAAGTCTCTGGCATTTCCAGATGCTGTAGTCTATAGTTTGCTAATGTCTCTTGCATTTTCAGCCCCTGTGTCCCGAATTTTACAATATGTCCTACACATTCAGAATGTGGTGTCTGCCCTTTCCTGAATTTTCCAGCATTCGTTATGGCTAGGAAGGTTGAAGGAGTGGCACCTGACATGAATTACATGTATGGCTTTTCTTTTTTGGTGTTTGTAAAGTTGTAGACCTAAAAGTATCCAGATCTTATAATTATTGTACTTATGATTCGAAATCAGACTGAGCACAATACTGTGGCATGTAGGAGATGTCTATTTATGAGAGTTGTAACTTTATATTGCTGGGCTCACCTTACAATTAAACTCATAAAAATATGTTGCTCCAAGTCCAGAATGCCATCTTTCTCTCTCATAATGACACATACCCAAAAATGATGCAATTTAAATGCTGGTTCCGTCGAATGGTGATGAGAAGCTTTACCTCTGAACTTCTGATCAAGGTTAGAACCAGAAAACACTGAGGTCAATATTGAAACTGAAAAGTTATCCGTCTAAAGGGCTTACTTGGGTATATTCATCACTTATCCAGGTAAATCCTAGCTGGGCAACTACTTACCCAGCTAGTATTTAGCCAGATAAGTCGGGGGCATTCTGGGGGCAGGCAAGAGGCAGAATGGGATGGAGTGGAATTATCCTGATAAGTTAACCATCTAACTCTGGATATTATTCAGCTAATTTTGGGCAGACTGTACGGTTAACTAGCCGAGCCGCTTAGTGGTTGAATATTGCCTGCAGCAAGGGGCATTAGAGAAGGGTGTCTTTCCCTAAAAATTCCCACACAGCACCCTATTGATGCCTTTACAACCCAGGGCAGGGGTAATAAGGGTCCCCATTCATGTCCTGGGGGACAGAAGAAGGATGGAACTGCTTTATGGACAATGCTTAAATCTGAATAATGTTGTTTCAGAGGAAGGACATTGCTTGAAATAACAAAACTATGTTCTTTTTTTCTTCAAAGGTTTTCTCTCCCTTCTGTGTCAGTGGCAAAACTCTGTAGAAAATAAGCCCCAACCTCTGAATTCTTTTATCCAGCTTTGGTGATGAAGGGATGAATCTACAATATCTTTAACTGTACTGACTGATTATTATGAGCGGGATTTCCCTTCATGACTGGTTTTTAACAGCAATACTATATTATTTATTTATTTGACAAGTTTATATACCTCATAATCATTTGAAAACAATAAAAGCAGTTTACAAAATTAAACATCCATTATCATAAAAACAAAACACAAAAATGTGATCAAATAAACAAAAGAAAAATATAAATTACTGCTAAATCCCAAAATACAAAAGGAGCACTGCCCAGACACCTGACAGGAGGTCAATTAACTTAAACTCTGTCACCTTACGGAACAGCCAAGTCTGATTTTCTTGCCAAACTATGAAGTTTAATTCTGCCCTGGCTTATTCCAGCAAAGCATTCCCAAGTTGAGGGGTACAGATGAAGTCGCCCAGGAAGTTTGTCACTTATGACACAGCCCTGAGAAGATCTCAATATCCGGCCAGGCCTGTACCAAGTTAATTTTTCTCAAAGATACTTAGGACCACCGGGACAGTGCCATTAAGTTTGAGTCATGCACAAGCGCGTGCCAGGATCCGACGACCGCATAAGCTGCTGCTGCTATGGACTACGGGTAAGTAGTAAAATAAAAAAATGTAGGGTACTCAATGGGGTTTTAGGGGTCGGGGCTAGTAGGGTAAAAGGGAGGCAGGTTAGGTAGAGGGTTTAGGAAGTCCGCTCCTTTACTGGGGCAAACTGGGGGGGAACAGGGAAATAGGCCCTAATGCGTCGCCTCGCACATCTACTAAAATCCCCCCACTTACGCTCGCGAGACGGCATTTGCGTGCACATGTGCACGTCGATATAAAATCATGTGCACGGGTAGCGGATTTTATAACATGCGCACGCATAGACGTGCGCATGTTATAAAATCCGCTTTTGATACGGTCCCGCATAGGAGGCTTGTGAATAAAATGAGAAGCTTGGGAGTGAGCGCCAAGGTGGTGGCGTGGATTACAAACTGATTGACAGACAGAAGACAATGTGTGATGGTAAATGGAACCTACTCTGAAGAGAGAGTGGTGTCAAGCGGAGTGCCACAGGTAACGGTGTTGAGACCAGTTCTGATCAATATCTTTATGAACGACATTGCAGAGGGGATAGAAGGTAAAGTTTGTCTGTTTGCGGATGATACTAAGATCTGCAACAGAGTGGACATGCCAGAAGGAGCAGAGAGATTGAGACGTGATATAAGGAAGCTTGAACAATGGTCGAAGATATGACAGCTAGGATTCAATGCCAAAAAGTGCAGAGCCATGCATCTGGGGGTGCAGTAATCCAAAAGAGCTGTATGTGACGGGAGCTGAAGGGCTGTTATGCACAGAGCAAGAGAGGGACCTTGGGGTGATAGTGTCTAGCAATCTCAAGACAGCGAAGCAGTGTGACAAGGCGATAGCTAAAGCCAGAATAATGCTGGGCTGCATAGACAGAGGAATAACCAGTAAGAAAAAGGAAGTGATAATCCCCTTGTACAGGTCCTTGGTGAGGCCTCATCTGGAGAACTGTGTTCAGTTCTAGAGGCTGTATCTCAAAAGGGACAGAGACAGGATGGAGGCGGTCCAGAGAAGGGCAACCAAATTGGTGGGGTGGTCTCCATCAAATGACTTATGAGGAAAGGTTGCAGGACCTAAATATGTATACCCTGGAGGAGAGGAGGTGGAGGGGAGATATGATATAGACCTTTAGATACCTGCTTTAATGATGCACAATCAACAACAAACGTTTTCTGTTGGAAAGAAATCAGTAGAACTAGGAGTCATGAAATGAAACTCTAGGGAGGATGACTCAGAACCAACATCAGGAAATATTTCTTCACTGAGAGAGTGGTGGATACCTGGAATGCCCTTCTGGAGGAGGTGGTGAAGACAAAAACAGTGAAAGAATTCAAAGGGGCATGGGATAAACACTGTGGATCTTTTAGGCTAGAGCAGTGTTTCCCAACCCTGTCCTGGGGACCCCCCAGCCAGTTGGGTTTTCAGAATATCCACAATGAATATGCATGAGAGAAAATTTGCATGCACTGCCTCCATAACATGTAGATTTTCTCTCATGCATATTCATTGTGGATATCCTGAAAACCCGACTGGCTGGGGGGGCTCCCCAGGACACGGTTGGGAACCACTGGGCTAGAGGATGGAAATGAAAAATTGAGTGCATGTGGGTAACTTGTTGGGTGGCGGTTACTACTCTTAACCAATAAGCCTTCATGCTGTTGATGCTACTCCATTAGTGCTCTCTGCTTCAACGGCAAGGGGAAAGAGGAAAAGGGGAAGTAGATTCAGACAGCAAATAACAAGGAAATTGAAGTTTACAGTCAGGGAAAGCAAATAAGCATAGGGGTAACTTGCTGATACAGCTGTTACTACCCTTAACCAATAAGCATGAAACTCTTGATGCAACTCCAACTCTGATCTCTGCTCCAACAGCAAGAGGAAATGGCAGGGCCAGTGCATCCCATTAGGTGAATGAGGCAGTCGCCTAGGGTGCCAACCATTAGGGGGCAGTGAAGAGCAGTCATGTGGCGCTGTGAGCAGAGCCTAGCGCACTCACGGCCGAAAGGACTAGAGACTCAGCAGGCCATGAGCGGCCCCATCCTGCTCGCGGCCCAGAGAAGCACAGAATCAGCTGGCAGCAAGCACTGCCCATCCTGCTCACAGCTGCGAAAAGCAGACACTCTGTGGCCATGAGCAGCGTCTCAGTGAATGAGGTCATGGCCGGGGCCGGGACTGGGGGGGCGGGGGCAAGGCAGAAGGTTCGCCTAGGGCGCCTAATATCCTTGCATCGGCCTAGGTAAAGGGAATTTGGACTCAAAACAAAAACCATCAAGGGCCCTGACCTTGACGGTCTGGGAAACTGATAAGTGCAGAAACTACCATAAGCTTGCCGGGCAGACTGGATGGACTGTTGATCCTTTTCTGCCGTCATCTCTATGTTTCTATATTTCTATGTAAGTTAATAAGAAAAAAGTAGGATGATTGCTCCTTGGGACCAATGCTTACTGGAATTAATGTCATTTGACACCACTGCTTTAGAGAATTTTCCTTTGCATTTGTGCCTTTCTGAAGCTGAATTCTTTTACTGAATATATAAGGTCCTTCATTTTCAGTTTAAACCGATTTTCACCCATAAATTACCCAATTTTTTGAAAAGTGACAATTGGTTTAAACCGATTTTCACCCCATTTTAGGATGATTAAAGAGCAGCTCCAGAGCTGCAGATGCAGTGTCTCAAGGCCTTCAACCACTGCTGGAAACCAGCGCGGGCCAAAACCCCTGCAGCGTTTCAAGTCCTGCCCCCTCCCCCATCAGCAAAAGCGCTGGTCATCTCGTGGCACTGATGTGTTGTTTCAAGTCCTGCCTCCCCCTCCCACCAAGCAGCCAAAGTACCTGCTCCTTGTTGCCGCCAGTGCAGCCTTTGAAGAGGGCCCCACTCATTAGAAGCACTTCCCAGTGGGCTCCCTGGCCCTACGAGAAAGAAATGCAGTGCAGCAGAGCACGGGAGCCTCTGCAAGCTGCTGCCAAAGGAGATAGGAGATATCTGGAGCCGCCACTAGTAAGGGTGAATGCTGTTTCAATGAGGGCGAAAAGGGAGGTTCTCGAAGGGGATGACAGGGAAAGACTGGGACATGGCTAGGCAGGAGATGCAGGTAGAGATAGGGATACTGCTGAGAGGGTGAAGAGGAGAATCCACTTAAGATTCTTTATTGTCCTGGCTTCTGTCCACCAAAATAAACTCCAATATTTACCCAGAAAAACAAGGAGTCACCGATTTTCTCCTGTTTTTGTTCTTTTGTTCTTTAAAAAAAAAAAATGAAAATGAAGGTCCCTATGAATACAAGAAGTCCCTCCCAAGAGAAAATCCATTATCTATAGGCTACAGTTGCTAAGACGTTGAAGAATGGCGTCTTATGACGGGCCATTTCTAGAACTATTTCTTACTTCCTTTAAAACCTGTGCTCAGATTTGTTTCTCCTCCGTTAGTCCAAGAGGACTGGGTGGTTGAGCCAACAGGTTAAGTGTAATAGCTGGGATTATCTACACTACACAGTGGTTGGCTGAGGGAATCAAATATCTTTTTGGATAATTAAACATTGTCCAAACTCACCACCTAACAAGAACTAAGGCTATAACATATATACTGGAAAGAAAGAGCAATCTCCAGGGACCTTCATCTAAACAAACTGTAAGTAGCTACTGCAATAGAAATGGTTAATGCCAAAGGCAACCCTGGTCTTCCATTTCCACTGGTGGTGTCACTTCCTCCAACCACAGGGACACTGAGATTGTCTTGTGTTATTTACTGTGTGCAGTGGGCCTACATTTTTACCTAACATTAATAAAAAAAAAAAAAAAAAAGAGAGATTTGCTTGCTACAGTAGTATGCACCTGGCAGAGAGCTGCGTTCAAGCCCAGGGCATTGACTGGAAGTCCCCCACAGTTTGGGCTATGATGTCGGCTTGCTCTAGGATGAGATCCTTCTCTGTAGTAGCACCTGAATTGTTGAATAGTCTCCTGCTGGAAGTGAGACTGGAACTGAACATCCTGGCCTTTAGAAAAAAGATCAAGGCAGTTTAATTCTTGGAAATTGACTGAATGTTGGCTTTTGTGGGTGCTTGGGCTTATGGGCGGCTAATGCAGATGATCAGAAACAGTGTAGAAATATTGGACACTGGGATTCTTCAGGGCTTTCATCATGCAGAGGCAGTCAAAAGATGCCAATACCTTGATTGGGATGCATTTTCAATTATTTTATGTTTGGTGTTTAGATGCACATTTGTAAACAGCCTTGGCCAGAAAATGTAAACATTTTTATAAATGAATACAGCGGCAAGAACAGACAACCTCACAATGAGCCCATCCTCAAGCATGGGCAGGCCATGCCCACAAACAGTCTCACAATGTGACCTGCACCGGTGCTCCACTGCGTCAATAATACTAGATATTAAACAAAGGAGATCTGATGGAGTGGGAATAGTATTATGGAATATCAGAGCAAACCAAAGAGATACTTACAATTCATGCTTTCCTACTGAAATTTGATGCTAATAATCATTCCATCTCTCAGCCAAGGAGAGCTCTAAATCACCGTAAAGCACAGTCAAGCTGAAAGGTGATGGGCTGTTTGAACACCTCTTGCGTACACAGCACTGTACAAAGTAGTATGAGAATGGAATTATTACTGGTACAGGATAATGTAGGTACCTTACTACAGTACCGAGTTTTAAAACTATCTCACTGCTAGACAGTAATAGTTAGGATTGGCAACTAGCTCCAGTGTTTCAGGACAGGTTGATCCAGTCCTGGTTTTACCCTATTGCATGCTGGGACTTATTCTGATTTCCCTATTGCATTCCCTAAGAAAATCAAATATATGGGGCAGATTTTCAAAGGGTTACGCGTGTAACCCCCGAAAAGCTGCCCCAAGCTGCCCTTGCGCGCACCAAGCCTATCTTGCATAGGCTCGGCTGCGCGCACAAGCACCGGGATGCGTGTATGTCCCAGGGCTTTCCAAAATGGGCGGTCCGGGGGCGGGGCCAGGGGCATTGTGGTGGTCCGGGGGTGGGGCCGGGGGCGTGGTGGCGGTCTGGGGGCAGGGCTGGGGGTGTTCCTGAGTCCTCCGGCACAGTGGCTGTGCCGGAGGTTCTCGCGCCGGCAGCTGGCCAGCGTGCGCAAGTTACGCCTGCCTCGGGTAGGCGTAACGCGCCAAAATAAGGTAGGGCTGGGGGATTTAGGGTTAGATAGGGGAAGGGAGGGAAAGGTGGGGGGGAGGTGAAAAAAAGTTCCCCCCGAGGCCGCTCTGATTTCGGAGCGGCCTCGGAGGGAACGGGGAAAGCCATCGGGGCTCCCCTAGGGCTCGGCACGTGCACGGTGCACAAGTGTGCACCCCCTTGCGCGCGCCGACACCGGATTTTATAACATGCACGCAGCTGCGCACGCATGTTATAAAATCGGGCTTAGATTTGTGCGTGCTGGGTTGCGCACACAAATCTACGCCCATGCATAAGTTTTAAAATCTGGCCCTATAAGTACCTGGATGCAGGGGAGTAAAACCAGAACTGTATCAACCTGAAAATTTGGAGCCAGTTGGCAACCCTAGGGTAGGTTGATAGTGTAAGAGTTAAATAAACTTGTCCAAGGACAATCTGTGGTAAAGTCAGAACTAGAGCTTGTGACATTTTTTACTTTTATCCTGGATCCTGATCCTTGCAACAATGTTTGTCTACATTACAGTTTACTTTCATCTTCTGTTCAGCAAGTTACATTATGTTTCCATGACATTCTGATGGTGGTTAGTGCCATGTATTGCCTGCTCATGTCCTGTACAGTTTCATTCTTCAGAATATTGTATGCTGAGATCCTATGTATGCCAGGCAATCACAGATGACATAATATTAGAAGTGTCCCAGGAGACCTGGATTCAAATCCAACTTCTGCTTCTGATGCTCACTGCGATGTTAGGTAAGTCACTTTATTGTTACTGATTTATAGTCATATTGCACTGAACATCTAAAGAGAATGGCATAGTACTACGCTCATTAGTATTCCAGAAACATGTACGCCGCTGTGTTGGGTGGCTTGGGAACACATTTTTGATGGATGGATTACAAGCATCCTTTAAAGGGGGGAAGAACAATGGAACAATGCTATTGCTATTAGTAGTACCCAATTAAATTTGGGTATGCTGATATACAGAATGATAGGGTAATGCCTATGTGAAGTCTTGATCTCATGGTCCAGGATTTTTCTTGACTCCCACTGGTTAGATGATAAATTGGATGGACACACAACCTCACTGAAGGAAACCCAATGGCACTTGAAGAAAAGTTTAACTTTTCTGGGTAAGGTTTTAGAGTGAAACACAATAATTGCTCTACAAAATCAACTCTAAAATGGAGGCTTAGCCCAACACAGCCTGAAACAAATTAAAGTTTAAAGAAGGAAAAGAAACATCTATTCCGCTCATCCTTTGTCACAGTAAAGATGTTGGAGATGTTACACTGCTTCTAACAGAACCTTATTTGTACTTGGACTCGCAGGTACTGATCTTCCAAACACAGTACAACCAGCCCAAGCTTCCCAAAGAATTCTTAATTAGAAACACACTCGAATCCAAGCTACAGCTATGACAGAGACAACAATATTCCAGTGGAGGATGCTTTCACCTGCAAGTAAGGCGCAGTTCTTAACATTTCATAATTTGTACAACTTCTGGCCAACTTGATCACAAATTCTTCACTCATTGGAGATTATACCTATCAGAAAAAAAAAAGCTTAAGGGCAGGCTCTGCCAATAATCAAAACTGAAAAGATTTGAGAGAAGTTGGACTTTTGCCCCCCTGGCGCTGTCAAACATTCATAGAGATACTTCAGTGGGTTAGTCCAACGCCTGCATGTTGTCTGTATTTAATTGTAGGAAGATGACATGAGAAAATGTGATGCAGATCACTGATCAAACCAGTAGGAGTCAAGAGAAATCCTGGACCATGAGATCAAAACTCCACATAGTCATGTCCCTATCATTCTGTATATCAGCATACCCAAATTTAATTGGGTACTACTAATAGCATTGTTCCATTTTTCTTCCCCCTTTAAAGGATGCTTGTAATCCAGCCATCAAAAATGTGCTCCCAAGCCACCCAGCACAGCGGTGACTACATGTTTCTGGAATACTAATGAGCGTAGTACTATGCCATTCTGTTTAGATGCTCAGTGCAATATGACTATAAATCAGTAACATAATGAATTATTTCCTATTACTAGTTATTGGATATGTCAAGATACCACAATGCATCCTGCAAAATAAGCAATACAATGGAAGTTACAATGAAAATCCTTAGCTTAGCAGACCTTGAAGCAATATGGCAACAAAGTAGTACAGCCTGATATATCATTGGCTTTTGACGCTATTTGTCATAAGAAATTGATTGCTAGATTAAGATCTGTTGGGATAAGTGGGGTTGTATTGTAATGGTTTCAATCGTTTTTAAAGGGAAGCAGGAAACTGGTTTGTCAAAATGATGGTTGTTCTGATTGGTATTCGAGTGATATAGGTGTGCCCCAAGGGTCTGCAGTGTCTGCTGTGCTTCTTAATGTATATGTTCATGCCATGGGTAAGGTAATGTCCTCATTTGGTTTAATTTACAAGTTTTATGCTGATAATGTACAATATTTTATTCTTGGTTCAGTTTAAGGGGAGTTGCCTACTGAGACATTTTATGTATATAGCTTCAGCATTATCCAAGACTGGATGACAGAGTATGGCTTCATTCTTAATTGTGGAAAAACCTCTATTCTACAGTTGGCAAAGGGCATTTCTCCCAGAGCACCACTGGAAATCTTAAACTACAGGTAAAAAAGGGGAGGCCTGCAATTTATGGGTAACTATTGATTCCAAAATTTCATTAAAATCCCAAGTAAAAAAATTGCAAGGCTAGTCTTTTACAGATATTGTTTTCTTAGGCCAGAAAATGCTCCTGCTAGAGGAGTTTATGTTAGTAGCACAGGCCGTTGTTCTTAGTCATCTAGAGTACTGCAATTCTGTATATTTGGGGTTGCCCAAATATTTACAACAGGTTTTACAACTGGTACAAAGCGCAATGGTGTGGATAACGTTTGGACCATACCAAGGAGTATCCCCCATACTTGAAGCAGCTTCACTGGCCACTGATTTTTCAGCAGATACAGTTTGACTGTAACACATAAAGTCATTTATGCTGATTCTCATTGTTTGGTGGATAAAATTAATGAGTATGTGCCCAGTCGCTCTTTAAGCTCATCATCATCTCAGATGCTATTTAAGATTCCAGCTATTAATGATTTTCAGCTTCAGGTAACTAGAATGAAAGCATTATCAATAGTTCCATTATTATGGAATACCTTGCCTATCGAAATATGTAGTAAGCGGAATTATTTGAAATTTTGTAAAAAGGTTCAGGCATTATTGTTTGTGCAGGCATTCTCTGGCAGCATGAGTTAATTTTAAATAGATTTTTGATGCTGTGGAAAGTGTATTGTCCAGCAGATTGTTGAATTATGTTATGCTTTATTTGTTTTTATGATTTTAATATTGTCTTTGTGTGTGATTATTTTTTTGCATATGTGCAACTGTAATATGCAATGAACATGTTGAGGAATTTGCAGAATACAAATTTGCTAAATAAATTAATTAATTAAGAAAGGTCCATATTCAATGCTACTTATTCAGCTTTGTGGCATGTTTTAAATATTCGGCCATGGGTCAGCAACCGCCTCTTATGGACCTCAAGTTATAATGTATTGTACCCATCATTCCCTAGGTCAGTCACTATGGTGCTTCATCATAAGGGTAAGGGATATCGTTAGCAAGGCCAGACCACAGTAATTATGCATCAGTGTAGCAAAAGGCTTAAATATCACAAAGAATGCACATTGATCCCTCCACCTCCACTCTGCCTCATGTGATACACAGGGACAAAATGGAAAATAACTGTAACCCTGGGGGCTGTGTTTATGTTCAGGCTGTGGAGTAATCCCACATTCAATGGCCAATTTGGTTCCCAGTAATAAAGTTGGTTTGGTCTGCCACTGCATTGCTCACACAGATAAGGGAAACCCCTGACTGCAAAACTCATTAGCAGAAAGCATTCCAGCACACAAAGCTCTTCCAGTCATCAAACGCCACCATTACAGTCTACATTTAAATAGAGTCCATTTATAAATAGAACTTTTCCAATAACAATGCTCCAACAGAATAAAAATAAATGTTATTAATGATGTTTGGGTTTTAAAGTTTTTGGAAACGACTTTACCTTGAATATTTTTCCACATTTATCATCTTTAACTTCAAGGTAGCATGGGGAAAACAGATGGTGTGGCAGCTTTCCGGCACCGGAAGTCAGGAACAGCTGCATGCCACTGGTATTGCTACGTGGTCATTTCCTCCAGTGAAGCAGATGACCAGAAACAGTTTTATGTAAAACTGGTTGGCAAACTGCTATCACAATACCCTAGATCCATTTCCTTCTATTGCTCCGTATGCTTAAAAAAATATAAGTAACATTTAGGTTTGCTTTGTGCAGTTCATAAAAGTCTCTTGCCATGGGACACAGATTTATAGTATTTTCTACATCTGCAGGAAAGAAGAGTGCAAATCTCCTTCTTGACACAGTACAAACCAACAAGATTCTGAATGTCAGTAATGGAGTTTTTATTTCCCGAACTGTAACATATGTCAAGCTGTCCTGTCTTCAGAAATCACTTCATTCCTCCAGTCTTCTAGCACAAGGAGCTTTCAACACATTCATTTTCATGTGAAAGGCTGAAAGTTGTAACCCTTTAAATCTCATCCCAGTCCTTTCCTATTGTTGTAATCCTGGTTTAGGAAAGAGGATTGTGAGGACCAGAATGCACTAGGGATGTGGAGCAGAAAACTAGATTTTTTCCAAACTCTATAGTTTTTTGTTTCAACTTGATGAAGGGAGTGTGGTTCCTAAAAGCTAATTAATAAATGTGTAGTGGGAAGAAGGGATCACTAGTTATGCCCTGTCCACGTATGGGTGTACCAGGAGTTTTGGGTGGGAAGTGGCCTAGCAGAGTATTAAGCCCTCAGTATATCTGGCAGGAAGAGCCCTCTGGGTTGAGGTTTGAAACAGGAGAGGGACCGCCAGGGTGCAGGGAGCCTGGAGTGATAAACCCTTGGGCTGGTGAGTCCAGGAACTCCACCATTATCTGTTCGACTCTGCAGGAGCTCTTCTTCCCAAGGGGAGAGGCCCGAGGGCAGGAGCTAAGAAAAGAAGGGGTGGTTTCAAGAGAAAGAAAGCCCCAAGCAGGACCGGAGTGTGGAGGAGACCGGGGAGGATCAAGGGGTGGATTCAGCACAATCACAGAGAGAAGCCTGGTGGCCAAGGGAGTTGTAAGTAGATAACAGGACCATGCCCCACATAGCATTTTGTTTGCAGAAGAAAATGAAGTTGGGGGATATGGAGGCTGATTCACATTCCCTTTGTGAGGATGTAAAGAAATGGTAAACTTTGGGTCGTGAACAATGTTAAGGGAGATGAGAAGGTACCTTTTACCTTTGCTCCTAGTGTGGATTGGAAAGAAAAAGCAAAAAACAAACTTTGAAATGTTTGTATGCTAATGCCAGAAGTCTAAGAAGTAAGATGGGAGAATTAGAATGTATAGCAGTGAATGATGACATAGACTTAATTGGCATCTCAGAGACATGGTGGAAGGAGCGGAGGACAACCAATGGGACAGTGCTATACCAGGGTACAAATTATATCGCAATGACAGAGAGGAGCACCCGGGAGGTGGTGTGGTGCTTTATGTCTGGGATGGCATAGAGTCCAACAGGATAAACATCCTGCATGAGACTAAATGCAAAATTTAATCTTTATGGGTAGAAATCGCTTGTGTGTCGGGGAAGACTATAGTGATAGGAGTATACTACTGTCCACCTGGTCAAGATGGTGAGATGGACAGTGAAATGCTAAGAGAAATTAGGGAAGCTAACCAAATTGGTAGTGCGATAATAATGGGAGACTTCAATTACCCCAATATTGACTGGGTAAATGTATCATCGGGACACGCTAGAGAGATAACATTCCTGGATGGAATAAATGATAGCTTTATGGAGCAATTGGTTCAGGAATCGACGAGAGAGGGAGCAATTTTAGATCTAATTCTCAGTGGAGCACAGGATTTGGTGAGAGAGGTAACGGTGGTGGGGCCACTTGGCAATAGTGATCATAATATGATCAAATTTGAATTAATGACTGAAAGAGGAACAGTATGCAAATTCATGCCTCTCGTGCCAAACTTTCAAAAGGGAAACTTTGATAAAATGAGAAAAATTGTTAGAAAAAAACTGAAAGGAGCAGCTACAATAGAAAAAAGTGTGCAAGAGGCGTGGCCATTGTTAAAAAATACCATTCTAGAAGTACAGTCCAGATGTATTCCACACATTAAGAAAGGTGGAAAGAAGGCAAAATGATTTCCGGCATGGTTAAAAGGGGAGGTAAAAGAAGCTAGTTTAGCCAAAAGATCTTCATTCAAAAATTGGAAGAAGGATCCAGCTGAAGAAAATAGGATAATATATAAACGTTGGCAAGTTAAATGTAAGATATTGATAAGATAGACTAAGAGAGAATTTGAAAAGAAGTTGACTGTAGAGGAAAAAACTCACAGTAAAAGCTTTTTAAAATATATCTGAAGCAGAAAGCCTGTGAGGGAGTCAGCTGGACTGTTAGATGATCGAGGGGTTAAAGGGGCACTTAGAGAAGATAAGACCATCACGGAATGATTAAGTGATTTCTTTGCTTCAGTGTTTACTGAAGAGGATGTTAGGGAGGTACCCGTAATGGAGAAGTTTTTCATGGGTAATGGTTCACTTGGATTGAACCAAATCACAGTGAACCTAGAAGATGTGGTAGGCCTGATTGACAAACTGAAGAGTAGTAAATCACCTGGACCAGATGGTATACACCCCAGAGTTCTGAAGGAACTAAAAAATGAAATTTCAGACCTATTAGTAAAAATTTGTAACCTATCATTAAAATCATCCATTGTACCTGAAGACTGGAGGATAGCAAATGTAACCCCAATATTTAAAAAGGGCTCCAGGTGCAATCCGGGAAACTACAGACCGGTTAGCCTGACTTCAGTGCCAGGACAAATAGTGGAAAGTGTTCTAAACATCAAAATCACAGAACATATAGAAAGACATGGTTTAATGGAACAAAATCAGCATGGCTTTACCCAAGGCAAATCTTGCCTCACAAATTTGCTTCACTTTTTTGAAAGAGTTAATAAACATGTGGATAAAGGTGAACCAGTAGATGTAGTATACTTGGATTTTCAGAAGGCGTTTGATAAAATTCCTCATGAGAGGCTTCTTGGAAAAGTAAAAAAGTCATGGGATAGGTGGCGATGTCCTTTTGTGGATTGCAAACTGGCTAAAAGACAGGAAACAGAGAGTAGGATTAAATGGACAATTTTCTCAGTGGAAGAGAGTGGACAGTGGAGTGCCTCAGGGATCTGTATTGGGACCCTTACTTTTCAATATATTTATAAATGATCTGGAAAGAAATACGACAAGTGAAATAATCAAATTTGCAGATGATACAAAATTGTTCAGAGTAGTTAAATCACAAGCAGATTGTGATACATTGTAGGAAGACCTTCTGAGACTGGAAAATTGGGCATCAAAATGGCAGATGAAATTTAATGTGGATAAGTGCAAGGTGATGCATATAGGGAAAAATAACCCATGCTATAGTTACATAATGTTAGGTTCCATATTAGGTGATACCACCAAGAAAGAGATCTAGGCATCATAGTGGATAATACATTGAAATCGTCGGTTCAGTGTGCTGCGGCAGTCAAAAAAGCAAACAGAATGTTGGGAATTATTAGAACGGGAATGGTAAATAAAACAGAAAATGTTATAATGCCTCTGTATCGCTCCATGGTGAGACCGCACCTTGAATACTGTGTACAATTCTGGTCGCCACATCTCAAAAAAGATATAATTGTGATGGAGAAGGTACAGAGAAGGGCTACCAAAATGATAAGGGGAATGGAACAGCTCCCCTATGAGGAAAGACTAAAGAGGTTAGGACTTTTCAGCTTGGAGAAGAGACGGCTGAGGGGGGATATGATAGAGGTGTTTAAAATCATGAGAGGTCTAGAACAGGTAGCTGTGAATCAGTTATTTACTCTTTTGGATAATAGAAAGACTAGGGGGCCCTCCATGAAGTTAGCATGTGGCACATTTAAAACTAATCGGAGAAATTTCTTTTTTACTTAACGCACAATTAAACTCTGGAATTTGTTGCCAGAGGATGTGGTTAGTGCAGTTAGTATAGCTGTATTTAAAAAAGGATTGGATAAGTTCTTGGAGGAGAAGTCCATTACCTGCTATTAATTAAGTTGACTTAGAAAATATCCACTGCTATTACTAGCAACGGTAACATGGAATAGACTTAGTTTTTGGGTACTTGCCAGGTTCTTATGGCCTGGATTGGCCACTGTTGGAAAAAGGATGCTGGGCTTGATGGACCCTTGGTCTGACTCAGTATGGCATGTTCTTATGTTTTTATGTTCTTAAGAGGAAATGTGGAATAGGGAAGCAGTATTCCATACTTTGGGGTACAAATTATTATCGTGTTGAAAGTTTACTTTGGCTGAGTGCCCCATGAGCTCTGATTTATCAGTATGGTGTCTATAACCTCTATATAAAAAGTCCATAGTTGTTGGCTGGACATTCCAAAAAGTAAAGGTTGAATGTGTGAAAAACCCTAGAGTGGCGTGAATTCCATGGGACCCCCAGGTGTGGCCAGCGCATAAAGTTCTAATGAGGGGCAGGGTTCATGGAGTGGGAGGATTATGGATATATCTCCTGACCAGGCCAAGAAGAATAACCTATTCCACTGCCTCTACCTGGGTCCACTTCACCATTTGCATGACACCTTTTAGGACCCCGCCAAATAAGTTAGAGAGGCTGACTATTAGTCCAAGTGTGTCGAGACCTTCTCATTATTTTATGTACCCCATAAGGGAGTTACAAATGTTTTATGTTAACCTAGCTTATATATTTTTTATTTATTAACCTTTATTTACACACCAAAAGCCAGAATAAACTGTGCTAAGAGAGTCTTAAAAGTACAATTGAATACCATGCTCAGAATATAGGATATAAGGACAGGCTGAATTCCAGCTCAGGTCTTCTACTCCTAGGGTCATCCTGGACGGGGGATGCTGGGGAGGCACCATTCACAGACCCTGAGTGGGGAGTCATAGTCACTGTGGCTGGATTTAGAGCCCAAGATTGTAGGGCCCCTGGTCAATGACTGCACTAAACAGAAGTTGGGAGGAGAAAAGAAATAGTGGGAAATAATATCCCCAGGGAGTTGCAAATGGTGGTTTATGGCACCAAATTCTACCTTTGGTTACAAATAAGTCAGAAATCCAAAAGAGTAGAAGGAATCTAGCAGGTCAAGAAACAAAAGCTTGCAGAATATGGCTTTTGAGAATGTAGTCTATCACATCATATCCACTCACTGAAACTTTCTTGTATGGCAATCAATTCAGCCCATAAGATGTTCAAATAAGACTGAGTAAGAACTGCTGTTGAAACCCTTGTACATCCTCATAAGCAAAAGGCTAAACTGGGCTCCATTACGGGTCAGCTGTACTAAGAGTCCTCTCCCAATTTTGTAGCTATGTGGTAAATGCTCAGTATGTATGACTCTAGGGCATGCCTCATGGCCACCATAGCAGTGAGTAAATATATCAAAGTGAGAACATCAAGAGTAGTAAGAGAAAGTCACAGGGTAGCAAAAGAATGCAGCTGTACATGTAAAAATCAAGGAAGGAAACAGAGACAGCAAGAATTTGAAGAAAAACATTTTTTATACTGTAAGACCATAACTGAACCTTCAACAACAACAGATCAGAAGTGAGGGAACACCAGCAACAGCCCTACTACTTTTCGATGGTACACAACATGGATGCAGTAAACCAAGTCACAAGTGGTGAGAAAATATAAATTAGGAGGCCAGGGATTTTCCTCCATCTTTCCATATTAGGTCACTTGTTTGGTTAAATTACTTGCTGACAGTAACATCAGTGGTCGTTAACTTGTTTCAACTTGGGATCTTCCAAACCATTCCAATCCTCATTTCCTACATTTCATTAAACGAAACAAATCTAATTAAAATCTTTGCACCTGTTATGACATTCTTCTACACGGAGTCATGCAAAGTACAAATTTTAAACCTCTCCCCCCCACAGACTACCAGAACATAACTTGAAATGTTTCCATGGCATGCAGCCTGCACTCTTAAAGTAAGTAGCTAAGGCAGTCCTAGTCTTACCCACATTACATGCAAGAAGACGTAGCTCTGATTTCCCAATTTAGTTTCCAAAAAAAGCAGGACTATATTTCTCTGCATGCAGCGGAGTAAAATCAGGACCAGCTCAACTTATCCCCCTGGACATAGAGCTAAATGGACATCCTAGTTTTAACTCTATCCTTATCACCTCCTCCCTCAGCATCTTTCTCCCCAAAGCTAGTCTCCATGTTGGCAAAAGCCCACAAACCCTTTAAAATGTATGAATTTTAAGTGTTTATTTATAATCTAAGGAACAGGGGATTTGCATGTGCATTTAACACAGGTGATAATACAGTTCATTTGGTAGCAATCTCAACTCTGGGTCAAAGGGTCATATCCTTTATCAGGAATTCGAGACATGCCCAAGGTTGGCACTGCCCCATAGTATTAGGGGAGGTGCTGCACTCTGGTGGAGGGTGTAAAGGAGCAAACAGGGTGGAGGAAATATTAGGAAAAGCATTGGGGAGAGAACAGCAGGGCCATAAAAGCAAAGCTTTTTAGATGTTTTAACTAACAATGCACAAATCTGCAACACAGAATCCTAAGTAGCTCCAAGAAGCTGTAGCTTTCTTTCAACTAGAGGAGGCATGGCTAAAGGTATCACGTTATGTAATACTGCATTCTGGAATTTTAGGCTTCAATAAGACTTTGCTTCTCAATTGCCTGGAAGAATGTTGGAGTCAACCCTAGAAATGAAGCTTCATTAATGGAGCATCCCAAAATAATTTATGACATAAATAATATGACCCTAATGAAATTAAGAGTGCCTGGTGATATCCACAAACCTTCTGCCCAGTGGTTTCTGAGTCGCCAGAATCTTTCAACCCTGTTCCAGCCTTAGGCTCATGGGTCCTTGAAGACCATTTGAAAGTCTAGCAGTACGAGACTTCAGAGCTCTGTCTCTCTCTACAAAAGGGAAGTCATGTTTTCCTTACAAGGCAAAGAAATGTATATTTAGCTCGGTCCAGCTGAGATTTACTGCTATGCTTAATATTGTGCACACCCCCACATTTCACAGCAGAAGAAGCCAGAAAGATCTCTTCTTTTAATAAGACCTCAGTGCAACTCAGTATCTCAAGCAATGAGTCTGATGAATGCTGGGATTTTTTTTTCCATGTTCTTGGAGGAAGTGACTCAGAAAAAAATACCCCTTCTTGCAAATAATCTGCAGAGGTCATTAGAAGCAAGGTCTGACTGCCAGGACCTTCCCCTGGGGCAATGGTTTTCATATGAAAAAGTAGAGCCAATCTCTCCTGAATCTGTATCACAGCCACCTGCACTCGGCAGGGAGGTGGCTGTAGTGGCCTCCAGTTTTCCTTTGGGCTCTGGCACAGAGCCCAGACTTATAACAGGCATGTGGAACAAACACGTGCCTCATCCATTCCTCCCTCCAGGAAAACGGTCCTGAACAAAAGCGGAATCAAACAGATTCCTACAAAACGCAACTTGTTTACAATCTGTGCTATTTTTATCTGAAGGTATTTGCTCATGTCTTAATGAACTCATTGCTCCCATTCATTGCCCCGACTCGTATTATAAAGGAAAAGACACAACCTAAGAAGTTTGCCTTAACTAAAATCAGGCAATAAAATACTGGAGTTCAGCCAAGAGGTCAATTTTCAAAGAAACATAAAACAGATAACGTAATTATCCTGCTAAAGATAGCTGTAGAAGTTAACAGGGGTATTCAGTGGGATAAACGTCCTACTGAATGTCCTTGAATAAGGTTATTCGTGTATACCGGTACCTACTGGGATAACTGAAACCTAACCAGTTATGTTTGAATATTGCTGTTAGGTTTCAAAGTTATCTGGGTAGTATACCGGGATAACTTTTAACTTTAACAGGCTGTATTCAAAAGTAAAACAAAAAAACGAGCAGGTCTACTGACTCGATCCACAAACCTCCCCACCCCCACTCCATCTCTGCCAGCTGAGCCCCCAGAAAGTTAGAAAACATTACAAGCCTCTAGGCCAAAAAGCGCCTTTCCCCTCCCCCCCCCAAATTGGCCAAATAATAATCATTCGGAAGGCCCCCTCCAGAAGGTCACCCTCTCTCTTTCTCCTCCCTCCCCTCCACCAGGAATCCCCCCAAGTCCCTTAGAGCTATCCTCCAGCTCCAGCATGTCCAGAGTAGCATAAACTACTACTACTTCTGTCAGACTATTACTTTGACAGCAATGCTGGATGTGCTGGGAGCCGGACAAAGGTTCTGAGCTTCCAGATGTGGTAAAGGGTTTCAGGGGGGTGGTTCCAGATGGGGAATGAGGGGTCAGGTTGGGTTGATGTGCAGTGGTAGGTAGCAGTAAAAAACAGTACCTGGAGTCCCCCATACACACACACACACACACACACTTGAAAGTTATGTGCCCAACAGTGGTGCATACCTTCACACACACACACACACACACACACACACCCAAAAAAACTGGAAGGAACATTGAGCATTATTATGGCCTAATGCCAAAACCTGTACAGTATATTACTTTTTCTCACAGCATACAGTAACTAAAGACAAGCGTGATGGTGCAGTATCTGATCTGATACTGATTTAAAAAAGAAACCAGGATGACCCTGCGTTCTTAATAAATCTGAGCTCCAAACCTCTCTTTTGCAGCAGCATTGCTTGAGCCTGTTTTAGTTTAATGCAAACATTTCTGCCTGTGATAATTGCCACAATGCAAATAAAAAATAACACACAAAATAAAACAACCAGGTCATTGCAATTGCAGTACTACTGCTTCCCTGAGCAGCACATGCTAGGAAATTGTCCCTGTAATCAGAAAATAGTCAACCTGTCACCCCTTCCCCAGTAATCTCTTCCTCCAGTTTCTGATCCCATCTTGGATATTCATCCCATCTTGGATATTGAGAAATACACAATGTAACTGAAATTTGCATTGTGGTCCTTCCGTGATGTCCTGGTCAGACCCAGTAACCAGGTTCCAATTCTCCAAAGCAGAATTCTACGCCTCAGAATTTCCATGGAAGATTCTCAATTTATCTCTATACCGCTCTGGAGTCATTGAATTATTATGCATTTAGTCCAAAAAATTAACCGCAACGACATAAATCGAATGTTATTCATCCAAGACAATACATCAGCTTATCCTGCCTTCCCCCAGGGTTGAAGTACAGCAGGGATTTGAGGACAACAAAGAATGTTGCAATTAAGATAAAGGTCTCTGCAGCAGCACTGATGTTTCAGAGCCTGATTCACTAAGCTATTTTCCCATAAACACAGGGTGGGAGAAAAACTTCATAGATCAGGCCCTTAACCTAAAGTTGTTAGCAATTCCCTTGGGAAAATGTGTTACTATAGGTTTTCCCCATTACGCCCACATATTATTTTTAACAAGAAAATAAGATTTGCTGGTTACTCTGGAAGCTCTGGTGACAAATCAGCTAATTTAGTGCTGGAGGGCACGATGGGGGCAAAGGAGAGAGAGGAAAACAGAGCGCTGTCTGGGGCAATGACATAAATGTTAATGGTCAAGACCTGGAAGTATGGGTGAAAGAGAGAGGAAAGCTGAGCAGAGAGAGAATCTGATGCACCACAGTAGCCAAGCTTCATATCGAAGACAGCATACGATGATGATGGTCCTTGACACCGTGGTCCCTTTGCTTTAAAAATACTGTCTTAATTCAGTGACCCTGCTGCCCTGGGGTGGTTAACCCTAGCCTACCACAGTCTCTGCTCAGGGATAGATAAGTGGAGAAAGCCCCACTCCCCATTCTTTTTTCCACCTGACAATCGCAAGAATGCAAAATAATAGTAATAAACTTGTTAACATTATGTTATCTCTGACAATATCTCCTGGTTGGCTGAACCTTGTGCTGAGAAAGCAAGGCATTTTTCCCTTGAAAGGTTGCAATCAGACCCTGTAACTGCCAGCCACAAACACAAGGCACAGTCTGCTTGCTGTGTATACTGGATAGACATTGCAGGTTAGCTTATGGTATCACTCCCTCTCTTCCCCCTTCTGCAGCCCTCAGACTTAACTACAAGTCATCCAAGCAGACTTTTGAGTCACGAGGATGTTCTGGAGCTAGCTGAATGATTCATTCCATATGTTGGAAATGCAGCTCGCTACGGCAGGGGCCCCTCTTTCAAAAACAATAGTGAAAATAGGAGTCTGGGGAAACCAGATACACGACCAATGCAAGCCAAAAAAGTACTCTGCACAGCACTAGGACTTGCAAGCCACGTACATTTGGAAGAAGCATGCCTGAGTTTGAAAACTACTGTGGCTTGCTACAGGGTGATTATATCACTCTATGTCAGCCTACAATAACTGGCAGTCCTTCGTCCCGTGCGATTCTGATAGCATTATGCTAGGCAACTCGCTCACTAAGCACCATGACAAGTTTTTTTTTTCAGTTAATAGGCGCTTGAGAAACCTTTTCTGTCGAAAAGTCATCTCTTAGCATGAGAGCCAGGAGCATTAAAATGAGCAGAGCTGATGCATGATCCTTCTGCTCCTCTTCAGAGTGAGACTCAATGAAGGCGACAAGGTTCAAGAGGGCCCTCTCTCGCCAAGGGTATCAGCCCTCCTCCAGGAATTAATATTCACCCACCCATCCCCTTCCTTCACGTCTGCATGGCAGTCATGCTAAGAAGACCACTCAGCTACCAAATGTTCTGTGAGATGGTTTGTGACCCTTTCATTTTCTCAGCAGAAGGCACCAAGTAGGGTTCTGCACGCAATCCAAGGTGAAAAAGACAAAACATCTCGGCACTATTCTGAGAAAGCAGAAAGACAGCGGTGATGCGTATGGCTTGTAAAGTTCTCCTAAAATCTCTTGTTAATGCAAACTGTTAGCCCCTACAGAAAGGGTGAGTTCTGGTTAATAGTTCAGAGAATTTACCGTAGCCCTTCCTGGTGGCTCCTGTTTGCATATGCAATGTCGTTTGACATCAAAGGATGCTGGCTTGTGGGCTTGGAGGGAGCGATGGTTATCCCATCCTTTAATGTCGTGTTATGTACTTTGTTGCTAAACTCCCAAACAGAGGATGTACAGCAACAAAAATGTGACATGAAATCAACATTGGCAGTAAAAGCCAGAACTGTAAATCAGCTCTTTTCAGCAGTCTCCCTATGGTGTGAATTATACAGCAAGATATGCAAATGTGGTTCACCTCAAAAGAGAAATCCAAGCCATTAAAAGTTTGAAATAACAACATCTGAGAAGTGATAGGAAGTTACTATGGCCAACCAAGTGGGACAGAACTCACTTCTACTTTCATGGAAGGCTGGAAAAAATATCTGCGGCCTTGCAAGAAGCAGCCAGAGCAGAAAGGAAAATGTGACGTTCTGGAGGTTAACTGTTCATGATACATAGCTTCAGCTCAAAATCATTGGATAAGCATATCGAGGGTCATTTTCAAAGCTTGCAGACTGATTTTCAAAGGGATGAAGCCAGTACCATGCATACTTTCAGGGCAGAATCTAGGGGGCTTCCCCCTGCTGAGACTGAAGAATGGGGGGGGGGTCCCTTCTGAGAATGAAGAGCTGTGGGGAAGGGGGGCTATTGACACCCAACACCCACAGAAGGGAAAAGGATGAAATGTTGGCACCGCAAACAGAAAGTTAACGAGCTGGGGCTCCTGTGGCAGCACAGGAGAGCCCCCAAGGCATGGGATTTGGGTTAATTGCTCCAATTCCCCTTTCCTCCAAGGATAGCCCTGCACCCTTTGCAGGTGCAAAGGGTGCAGGGCAAAGAACACGTGAGGATTTCAGAATGAAATCCCCGCCATACATCACCCCCAGCACTGCTCCTATTCCCTGTATGGAGCGGGGGCAACCTTTAAAGGAGTTTTTCAGTGGGCAAACACCCATTTATGCACAGAAATCTCTTTGAAAATTGCCCCCACTCTGAGATGCCAGAGTCTCTATCTCTATAGGGGTATCATAGCGTCATGGCAATTGTACCCCATACTGGCCTGCCAATGTACCCCAGTCCTCCTCTGGGTGATCTATGCGCATTGGAGACTGTCCAGCTAAAACTGGAGTGTGCACCACAGAGGGAGTCACACAGTACATACCAGTGATGGCGAACTCCAGTCCTCGAGTGCCACAAACGGGCCAGGTTTTCAAGATATCCACAATGAATATGCATGAGAGAGATTTGCATGCAATGCCTCCATAGGATGCAAATCTATCTCATGCATATTCGTTGTGGATATCCTGAAAACCTGGCCTGTTTGTGGCACTCGAGGACTGGAGTTCGCCATCACTGGTATATATACAGTGCTGATGGAAAGTGTGGTAAGAAATCATTTTAAGTAAATAAATAAATGTACAATAAACAGATGCAGCATCTCAGTACATCATTGGTGCTACACGAATGCCAAAGGGGAGTACATTAAACTCAGAACATTGACATCCTTTTGCGGGTCTTTTCTTTGGTACACCTTGGGTACTTTGCAAACAAAATATTGATGCCATGTCATTTCAGTGACAAATTCATGTTATTCAGGTCGCAAATCTGTACACGAATAACTCTAAGTACAGAGTTCACACAATATACATGCAAATGCTGGTGCTTTCTTACACCAAGAGAAGGTCGTCATAAAGATCCATAGGTGCAGCATATTTCTGCAGGGCTTACGATTCAGGTTTGTCCTTGTGACGTTCTGAAGACTCGTCCAGATGCTATGCAGATAACTATCTCATCATTCAGCCTTCTCTTCAGACAACATCCAACTTACAATGCATTTTTCTTGGCAGGGTATATAGGGAAAGTTTGGGAGGCTAAGGTTGCCTCTACCAGTGTCAAGCATTTAAATTACTGAACCAGACAAAAGGAGAATCTGCAGGAAACACTGGGAAATGCATTAGGCATGTAACATATGCAAACATGTCGGTCCATTTTCCATGGCACCCTACTGGGAATGCACCACAGGCTACGCTTGTCTGGAAGGATTTGCAAACAAACAGCACCACCCTTACAAGATTGCAGCTATGTAATACACACTTCTGATATGAAATGTGCCCTGTGACGTTTTTATAGCTCAGGAAGAAGACTCCACATGGGAACACTTGGAAACCACCACCCTAAAAATTGGGCCATCTTGCAAGCCCAGAAGAACAGAAATTCTGTAAACCATTTGCAGGGCTATTATTTCTCCATGTGGTCACCAGACACAAAAGAATTCAAGACAGATGAGTTAATGCTCTTTACACCACAGGAGCAGCCCTGAGCAGAGTTCTTGGGAACAGAGGGTGGCCATCAGTTACTTCATCCTGCCACCTCGGAGACAGATTCTCAGAAACCAGCTCACCCTAACAGCCATCCACAGGACTCAAATCAATTTGCTTACTTCTTCCAAAGACGACAGCCTGGGCTGAGAAGGTGCTGCTTTGCACCACAGAATGCACAGAACACAACTTGTACTGCAGGCCTTGGGTTTGGCCCTCTGTCAGACCACTCCAAAGAAAGCCTACCCAGCCTGCTTAAAGCCACAGAGAGAGAGAGAGAGACAGACCTTACTAAATGAATTTTCAGACAGAAATACTTTTATCCATTGGAAAATGGTTGGAAAATATTCACCTCTCACTGTCAGTTTAAGTATCACTCGAACACTACATGCATCTTCTGACAATAAAAACAGGTTTGCTGTAGTAATGCTACAAACAGTAATCAAATTAAGCTTTTTCTGAGTTAATATATTCTAAATTTGCTTCACTCCACAACAGCTATGACAATAGTATAACATCACAAAATTCAGAGGAGGAGACAGCAAAAACCTGAAATCATACCACCCGGCCCTACTGAAAAATATTTACAGATATTATTAATATAAAGGAATGGGATTAAGTCAGAGTGAAGCTCAGAATGGGTCACCTTTTCTTAATACATAAACTTCACTCTAAAGGTTCAGAGTTCGTTTTACTTCATCGATAACGGTATATGGAGCACATTCAGGTATTTCTCCCCTGATTCAGTATTTCTGGGGCT
Source organism: Rhinatrema bivittatum (assembly GCF_901001135.1). Classification (NCBI taxonomy): domain Eukaryota; kingdom Metazoa; phylum Chordata; class Amphibia; order Gymnophiona; family Rhinatrematidae; genus Rhinatrema; species Rhinatrema bivittatum. Next base: position 93,093,953 of record NC_042622.1, on the reverse strand, counting down.
TCCAGCTCTGAGAATGCTATGTGGTGCTGTGAGGAAGAAAAAGAAAGGCCAGAACTTTCTCAGCACAAGCCAGAGCTCAAAGTAAATGAGAAATTACAAAATAGTTGCTTTAGTGTTCCTAGAGGTTCTCCTTCTCTTCAGCCAGCAGCCATACTATCTACTCAGAAAGTCACTAAATATATTGTTGTTTGGTGAAGGCAGATCCCATGGAGCACAAGAGGGCGTTCATGTATCTCCAGAACCCAAGACCTTTAGCTCCAGGAACGTCCAATCGCAAATTACAGTCCGTGTTAGAACGTGCGATTGTGAGCGGGCTAGACCTCCACGCACCAATGTGAAAAAGCACAAGTCACCGCTCAGAGGAATCCAATCGATATACTTATTCTTAAAGTCTAGAAGAAGCCAAGCATAGGGGTTTTGCCAATTCAACGTTTACTTGAGGAAGTATATGCCCTTACCTCAAATACTTCCTCATCCAATATTCTGGTCCCGAACACAATGATGCCATTGGTGTCGATGATGGGGTGCTCACTTCTCTCCAAGGGCCTAACTATCTTCTTTTTACAGTCCAGAACTAAGGTCACACTTTTCCTCTGCACGCTAATGGCTATTCGGTGCCACCTGAAAGTGACCAGGAAAATGTATGCCATAAAGTTGATCATCACATCAATCATAAGATACCATGTGGCAGATTCCTGATAGTGTGCTGTGGGCAGGGTCGGTGCAAGCGCAGCCGGTGCCCTAGGCGACTTCTGCCTTGTGCCCGCCACTCCCCCCCCCAATCGTTAGTGCCGAGCCGTACTGCACCGAGCCACCCCCATCGGTCTCAGGCCCACAAATCTCTACTCCTCTTTGCCGTGAGTGCCTCCCACTCGCGGCACCACCTGGCTGCTCTTCGGCGCCCCCTAGACTGCCTAAGTTCGCTTAATGGATGCGCCAGCCCTGGCTGTGGGCAATGAGAGCATGGAGATAGGGAATTGGCTCTCAGTGATCCCTTAAGTTTTACAGGGAGAATTCCTGGGGGAAATGAATAAATGCAAGATATTGTAAAATGCTGTACACTGTTTTAGTGCTTGGGCCTATGAGGAGCAGGGGCTTATTGGAAAAACAAATGTACCTAATTATTCTTCACTGTGCACATATGCAATAAATGCAGAATCTTTACAAAAGTGTGCACCTTCATATTATTCCCCCGAGCAGCTCCCTAGCCACCCCGTAATTAAGTTTTGGGGAGGCGGGATAGCCTTCTAAATAAACACATGAGAGACTGTACTTACTTTCCGTCAGATAGGTTAATGCCTCTAAAGAGAGGGTAGTCCTCAGGTCCTGGTTTGCCTGTGTGGTCTTCATACAGAAATACAGGAGACCTACCCATCTCCATTCCAATTTGCTGGATACCTTGCTCATTGTAAATAGAGACCAGGAAGGACTGGCCTCCTGCCTTTGGTCTGACAGTGGTTAAAATGGAGAATTCTTCAGGGAACGGAGATGCTAAAGGGGAAAAGGGTACAGATTAGACTTACTTTCAGGAGGTCCTACTGTGTAAAATGTCCCCCCTAAATCTTCTGCATGATAACTGTGTGCATGTGTGTGTATGTGTGTGTGTGTCTTGGGTTGTGGCATATAACCAAGTATAAATAAAACACATAGCTGCCAAAGATCAATAAGCACAATTCAAAGCATATATAGTCAATTAAATCTCTCTCAGACCTCTAATTACAATTATACATGATAAAAAGACATGGGGAGAGCTGGTTTTGGTTTAAGTACAGGAATCTGTACTCTTAGTTCACCTATCCAAAAGGGATAGAGAACCAGAGAGGAAGTTAACTGGATAGGCTGGGTGGTCAATTGATCCTTACCTGCCATCATTTACTATGCAAATTGACACCAGGTTCTGTGTCTGCTTGGTGAGTCTCTGGTGATGTAGCAGCAGGAGCAGCTGTCGGCAAGGGACAAGCTTGGCTTTGTGATTGGTACATTTACCGTTCATTGTTTTGATTTGCATGTTTTGTCATTTGTGGCATGGACCCCCCCTGGATAACTGGGCATTTTCTGTTCGATAGATTTATTCACATGTATTTACCCTGGGCAAATGTGTTGCAGGCAATCTTTGGCCTGGGCAGTTATAAGAATTTCTGACAATATTATATACTGCTTTCATCCAACAGAATCCCAACAAAATGCGCAGTCACCGCAGTCCAGAAGCATGCATGCAGCCCCATCGAGGGTGAAAGATCTGCTATTATCAATGCTTCTAACGTGGAGAAAGAATGATGTAACCATACTTTCTGTGGTTATTATTTCCCAGTAAACGGCCATGCGCATTGAGACAGAGACATACCATCTGCTTAGAAGGGTCAGACTAGCACAAGGGTATGGCTGTCCCCAGGTGACTTTGGCTTGGCCATGATTCAGGGTCTTCAAGGATGGGGGGGACATTGTCTTAAAAACCCCTAGTATTTATTTTTCCATCTATCTTTTTTCAGGAGGAAATACTAAGGCTATGAGCCAACTTTCCATCCAGCTACAATTAAGCACCTAATGCCACAGGTTCAGTTCAGACGCAGGAGGCGGCAGTTTGAGATTTTCATGAAATTCTGAGCTTGTTTTGGCTGTTCTGGTTTTACTTCTCGGTTTTGCCTTTTAAACTGAACACAAGCTTAGGTGTTTGCCTTCGTGTTGAACTTGAAAAGGAACCTTTTCCCTGAGGGCTGAATCGTGATGCAAGGCATGGCCAGGCAGGAGACCATCAGACCCACCAGGACAGACCTGTAGCATGAGGAAAATTTTAGCCTGGTGTTATGATTTCATCTGACCCTTCTCACCACTGCCCTCCCCCCCACCCAAAAAAAAAAAAAATTCTATTCAGGCTTCTGTTATCCTGCCCTTCATAATTAAAGTAAGAATTAATGTCAGAATGTTTTAAGATAAAAACAGAAGGACTGACCTAAAATCTCTGTCACTTATATGGGCACCTCCACATGCATTATAGACAATGTGTAACGGCATCAGTCAGTCTCTTACTGCTGGGAACCCTAAGTGAGTTACATGTACAAATAACAGATGATGAGTGAGGTATAAACCAAAGGAAGGGAAGAAAAATTATCTTCAGTAGATGGGCCTCCAGGCTGTGCTTGGTGGCCTGGAGACACTGCGCTCATCTCAAGTAACAAACAGTATCATTTTACACAAAGGATCAACATGACAGTTTTGGACGCTGGCCCATGGCTTGACAGCACTGCCGTTACTTAAGGAAACTGAAGTTAGGTCTCCATTCTATCGGAGAAAGCAGGAAGAAGTCGTGCATAAGCAGGGCTTAATTTCTGGGGGAACAGCCCGGGACACAGCTCCGCCACACCTTTCAGATTTAAGAGGCAGCTGGTGTGTGCTGTTCCAGGCCCTCCCCTCCAGGCCATCCACAGAGAAGATAGGGGAGGCAGTGAGCCTGCAGCAAACCAGAGAACAGCCACTCTGCTCCCTAATCCAGCCCTGCCCTGGTTTTCTGCGGGCAAGAGGAGGGGTTGTGTGTGATCCTGAAGCAGAGACTGCAGGGCAAAGAAGGAAGCCGAATTAGCTCAAACCTGAAACTTGGAAACAGCAGTGCCGATAATTAAGGCTTCGGCCCTGGCCTTGATGACTGGCACTGTCACTCACAAGTTTTGAACTTGTGTTATTTCAATCCATTTTTGTGAGTATTACCCAGGACGTTCTGACACCTTTTTTTCAGGACTTGATGAAGCAGAGCAGAGTTGGCAGTGTAAATCAGCCATGGTCTCCCTGCAGTAATGGAGTGTGAAGAATGTATTTGCATAGCTGCGTGTGCGTGTTTGGGGGACAGGGAGTTCATACCCTGGCCCTCCTCTCTCCCTGCCATCCTACTCCACAGTTGCACTTGCTTTATGTCTACAAATTAAGCCCTGTGCCTAAAGCTTCCGAGGAAGTTAGCTTGGGGTGAACACGTTGCATGGAGTTAGGCTCTCTCTGTGGATGGATGGATTCGATTTGATCTATAAATTATCATTCCACCAGAGGCTCAACTTCAGGTATAGTGGGCTTCACTGAGGTGAAAAGAAATGGGGATAAAGCCCTAAATCAATCATATCACCTTGTAGCATTGGAGACAACACTCCTAGCATGCCCAACTCAGAGTTTCCCTTTTCTCCAGACTGCTCTCAATTAAATGGAAAATGCAGCCACTGATGAAGACTTTTTTAAATTTATGGTGTTAATTTTCACATGCTGTTTACTTGCTTTTTTTTTTTAAAAGCACATTTTTTTCCATTCCAGGCACAATGATGGCTTCCTTTGGGTTTCTTGTGGGAATTGGGAAATAGAAAAAGAAGAAACCACTTCTGCTAATAATAATAGCACAAATAAACAGAACAATGCAGAGATTCAGCGCATCTGCAACATGAAGAAAGCTGTAAGGAGGACCTTTGTCCACCTTCTTGTCCGGACTTTCCAAAGGCAGACAAGGTATTGTCTGCCTTTGGAAAGTCCCCAAGGTATTGTGAATGAATGCTCTAGAGCTGTGGCCCTCAACACAGCCCCCCCCCCCCCCCCAGCCTTGTTTTCAGCATATGAACATGAGATATATTTGCATTTACTACACAAATCTAGTTTATACGTATGCATTGTGGATATCCTGAAAGCCAGCCTGGTCTTGGGGTAGGGGGAGAAGGCCATCTACAACAGCCAAGTTGAGGACCCGACCTCCATACTACACAGATTTGGGCTCAGACAAACACAGATTGTACCAGAAGAGCATGGATATTTTGATAGGATGTCTGGCCCCTGCCTCCACTAGCTCCAGATTTCTATAACAATCTCTTAACAGCTTCAGGGAAAATGGCAAATACCAAAATGCAAACTAGTGATTGTTGGCCCTATTTCTTGGGGGGGGGGGGGGTTTCCACCCAAAAAATATGCTCCAAGTAAGGGGAGATGGTAATGAATGCCAGACAGGGGTAAAATTCAATTTAAAGAGACAGGAAATGACAAAATGTTAATTAAAACTAAAAAGCATGGACAAGTCTGTGGGTGCTACTAGGTTAAAATGCTCTAAAATGTTAATCATTCATGTTTACTGTATTTATGATGCCTGGCGACTGTTATTAACTGCTATATAATTGTGCATGACAAGTCTTTGTATTTAAACACAGTTACACAGCAAAAAGACTGTTTTCAGCTGTAGGATTTCTGAAGAATGATAACAATGTGCCTACAGCAGAATTCTTTAGATAAGACAGTCTAAAAATTATTACCATTGCTATATAATTACTTTCATATAATAATGGCAGTGTATGCTGTAGGTAAGGCTAAATAGCAGGAACAGTAGGAGGGGAGACAGTGAGTGCAAAAAGGTTCCCTTCCCCTGAGAGCTTATAATCTAAGTGGATGAAAGAGCGAGGACAGAAAGCCTTTGCAACAGAAGGTTTAATGAACACAACTGCAGCATGAGAACTGCCTTTGAAAAGGACAAAAGTTTAAGCTTTGGAACATGGAAATTATGCCTTGGAAATATGGCCCCAAAACTGTACTGTCTGTTTTTCATAGTGGCATTCACTAGCATACACGGTATCTTGCCCTCTGAGCCAAAACAGCACTGTACTGTGCATTAATTACACTTAACATGAATCTGCCTGGCTACTCCAAATAAGGGTGTCGGGATCGTAGCTAGACAGTCATCATATCACACATTGTACCTGATGGACAGCCCGTAAAATTAGAACATTTTTTTTTTTTTTTTTTTTGCTGAATACCTTTGCATGACAAAGATTTCTATGAAGTGAAGAGAACGAAACAAATTAAGATCCAGACTCCATACAGAGGCAACAATGCAGAGTGAGCATCGCATGGCACCAAAACCTCTTTTCCAGAGCATGCTATGGGATTTAAGAGACTGAACCCTGCATGGGCAACTGATGATCAGAGAATGGGGTCAAAAGGCACGAGGTGGACATCAAAGAATAGTCTCCCTTAAGGGCTGCTAGCTTTTGGCGATAAATCTCCCAGTACTACATTTCTGTAGGCAGTGTTTTAGAAATGTATTGAATAATGGTGTTTTGCGTGGTTCACACTGCTGGAATTGCCATGAAGATTTGTTCTGATTATTCCTCACCCTGCAGCCCTCCAATAACTTACATTTTTTTTCAAGCCAAGTCTCCAAACAGTGAACAGTACATGCAGCAGAAATCACAGAGGTTCTGTCGTCTTTGTGATGTGATGAAGACCATGGAAAATATATCTTAAAGAGGTACTGGGTGCTACCAGCAGGGGACAGCCATGCAGAATTAGAAATAACCAGTCTCAAAGGGATACAAGGCAGCAGCCGTTTCATAAATGCTTGAGACTGTCACAACTAACCTTGGAGATTTTCATCTCACTGCCTAAACAATAGATAACTGTTTGATAGTTCCATTTTGAATTATTTTGATGCAGTTCTAGATGTGAATATCTGTGGCTTCTGCTACTAGCAATTCAGCCCCATACCAAGAGTTTTCCATGGACTCTGTGTGTGTGTGTGTGTGTGTGTGTGTGTGTGAGTGAGTTAAGAGATAGTGTGTCGGAGTGAGTCTGTATGTTCTGAGAGACAGAGAGAGAGCATGTGAGAGCTTGTTTGTGTGAGAGAGAGACAGCATGTGGATATGTGTGTTTGAGGGAGGAAGGGAAGAAAACAGCTAGAAAGAGAAGAAACAGGAAGAATAAAAGGAGACCCTGTTAAGAAAAATTGAGAAAAACCTGAGAAAGGAAATGTGGGGAAAAAAAGCCTGGGACCAATCAATTAGAAATGTAAGATCAGACAGCAAAGGTAAAAAAAGCTTTTTGAATTTGTAATGATTGGCTTATGTTAACTTTGGGAATGTGCATTACATATTTGTATTTTGTTCTTTCAGGCTTTCCATTTTATTTATTTCTGCATCTTTCTGTTTCTAATTTGTAGTCTCTTATTCTGTATTAGGTAGGGGGCTGTCTGTGTTTTGCATTTGTAACTGAGGTGCTGTATTTCTGTTGGCATGTCATTTTTCTGTAGGGCTTTGTAGCAGTATGGCTTGTTCTGTCAACCCCAGCAGGAGGTGTATTAGTTTTTTAGGACATGGTATAATATTTGCATTTCGGCCGTGTCTTAGATAAGGCTGCTGCTGTTTGAGTCCTGAGATAGTGCTGGTATGGTATGGGGTGGCATGGCAAGGTTTGAAGTGTCTTTTTTTTATTGGTTTAGCAAGGGTTTGTGTTCTCGAAGGGTTTAGCAGTGAAGGGTTTGTAGTTACTGAGAAGTCTGTGTGTGTGTGGAAGAGGAAGAGAACTGAGTGAGTGTGCATGGGCGTGAGAGTCTGGGGAGTGAATGAGAGGCATGAGTGAGTGTGTGTGTTAGTGAAAATGAGCATGTATGTATGAGAGAGTATGAGAATGAATATGCAAGTGTGTTAGTGTGTGTGTATGTAAGTGAGAAAGTTTGTGTGCATGCTGTTACCAATGTTTCCTCTAAGGACTAGGTTGCTGTGAACATAAAATTGATAGGCTTTTTGCATCAAAAAAACTAGTGCTTACAGAGTAATGAAACCAAAAACTTTTGCTCACTAGTAAAAGGTTTTGCACACAGCAATCCAATCCTGAGAGGAACATTGATGTGGAGGAGTGGTAAACTGGGGCGACTGTGCCAGAATCCACGCTTTAGCGGTCCCCAGTAGACAGCTCCTTGCGCTGCAGGAAGGACTCCAATAGCCCCAAGAAGCATCTGCTGCACATTGGCGCAGAGCGTCATCAGCGTGAGTCTGCTGGCACAGAGGAAGAGGCTGTGCCGTTTATTTGTACCTTTCTGCACAGTGCAGAGGAATCAATAGTAGACAGGAAGAGATGACTGTCACCATCAATAAGGTGCCTGGGAGGGTTAGGGAGAGAGGAGGAAGTGTTTTCTGGGGTCTTGGTGCCTGGGAGGAGAGGGAGATTGCTTGTTGATAGAATCTTGGTTGGAAGGGAAAGGGCTTCATGGGGTATTTTGGGGTGGGAGCATAGACTGTGGAGAGATTACTTGAGGGGATCATGCGGAGGAGGCTGCACGAGGTGCCTTGGGAGAAGGTGAAAGGGCATCAAGGAGTCTTTTGGGGGAGTGCAAAGTAGAATTCCAATTTCGGGGAAGGGAACCCTTCTGTCCTTCAGTCATGAGTAGTGGCTGATTCACCCTAGGTCCCCCACCCCTCTAAGGTCAACCCTAGTGTAGCCTATCCCAAGAGCAGCCAAAGAGTGAAACAGGTTTTCTATATATAAGAACATAAGAAAATGCCATACTGGGTCAGACCAAGGGTCCATCAAGCCCAGCATCCTGTTTCCAACAGTGGCCAATCCAGGCCATAAGAACCTGGCAAGTACCCAAAAACTAAGTCTATTCCATGTAACCATTGCTAATGGCAGTGGCTATTCTCTTATTGAACTTAATAGCAGGTTTAGGGCTTCTCTACTCCCCCTACGAGCATCCCACCTCTCTCGTCCTGGGTTTTGTGTGTGTGTGTGTGTGTGTGTGTGAATGGGAGCATGCCTAGGTTGTTTGTGTGTGTGTGTGTGAATGGGATTCTGCCAGCGTTTTGTGTGTGTATGAAGCAGAGGCATACCTAAAGTATTTGGCACCTGGAGCAGATACTTCCTTTGGCACACCCCATATATTATTTTAAGATTTCTTAAATATCAATAAAATATTTCAAAACAGCAGACACATCAAAAACACCCAATAATTAAAACTAATAAGGATTTTAAAAATCTCCCACTCTCCATATCTATCATCCTAAGATTGTCGTAGACTGGGGACACGCATGCACACATGTACATACAATATGCTCCCTCTCTCTTACACACAAACATACACGCTTGGTGAGAGACACAGGGACTAAGTGTGTGTGAGAGAGAGAGATAGAGGAAGTGTAAGAGACACACACACTTCCTCTGTCTCTCTCACAACACAGTCACACTTCCTCTATCTCTCACCCATACACATGCTTCCTCTCTCTCTCTCACATACTAACACACACACACTTACACACACACTCATGCAGACAAAAACTGAACTGGAAACCGCAACAAGCCAGATTCTGTATGCAGTATAATAATGGAAAAGCAGAACATCTCTATTCCTCAAAACAATATAAACAAGAAATTTAAATCAAACAAAAAAGTAAATCCATACTAAAATAATATACATTTCAAAACATCTGATGAATAGAATTACCAAACACTAATAAAATATTTCAAAATAACAAACATCACATATAATAATTAAAACTAATAAGGATAAAAAAAATCTCTTGCTCGCCATACCTGGGAATTTTAGATTTCTATTCATCCTGAGATTGTCCTGGACTGGAGGAAAGCGCACAAACTTTAACCCCTCTCGCACACATATATACAGGCACACATGCACAGGCACTCTCTCACAGACACCCATGCAGGCATAGGCACGCTGTCTCATAGAAACCCACACAGGCCCACTTATATACACACACACACAGAGGATCCTCTCATACACTCATATACACCCTCTCATATACTTAGACACACACACACACACACACACACACCTCTCATACACATAGGCACTCTCTCAAAAGCACACACACACTCTCTCTCATACACTCATATACACACACACTCACACACATGTGCTCTTATATACTCATATACACACCAACACACAGACCCTCTCATACACAGGCACTCACTCTCACAGGGCCACTCTCTCACTCTCTCATACACATTTTGGACCTCTTCTTCGGCAGCTGGCTGCAAAGCAGGACCTCTTTTTCTGCCACTGGCTCAGGGGAAACACTGGTGGCACTGCAGAGCCTCTTTATCTGCCATCTTGGAGGAAATGCCGGTGGTACTGCAGGGCCTCTTTTTTGCTGCAGAACTCACTTTTGCTGGCGGGGAGTCAGAACCCCGCCAGCACATTACTTCTTCGAACCACCGTGGGACCTTCATATATGCTAGCAGCAATGGCATCCCTCCCCCTGTTATCACCTGGGGCAGACCGCCTCTCTCACCCCCCCCCCCCCCCCTTAGTACGCCACTGGTATGAAGAAGTTTTGTTCTGCCCCACTAATCCAAGACAACCTCAGGGTGACTGGAAAGCAGAACATTTCAGGTATGGAAAGTGGGGAATGTTTCCATCCTTATTAGTTTCAATTATTGGGTATTTGATGTGTCTGCCATTTTGCAATATTTTATTGTTGTTTTGAAAAATTTAAAATTTTGTATGAGCACTTAATTATTGGATGTTATTCTATTCATCAGCTCATTGGAAATGTTCTTATTATCAGTATGATTTTTAGGGATGTGAATCAGGCTTCGGACGATTGAAAATATCGTCGATATTTTCAAAATCGTCAGAAATCGGGGGCTCCTCCAAAACGATAGGAAAACTCCATGATATTGTTCATGGGGGTTCTCTTATCGTTTTGGGGGAGGGCGGGAAAAATGGCACACAACAATAACCCCTAAACCCACTCCGACCCTTTAAAACTAATCCCTTAGCTTCTCCCACCCTCCCGACCCCCCCCCCCCAAAAAACTTTTTACAGGTACCTGGTGGTCCAGTGGGGGCCCCAGGAGCGATCTCCTGCTCCCGGCCATTGGCTGCCACTAATCAAAATGGCGCCGATGGCCCTTTGCCCTTACCATGTGACAGAGTATCCGTGCCATTGGCCGGTTCCTGTCACATGGAGGGAGCACTGGATGGCCAGCGCCATGTGACAGGGTATCTGTGCCATTGGCCGGCCCCTGTCACATGGTAGGAGCACTGGATGGCCCGCGCCATTTTTAAAGATGGCGCTGGCCATCCAGTGCTCCCTCCATGTGACAGGGGCCGGCCAATGGCACGGATACCCTGTCACATGGTAAGGGCAAAGGGCCATAGGCGCCATTTTGATTAGTGGCAGCCGATGGCCCAGGAGCAGGAGATCGCTCCTGGGACCCCCACTGGACCACCAGGTACCTGTAAAAAGTTTTTTTGGGGGGGGGGGGGTCGGGAGGGTGGGAGAAGCTAAGGGATTAGTTTTAAAGGGTCAGGGTGGGTTTTTTGTTTATCGGCTCGGGCGCAGCCGATAAACAAAACTGCAATTGGGCCGTATGAAAAAAAAAACACGATGTGAATCGGAACCAGAATCCGAACCGATTCCGGATCCGATTCACATCTCTAATGATTTTACTAGTTTTGAGTGAGGAGATCCAGAGGAGAAAGAGAGGAAGTGCACTGGGGGTTGCTGTGGAGGGAGGAGGGGGTGCCACATACTTTAGGAACGCCACTGCCTAAGTTAGAATTTTAAAAAAAGGAATAAGAACTTTGGTTTTCAGACTTGATGGGTCAGTTTAAATGGCATCTGAATTAGGAGGGATGTATCATTCTCAATCTTCAAGCCACTCTCTGGGTCAGGCATGTATGGTACATGTATTTGCCAGAAAGGCACTTCTTTCTCCCTTCCCTCTTCTGCAGATGAGAGGATCTGATTCTGAACCAATCCTCTTATTTATTTAAACACTTTTATAGACCGAAGTTCGTATGGACATCACATCGGTTTACATAAAACGAAAGGGAAGAAGTGTCCTTTGCAGTGTGAGCACGTGTGCATATACAGCTCAGGTTTCGGCACTTTGCAGCTGAGCACACAATGTCTACAAGGTGAGGTGAAGGCCTCCAGGGGATCAGGGAACATTTGTTCTGTTCTTGGTGTACACTAACACAGAGACACCCGTACCCCAGGGAAATCTGCAAGCTGCAGCCAAACACTGGTCAGCATCACCAAAAGTACATTGTATTCACTTACAGCAAATTGCTGTGTTTTTCTAAGCTGTGCCAGTCCCCCTCCCCCCTCAGTCAGCCTGAGACTTTAGTCTAGAGAAAATCTGCAAAAAATAAAATAGCTTATTTAGCGGAAAAGAAATACTTATTACCTATCCAATTATTTTCTCACTTGGTGCAGGCCAACATCTGAAAACTATTATGTGGGACTGAAGTATTTTGGAGGGACCAAGAAGAAAGTAGTATATTTTGTCCAAATAGAAGAGGCTATGCTTGCAATAAATTGACTCCTCTCGGACCTGCAATGCTTACTGTTAGAGAATGTTTTGGGGTTTTTTTTTTAATTGAATTGGAGGTCCCAAACGAACCCACTCTTGGAAAATGTTCCCTATCATATAGAGAACAGAAAGAGAGCACTATATCCACTCAGGAAAATAAACTAACATTAAAGTGAAACGTTTTTACTTTTCAGGACATGTTGGAGCTTTCTTTTGGCAGTAGGATATGCGCCCAGCTTTCCTGTGACCCCGTGCTAGGCTCTCAGGACCTGGAGCAGTGCCATGGATAAGAACAGCTGTCCTCTTGGCATGTGCGAAACTAAAATTGAAGAGATATTTCTCCTTCTGGGAAAGCACTGCACTGTATTTTAGCGCTAAACACCGCTGGGGAACATTCCAACTTTTATGAGTCAGCCAAGTTGAAACATTCCTTCAGTACCCAAAACATGTGATAAAGCAGATGTGATGGTGCCATAAAAGTCTGTGCGATATCACCGCTAATGTGTACCATAAAAGCCAGGCCTTCTTACCAGGGTATAGCTGCTTTGTCGGGGCACTAAGCTGAGCCTCTTTTGATACTCGATATGCAACATCGGGTCCTTTTGAAGATCTTCTGTTTGTACAAAATCCTGTTGTTTTTGTTATACCATCGGGTAAATTATGAAAATCTAATACCTTCAAGAGATCTGCGGGTTCAGCTGTGGAGAGAAAAGAAAGAGAGAAAGAGTTACAACAGGCAAAATAAAACTGAGCAGAGATCCTTTGCCAAACCAATAAAGAACTTGTGTGCTGGTGCTTGGGACTATGCATGAGGCCGCCCCTGAGAATGAGCTCTTCCACAGCTGGCTCTCTTGCAGATCACATCTGTGTGTTCTGAAAGCTCAAGGACTACAACATCTTTTTTTAAAATATTTTTCCACTTAAAAGTATCACAGCATACCAAGACCAAAGATCCTATGCAGTATTTCTTTGTTTTTTGTATTCTTTTTCTTATATTCTTAATTACTCTTTTGCCTTTTTTAATTTAATAATAATTTTTTGGATTTCTATTCTGCCTTTCCAAATAATGCTCAAAGTGGCTAATATCACAGATTTTAGAATTCAGGTGCAGCAAGCACCTTCTCCAAAGAGCTTACAATCTAAGCGGGGTACCGGACACAATGGGCCTCATTTTCTAAAGTATCGCAGGCCTGCGATACTTTAGAAAATTGCACTAATGGGGGTTGAAACAGGGGGGCGGTCCTGCGCTGCCGGTTTCGCACCCAAGAGCGCCACCATGAAAGGTGGCGCTCTTGGGCGCGAAATAGGACGTTAAAAGGCCCTTATCTTTTCGCTGTCCACGCCGTCGTCGCAGAGTCGGCCACGGTGATGCCCCGACTCCTCCTCTTCCGGGGCCAACTCCGCCCTGAAGTAGGTAGTGCAGGCGTGCGCTACCTTTGCAAGCTATCGCAGGCTTGCGCTGTTAGCGCAAGCCTGCGATAGCCTTGGAAAATAAGGCCCAATGGGAGATAAAGTGACTTACAAAAGGTTACAAGAAGCTTCAGTGCAAGAAATGGGATGTGAACTCTGGTTTCCCTAGTTCATATTCTGTTGCCCTAACCACTAGGCCACTCCTCCCTATTAGGTCTACTGCTCCTACTATTTAATATTTTTATAGCACTAACTAGATCTACTTGCCCAAATGAAATTTATTTTAAATTTGGATAAATCTGTTTTTATGGTTTTAGATAGGAAAAATATCAACTTAGAGCAGAAAGTAATTTCTCTGAATAACAAAGCAAGTTTTAAGTTAGTTGACGTAGCCAGGAATTTAGGTCTTTTTATGGATTATGAGTTAAATTTTAAAGCCCACATTTCAAAAAAAGTAAAAGAAAGCTTTGGTAAACTAATGATGTTAAAACGCCTGAAGCCTTTACTTTCTCGCGAACATTTTAGATATGTGCTCCAGGTGATGTTATTTATGGGACTTGATTATTGTAATTCCACCATGCTAGGCCTCAAACTCTATTATTAGACTTCATATACCTCACCGTGATCTAAGATCCGCCAATAAAGGCCTTCTTACAATACCTACCATAAGATCCGCCCACTTGAGCGAGGTTAGAGACCGTGTCATCTCCATTGCAGGGCCAAAACTTTGGAACAGTCTGCCACAAGATTTAAGACTTCAGCCTAATCTGAAGAAATTTTAAAAAGATCTAAAAACGTGGTTTTTCCAGCAAGCATATGGGGTTGATTTGCAAGATACAAGCTGAGATCCATGATATGAGTTAGGAGTCACACATGTCTTATGCTTTTACTTTTACTTTTTAGTTATGATAATGGATAATTTCCTTTTAGTTGTAATTTTTAATTTTTGTATTTTATTTTTATTGGATAAGTTTAAGTAATTTTTATTCCTATTTAATATTTTACTTTCCTTTAACTTGTAAACCGTGGAGGTAGAAACTTGTTTTCTGTTTAATGGTATAAAAAGTTGTATAAAATAAATAAAACTATGCTGTACTCTCTAGACAAGCCCAATTTTTTCAGATGCTTCTATTCTGTGTTTCCATTCTGAAATTGGGAGTTGGCACCGTGAAACACTCTGTTGCAGTCCCGGCAGGTACAGTGCAGACAATATTGAAATCAGCACATGGATATGAGAAACAACCTCAGCTATAATTTAAAAAAAAGGTGCAGCAGTTCCACTGATAAAGGCGTAATCATGGAATAAAAGATGCTGTCTTTCAGATTCTCTTCAGACCCACCATAGCTTCATTTATCTGACCAGAAGATTTTGAATACAAAAAACAAAGTGTTGCTTACACAAAGCTGAGCACTGACCATCTCATTACAGCAGAAGCTTCTTGGAGTTGACTACTGGCTCTTTCATTACAGCCCAAGTTCCTAGCAGCTAAGCCCTGACACTTCATTAAAAGGGTTGCTCCTCAATTGACCCCCTCTTTTTTTGCCTATAAATGAAATGGCTTTCTCTTTTCAGCAGCCCCCCTCCCAGTCTGCCACCTGCTGAGGAGGATATGTCTACAGTCTGCCTCCGTGGCAGCCCCGCTGCGCTTCGGGACGGCTCTCGGTAGGGTTCTCCAGCCCTGTCACTTCCCTGGGTAACTGGAGCTCCAAGGAGCTGACTCAGTAAGTTCACTGGCTCTCCTGCCCTCTTTAATTCATTCAGTACACTTCAGCAGCAACATCCTAAAACCCCTGAATAATGTGCTTCCCATGTCAGATCAACCAAACTCACCCACGTAAAGACCAGCCAAGAAGCTGCAGCTATTACTTTTTTATTGGACCAACCTATTGCACTGGTTTCACTCTCTTGCTCAGTTCAGTGAAATCTGAAAATAAAAGACCTCTCGTGTGCATTCATACACACATTGGCTACACTTAAATGTGAGATCCATGACCTGCAAGAGAAGCAGGCCGACTCCATACCAATCAATGCTCCCCCACCATAGAGGAATCAGTTTTAAGCAGAAAAATGACTGCTTTCAATTTAGGTCAGTTCTGCTTAAACAAAAACCTGAATACGGCATCGCTTTTCCTGTGCACTGGTTTGCCCTTGAGTTACACAGCTCCCTGTCCCAAAGAACCCAAAATCTGGAAGGAGGAGAGGGCTGTTTCCATTGCAAGGAGGAGGACAAGAAAAGCTGTTCTAGAAGTCCCATAGATGCAATCAGAGTAAAACCAGGACTGGCTCAGCCCTACTGCCCTGGCATTACCAAATAACCTTGTGATTAGGGATCTTCATTTTCAGATTTTACTTTATTTTTCTCAGAAATATATCAGTGTTTATTGTACTGAACAAACACCGATAAATTCCTGCGAAAAATAAAATGCAATTCCCTACCTATGGTTTACACAACACCTACCCAGTGCATGAAGGGAGAGGCCATCCTGCTTCCTTCCATCAGTTTAGAGCAGGGGAGCATCTAGTTCTTGAGAGCCACACACTGGTCAGGTTTTCAGGATATCCCAATGAAAAATGCCATGAGCAAGATTTGCATGTTTTAGGAGGCAGTGCATGCACATTTTTCTCATGCATATTAATTTGGGATCTCCAGAAAATTAGATTTTTGCGCTGCCCTCCAGAAGCAAAGATTCCCTGCCTCTTGGACTGCTCTCCTTCTAGGTTCCCTTTTGCATACAACTAAGGGGGTCATTTTCCTACCGTATCGCAAGCGAAAAGGGACTTTTCACGTGTGATAGCTAAAAATGGGCGGAGTTGGGGAGGCGTCGGCACCGGAAGAGGAGGAGTCGGGGCGGTGTCGGGGCGATAAGGTAAGCCACGAGTCGGGGCGGTGTCGGGGCGATAAGGTAAGCCACGTTATCGCTGCCAGTAGCGTGCCCAATAGCGCCACCTTTCACGGTGGCTCTATTGGGTGCGAAAGCCGGCAGCAATAACACTGCGGTGGTGCGATCGCTGCCGGCTTTCACAGGCCTGCCCCCCGTTACCGCCAAATTCAGGGAGCTCCGCGAAGTTAGAAAACCCAGCCCTAAGTTTGTAACTTTAAACTCATGATGACTGGTCTCACAAGTGAGAGACATTCGCTCCAGTCTGAAATACTGTAGATCTGTTTTCTTTGTGGAAATGAGGAACACCAAAAAGGAGTAGGAGATGATGCCAAATGAACAAGATAGTCCCTCTTGTCCTCAAAGCTCTAAAGCTGTCTGGTAACTTCATTCCTCAACATTTAAAGGAAGTCTAAAGTGTTATGCAAAGGATGCATCCAGTAATCAAAGGCAGTTTTGATGTGACACAAGAAATGTCTGTACTCTTGATTACTGTGAAAATGTTAGAAGAAGTGTAAAAATCCAGACCCCCCAAGAACATCAAACTGCACTTCACAGATAAAATAAATACCACACATTTCATTTGCTATTTATTTACAACAGCTGCTGCTTCAGCATAAAATGAAATGGAAGTATTGACATCCAGCTTTGAAGATTATTTTGAAATGTTCAAGTTCTGTTTGCAATTAAATATCTGGACACACATAGTGCAATTAGACATTTTTGCTTCTAGGCCAGCCCTATGCATTGTGGAGAGGCAGAGACCAAGTGCAGCGTGGAGCTGAGCACATGAGATCCAGTGAGCACCATTAACTGATCTGGTCAGCTGCAGGTAGCCATGTGACCTCTTCTGTTCTAACGGCCAGTCCCAAGCTAATAAAATAACAAAAAGAGGTTGGTCTTTTAAATAAGGACCCTTTGAAAGGACGAGCACAAGCAGTGGCTATGCCCAGGAATAATCATTCACCATAGGAGCACACGCTGCACTGATGGATCCAAAAGACGTTGAGAGGTAGATATTCAAAAGATAGCCGGCTGAACTTGCCCGCATAAACATATCCAGCTAACTTATCCAGCATATTCAGCAGCCCAGTCGTGCCTCTGAATACACCCAGATAACTTTTAGTTAGCCAAATAAGTTTATCTAACTAAATTTAGACCTGTTCAATAGCAGGTCTAACTTATCTGGCTAACTTAGGGCCAGCCTAGGTTTTAGGAGGAAAGATTGTGTGAATATCATCACTTATCTGGCTAAGTTAACTGGATAAATAGCTCCTCCCCGTTATGACCCCATTCTGCCCACTGCATAGCTGGATAAACAGTTTTCTGGCTAAGTTGAAGCCGCTGGACGCAGTTGGATATTCAGATGCTTCCACTCATCCGGCTAAGTGGCTCTGAGTATCAACCTCTGAATAGCACTTGTATTGTTCTTCAGTTTAACTAAAGGAGTGTTCCTGTTACCATCATGTGCATCCCAGAATATCCGCCTAATGCAGTGTAAAGAGTTTGCATTCTGAATTCAAGAACTGCAAATTATTAATCAAATCAAATCACCCTAGTTAGCTTGAACATATTTATGGTGCTATCTTGCTTAAATAGCTTAGACACGGAGAATCAGTCCTCTGATTAGTCACATGTGGGTCACATGAGCATGTGCAGAGTCTCATAACCATAGGCCTTCTCCACATCTAGCACTGCCCAAAACAAAAAAAATGCTAATAAACTAAAAAAAAATATGAATTTTAAAAACAACAATATACTGTTCACATTAACAGGCCGATGCAATTTCAGGCGCTAAGGTCAATGCGCCAGTGAATGTGCAGTTGGATGCGCATTTTGGACACGCTAGACTTACGCCCTATGCAATACCAGGATTAGCACATGCAAAACGCGCGTCCAAACCAGCACATGGCTAATAGCGCTCAGCATATGCAAATGCATGTTGATGAGGCTATTAACTATTATGTCCGATATAGAAATTTACCATGCGCTGGACATGCACGTTTTTATGCTCAAAACTTTATGCTAGCTCCGGAGCTGGTATTAAGTTTTGAGATGCTTTTCTGTGGTTCCTCTGATTTAATATTGTAGTAATACTAAGCAGGAGGAACCACAGAAGCAGGAAAAAAAGTCTTTAAAGCAGTCAGGTTAGGAAAAGTGACGCTGAATTTAGGGTTTTCCGTTTCCCTAACCCATGCACAGCCATGTCTCCTGGGCGCTCGATGCCATGGCCAATTGGCCATGCTAGAGTCGCACAATTTATCCCTAGTGAGTTCTTTATAGCACGGCGGCTCATTTGCCTATTGCATTGAGCACCTAGGAGAGGTGATTATGTGCGCGTTAAAAACGTGCGGAACATCAACACACAGCACAAAAGTCACACAATGCGTACTTGCATATTTTATTATTTTCTCTCATACGTTAATTCTAATGATAGACAGAGACAGTATAAAGTACTATACTTATATGGTTACCCTATTAATCATACATAGGGATAAGATCCATGTCAACTTTCATAGAGATTGTAATATTGAAACATGTAACCGAAACTATTTTGGCACCTTGTAAGATAGCGTTTCCCAAGCTAAACATTAAAGATATGTGCCTCTCTGTAAACCGTTGTGATGGTGCACGACCAAACGACGGTATAGAAAAAGATTTAAATAAATAAAAATAATAAATAACATTTTGTGTCTATGAGAAAAATGCTTATTGCTAAGGTCCCTAATTCTCTGATTCTTGACAACAGATTTATACAGAGCCCTAGACCAGATTTATGAATCGGGCTAAAGGAAGTAAATAAAACGTGTTTTAAAAACCTTGCAAGTCTATTTGCCTGCACGGTTTTGAGATGACACCTCTTCTCCCCCCCACCCCCCGACTCTAACCTGGGGAGTGAATACATTACTTAAGGCTTGGGCAGAATTCCCACAGTGCATTGTGCATATGGTTTTCTGGCTTTGCAAGCATTAAGGTTTCAAAACTGCAAGCGAAGGCTTTCTTGGGCTCCTTTTTTAAGCAGGCCTTAAATCTGACCCTTACTCTGGAGAGCGCGCATGACACCGAGACGCACTGTAATGTGTCTTTAGAATCGTGGAAGAGAGGGAAATCTTCATTTCCTCTGCTGCTAGGTGGTAAGACTTTTCGGCTCTGTCTCATCACTTGGTGTCACACGTCCACTAGCTTTTCATCTCAAAATGTTCTGCCTGGAAAGCAAGCCCCCCCCCCCCCCAGCCCATCCATCCCCGTTCCACCCCCAAACACACACATCAAACTCTGAAATGCGAAGAAATTCACATTATATTCAGATGGCTATTAATTTAATCAAGTGTCTCGTTGGGCAATAATACCCCACAACAAACTGCTTTCCTTGTTTACCGATAAGACAGACTGTCTTTGAAAAACCAGCAGGACAAAGCACGCATGCTGAGAATCTCAAAGTCCTGTAAGATTTTAATAAACAAAAATCATTTGTCAAAAGAATTCCATGCTGGATATCAAGCCACTTAAAAAAAAAATCCCAACACAGCATGCTTACTGTTAATCCTCTCCAAAAACTTGCTAAAAATGTCAGCCTTATAAGCTCGCTATATAGTGGGTCAGCTTTCTGCTCTCATGACTAATAGCCCCAAAACATGTTGTTGACATTTCTAGATTAAATTCATGATGTTGGCATGCCCATTACGTGTCTTCAACTTCTGTGAACTTTTGATTTCATAAATGGCTTTCATCCGGCTGGTCAGATAACACCAGGAGCTCCCTGCTCCTGCAGGGATGTCTCATAATCTTTATTATGGCATTTGTAGAATCTACATGGATCTGTCATGTTAAACAATCTGTCCAGAGTCACCCAGAAAGATTCTGTGGAGAAAACTGTGGGGAGAAGCAGTCAATCTCCCCTACTCCCCCAACAGTCAGATCTGGCAACAAGAAATCAATAAGTACGTTTTGTTCTGTTTAATTTCATGTGGCCACGTTTCCTGTGTCTCTTTGCAAAAAAAAAAAAATAGACAACTTCATACATAAGGTACAAAGGAGGACGTTGTTTCCTGGCACTCTGAGGTCATACAGGAACTCCCATAAATCCACAATAGGTATAAGACAGGAAACTGCACATTGAACTGTGAAATCCTGTAGGGTTTCCCAGAAAGTTTGCCACCCCATATGAAACGGCTGTTCCTCTAGGTTTAAAGTTTTCATTTCAGAGGGCACTCTTTCTGTGCACCCATCTTCCGTTCCCACACGTGCAATAATAACACCGTCCACGGTGGTGCCTGCATCCGGGCACACCACGAAACCTGAGCTGTTGTCAGCACAGAAGGGGATGGCGGAGCTGTGGAATTAGATTTCCGCAGTTCCATATCCGCAACCTGGACAAACTGGGGCAGGGGTCCAGGAAGGGCCAGATAGGATGTTTTGCAAAAAAAAAAAGCATTTTCAAATGAAAAAATAAAAAACAATGGCCTGAGTGTGGGTGGGATGGGGAAGAGCTGAGCATTGAAAAGAAGGCTCTGCTCCTCTTATAGTAATCTGAAACCACCGCAGAAATGTAACTGGAGTCGCAGCTTGTACAGATGGCCTTCTATTCTGCTAAATTTGGAAGTGTACAAAAAATAAGCACAGAAGTGAATCCCTGCAGGACAAAGCCAAATATTCCCCTGAGCCAGCTTGAATAAATTAGATAAAAAGAGCAGCTCAGGAATTTAACAGAACCAAGGTCAGGATAACGAAAGCTCCAAGCATATTAGGTCCCTTAAAGCAAGTCTACCTTGTTCTACAAGAGTTTGGTTAGTGCAAAATACATCAGAAGGTGCCTCCCAGGTACAGTCACAAGGGAATCTGCCTAACCAGGATAAATTAGTCCTAGGGGAATTCTGCGCTACTGCGGAGCTCAGAATTCACGCAAAGTTCCCTCCCAGTGCAGAATTGCCAAATTCTGCACAGCAAATGGCAAAGATGGAGGAGACCCCGGCATACCACCAGTGGAGCTTGTCCCACTCGCAGCAAAGATAAAGGCCCTGGCTAACTGTGAGCAGAGCAGGTCTCGCTTTCGGTGAAGATGAAGGCCCTGGTGAGAATGAGTGTGTATAGAGGGGTGTATGTTTGTGTGTGTGTGAGACTGTGAGCTGGGGGAGTGAGAGAAAGCATGTGTGAGGGTGCTTGCGGGGAGTGAGAGAGAGGGAACCTATGGGTAGATTTTAAAAAATAGCACGATCGCGTACTTTTGTTCGCGCACCAGGCGCAAACAAAAGTACGCTGGATCTTATAAGATACACGCGTAGCCGCGCGTATCTTATAAAATCCGGGATCGGCGCGTGCAAGGCTGCCGATTTTGGGCAGCCTGCGCGCGCCGAGCCGTGCAGCCTGCCTCCGTTCCCTCCGAGGCCGCTCCGAAATTGGAGCAGCCTCGGAGGGAACTTTCTTTCGCCCTCCCCTCACCTTCCCCTCCCTAACCCACCCCCCCGGCCCTATCTAAACCCCCCCCCCCCCCTACCTTTATCCATGGATTTACGCCTCCCGGAGGCAGACGTAAATCCGCATGCGCCAGCAGGCTGCTGGCACGCCAAGACCCGACCCGGGGGCTGTTCCGGAGGGCGCAGCCTCGCCCCCGGAAGCCCCCGGGCCGGCGCCACGCCCCCGGGCCCGCCCCCAAATGCCGCACCACGCCCCAAAATGGCACGTCATTTGGCAACATGCCCCCGACACGCTCCTGACACGCCCCCTTTTTAAAGCCCCGGGACTTACGCGTGTCTCGGGGCTCTGCGCGCACCGGCGGCCTATGCAAAATAGGCGCGCTGGCGCGCGAGGGCCCTGCTCACGTAAATCCGACCGGATTTACGGACACAGGGCATTTAAAATCCGCCCGTATGTGAGCAGATTGTGAAGGAGTTTGTATGTGTGTGAGAGATTGGGAGCTGGTGTGTGTGAAAAAGGGTTTGTATGTATGTGAGGGTGCTTGTTTGTTTGTGAGAGAGGGAGCCTGTGTGAAGGGATTGTGTATATGTGAGAGAGAGCCTGTGTGAAGGGATGTGTGACAGAGATACATAGGTAGCCTGTGTGAGAGTGTATGCATGAGAGAGAAAGAGAGCCTGTATGAGTGTATATGCAAGAAAGAGAGGGACCCTGTATGAAGGGATGTATGTGTGCGAGAGAGAGAGAGAGACTCTGTATCAGGGGATGTGTGTGTGTGCAAGAGAGAGGGACATAAGAAATTGCCATACTGGGCCAGACCAAGGGTCCATCAAGCCCAGTATCCTGTTTCCAACAGTGGCCAATCCAGGCTACAAGTACCTGGCAAGTATCCAAACACTAAGTAGATCCCATGCTACTGATGTCAGTAATAGCAGCGGCTAATCCCAACGTCAACTTGATTAATAGCAGTTAATGGACTTCTTCTCCAAGAACTTATCCAAACCTTTTTTAAACCCAGTTACACTAACTGCACTAACCACATCCTCTGGCAACAAATTCCAGAGCTTAATTGTGCGTTGAGTGAAAAAAAAATTCTCCGATTAGTTTTAAATGTGCTGCTTGCTAACTTCATGGAGTGCCCCCCTAGTCCTTCTGTTATCCGAAAGAGTTAATAACCGATTCAAATCTACTCGTTCTAGACCTCTCATGATTTTAAAGATCTCTATCATATCCCCCCTCAGCCCTCTCTTCTCCAAGCTGAACAGCCCTAACCTCTTTAACCTTTCCTCATAGGGGAGCTGTTTCATCCCCTTTATCATTTTGGTCACCCTTCTCTGTACCTTCTCCAGGGCAACCATATTTTTTTGAGATGCGGTGATCAGAATTGTACACAGTACTCAAGGTGTGGTCTATAAGAACATAAGAAATTGCCATACTGGGTCAGACCAAGGGTCCATCAAGCCCAGTATCGCACACACACATCCCCTGTATGAGGGGCAGTACTAAGAGAGGGAGCATGTGTGTGAGAGGGGGAGGGACAGAGGGAGCTTATGTGAGGGACAGTATTGAGAACGGGGTCAAACTCTGGGAATGGAGATAGAGTGGAAGGGGAGAGATACTGACAGGTGGAAGAGTAGGGGCCTGAGAGGGCAAAGTGCCAGGGGAGTAGGGAGAAAGAGAGGAAGGGACACTCTTACAGTGAACTTCTATGGAAATTCTTCTCAAAATAGTTAAAATTCTGCATCTTTAAGTAATAACTTTTTTCTGCATTAATTTAAAATGTAATTATTTAAAGACTGACCAATATAAAGTATGCAGAATTTTAAGTTTTTATGTGCAGAATTTTAAATTTTTTTGCACAGAATTCCCCCAGAAGTAATGTATTATAGCCCACAAATACTGACCACATGTAATATGTATCAGTACTGATGGGATTAGAACACTGGGTTATCATTTTGCTTCAGTACATAAGAAGCACAGTGGTACCCTTTGGTCATTAAATGATCCTTGGCTATTGCTGGACATTTTGCAGTATGTCCCGCAGTCAGCAGGGTGACAGTTAATCTTCACCTGGAAGCCGTTCATTGTCCCAAAAACTGTGTGGAAAATATCAAAAGCATAGACATTTAACTACCCAGATCAACTTTTATGTTTAAATTTAGGATCTGTCACTTACTTCGGTTTCCAAAAATGTGGGGAATGTTTCCAAATTTGAACACATGGAATTTGTGTTATTTCCCAAATCTCGCTCAAAATGCAAATGGAAGCCCTGACAGCCCATTTAACACAGAGCAAAAAGGAAACACTTAGCACCAAGATTTATAGCCTTAACCACACAGTGCAAGGGGAAGAGTCTGCAGATAAATTAGCATAAGGAGAAGAAGGTCTCAAAAAGAGCAAAATGAAGGAAATTATTCAGAAGAACAAGCCATAGGACCTAACCATGAGGACTGTCGAACTGGCTCAGAAAAAAATGCCCAACTCACCCTGCATCTTATTTCCAATACTGACGAGCGGTATATAAGAAATAAAACGGTATATAAGAAATAGGGATGTGAATCGTTTTTTGACGATTTAAAATATCGTCCGATATATTTTAAATCGTCAAAAATCGTTAGGGCCACGATACAATACCAATTCCCCCGATTTATCGTTAAAAAATCGTAAATCGGGGGAAGGGGGAGGGCAGGAAAACCGGCACACTAAAACCCCCTAAAACCCACCCCCGACCCTTTAAATTAAATCCCCCACCCTCCCGAACCCCCCCCAAATGCTTTAAATTACCTGGGGATCCAGCGGTGGTCCAGAACGGCGGCGGTCCAGAACGGCCCCCTCAATTGAATCCTGTTGTCTTCAGCCGGCGCCATTTTGCAAAATGGCCGCCGCAAAATGGCGGCGGCCATAGACAAAAACAATTCGACGCAGGAGGTCGTTCCGGACCCCCGCTGGACTTTTGGCAAGTCTTGTGGGGGTCAGGAGGCCCCCCCAAGCTGGCCAAAAGTTCCTGGGAGTCCAGCGGGGTTCAGGAAGCGATTTCTTGCCGCGAATCGTTTTCCGTACGGAAAATGGCGCCGGCAGGAGATCGACTGCAGGAGGTCGTTCAGTGGCGGTCCGGAACCCCCGCTGAACGACCTCCTGCAGTCGATCTCCTGCCGGCGCCATTTTCCGTACAGAAAACGATTTGCGGCAAGAAATCGCTTCCTGAACCCCGCTGGACTCCCAGAAACTTTTGGCCAGCTTGGGGGGGCCTCCTGACCCCCACAAGACTTGTCAAAAGTCCAGTGGGGGTCCGGAACGACCTCCTGCGTCGAATCGTTTTTGTCTATGGCCGCCGCCATTTTGCGGCAGCCATTTTGCAAAATGGCGCCGGCTGAAGACAACAGGATTCAATTGAGGGGGCCGTTCCGGACCGCCGCTGTTCTGGACCACCGCTGGATCCCCAGGTAATTTAAAGCATTTGGGGGGGGGTTCGGGAGGGTGGGGGATTTAATTTAAAGGGTCGGGGGTGGGTTTTAGGGGGTTTTAGTGTGTCGGCTCACGATTTTAACGATTTTCACGATAGTTTACACACCCAAACGGCAACAATGCGATTCCCTCCCCCTCCCAGCCGAAATCGATCGTTAAGATGATCGAGGACACGATTCACATCTCTAATAAGAAATAAAGCATGCGTAAAATAGTCCAACCCCTTCCACATGTTCACAGAATTGCACAATCATGGTTTAGGGATACATTAACCCTGAGATGACTCCTCTGATTGCTATGTTAAATAATCTCTCATGCACAGTTCGGGTAGCCATACTAGTCCACTGTTGGAATAAAGCAGATGCTGTACCTGAGCTTTCCAGATGTGACTGTAAGGCTGAAGGGAAGAAACATCTTCAGAATGTTCTGGAGTACAAATTCCCAGAACAGGGATCATCGAGAGTTGGCAAGTGGTAACTGAATTAGCTAAAATAAGATCAATTAGGAAGCTCAAGGGGGATAGATACAAGAGTAATCATTGACTCAACGAGCGTGGACCTTCTAAATTCTTCAACTGTTCATTAGTTGTAATTAGCCTTGTTATTTATATTTATATTGTTTCTATCCTATCTAGTTCAATTGTTCAATTGTAAAGCACTATTGCTAATCGTTATGTTAATTGTAAACCGATGTGATGTTACTAAATGAATGTCAGTATATAAAAACTGCAAATAAATAAAAATAAATAAATAATATCAGAAACTATTTTTCACAGAAAAAGTAGATGGATGCATGGATTAGCCTCCTAGCAGAGATGGTGGAGAAAAAAACAGTCATAATTCAAGAAACCCCCTGATAAGAACTGAAAATCCTTAGTTGCTAAGCTGTGAGGGAAAACCAGAGATCAATTGAGTCTCTGGCATTTCACCAGGAATGAAACTGGCTAGACCAGATGGGCCAAGAGGTCCTTGTCTGCCATCATGTTCTATGTGTCTATGTTAAGGAGCCTATGATTTGCTATAAATGTGGACAGTGGGATCCCTATTGTTTGACATGACTATCATTGTATTAAAAAATTAGACTGTAAGGTCAAAATACAGTAATTTGATATAAATGCCAAACATAACCAAACCAAGACCTAAATGAAAAATCCTGCAGAACACAAGGGACCTGTGCCCTAAATTCCCACTTTAAGTGTGTTTCTGTTTAAAAAGGAGATAAGCAGACTAGAACATAGGGGAAAGCCAACAGTCACTCAACAGTCCATGATTCAGAAAGAGGTATCTTTGAAGAATACTAACAAAAGAGGGAAATTAAAGCATCCTGATAACAAGATTCCAATAAAGGCAAAAGTAGTTGAGGTGCCTTTAAGTAAAGAGCAGACTGAGTTAAAAGTTTCCAAATTATCGCTGTCAACTGCCAGGAAGGTTGTAAATATGAACAAAAATATACCTTCAAATGTTTGTAATCAAATGGCAGAAGTCTAAAAAATAAGATGGGAGAATAAGAATATATATAACTGATTGAGGAGGTAGACATAATTGACATCTCAGAGACCTGGAATAAGGAGGATAATCAATAGGACCGTGCGATACCAGGATACAAATTATATTGCAAAGATAGGGTGGCTCAAATTAGTGGAGGGATGGCATTATATGTTAATGATGGCATAAAGTCAAAACAGAATAAAGATCCTGCAGGAGACTAAATGCATGTGGAATTTTTATGGATAGAAATTCCATGTGCGATAGGAAAGAGTATAGTGGTGGGGGTATACTACTCCTTGCCTAGCCAGAATGAACTAACAGACAATGAAACAATAGTAGAAATTAGGGAAACTAAATATTTGGTAACAATAATACTGAGAGATTTCAAATACCCAAATGCTGACTGGGCAAATGTCACATCAGGACATGCTGGGGAGGTAAAGTTTATAGATGAAACACATGACTGTTTCATAGAGCAGCTGGTCCAGGAACCAATGAGAGGGGTAGCTATTTTAGACCTAATCCTTAGTGGAATGCAAGATTTGGTGCAAAAAGTAATGGTAATGTGGCCACTTGTCGTCAATAGTTATCATAAGCAATCAAATTTTATTTAATAACTAGAGGAGGACATTAAGGAAAGCTATTGCTCTAGCATAAAATTTTCAAAAGGGAGACTATGATAAAATGAGGAAAATAGAAAAAAACTGAAAAGTGCAACTGCAAAGGTTAAGAGTTTACATCAAGCATAGACATTATTGAAAAATACCATCTTGGATGCCTAGAGCAGATATATTCCACACATTTAAAAAGGGAAAAGGAAGGCCAAATGACTGTTGGCATGGTTAAAAGATAAGGTGAAAGAGACTATTATAGCCAAAAGAATCTCTGGCAAATTAGATGCTAAACATTGATAAGGAGGACAAAAAGAGAATTTGAAAGCTTGCCAGGAAGCAAAAACTCATAATATTTTTTTTTCAAATACATTCAAATCAGGAAGACTGTGAGCATGTTAGTTGGATCATGAAATGATGAAAGGAAAAAAGGGGCACTTAGGGATGCAAAGCCATAGTGGAAAGACAAATGAATTCTTTGCTCATTATATCATAGTCTCGACACCTTTTGAAGATGTTGAGGAGATACCCATGCTGGAATCAGTATTTAATGGTGATGATTCAGAGAAAATTAAACAAATCCTAATGAACCTGGGAGATGTAATAGGGCAAATTAACAAACTAAAGACTAACAAATGTCCTGGAGCAGATGGTTTACACCCCACAGTTCTGAAAGAACTAAAACATTA
This sequence comes from Rhinatrema bivittatum, assembly GCF_901001135.1. Classification (NCBI taxonomy): domain Eukaryota; kingdom Metazoa; phylum Chordata; class Amphibia; order Gymnophiona; family Rhinatrematidae; genus Rhinatrema; species Rhinatrema bivittatum. The sequence goes on along the minus strand of NC_042622.1, from coordinate 93,065,934 downwards.
AATTGCAGTCTTATGGTTAGTAATTTGTAACCTAGCGTTAAAATCATCTATTGTACTTGAAGACTGGAGGGTGGCCAGGGTAACACCAATCTTTAAAAAGGGCTCCTGGAGTGATCTGGGAAACTATATTTATTATTTATTATTTATTTAGAAACTTTTATATACCGATGAACATTGGGAACATCTCATCGGTTCACAATAAACGCAATGCAGCTAAAAGAGCTTTACAGTGAAACAGAGAACAATGCGCATAAGATTAAATAACAGAGAACTAGGGGTCATAACGTACAAGGATAAAACTGAACGATTACAAATTATGTGGCAAAAATATAACTAATTACAAGAAGAATGTCATAGAAGTCAGAGGTGCATAGGAATCAGAGGGGGGGGGGAGGTGGGCTGTTAGGAGTATGCCTGTTTGAAGAGGTAGGTTTTCAGGTTCTGTTTAAATTTTTTTGGGCATGATTCTTGACGTAGGGAGGAAGGGAGCTTGTTCCATAGGGCGGGCCCCACTAAGGATAGAGCCCGAGCTTTGGTGGAGCTGAGCTTAGACTGTTTGGGTGAGGGAATGAGTAGTGTTGCTCTGAGTTGGTGTCTTGTAGGTCTGTTTGTGTTGTGAAAGCTGAGGTGTTCGTTGAACCAGTGCATATTTTGGTTGTGGTGGGCTTTGTGGATGAGAGTGAGAGATTTGTATGTTATTCTTGCAGTGACTGGTAACCAATGAAGGTGTTTTAGTACAGGGGTTATGTGGTCACTTCTGTGGGTGTTAGTGAGTAGCCGGGCAGCAGCATTTTGTAGTAATTGAAGCGGTTGCAACGTGCCTTTGGGTAAGCCTAGGAGTAGGGCGTTACAGTAGTCAATTTTAGATAGAATGAAGGCTTGTAGAATGGTGAGAAAGTCACTGATGTGTAAGAGGGGTTTAAGTTTTTTGAGGGAGTGTAGTTTGAAATAACAGGCTTTAAGAGTGTTGTTAATGAATTTTTTGAAGGTAAAATGATTATCGATAGTGATGCCAAGGCTGCGTACATGTTGGTTGGAGGCAGTGGAGGAATGGGGAGTGTTGCCTGGCTGAAGGGGTATGGATATGTTTTGTGGTGCGATATAGAGTAACTCTGTTTTGGCAGTGTTGAGCGCAAGGAAGTTGTTTGTCAGGAGTGTATTAATGACCGATAGGGTGGAATTCAAGGTCTCAGTTGCTTTGTGAAGTGTGTCATTTACAGGTATAAGGATTTGCACATCATCGGCATAAATGAAGTGTGAGAGGCCTAGTTTGGATAGAAGGTTGCAGAGGGGGAGGAGATAAATGTTGAATAATGTGGAAGATAGGGAAGAACCTTGAGGAACACCTTGTGCGAGGGGGATGGGTTTGGAAGTACAATTGCCTATTTGGACACTGTATTGTGTTAATGATATTCGAAATAGGTTTGGCAATGATGTTTGGGATGTTGAGGAGGGTTTTAGTAGGGATGGTGTCTGATGGGTGTGTGCAAGGCCTCATTTTTTTTAAGATGGATTCAATTTCCATTGAGGAGGTGGTTTCGAGTGTTGGGAGCCTTGCAGTGTTGTTATCCAAATGGAAGTCAGTGGAGACTTGTGTGGAGGTGAATTGAGACATAATGTTGACTATTTTTCTGTGGAAAAATGTAGCTAAGTCTTCGCATTTGCTCTGTTCATCTGCATCTTGTGTGAAATTTGGGTTGGATTTAGTTAAACTGTTTACCAATTCGAATAGGGCTCAAGGATTGAATTGGAGGTGGTGGATTCTGCGAGCGTAGAAGTCTCTTTTTGTTTTATCGATAGCTGTTCTGTATGTATAGAGGTAGGATCTGAAGGTAGTTAGTTGCGTAGGGGTGGGATTTTTGCGCCATTTTCTCTCCAGTTTTTTGAGGTTGCGGTTCATGGATTTTAGCTCAGTGGAGTACCAGGGTTGTTTTTTCCTTTTGGCTGGGTCGATCACGTGTGACTGCATGGGGCAAAGCTTGTTAGCTATTAAATTGGTACAGTGGTTCTAGGAGTTAAGTGCAGATTCAGCGTCAGTTAGGCACTATAGACCGGTGCCTTATGTCAGTGCCAGAAAAAATCATAAAAACTATTCAAAAGATTAAAATTACAGTCATGGCTTAACAAGACACAGCAAATATAGATTTACCCAAGGGAAGACTTGCCTCACCAATCTGATACATTTTTAGAAGAAGTTAATAAACATGTGGATAATGATGAGTCAGTGCATATAGTGTATCTGGATTTTCAGAAGGCATCATGAGAGACTCCTCAAAAAATTAAAATATTATGAGACAGGAGTCTTATTGTGGATTGCCAACTGGTTAAAAGATAGGAAACAGAGTAGGACTAAATGTGCCCCATGAATCTTTAACATATTTATAAATGATCTGGAAAAGGGAACAATGAGTGAGGTGATCAAATTTGCAGACAACACAAAATTATTCCAAATTGTTAAATCACAAGCAGATTATATTGCAGGAAAACCTTTCGAGACTGGGAAACTGGGCATCCAAATAGATGAAATTTAGTGTGGACAAATGCAAAGTGATGCACATATGGAAAAATAATTCAAACTGCTATTACATGGATGTTAGGTTTCATATTAGGAGTCGCCACCCAGGAAAGGGATCTAAGTGTCAACTTGGACAATATGTTCAAATCCTCGACTCAGTATGTGGCAGTGGTCAAAAAATCATACAGAATGTTACAAATTATTAGGAAAGGAATGGATGATCAGTGCCATTACAATGTGATGACCTAAGGGTGTTCTCACGGTTGTCCAGCACCATTTTCTTGTATGGCCACCTTTGTACAGCCGCACAAGAAAATAGCGCTGACCAGCCCTGAGAAGGCCCCATTTTGCAAAGATGTATAAATAAAATAGCTAATACGATGCAAGAAGTACTTAATAAGAATATGGTTCTGCAATCTAAGATAGATAAAGTAGAAGACTCAGTAAAATCCACACAGGTTAAAGTGAAGGAGTTAGATAATATCCAATTAAAATTAATCAAGTCTGAGAAAATTCATTCTGATAGATTGGAAGTAATAGAAAATCAGGTTAGGAGAAACAACTTAAGGATATTGAATTTTCCTAAAAGTCATTTATTAGCTCCATTAGACTTGTTTAAAAGTTACTTGGTTAATGTTCTGAAGTATTCTAATGAAGCTTTACCAGCAATTGCAAGAATATATTATACATTGCAAAACCAGGGAATGGAAAGTCAAAAACAGGATAATCAACCCGAGTTAAATTTGTCTGATTTATTAGAAAAATCATTTGAAACAAATATTAACACGAGAGCTACCCTCATTGTTCAATTTTCTTTCCTAGCTGAAAGAGATTCACTATTGAGAATATATTTTAAACATCAGAAAAAGAATTTTTATGGACAGAGTATAAGAATCTTTCCAGATATTTCACGAGAAGCTCAAATCAGGAGAAAATAATTTTTATTAATGAGGGGAGAAGCTCAAAAGAAAGGAATAAAATTCTTACTGAGATTTCCATGCTGCTGTATTATTATAAATCAAGGAAATAAATATGTTTTTATTCAACCTACCCAGTTAAGAGCATATTTGGATACCCACTCCTAAGAATCTCTATTGTGCTGGTAATAGATGAAAATTAAGGGTGAGCGTTGACATTTACCTGTTTTTTTAATTCTATGAATAATCTGCTTCTAGAGGGTTATGATCCTTTCCATATCCTCTTTATCCTAAGATTATTATTTCAAAGATAATATTCACAGAAAGTGATAATTGTGTAATTGATTTCTTTGTTTTACTCTTAAACACTGTGAAATGTATCTGTATGTTAAAAATTCAATAAAAAAGATAAATATAAAAAAAAAAAAAAGAAGGCCCCATTTGATGTCACACTATGGTGTTGATCTCAAAGCCAACCGGCGACATTATAATGCATATGAGCTAAGGGCTGGAGGTGAGTGGCCATTCCTCCTGCCTCTCTGGATCCCCATAGATGGGATAAGTGGGAGCCAGGGTGGTTCCTGGGCCTGAGACTTTTTTGGGGTTGTTGAGGGGGTGCA